>NC_086445.1:636297954-636920454 GCF_028390025.1 Pseudophryne corroboree | reverse complement strand
CCTCTCGGGAGAAAGGGAGAAGGTCATAACTTGGACTGACAGAATGTGGGTTCAGTTGCTGGCTATTGACATCTGCATTCTCCCTTTTCCTGTGTGACTGGCAGTCTAACAGTGGAGCAGGGGAGCCAGGGATAGCGCTGCAGGTGAGTACACGGAAGAGTAGCGAGCTCTTGCACATGCACCCTGGAGCCGGCTGGGGGGAGAGACACAACGAATCAGCACTAAGCTAATGCACTGTGCTCTCTAGCTGGGATCGCTGATACTGCTTCTCCCCATGTAAGACTGCGGTGGTGCGCCCCTGTCATTTTCGGCACTGCTATCTTTTTTTAGCAAGCTGATATACAGGGCAATGTAAGAACGGTCAGTGGCACTGACCGTTCTGACACCTGCAGCTATCGATGTCAGAATGATGAGAGTTGTGAAGTATACAGTAGGATTGATGCAGCAGCCTGCTAAATCAAAGTTGGGAGGGAGTGGATGATTTGGGAATAATGGCCTAATACAGAAATATATAGAAACCTGAAATTTGCATACATCGCCAATGGTTGTGTGATACCCAACTACAGTGGTGCTTGGAAGTTCGTGAACCCTTCAGAATTTTCTATATTTCTGCTGAAATTTGGACTAAAACTACCTCTGATTTTCAAATAAGTAAAAGTAGATTGAGAGAACCAAATCAAACAAATAAGGCAAAAAAATTAGACGTGCTTATTTTTTTTCTTGTAGGACAATGATCCAATATCACATATCTGTGAGTGACAAAAGTATTTGAGCCTTTAGCCTTACCAAATATTTTGAAGGTGAAATTAGAGTCAGGTATTTTCAATCTATGAGATGTCAATCAGGTGTGAGTGGACAACTTATCTTAATAAAAGAACAAATGGAGGAAATTCCAGACCATTACTACCCTCTCCAGGAGTGATCGACCAACAAAGATCACACCAAGAGCAAGGCGTCTAATAGTTTGCATGGTCACAAAGGAACCCAAGGTAACCTATAAGCAACTGAAGGCCTTTCTTACATTAGTTAATGTTAATGTTCATGAGTCCACCAACAGGAGGACATTGAACAAGAATAATGTGCATGGCTGGATTGCAAAGAGAA
This sequence comes from Pseudophryne corroboree, assembly GCF_028390025.1. NCBI lineage: Eukaryota > Metazoa > Chordata > Amphibia > Anura > Myobatrachidae > Pseudophryne > Pseudophryne corroboree. Next base: position 636,919,350 of record NC_086445.1, on the reverse strand, counting down.
AGCCACTGCTCTCCAAAAAGAACGTTGCTGCCCGTCTGCAGTCTGTTAAAGATCACGTGCAGAGCCGGCCCTAACTAATATGATGCCCTAGGCAAGATTTTGTCTGGTGCCCCCTAGCACCACCGCTGGTTCCGCCTCTGACCTGGAACCTCTTTCCCAGCACCATCACCCCTCACCCATAGCAGTCCTTATTTTGGTGTTTGTACCCCCTATATTTTAAATAGGAACAGTTTGCACATTTGGCGCACAGCCCAAAAAGGGGTGTGTTTTTGCTGGCAAGAGGCATGGCCACATAATAGTAACCCCAATTCCAATTATGTACACAGTACTGCAACTTTATTCACATTTGATCATGTGATAGTGTCCATAATTCATATTACATCCCACAGTAGTATCACTTTACCTTATAAACGTTACTCCTCACAGTAGAGCCCCTTATTCACATTACATCACACTGAATTGCTCCTTATTCACATTACACCACACCCTATTGCTCTTTATTCACATTAGATGACACAGTAGTGCCCTTTCTATACACAACGCCACATAGTAGAGCACCTTATACACATAATGCCACACATTAGTAATGCATTTATACACATAATTCCACACAGTAATGCACCTTACACATACTGTATGAGACACATTATTAATGTCCTTATAAACATAATGCACCTTACGCATTATGACAACCTTTATTAATGCCCTTTTACACATAATAGTAACATAATAACATAGTAACATAGTATCTGAGGTTGAAAAAAGACAATTGTCCATCGAGTTCAACCTATTTGTGGTCTCCTATGCATGATGATTTGACTAAAATTTCTGACTGATGCTGCTGTCAGCCGTTGCATTTTATCCCTATTTATAGTAACTATAATGCATGACTATGCACCATACCCCTGGATATCCTTATCCATTAGGAATTTATCTAACCCATTCTTAAAGGTGTTGACAGATTTCGCCATTACAACTCCCTCAGGCAGGGAATTCCAAACACGTATTGTCCTTACCGTGAAAAAGCCTTTACGCCGTATTGTGCGGAATCTCCTCTCCTCTAACCTGAGCGAGTGTCCACGAGTCCTCTGTGTTGATCTAACCAAAAACAGGTCCCGCGCAAGCTCTGTGTATTGTCCCCTTATATATTTGTAGATGTTGATCATATCCCCTCTTAGTCTCCGCTTTTCCAATGTAAACATGCCTAGTCTTTCAAGCCTTTCCTTGTATTCCATCGTCTCCATGCCCTTAATTAGTTTGGTCGCCCTCCTCTGTACCTTTTCAAGCTCCAGGATATTCTTTTTGTAGTACGGTGCCCAGAATTGTACACAGTATTCAAGGTGTAATCTCTCACTAGTGATTTATATAACGGGAGTATAATACTCTCGTCCCTAGCATCAATACCCCATTTTATGCATGCTAATATCTTATTAGCCTTCTTTGCTGCAGTCCTACTTTGGGTACTACTGCTTAGCTTGCTATCTATGAGGACACCTAAGTCCTTTTCCAGTACAGAATCCCCTAATTTTACCCCATTTAGTAGGTAGGTGTAATTTTTGTTCTTGTTACCACAGTGCATTACCTTACACTTGTCTGTGTTGAAGCGCATTCTCCATTTGGCTGCCCATGCTTCTAATTTAACTAAGTCGTTCTGAAGAGACTCGGCATCCTCCTCTGTATTTATAGCCTTACACAATTTGGTATCATCTGCAAAAATTGACAACATGCTCTCTAGACCTTCTGTTAGGTCGTTAATGAAAATATTGAACAATAGCGGTCCTAATACTGAGCCTTGCGGCACACCACTTAGCACTTCAGTCCAAGTTGAAAAAGATCCATTAACCACAACGCGCTGCTCCCTGTTATCTAACCAGTTTTTGACCCAAGTGCATATTGTGCTTCCTAGCCCTGATTCTTGTAGCTTGTAGATAAGTCTCATGTGTGGTACAGTATCGAACGCTTTGGCAAAGTCTAAAAAGATTACATCCACATCTGTACCCTGATCTAGGTTTGCGCTAACTGTTTCATAAAAGCCAAGTAAGTTGGTTTGACAGGATCTGTCCTTCATAAACCCATGTTGATTCCTTTTAATGACCTTATTGACTTCAAGGAACTTCTGAATACTATCTCTTAGAATACCTTCCAATACTTTCCCCACTATAGATGTAAGACTAACTGGTCTATAATTACCTGGTTCAGCTTTACTTCCCTTTTTGAATATAGGCACTACTTCCGCTATACGCCAGTCTTTGGGAACCATACCTGATATAACTGAATCCTTAAAGATCAAAGATAGCGGTTTTGCCAGTTCAGAGTGAAGCTCCATTAGAACCCTTGGGTGAATACCATCGGGCCCTGGTGATTTATTAATCTTTAAATGTTTTAATCAGTCACAGACTACTTCCTCGCTTAAATAAGTACCTATCAGTGGGATATTCTCATTATTGAGATTGTGTGTCAGTCCCTGAAATGGGTCCTCTCTAGTGAATACTGTTGAAAAAAACTCATTTAGTGTGTCCGCTATGTCATTATCATTTTTGCTTAAGACTCCCAACTTGTCTTTTAAAGGGCCTATACTCTCCTTCTTTAATCTCTTGCTATTAATGTATTTAAAGAATTTTTTGGGATTCGCTTTGCTTTCCTTTGCTACTAGTTTTTCAGTTTCTACTTTAGCCGCTCTTATTTCCTTTTTGCAAATTTTGTTACATTCCTTATAGTGCTGAAATGACTCTGCTTCCCCGTCAGATTTGTATTTTTTAAATGCTCGCCTTTTCTTGCCCATAAGTTCCTTAATCTTTTTGTTAAGCCACATCGGTTTATGATTTTTATTCCTTTTTTTGCTACTCATAGGAATAAATTTGAGTGTATTTTTAGCTAGCAGGAATTTTAGTACCTCCCATTTCTCCGTAGTATTTTTTCCTAAAAACAAACCTTCCCATTCAATATCCCTGAAAAATACCCTCATCTTTTCAAAATTTGCTTTGCTAAAGTTTAGAGTCCTAGTTGAGCCAGTATAGGGCTGTTTATGGAAACTGATATTGAATGTGACCATATTGTGGTCGCTGTTTCCTATGGGTTCCCCTACTATAATACCTGATACCAAATCCCCATTGTTTGTTAATACCAGGTCTAAGATTGCATTGTACCTAGTTGGTTCCTCAATTAGTTGGACTAAGTAGTTATCATTAAGTGTGTTTAAAAACATATTGCCCCTAGCAGTATCACATGAATCTGTCACAACTGAGGGCCTGAGCTGACGGGAGGCAGCCTCAGTTGTAGGGGCTGAGATGTAACGGAACCTGGGAGGTTGTATCAGACCCCTAGACATGTAAGTAACATGTAGAATAACTGCCCGAAGGCGTGACCACGACAACCAGGATAAAAGTCAATGATGTTTATTATGACAAACTCCGTAACACAGCAGCAGTAAAAGGAAACATAAAAGTCAACAGAGGATAAATACAATTCCTGGGTACTACAGGGTGGCAAGGGCCACAGGCACTGGTAGTGTGAGACAGTTCTTATAATCTTCTAGTTGGAAAGTCCTTACCAGGCCTGACTGTAGCAATGGAGAGAACCCAGGATCGTACCAGCTGATGTTCCAGGAACGGCTGGGCTGCTGAAGGTAAAACGGCTGCTGTGGATACTGGCTGGAACCAGACTGTTGTTGGTACAGAGTGAATACTGGCTGGAACCAGTTAAATAATAAACGAACTTGAGAGCGATGAAATAATAATGAAGTTTGGAGTTTGAGAGCGGTGAAATAATAATACCGGTGGAGAGTGGTAAACTGCAGAAAAGGACACCGGCCCTTTAAGAGAAGCTATACACTGCTGGAAGCTGGGCTGGAAGCAGGTGATTGTTTGAGAGCGGTGAAATAATAATACCGGTGGAGAGTGGTAAACTGCAGAAAGGACACCGGCCCTTTAAGAGAAGCTGTACTCTGCTGGAAGCTGGGCTGGAAGCAGGTAATGTTGTAGCTGGAAACAGATGAATCCACAATGGATTGGAGAGTCAGGCTACACCGCAGGTGGAATGCTGGTGCGGGTCTCTATGGTGGAAGTCTTGAGACAGGAGCTGGAACCTGGAAGACAATCACAGGAGAGAGACAAACAGGAACTAGGTTTGACAACCAAAGCACTGACGCCTTCCTTGATCAGGCACAGCATACTTATACCTACAGCAAGGAAGGGGTTGGCTAGGCAATTATGCAAATCAACAATACAGACAGCAGATTGGTGGAAATAATCAGATGACAAAATCCAAGATGGCTGCCCCCATGCAGACACTTGGAGGGAAGTTTGGTTTGTAATCCATGTGAGAATTGAAACAGTAATGGCGACGCCGGCCACAGGAGACAGGAGACGCCAGACTGACAAGCGCACATTTAACCACGCGGGCACAGCGGAGGCCGCGGCTGATGAAATCACCACTCTGACATTCTGCATGTGGAAACTCAGGAACAGCGGGATCCGGTCCTGGAACGCTGAGCCAGCCTTAGGAGGCATCTGAAGGGTAAGTAATGGCGTCCAGATACCCGGATCGTGACAGCACCCCCCCCTTTAGGAGTGGCCCCAGGACACTTCTTAGGCTTTAAAGGAAACTTTGCGTGGAAATTTCGGACCAAGGCAGGAGCATGGACGTCTGAGGCATTGGTCCAAGAGCGTTCTTCAGGACCATAGCCCTTCCAGTCAATGAGGTATTGTAACTGACCGTAACGGAAACGTGAGTCCAAAATCTTGGCCACCTCGTACTCGACTCCCCGTTGAGTCTGAACTTTGGGAGCTGGAGGAAGTGCGGAATGAAACCGATTCAGGATCAGCGGTTTCAACAAAGAAACATGAAATGTCCTGGGTATTTTCAAGAAGGATGGTAACTGTAACCTGTAGGCAACAGGATTGATGACTTGTTCAATCTTGAAGGGTCCGATGTAGCGAGGTGCAAATTTCATGCTGGGAACTCTCAACCTCAAATTCTTCGTGGACAGCCACACACGATCACCCACCTTGAGAGCAGGAACCGCTCTACGCTTCCTATCGGCAAACTTCTTATACCTGAATGAGGCTTTAAGCAGGGCTGCGCGGACGTTCCTCCAGTTATTTGAAAACTGACGCAAGGTGACATCCACTGCTGGAACAGAAGTTGCGGGAAGCAGTTGGAATTCTGGGACTTTAGGGTGGAATCCATAATTAATGAAGAATGGTGTAGAAGAAGATGAGGAATGGTATTGATTGTTGTGGCTGAACTCGGCCCAAGGAAGGAGTTGAACCCAGTCATCTTGAGAGGAAGACACATATATACGCAGGAAGGCCTCCAAGTCCTGATTCACCCTCTCGGTTTGACCATTGGTCTGAGGATGGTAAGCCGTGGAAAACTTTAACTTGACTTGGAGGGCTTGACACAAACTTCGCCAAAATTTGGCTACAAATTGTACTCCACGATCCGAGATGATCTCTTCAGGAAGACCGTGAAGTCGGAAGATCTCTTGTATAAACACTTGAGCCAACTTGGAAGCTGACGGAAGACCGGTGAGAGGGATGAAATGTGCCATCTTGGTGAACCGGTCAACTACCACCCAGATGGTATTAAACTTGTTGCAGATAGGTAGATCGGAAACAAAGTCCATCGACAAATGGGTCCAAGGTCGACGGGGAACAGATAATGGAACCAGTTGCCCCGCAGGCGACTGGCGGGAGACTTTGTGTTGGGCACACTTTGGGCAAGAGGCAATAAATTCCATAACGTCCTTCTTCAGAGTTGGCCACCAGTAGGACCTAGAAATAAATTCAAGGGTTTTCTGAATGCCTGTATGTCCAGCAAAACGGGAAGCATGGGCCCAATGCATGAGCTTCTTCCTTAGAACTGGCTTAACAAAACTTTTCCCTGGTGGAGGCGTAGAGTCCATCCCTACCGTGGAGAATGCCAACGGATTAATAATAGGATGCTTGTCTGCAGACTCGGACTCATTTTCTTGCTCCCATGAGCGGGAAAGGGCATCGGCCTTACGATTCTGAGAACCCGGACAGAACTGGAGTTTAAAGTCAAACCTAGAGAAGAAAAGTGCCCATCTGGCCTGACGAGGATTCAGACATTGTGCGCCTTTGAGATATAAAAGATTTTTGTGGTCGGTAAGTATGGTGATTGAGTGGGAAGCTCCCTCCAACAGGTATCTCCACTCCTCCAGAGCGAGCTTGATGGCTAGCAACTCCTGATCGCCAATGGCATAGTTGCGCTCAGCTGGGGAGAACTTCCGGGAGAAGAAACTGCAAGGATGTAGATGTCCATCTTTGGCCCTCTGGGATAACACTGCTCCTACTCCAACGGAGGAGGCATCTACCTCTAAGATAAAAGGAGAGCCGGTGTCGGGCTGTTTCAGAACTGGTGCAGAGATGAACCGTTGCTTCAGAAGGTGAAAGGCCTGTGTAGCTTCCTCGGACCACTTGGACGGATTAGCACCTTTCTTGGTTAATGCAGTGATAGGCGCCACGATGGTGGAAAAGTCTCGTATAAATTTTCTATAATAATTGGCGAACCCTAAGAACCTCTGGACCCCTTTGAGGCTTAAGGGTATAGGCCAATTCTGGATTGCTTGGAGTTTCTCAGGATCCATCTCTAGTCCGGAACCGGACACAATGTAACCTAGAAACGGAATGATTTTAACTTCAAACACACACTTCTCCAATTTACAATAGAGGTGATTGACACGGAGACGGGAAAGAACCTCTTTTACCCAGAAACGATGATCTTCGAGATTATTAGCAAAGATGAGGATGTCGTCTAGATAAACCACGACATGGCGGTACAAGATGTCCCTGAAAATCTCATTCACGAAGTGCTGGAAGACTGCTGGAGCGTTACTCAATCCGAAGGGCATGACGAGGTACTCATAATGTCCGTCACGGGTGTTAAAGGCGGTCTTCCACTCGTCACCCTCACGGATTCGGATAAGATTGTAGGCACCCCTCAAGTCCAGCTTTGTGAAAATAGTTGCACCACTAACTCTATCAAAGAGCTCGGTAATCAGGGGTAAAGGGTATCGGTTCTTGACGGTAATGTCGTTCAGACCTCTGTAGTCGATGCACGAACGCAGACCACCGTCTTTCTTCTTAACGAAGAAGAAGCCTGCGCCGGCTGGAGAAGAAGATGGTCGGATGAAACCCTTCGCCAGGTTCTCTTTGATGTACTCTTCCATGGAGTGTGTCTCAGGCAGAGACAACGGATAAGTTCGGCCTCGCGGTGGAACCTTCCCTGGAATGAGGTCGATTGGGCAGTCCCATTCTCTATGAGGAGGAAGGATATCAGCAGAGGCTTTACTGAACACGTCCGTGAAGTCTTGATATGGAGGAGGCGGAACATCAGATGACCTGGGGAAGGAAGAACAAACAGGAAGAACTTTGGCTAAACAAGTCTCAGCACAGGAGGGACCCCATGCCAGTATTTGCGTAGTCGTCCAGTCAATTGATGGGTTGTGGAGACGGAGCCATGGAAGGCCTAAAACCACTGGATGTGTGGCTCTTGGAATCACTAAAAAAGAAATATACTCAGAATGAAGAACTCCCACTCTCAGACGAACTGGAAGAGTCCTTAAGGAAATGACTGTGTCAAAAATCTTGCTGCCATCCACGGCAGTCAAAGAGATGGACGAGGACAGTCTCTCGGTGGGTAGGGACCACCGTTTAACATAAGCTTCGGTTATGAAATTCCCAGCTGCTCCGGAATCAAGGAGGGCAATGACGTTCCTGTAACGTTGAGCAATTTGGAGCGACACTGGGAGGTTACAGTCATGAGGAGATGGAGAGGAGATCATTACTCCTAGCCGGCCCTCTCCTTGGCGAGCTAGGATCTGGAGTTTCCCGGACGTTTGGGACAGGCATTGATAGTGTGCGACGGAGCTGCACAGTAGAGACAGAGAGACTCAGAGAGACGTCTTCGGCGCTCAGCGGGAGATAGACGGGAACGACTAATTTGCATAGGCTCATCCTTGGATGGAGATGGTTGACGAGGAGGAGGAGCAGAAGATTTAGGAGTAGATGATCTTCCTCGCTCGGTTGCTCTCTCTCTGAAACGTAGATCAACCTTCGTGCAAAGAGAAATTAGCTCATCCAACTTAGAGGGCAAGTCTCTGGTAGCTAACTCATCCTTGATGCGTTCTGATAAGCCATGCCAGAATGCAGCATACAGGGCCTCGTCGTTCCATGCCAGTTCGGATGCCAGGATTTTAAACTGTATAAGATACTGTCCCACAGTACGTGTTCCCTGGCGTAAACGGAGAATCTCAGATGAAGCAGATGTTATCCGGCCTGGCTCGTCGAAGATGCGCCTGAATGTAGCTACAAAGTCAGTATAGGAGGATAGCAGGGGATCAGACTTCTCCCATAAAGGTGATGCCCAGTCAAGGGCTGAGCCACTGAGAAGGGAGATGATATAGGCAATTTTGGTACGGTCACTGAAGAAATTGCCAGGTAGAAGCTCAAAGTGGATTTCACATTGATTGAGAAATCCCCTGCAGAACCTTGGAGATCCATCAAATTTTGCTGGCGTTGGAAGATGAAGATGTGGACTGGAAATGGGTAAGGTGGGTGGGGTTACAGCTGGTGTCACTGTAGTGGACGCACCGGACGTGCCAGGTCCACGGAGGGTCGTTTGAATCCCATCCAGCCGTGTAGAGAGATCCTGGAGACAGTGGATGATGTGGCCCTGTGCAGCCTCCTGATGTTCAAGTCGGGCTGCCAGTTCTTGCATCGGCCTGGCCGCTTGATCCTGGTCTCCGGCTGGATTCATTAGGTCAGTGCTTACTGTCACAACTGAGGGCCTGAGCTGACGGGAGGCAGCCTCAGTTGTAGGGGCTGAGATGTAACGGAACCTGGGAGGTTGTATCAGACCCCTAGACATGTAAGTAACATGTAGAATAACTGCCCGAAGGCGTGACCACGACAACCAGGATAAAAGTCAATGATGTTTATTATGACAAACTCCGTAACACAGCAGCAGTAAAAGGAAACATAAAAGTCAACAGAGGATAAATACAATTCCTGGGTACTACAGGGTGGCAAGGGCCACAGGCACTGGTAGTGTGAGACAGTTCTTATAATCTTCTAGTTGGAAAGTCCTTACCAGGCCTGACTGTAGCAATGGAGAGAACCCAGGATCGTACCAGCTGATGTTCCAGGAACGGCTGGGCTGCTGAAGGTAAAACGGCTGCTGTGGATACTGGCTGGAACCAGACTGTTGTTGGTACGGAGTGAATACTGGCTGGAACCAGTTAAATAATAAACGAACTTGAGAGCGATTAAATAATAATGAAGTTTGGAGTTTGAGAGCGGTGAAATAATAATACCAGTGGAGAGTGGTAAACTGCAGAAAAGGACACCGGCCCTTTAAGAGAAGCTATACACTGCTGGAAGCTGGGCTGGAAGCAGGTGATTGTTTGAGAGCGGTGAAATAATAATACCGGTGGAGAGTGGTAAACTGCAGAAAGGACACCGGCCCTTTAAGAGAAGCTGTACTCTGCTGGAAGCTGGGCTGGAAGCAGGTAATGTTGTAGCTGGAAACAGATGAATCCACAATGGATTGGAGAGTCAGGCTACACCGCAGGTGGAATGCTGGTGCGGGTCTCTATGGTGGAAGTCTTGAGACAGGAGCTGGAACCTGGAAGACAATCACAGGAGAGAGACAAACAGGAACTAGGTTTGACAACCAAAGCACTGATGCCTTCCTTGCTCAGGCACAGCATACTTATACCTGCAGCAAGGAAGGGGTTGGCTAGGCAATTATGCAAATCAACAATACAGACAGCAGATTGGTGGAAATAATCAGATGACAAAATCCAAGATGGCTGCCCCCATGCAGACACTTGGAGGGAAGCTTGGTTTGTAATCCATGTGAGAATTGAAACAGTAATGGCGACGCCGGCCACAGGAGACAGGAGACGCCAGACTGACACGCGCACATTTAACCACGCGGGCACAGCGGAGGCCGCGGCTGATGAAATCACCACTCTGACATTCTGCATGTGGAAACTCAGGAACAGCGGGATCCGGTCCTGGAACGCTGAGCCAGCCTTAGGAGGCATCTGAAGGGTAAGTAATGGCGTCCAGATACTTGGATCGTGACAGAATCGTTTTTCCAGTTTATCTCTGGATAGTTAAAATCTCCCATCACTACTATGTCTCCTATTCCTGCTGCTCTTTCAATTTGCTTTAGTAACAATTCCTCATCAGATGCGTTGATACCAGGCGGCCTATAGCATACACCCAATACTAACTTTTTTATTCCTTTTTCCCCGGATGCAATTTCTACCCATAATGACTCGACAGTGTCTACAGTCCCCTCCTGAATATCTTCCCGTATATCAGGTTTTAAAAACGGCTTTACGTAAAGATACAACCCCTCCACCCTTTTTATTTAGTCTGTCTCTCCTAAACAGTGTATAGCCCTCTAGATTGACTGTCCAATCATGAGATTCATCCCACCAAGTTTCAGTAATGCCTATAATATCATACTGTTTGCTTGCTGCAAGTATTTCTAGTTCACCCTTTTTACCAGTAATGCTTCTGGCGTTTACATACATACAACTAAGATAAGTATTTTCCTTTGCGTTAGGGACATCTTTCACCTTATGTAGCAATGATGACCTGTAATCGTCATTGGTTAGTGCTTTGGTAAAATCCCTTTTAGTACCCATGTTAGTAACCTTACCGCCTGCTCTTACCCTCCCCCCAACTTCTCCCCCATTTCGTTTACTACCGCCATCCCCACTATTCTCACTGCATGACCCGTAGTTTCTAGCTAAACCCTCCCCCCAGGCTCCTAGTTTAAAATCTCCTCCAACCTTCTAACCATCCTTCCCCCCAGCACCGCTGCCCCCTCCTCAGTCAGATGCAATCCGTCATGACAAAAGAGATGGCGCCTGACTGAGAAGTCCGCCCAGTGTTCCAGGAACACAAACCCCTCTTTTCTGCACCAATCCCTAAGCCACACATTTACCTCACTTACACATTTACCTCCCTTACACATATGCCGTACATTATTAATGCCCTTATACACATATTCTGAACACTACTGCGCAACCAACCCACTCACATGCACACAGCACTCACACTGCCACTAACACTGTGACCTCTGCCTCTGCTTGGATACAGATGTGTCCTCATAAATCTTGCCTCAATGCTAACGTTGGGCACCTTTTTTTTAATAAAAATGCATCTTATTTGCATTGCTATGTGGCTAGGATGCATAAGCAGCTTCTGCTGATTAAAATGATATGCAGCATGCCTATATACTGTGTGAGACTGTGGCTGTATCTGCATATGAAATGCTACATACAGAATATAGGCATGCCGCATATCATTTTAATCAGCAGAAGCTGCTGATGCCCCAAGGCATATCAAATGCCCTAGGCAATTGCCTAGTTTGCCTATGCCTATGGCCGGCTCTGATCACGTGGACAAGCCAGAAAGCTATTTGAACAATGTTTTGTGGACAGATGAGTTCAAAATAGAGCTTTTTGGTTTAAATGAGAAGCATTATGTTTGGAGAAAGGCGAGCAATGCATTCCAGCATAAAAATCTCATACCATCTGTGAAACACAGTGGTGGTCTTGGTATCATGGTTTGGGCCTGTTTTGCTGCATCAGGCCCAGGACAACTTGCCATCATTGATGGGACAATGAATTCTAAATTATAGTATAACAGAATATTCTAAAGGAAAATGTCAGTGTCCATGAGCTACATCTCAAGAGGATATGAGTCATGTAGCAAGACAATGACCCACAGCACACAAGTAATTCGACCAATGAATGGTTAAAGAAGAATACATTTAAAGTTTTGGAATTGCCAAGTCAAAGTCCTCACCTTTTATCCAATCAAAATGTTGTGGAAGGACCTGAAGCGAGCAGTTCATGGGAGGAAACCCACCAACATAACAGAGGTGAAGCTGTTTTGGAGGAATGGGATAAAACTCCTCCAAGCCGATGTTTAGGACTAATCAACAATTATCAGAAACATTTAGATACAGTTATTGTTGCACAAGGGGGTCATACCAGATACTGAGAGCAAAGGTTCACATACTTTTGCCACTCACAGATATGTGATATTGGATCATTTTATTTTCCTCAATAAAAAAAATTAGCAAGTCGAATTTCTTTGCCTCATTTTTTAATTTGGTTCTCTTTTTTTACTTTTAAGCCAAATTTCAGCAGAAATATAGAAAATTCTGAAGGGCTCACAAACTTTCAAGCACCACTGTATGTACAGTGCCATTGTGCCCACATGAACCCCTGTGCTACAATAATACGCTGCCTTGGGTTGATCTAATATGGCTCGTGCTGGCTAGTGTGACAGCAGTCACATGCAATTGCAGAGAGAGGCTGGCTCATGCAGGCTGGTGTGACAGTTGGTGGCAGTTGGAGTTATCTTAAGGTGGGTACACACTATTAGATATATCTGCAGATCAATTGATCTGCAGATATATCTATGTACGGATCGGGCAGTGTGCTGTGCATACACACAGCCCGATCCGTCGGGGGACTGACGTCATGAACTGGGCGGGCGCTCGCGCCCGCCCAGTTCACCTGTCAATCACCGCCGGCTGCCGCAGCATGTGTACGGGCGGTCGGACGACCGCCCCGTACACACACAGCGACGCGCCAATATATCGTTAGATATATTGGCTGTCGGCTGTGCTGCGCGGCCGACGCGATACGTCTGTGAACGACGGAGTTCACAGACGTATCGCCCGTACACACTGGCCGACGGTCCCGCGATGTATCGGCCGTTCAAGAGAACGGCCGATACATCGACCAGTGTGTACGGGCCTTTAGGTGAGGGGGTGGAGAGGGGAGTGATGATGTAGCTCCTCCCTCCCGGAGACGCACATTGAGCAGCCATCTTGGAGGAGAGATGGTTACTGGCAGCGTGTGGGAGTGCTACTCATCGATCCTGTGCAGAGTGACTGTTCCTGAAGACCAGAGACGGCGACCTGGAGGTGACTCTTACTCCAGCTTGGCGGAGTGGAGGTACAGGCAAGAGACAGCAGCTGCTGCACAGGTACAGACAGACAGCCCCTTTGAGACACAGGAGAGGTCTGTAGAAAAGCACCCCTCTCAACCCTGCAAAAAAGTGATCCATTCAAGCTGCAGCATTAAGTAAGCCTGAACTCTAGGTAGTATTGAGCAGTGGGGGTTATTCAGTTTGGGTTGCAAAATTGCACATTCCAAGATCCGCCGATTATGGTCCAACAGCGCATGCACTGTAGCTACAGCGCGCTTGCTTTCACAATGTGATCGCAGCATGGCAGGATACAAATGCATAGTGATTGACAGCTGATGAGCATTCGGAATGGTGCGGGAAACGCAGGCGTGTCATAGACGTTTTCAATTTCTGTGATGCGGTCACTATTGAAATGCAATCGCAATACAGAGTGGTGCTACACATGCTAAGCGGCCTTTCCCTGTGTTGGACGGCTTCCAGCATACGATTTTAAACAGTAGCAGTTTCGCAATTTTAGTAAAACTGCTACTGATGCTGAATAACCCCTGCATACTTAATAAATACAAGAACACTTGCTGACAGCCATACTGTATATTGGGCCTAATTGGGACCTGGTCGTAGCAGCAAATTTGGTAGCAGATGGGCAAAACCATGATGGTCATTCCGAGTTGATTGCTCGCTAGCTGTTTTTAGCAGCCGTGCAAACGCTATGCCGCCTCCCACTGGGAGTGCATTTTAGCTTAGCAGAAGTGCGAACAAAAGGATCGCAGAGCGGCTACAAAATAATTTTGTGCAGTTTCAGAGTAGCTTCAGACCTACTCAGTGCTTGCGATCACTTCAGACTATTCAGTTCCTGTTTTGACGTCACGAACACGCCCTGCGTTCGCCCAGCCACGCCTGCATTTTTCCTGGCACGCCTGCGTTTTTCTGAACACTCCCTAAAAATGGTCAGTTGACACCCAGAAACGCCCTCTTCCTGTCAATCACTCTACGCCCAGCAGTGCGACTGAAATGCTTCGCTAGACCTTGTGTGAAACTACATCGTTCATTGTAATAATACGACGCGCGTGAGCATTGCGCCGCATGCGCAGAAGTACCGATTTTTTGCCTGATTGCTGCACAGCGACCGAAAGCAGCTGGCGACCGAAAGCAGCTAGCGATCAACTCGGACTGACCCCCCATGTGCACTGCAGGGGAAGCACATAGTGGGGTATGTTTAAAGTGAAAACTAAATTGCAGTGTAAAAATAAAGCAGCCAGTATTTACCCTGCACAGAAACAATATAATCAACCCAAATCTAACTCTCTGCACATGTTATATCTGCCACACCTGCAGTGCACGTGGTTTTGCCCATCTGCTAACAAATTTGCAGCTGCGATCAGGTCTGAATTACCTCCAAAGGGGGTCATCCCGAGTTGATCGCTCGCTAGCAACTTTTTGCTGTGCTGCGATCAGATAGTCGCCGCCTATGGGGGAGTGTATTTTCGCTTTGCAAGTGTGCAAACGCTTTTGCAGCCGATAGCACAAAAAAGTTTGTTGCAGATTCTGAGTAGCTCTGGACTTACTCAGCCGCTGCGATCACTTCAGACTTTTTGGTCACGGAATTGACGTCAGACACCCGCCCTGCAAATGCTTGGACACGCCTGCGTTTTTCCAAACACTCCCAGAAAACGGTCAGTTGACACCTATAAATGCCCTTTCTGTCAATCAACTTGCGATCGGCCGTGCAATTGGATTCTTCGTTAAATCCATCGCCTAGCACCAATCCTCTGTGTACCTGTACGACGCGCCTGCGCATTGCGACACATACGCATGCGCAGTTTTGCAGAGTTTTAACCTTATCGCAGCGCTGCCAAAAGTTGCTAGCGAGCGATCAACTCGGAATGACCCCCATAGACTCTTGCATTGCCTGAAAGTTTGGTTGCTGCAGACAGAAGCGACTTAGACACTTTGAGCTACTTAAGGGGGTAATTCCAAGTTGATCACAGCAGGAATTTAGTTAGCAATTGGGCAAAACCATGGCCCTCATTCCGAGTTGATCGCTCGCAAGGCGAATTTAGCAGAGTTGCTCACGCTAAGCCTACGCCTACTGGGAGTGTATCTTAGCTTCTTTAAATTGCGACCGATGTATTCGCAATATTGCGATTACAAACTACTTAGCAGTTTCAGAGTAGCTTCAGACTTACTCGGTATCTGCGATCAGTTCAGTGCTTGTCGTTCCTGGTTTGACGTCATAAACACACCCAGCGTTCGCCCAGACACTCCCCCGTTTCTCCGGCCACTCCTGCGTTTTTTCCAGAAACGGTAGCGTTTTTATCCACACGCCCCTAAAACGCCGTGTTTCCGCCCAGTAACACCCATTTCCTGTCAATCACACTACGATCGCCGGAGCGAAGAAAAAGCCGTGAGTAAAAATACTATCTTCATTGTAAAATTACTTGGCGCAGTCGCAGTGCGATTATTGCGCATGCGTACTAAGCGGAATTTCACTGCGATGCGATGAAAATTACCGAGCGAACGACTCGGAATGAGGGCCATGGTCCCTAAGGGGGTAATTCCAAGTTGATCGCAGCAGGAATTTAGTTAGCAATTGGGCAAAACCATGTGCACTGCAGGGGAGGCAGATTTAACATGTGCAGAGAGAGTTAGATTTGGGTGGGGTGCCTGTGCCTGTGCGATCACTGAAATGATCGCACAGGCAGAGTAAGTCTGGAGCTACTCTGAAACTGCTAAGTAGTTAGTAATCGCAATATTGCGAATACATCGGTCGCAATTTTAAGAAGCTAAGATTCACTCCCAGTAGGCGGCGGCTTAGCGTGTGTAACTCTGCTAAAATCGCCTTGCGACCGATCAACTCGGAATGAGGGCCCATATGCGATTACAACTTGAGGTAGCAGCTCGGCTACTTGAAAAGGACAGTTAATTTAGGAAAATTTAGATTATAATCCTTAATTGACAGCTGCAGCTCAGGGACTAGGGATAAAATATGCAGCCGGATTAAGTGGTTCAATAATACCAGCATAGTACCTAGCAAAGCAACAGATGTCAGTGACAACTTTACCTAAAGGAGTATCTCTACATTGTATCTAATCTAATCACTTGCAGAATGAGAAAGTCTGCACAACTGCTAAATAGACAGATTCAGCTGTATTCAATATTCTTACTTCCTCATCTATTTTGTTCAGTTCACTCTTCACACCGTTCTCAGAAATAGACCTTTTTAGGTGCACTGATATATATATATATATATATATATATATATATATATGTTCCCTCCAACACTAGCTAACTGAAAATATAAGTGAAGGGTGCGTGGTCACGGGTAAAGGGGGCATGGATACTAAGCGGCGCTCCCATTAGCCTTAATAGGAATCGAGAGATGCTGAACACCAGTACAAGGACCCTTTTGGCCGATACAGACCATTGAAAAAATGGTACTGTGCCGGCCAAAAAGGTAAAGTTGAAAGGTATGTATATATATATATATATGGGTTCACTACGGCTGGCCGGCGGTCGGGCTCCCGGCGACCAGCATCCCGGCGCCGGGAGCCCGACCGCCGGCTTACCGACAGCTTGGCGAGCGCAAATGAGCCCCTTGCGGGCTCGCTGCGCTCGCCACGCTACGGGCACGGTGGCGCGCTACGCGCGCCACACTATTTTATTCTCCCTCTATGGGGGTCGTGGACCCCCACGAGGGAAAATAATTGTCGGTATGCCGGCTGTCGGGCTCCCGGCGCCGGTATACTGAGCGCCGGGAGCCCGACCGCCGGCAAACAGAAGACCACCCATATATATATATACTGTATATAAACATACTGTATACAGTATCAAGCTATATAATATATAATTAACTGAGTTTATATGGGGCCTCAATGGTATTAATAATTTGTTTGTAATTGTAACTATTCAGGGCAATGGAAGAACAGTCAGTGGCACTTACCGTTCTGACATCTGCAGCTATGGATTTTGACAGCTGCAGGTGTCGCTGCTCATACACCACAGCCAGGGACAGGCTGTCCCCAGCCGCGGCGGCTGCTGCTGGCTCTGACCTGCATGTGAGATCTTGTGAGAGTAACGAGATCTCGCACATGCGACCTGGAGTACATGTTTCTGGCAACTAATCTCCACTATACATGTGCAGGTCTCCTGAAACAAGGCGCTTGCCATGTTCCCAGAGACTAAGCTCTACTGAGCATGTGCAAATCACCACCGCTGGTCCCTGGGCCCCCCTGGATCCAGTGGCCTATGTGCACTGAACACACTGCACCAATAATAAATACGTCTATGCACCCTCTACTTTGCACAATGTGGTTAGGTCACTTACAGTAGTACTGAAAGCGCACAAATGAGCAGAGTGTGATCCAGTGTGGATGGGTTAATGACATAGTGGGCATCTGGAGGGTTCTGATTACATTAAATACATCTGAAGTAGTATGATGGCATTTAAGGGGCATGTGCAATGTCTCTAATTTTACATTTGTACATGTCTCCAATATGTGTCTATGTCTGTCTGCATCTCTCTGTCCTCTAGATGTGAGTCTATTGATAATGTGGACAGAGGGCACTGGGTGGCATAATGTGTAATAAGGCACTATGGACCCTATTCAGTATGCGATGCATCAGTGATGCGATCGCATACTGACGATCCTGTATATAGTGCGCACGGGGCAGTGATGTGGCGTTGCAGTGGGCATCGACTTGGCATTGGGGGTGGGTGTGGTGACCAAAATGGGGGCGGGTTTGGAACGTCTGCTGCGACTCAAAAAATGGATGCCCTGCACCTGCCATCGCAGCCAGGCTGCGAAGGCAGGGCGGCATCCACAAATCAGCAATGCGATTGCATCTGAATTGCGATTGCATCGCTGCAGGATATTTGCATGCTGGATGCCTTGCCCTGTGCTGGGCGGCCCCCAGCATTTAATCGCAGCCTGTTGCAGTTTTGCTAAATTAGCAATGTGTGCTGAGGACACTGGCATAATGTGGACTGAGGGCACAGTGTGGCACATTTTTAACTAGAGAATTGTGTGGCATAATGTGAAATACAGTATATGTGAAATATATTTTAAATTTTTTTGTTTTTTTATAGTACAAGTCAAATGTTCAGCCCACAAAATTTCTAGAGATGAGCGCCTGAAATTTTTCGGGTTTTGTGTTTTGGTTTTGGGTTCGGTTCCGCGGCCGTGTTTTGGGTTCGACCGCGTTTTGGCAAAACCTCACCGAATTTTTTTTGTCGGATTCGGGTGTGTTTTGGATTCGGGTGTTTTTTTCAAAAAACACTAAAAAACAGCTTAAATCATAGAATTTGGGGGTCATTTTGATCCCAAAGTATTATTAACCTCAAAAACCATAATTTACACTCATTTTCAGTCTATTCTGAATACCTCACACCTCACAATATTATTTTTAGTCCTAAAATTTGCACCGAGGTCGCTGTGTGAGTAAGATAAGCGACCCTAGTGGCCGACACAAACACCGGGCCCATCTAGGAGTGGCACTGCAGTGTCACGCAGGATGTCCCTTCCAAAAAACCCTCCCCAAACAGCACATGACGCAAAGAAAAAAAGAGGCGCAATGAGGTAGCTGTGTGAGTAAGATTAGCGACCCTAGTGGCCGACACAAACACCGGGCCCATCTAGGAGTGGCACTGCAGTGTCACGCAGGATGGCCCTTCCAAAAAACCCTCCCCAAACAGCACATGACGCAAAGAAAAAAAGAGGCTTTTTACTGATATTTGGTGTTTTGGATTTGACATGCTCTGTACTATGACATTGGGCATCGGCCTTGGCAGACGACGTTGCTGGCATTTCATCGTCTCGGCCATGACTAGTGGCAGCAGCTTCAGCACGAGGTGGAAGTGGATCTTGATCTTTCCCTAATTTTGGAACCTCAACATTTTTGTTCTCCATATTTTAATAGGCACAACTAAAAGGCACCTCAGGTAAACAATGGAGATGGATGGATTGGATACTAGTATACAATTATGGACGGGCTGCCGAGTGCCGACACAGAGGTAGCCACAGCCGTGAACTACCGCACTGTACTGTGTCTGCTGCTAATATATAGACTGGTTGATAAAGAGATAGTATACTCGTAACTAGTATGTATGTATAAAGAAAGAAAAAAAAACCACGGTTAGGTGGTATATACAATTATGGACGGGCTGCCGAGTGCCGACACAGAGGTAGCCACAGCCGTGAACTACCGCACTGTACTGTGTCTGCTGCTAATATATAGACTGGTTGATAAAGAGATAGTATACTCGTAACTAGTATGTATGTATAAAGAAAGAAAAAAAAACCACGGTTAGGTGGTATATACAATTATGGACGGGCTGCCGAGTGCCGACACAGAGGTAGCCACAGCCGTGAACTACCGCACTGTACTGTGTCTGCTGCTAATATATAGACTGGTTGATAAAGAGATAGTATACTCGTAACTAGTATGTATGTATAAAGAAAGAAAAAAAAAACACGGTTAGGTGGTATATACAATTATGGACGGGCTGCCGAGTGCCGACACAGAGGTAGCCACAGCCGTGAACTACCGCACTGTACTGTGTCTGCTGCTAATATATAGACTGGTTGATAAAGAGATAGTATACTCGTAACTAGTATGTATGTATAAAGAAAGAAAAAAAAACCACGGTTAGGTGGTATATACAATTATGGACGGGCTGCCGAGTGCCGACACAGAGGTAGCCACAGCCGTGAACTACCGCACTGTACTGTGTCTGTTGCTAATATATAGACTGGTTGATAAAGAGATAGTATACTCGTAACTAGTATGTATGTATAAAGAAAGAAAAAAAAACCACGGTTAGGTCACTGGTATATACAATTATGGACGGGCTGCCGAGTGCCGACACAGAGGTAGCCACGGCCGTGAACTACCGCACTGTACTGTGTCTGCTGCTAATATAGACTGGTTGATAAAGAGATAGTATACTACTAATATTATATACTGGTGGTCAGGTCACTGGTCACTAGTCACACTGGCAGTGGCACTCCTGCAGCAAAAGTGTGCACTGTTTAATTTTAATATAATATTATGTACTCCTGGCTCCTGCTATAACCTATAACTGGCACTGCAGTAGTGCTCCCCAGTCTCCCCCACAATTATAAGCTGTGTGAGCTGAGCAGTCAGACAGATATATAATATATATAGATGATGCAGCACACTGGCCTGAGCCTGAGCAGTGCACACAGATATGGTATGTGACTGACTGAGTCACTGTGTGTATCGCTTTTTTCAGGCAGAGAACGGATATATTAAATAAACTGCACTGTGTGTCTGGTGGTCACTCACTATATAATATATTATGTACTCCTGGCTCCTGCTATAACCTATAACTGGCACTGCAGTAGTGCTCCCCAGTCTCCCCCACAATTATAAGCTGTGTGAGCTGAGCAGTCAGACAGATATATATAATATTATATATAGATAATAGATGATGCAGCACACTGGCCTGAGCCTGAGCAGTGCACACAGATATGGTATGTGACTGAGTCACTGTGTGCTGTGTATCGCTTTTTTCAGGCAGAGAACGGATTATAAATAAAAGTGGTGGTCACTGGTCACTATCAGCAAAACTCTGCACTGTACACTACTGAGTACTCCTAATGCTCCCCAAAATTAGTAAATCAAGTGTCTCTCTAATCTATTCTAATTCTAAACGGAGAGGACGCCAGCCACGTCCTCTCCCTATCAATCTCAATGCACGTGTGAAAATGGCGGCGACGCGCGGCTCCTTATATAGAATCCGAGTCTCGCGATAGAATCCGAGCCTCGCGAGAATCCGACAGCGTCATGATGACGTTCGGGCGCGCTCGGGTTAACCGAGCAAGGCGGGAAGATCCGAGTCGCTCGGACCCGTGAAAAAAAACATGAAGTTCTGGCGGGTTCGGATTCAGAGAAACCGAACCCGCTCATCTCTAAAAATTTCCCTAACTTTTCAAAAGCGCTAACTAGTTTCCTGTCTTATTGGTAAATAAGTCTTTCATATATCCATATATACTGTACTAGTAATGGGACCTGAGTCGGATTCAGTATGTAATACCAATGGCCGGGATGCCGGCCATCAGTATACCGACAGCGGCATCCCGGCCACCAGGATGCTGGCATCGGGGCGAGCGCTAGTAAGCCCCTTGCGGGCTCGCTTCGCTCGCCATGCTCCAGGCTCCGGGCTGGTTTCAGTCTGTTTTATATTATTTTGGTGTGTTTGTTCCAAATAAATGTAATTCCTATAGTGTGCACCAGTCAAGCATTTATTCATGTCTTCTGGTAACAAATGAGTACTAAAAATATGTTGCATGTGGCATGTTATACTTGATTTTGCATTAAAAATCACTGCTGCAAACTTTGACAAAAATAGGTAATTGTAACAATTTATTATTATTATTATTATTATTATTATTATTTCATTATTAATAAACTTCCATTAAGCTTTTGGCAATTTAACATATTTTATGGTAAACTGTCAAATTCAACGGAATATTTCTGTGTTTTTTTCTAGAACCCCCCAGCAAGCCTGAAAACCTGTCAGTAGACGGCGTTGAGGCTACCTCCTTATCACTGCGATGGAAGAGCCCTGAGAAAGAAGGCACTAATGCCATAGATGGATACCTGATTCAGTACAAAAAGGAAGGCAGTAAGTTTATATCTTTTACACATTTTAATAAAATCTTTAGATTTTTTGGTAATATTACAGTAACTTAAATGTGCCTCTTTTACGATCTAACATGTTTAGTGACAATCGGCATTCTGCACATGCATCTAAGTTGCACTGCACATGTAAGGGGTCATTCAGGTGTGGATGCAAATCAGCGATTGCACACATAGCGATCATCGTTTTCACACTGTGCATTTGTGTGGGCCGCAGTGCGCACGCACAGCGATTAATTCCCGAGTGCGGTCTCTGAGGTTTTAGTCGCAAAGTGAGCAAAAGGAAGTCAGCATTTGGGGGTGGTAATGGGAAATGGTCATGCGAATGCAGGCGTGTCATGGCCGTTCGGACGGTGTTTTCTGGGCATGCGTATATTAGCAGCTGCGATCACACTTGCTCTGGAGAGGCCTGTGGGTTCCAGGAGTGCAGCTCAGCCTGTGCGTCTACAAAGGTACTCAGGCTCTGCGTGGTGACCCAACCACAACTGAATGACCGCCGTACCGTGAAGAGGATTTATTTGCAAAGTGATTGACAGGGACCGGGAGGTATAGGGAGTTGGTTGCAAAAAGGGAGACAGGCTGCAACCGTTTTGGTTGCATGTCTAAGCAAGCTACTGTGATCCTGTATGCAGTTACCCTGTTACTTCTGCGGCCATGCTGCGCAAACATAGGGATATTTAGAACATCAGTAGTTGACTGATCTGAAATGGATCCTGCATCTTTGTACGCAGCCGCTGGAATTTGCAAAGCCACCAGTGGGCACCTCAATACAAATCCAGAGAGATAAAGTAGAAATGTATCCCATAGCAACCAATCAGTTTCTCTCATTTTATAGATTGAGCTAACTAAATGGTAGCTAGAAGCTGATTGGTTGCTAAGGGTAGCTTCTCCACTTTACCTTATACCTTCAGGTGACTGGGGAGCCAAAGAGGGAGAGCACAGGGAGTCGGGAGCATGGGCCACATCTGCCATCTTACCATGTGCTTGATTCCCATTCCCTGTGATAAGAGGCCACCATGCACAGCCGTCTTACACCCGCTCCCCCCAGGACCCATCTGATGGCCATCCTGCCCATGCCGGCCGCAGTGGCGTTACAACAGGGGTCTCCAAAGTGCCGACTCCTCTTCAGTGATAGGAACCGGGTGCTGCACTGTGACATTATGTGCAGCACCCGGCTCCTGTCATTGTATAGGAGCCGACTCTGTACTCACACTGGTCCCCGGGGGCAGCCCGCATCTCTGGGACCCCCAGAGTGATTAAACGGGAATTCAGGCATTGCTCACTGTGTTTCCCCCATAAGAGGGGGTAATTCAGAGTTGATTGCAGCAGCAAATTTGTTAGCAGTTGGGCAAAACCATGTACAGTGCATGGAGGGGGGGCAGATGTAACATGTGCAGAGAGAGTTAGATTTGGGTGGGGTGTGTTCAAACTGAAATCTAAATTGCAGTGTAAAATCAAAGCAGGCAGTATTTACCCTGCACAGAAACAATATAACCCGCCCAAATCTAACTCTCTCTGCACATGTTACATCTGCCCCCCCCCCCCCTCCCTGCAGTGCTTATGGTTTTGCCCAACTACTAACAAATTTGCTGCTGCAATCAACTCTGAATTACCCCCTGAGTGACGCCTCTGCCCGGCCGCATCCTTGCACCGGGGCTGCGCTGCTTAGTGCTTACTCAGACATTGCAGGGCTTCACATGGGCAGCACAGGCTGGGTAAGCGCTGTACTGGGATCCAACAACAACAATGGACTGGCAGCTTCTTTTCATGGGGCTACAGCAGGCTGTTTTCCCTTTTTTGCTATACTTCATTTTTGCCTTATTTGATTGATAATATGTTTAATCCCCCTACTAATCCACGTGTCCCCTACTCACCATTGTCTCATCCACCCCTATTTGCTCCCAGTAATTATTCTGGACATTACTTTTATTTATTTATTTATGTATTTACTTTTGAGAACTTTCATTTGGCTGGACTCCCCTTTGTATCGCCCACTTGTGGATTATTCATCCTGCGTTGTGCCATTGCTGAAGCTAACATTTGCAGCATACTCATTTGAAACTATAATTTATTTCTGTTGACATTTCTGTGGGACTTCTGCTTACCTTGTGCTGATCCTGCCACCTACTTTCCCCCCACTGCAAATGTTCTTTTCTTTCTATGCAATATCCCACTGTGCGGCACACTTCTGTTGACTGGCATCCTGCCCACTGTAACCTATGAAGTGCGCCCTAATGGCTGCCTTGCTTGGTAATTTCAAGGGCAGGATGGGCATCCATGGAATTGTTCACTCAGTGGGTACTGTTTGTTCACTGCTCAGTTTATCCATGCACAACCTTCTTCTATGTATTGCTTATTCACACATTGGCCCTCATTCCGAGTTGTTCGCTCGCTAGCCGCTTTTCGCAGCAGTGCACACGCTAAGCCGCCGCCCTCTGGGAGTGAATCTTAGCTTAGCAGAATTGCGAACAAAGTATTCGCAATATTGCGAAAAGATTTTTCTTTGCAGTTTCTGAGTAGCTCGAGACTTACTCTTCCAGTGCGATCAGTTCAGTGCTTGTCGTTCCTGGTTTGACGTCACAAACACACCCAGCGTTCGCCCAGACACTCCTCCGCTTCTCCAGCCACTCCCGCGTTTTTCCCAGAAACGGCAGCGTTTTTTCACACACACCCATAAAACGGCCAGTTTCCGCCCAAATACACCCACTTCCTGTCAATCACACTACGATCACCAGAACGAAGAAAAAACCTCGTAATGCCGTGAATAAAATACCAAACTTCTTAGCAAATTTACTTGGCACAGCCGCAGTGCGAACATTGTGCATGCGCAGTTAGCGGAAAATCGCAGCGATGCGAAGGAAAATAACGAGCGAACAACTCGGAATGAGGGCCATTGTGACTAATGTAGTACACCCAACATGGCTGACTTGCCAGGTGCTCTATGTAGAATGAAAATGCATGGCTCTGATTATCTTGCAGGGACCTTGTCATTTCAGCATATCATCCTATTACTCACTTGTCAGTTTTTCCATATATGCCTTGTGCCCGTGCATGGTTTATCTCCCACAGCACAATCTTTGCAGTGTGCCCGACATGACTGCCTCACCTGGTATGTTTGTGGATAGGATGATAAATTACATGAATCTGATGGTCAGGACATTACCCAGTGGCGTCACAAGGAGGGTGCGGCCTTCACCCAGGTGTCACCCACCGAGGGGTGACACAAAAATGCCGGTTCCTGCTCAGTGACAGGAGCCGGCTGCTGCACTGTAACAATATGTGCAGCATCTGACTCCTGTCATTGAGTAGGAGCCGGCACTGCAGCCATAGCCGGTTCCCTGTGCTCGGCTGATGTTGCAGCTGCTGGCACACAGTGTCCAATCAACAGGTGTCGCATAACGTTCCGGCCTGTGCGCGAGAGACCTGCCGCCACTACACCCGCAGCACAAGAGTCAGAAACCGGCTGTGCTGCGCAGAGCTGGCCCTAGCCAATTTGATACCCTAGGCAAAATTTTGGCTGGTGCCCCCTAGCACCACCGCTAGTTCTGCATCTGACCCAGCAACACGCAGGCAGTGGGGCCCACAGGGGATTTACCCTGTGCCCCTGTGGGCCAGTTCAACCCTTCATAATATCACACAGTAATGCCCATAACACACAAAATGCCACACAGTAATGCACCTTACACATATGCCCCACATTAGTAATGCCCATAATACACATAATGCCACACAGTAATGCAC
Organism: Pseudophryne corroboree; assembly: GCF_028390025.1. Classification (NCBI taxonomy): domain Eukaryota; kingdom Metazoa; phylum Chordata; class Amphibia; order Anura; family Myobatrachidae; genus Pseudophryne; species Pseudophryne corroboree. The sequence continues at coordinate 636,893,959 of NC_086445.1, read as the reverse complement.
CTTACACATATGCCCCACCATAGTAATGCCCATAAAACACATAATTCCACATAGTAATGCACATTACACATATGCCCCACATTAGTAATGCCCATAATACACATAATGCCACACAGTAATGCACCTTACACTTATGCCTCCCATTAGTAATGCTAGTAGCTTTTTTTAAATAAAACTTACTTTTGCTTGCTGGTGTGCTGGCAGTCAGTGTGTGCTCCCATGCAGCTCCCTGTATCCATGACTGCATTTTGTGAGATGGGGGTGGCAGGATGGGTGAGTGCTTGTGCTTGCACCCATTAAAGGGGCACCTGTACAAGGAATGTGACCTCACAGGGTATGCCGTCCTTTGCATGCCTCACCCTTTATTTTCACTTGCTGGTTGGACACAGATAGCAGCAATGTCCAGATACTGCCATACGTGCTGGTTATACAAAAAGACCAGTATCAAACATGTAGCAACTGTCCATTGTTTTCACTCTTCAGTGTGTTTGCTGGTGTCTGTTACTCCCGGCAACTGCATGCCCTTTATTTTATACTGCAGGAGCGATATGCTCTGCCCTCCAGTCTGATGCATCTGATGTTTCATATAGAAATAGCGCAACGCAACTTACTGACCACGTTACAGTGCTGGGTGGCAGGGTAATTTTACAGCATGGACTGACTGAGAAATAAAGTGTGGGGAGAACACTGCCCCTGTTATATCCCTGCAGACACATGGTGTTTGTACAGGGATAAGGGACACAGGATAGCAGGGTCCCCCTCCCCCATGTGCACAAGCAGTAGGGGTGATGTCAAATTTATGTGGAGCAGTCTTCCAAAATACACATGTGGTATCATAAGGAGCCATCCAGTAATAACCTTACATAGTCAGTAAAAATGTCACAGTTCCAGGAATTGCAGTTACTGGGCTTCTGCTGCCTGAGGTCTCACAAGTCAGGGGCATTGTCAGAGGGAGTTTAAGGGACTGTGCATTTTGTTTGACAAATGTAAACAGCAGGGTATACAAGTACTGATCGAATACATTTGGAAAGTAACAGATAGTTTGCAGACTGTACCTCCCAGCATGAGATACTGCAGGGATATGCTTGGATGCCCCTAGACATGCTTGGATGCTCTGTGCAAATGCTTAGCCTGCCTATAGCTAAGGCCGGCTCTGGCACTGCGCACACACACGCACACCAGGCACAGAGCACCGGTAGGGGCAGACACAGGTGAGACACACAGTGACAGGAGCCCCAAGCGTGACAGGAGCCCCAAGCTGCAGGCTGGGGAGAGGTAACAGCTCGGTATAGTGCAGTTATACGTCGGTGTGAGTATGCATGGGACACATATGTGGGCATGTGTGGGGCACAGTGGGTGGCATGTGGTATGCATGGAGCACTCCCTGTTGGCATCTCCTGAATCCCCTGGAGTGCCTAAAACAGGGGTCCGTCCCGCGAGGCCATGCCGCTTTGTGCAAGGCCACGTCCCCATTTTGCGCCCTCCCACAACGTGTGTCATCAGGGGCAATGATGACCCTGCATTACCCCTAGCGCTAAGACACCCATTTTGTGTCATCTCTTCTACTTGTGACCTATTCCACCCAGAGCAATCCTATGGAGCGCGCACAAGGTTACTGCCTCACCCGGTACCTTTCATGGCTGGAATTTATAGTCCGTACAAGTTATTACCCAACCCTGCATTATGCTTATTGTACTCTCTAGGTTTAGTTGTTCTTAATTATGTATGTTTTTCGACTTGCTGTAATTCTAATATCTTTGTACAATGTACCATATTTTTGATATATGTAAAGCAACTTTGAGTCCTGCGGGAAAAAAGCGGTATTTAAAATTATTATTAATTGTTATCTCTCTCCAAGGTTGATACCTCTTCCCGGTATCCAGACTATAGATCTACACTAAAAAGGTCTACAGTCAACAGGTCTACCACTAATGGAAGACATGCATCAGGCCGACAGGGCCAAAAGGTCGACAGGGTCAAAAGGTCAACATGTAAAGTTAAACAGTTACACAGGTTGACAGGGTCAAAAGGTCAACAGGGTCAAAAGGGCAACATGACAAAGATTGACACACATATGGTAGACACGAGGTTTTTAATTTTTTTTCATTTTTTTTCATACTTTACCATCCATGTGGCCTACGATTGGGAATAGTAACCTTTCCCGAAGCATGGCGAGTGAAGCAAGCCACGTGAGGGGATTCAGTACACTAATGGGGCTTGTATGTGGCAGAAAAGTGAGAAAACACCCCCAAAAATAATAATTTGTGTCTACCTTTTATGTGTCGAACAATTCCATGTTGACCTTTTGACACTGCCGACCTTTTGAACCTCTCAAATTTTTCTACTGTTTATCTATTGTATGTCGACCTTTTGACCTTGGTAACCTTTTGACCCTGTCGACTTAATGCATGTCTACCATTAGTGGTATCCCTATTGACTGTAGACCTTTTTAGTGTAGAGCTAATAATTAATCCACACCCCTCTTCCCTATGTTCAGAGGATTATCACACATTCAGTCAAATAAACAGGAGAGCTCTTGGAGGAAATGAAGGGGCTATAGGTCAGGGACGTGCAGTGAGGTAGATGACTCAGGAGGCACTGGCTAGTACCCAGTGACGTGCGGTGAGGTGAGGCAGGTGAGGCAAAACCTTTCCTGTCATACTAACGGTTGTGCCAGAGTTTTGACTGTATAAAGTATATGAAAAATACAAAGAATATGTAAAAAATATGTTCTTTGTATTATTCTAATAATTTTTATAGACAAAACTCTGGAATAAAAAGTCTATTGCAGGTGTGACAGTGCCTCCCCTGCCTACCTTTTCTGCCCCTCTGATGTGTGGTCAAAATTCTGGCTTATGCATTACTATGACGGGAAAGGCTCTGCCCCACCTGCCTCACCTCACCGCACATCACTGATATAGGCAATAGAAACCAAATAATGTTACTATATTAATGATGACATATGTGTGTAGTCTGACTAGCTCCATCAAATAAATGAGTTATAGCTCTATAACAACAATATTTATATTGTAGGGTAGGATGAGCCAATTGAAACTTATTTTGTCCCCTAAGCAAAAACAAAGGAGACAGACGTAAAATGGTAACATCTACCTTTACTTCAAGATATCTCCTGTCAATCCAGATGATAAGAATGCATCTATGACACAGGGCTGTGAAAATTTGGCTCAATTTAGCCAGGGTAAATTGACCAATTGACTTTTTCATGTTTAAACATGAGCATAAAGAAAAAATAATAATAATAATAATGATAATAATGCCTTTACCTTTTCCAAATAGTTTTTTTTCTTCCTTAAAGGTAACTTTAAACAATATAAATTCAACCAAATAAAGTTTATCATTAAACAATGAAACAATTTTCATTATAACCTGTTCAGCATTTCAACAACTATTCAACATTTTTTCCATCAATGTTGCAGGGAAATATAAAGTATTGCTCCCTCCTTGCCATTCCTGCAGAATTTTGAGGTTGAGGTACGGGATGCCGATGTCGGTATAGTGACATTCGGCAACCCATACGCCGGGATCCCAAACCGATTCCAGTCAACTTACCCCACATACTCATCTTACCCCACTCTCTCTTACCTTATATTTATATTAAACAAGTACAAAATGTAGGTTACAAAATGTTGAATTGGCATTGTCCAAGAAATTTGAACAATGCATAGGGGTAAAACAGAGAACAACAAATTCTTTAAATCATACTTGACAACATTTCACTGGCCCCACCAGGAGATTTGTGAGCACCCAGACATTCTGGGAGAATAAAAAAAAAGAAAAATTTTTCTATTTGCAAGTTCTAAGTAAATTTAAAAAAATTGAGCACATCTGCTGTCTTCCAGTCATCAATAACAAGCAAACCACTTTCTTTTTTTACAGCTTTTTATATAGTTAAGGTGCATTTTACTATGGTCAGAGTAGCATAGTATATTCAAAGGCACTATCAGATATGTCATACAGAATATGGAATTGCTAACCCATACAAATGATGCAAAAAGACCAAATACTTTATCATCACTGACACATCCAAATTATGTAAAAAAATAAATAAATAAAAGAACATTCCTTTATTAAAATATGTATAAAATTATCTACTTATAGTTATCTTGATATTGCTATTACATTTATGGATTTGATATTTGTGGGAGCATTCCATTATTCCATTATTGGTAATATTGTGGGGATTTATAATATATAATTTATTTAAATGACTGATTGTTTTGTATTTATTATTAATTGTTAGATTGTTTTTATGTGATATATCCGAGTAAAACCGAATCCGCTCATCACTAGTTTTAGTAGAGGGAAGTTTATTTATTATGGAAGCAATGTATATGCTCATTTGTGTGAAATCATTGAAATTTAATCAGATAATCAGGCTCGGCACTTACCGGTCAGCAAAGGGATGCAAAGCAGGTAGGCGCCAGGCTCTGCCCGCTCTGCATCCCCACTGCTGAGTTCCCCAGCTGATGCTCCTGTCACACTCTGACAGGCAGCGGCGCCGGTATCATGAAGCCTCCTCTCCCTCTCCCTGTCACAGACTCACCTCAAAGTGCAGTGTGCTGGGGCGATCTAAAAAGGGGCGGATCTACATGGAAATAAGGGGTGGGGCTACATGGGACCAGGCTGCTGCCTGCAACACAGAAGGACGAGTTGCCAGACTTCTTTATGTAAGTGGCTGGAAAGAGTGAGTGAAAGTGTGTGTGAGTGTGTGTGAGTGTGTGTATATGTATACAGTATCTGTGTATATGTATGTGTGATTGTACTGTATGTGTATGTATATATGTATGTATGTATGTGGTGTATGTGTGACTGTGCAGCATAATGTGCGTAAGCGTCACTGCTACAGGGAGCATTACGTGTGCAAGCATCACTGGTACAGGGGGCGTTGCGTGTGTAAGCGTCACTATTACAGGGTGCGTTGCGTGTGTAAGCGTCACTGGTACAGGGGGTCGTTGCGTGTGTAAGTGGCACTGGTACATGGGACGTTGCGTGTGTAAGCGTCACTATTACAGGGTGCATTGCGTGTGTAAGCTTCACTGGTACGGGAGGGCGTTGCGTGTGTAAGCGTCACTGGTACAGGAGGAGTTGTGTGTGTAAGCGTCACTGCTACAGGGTGCGTTACGTGTGTAAGCGTCACTGTTGCAGGGGGCATTACGTGTGTAAGCGTCACTGCGTATTGTATAAGTGTCACTTGTACAGGGGGCGTTACCTGTGTAAGCATCACTCCTGCAGCGGCCCTTACATGTGTAAGTGCCACTACTACAGGAGGCGTTGTGTATAAGCGGCACTACCAAAAGGGGCCTTAAGTGTGTAAGTGCCACTACTACAGGGGGCGTTGTGTATAAGCGGCACTACCAAAAGGGGCCTTACGTGTGTAAGTGCCACTACTACAGGGGGCGTTGTGTAAAAGTGGCACTACCACAGGGGGTGTTACGTGTGTAAGCGGCACTACTACAGGGAGCATTATGTGTAAAAGCATTATGTGCGCTGTCTTTTTGTAAAGTATGGGAGGGCGCAAATTTATAGTTTGCAGGGTGGCGCCGAACACCCTAGCACGGCCCTGCAGATAATTAGTCTTTTTAGATTTAACCTTCAACTCGTGTTCATCCTGGGTATTCCCATTTTATTAGTCATATCATCTAAATGTTTCTGGTAGCACAGGTTATTTATTGTGTTGTAAAAAGATTTTTTTATTTGTTAGAAAGGGGGATTTCATTAGCCACAAGTTGTGACGCCCAATCTCTTCTCTGGGTAAAGTATCCGGGTTTATTCAATTAGAGGCTCAGAACAAACCCACAACTAGCCCATCTTATAATGCCAATTTCTGCTCACACAATTTAAATCTTCCCCCTGAATCATTAGCAAAACAATAAAGTTCAGAAATGTAGCTCTTTCTAAGAAAAACAATCCCTGTTTTTAGTAGCTGATTTACTAATCATCTCAAAGGAAATAAATCATAATATTGTGCCTTCAAAAAACTTTTGAGGACATGTTTGGAAAAAAAAATATTTTATAGAGTTAAAATTAAGAAAGACTTTACTGTGTTAATTGTATCTATATAATAATTCTATAAAGTCTGTCCCATCTTTAACATGCATGTGCAGTGGGAGCCTGGGCACGTGGCATCTGTCCAATGGCTCCCACTGTGAAGGAGGTGGGCAGACGTAGTGCTGCAGAAAAAGAGGAAATGGTCGGCCACAGGAACATAGTAAATATGGAAGCAGTGGGTGGGACTAGAAGAGCAGCAGTCAGATGGGGTGACGTAAGGGGATGAACAAAGCAGGGGGCTGGGTGGAGTGAATGCAGACCCTTTATATATTTAACACAGTGAAGTCTTGCATTTTGACTGTATAAAACTGGCTCCTCAAACACTTCAGGAATTCACAGGCCTGAAAGAAAAGAAGCAAGTAGCAAGGGGTGGTTAGAGTGGCTGTTCCTGAAGATCACCCATCACTGATGCCCAGGAGAGGGAGAAATTGGAGGGTGATGGGGCTGCAGTTAGGCCAGGGTAATCCTGTTATGTTCCCTGGCCCTGAGAAATGACTATGGGGAAGAAGTTTGGGAAGTCGCAGCTGCCCTGAGCCCTTAGAGATTAGGCTGCTTGAAAACTGCATGGGCTATCCTGTGAGGATCAGGTGCATGGGCTTGTTAGGAAGGCCTGAAATAGGCCCAGCTGAGGGGGACAAATTTGTGGCAGTGTGCATCATTTTTTTTTCATTGTGATTTTCTTTATGAGTTCCTGTGACGAGGCCTCCTGTATTTGGCCTTATCATCCAGGCACTGCATGTGTCTCATCAATCCAGGTTTGGATCACCCTTCTCTAACCAGGCCAGAAGGAGGGGACTGGGGGGAGGGAACCATGGAGGTGGCCAGGTGTGTTGAGCTCTCTGGCCACCATCAGTGGATGATCTGACACTGTTCCATCTTATGCAACCATGCCAGGCAAGGGTTAAATAGACGAAATCACAGCAGTAAATTAATAAAAAAATGTATGTATCCCCAAACCATGTTTCATTTGGCAAGCAAAATTGTCGAACTGCCCAACCCAAAATTGTCACACTGTCCAAACTGCTCATGAAAGATTTATATATTTTTAAATTGAATACATTTGTAAATGGAAAAACATGAAAAACTGAGGGCGGTATGTACTAACACCAAAAATAAGCAACATTTTCCAGTGTTAGTAAATACCACTATGCATGTGATAAGGGGTGAAATGTATCATGTAGAATATGCAATACATGATTCATCCCTCCCTTATTTTCAATGTATGAGTTTAGAAGTTAAAAGTTATGTTTTATATTTTACAACACACTTTAACATGCATTAATTTACTAGTAATCTTAATTACTACATGGATTTCTTATTGAACTTCGTTAATGTTATGACAGTGTTACACAAGTTTTTGTCTTATATAAGATACATTTAGACCACTGTATACCAAATAAGATTGACTTTATACAGCAAGTTGACCATTTATCTAACTTTTTGTATATATATATTTTTTTGTAGGTGAAGAATGGATATCTGTGAACATGGAGCCTAGCATTTCTACTCACTACAAGATTACAAATCTGAATACTGGTGATAAAATTTCTGCTCGTGTTATAGCCGTTAGCAAAGCTGGACCTAGTGAACCTACCAGCCTGGAACATTTGGTTCAGATTCGTGAAATAGTCGGTAAGAGCTAAATTTTTTTAACTGTTGCATATTTGGGACATATATTTGGAATACCTGCCTAAATTACATTCCAACAAGGAAAACATTTGTTTTAATATTAAAATGTTTTTGATTATGTATCGCATCTGCTATTGCCATCCTGAGAATGGCATTGCATAGGATGCTGAAAGATTTAGAAATCTTTTCCCTTTGATAAATAAACCCCTTAGTCACATATATAATGGCACATATGCACATTATAACTGCATGTATACATTTTTACAATTACCTACCCATGAAATGACATTTATACCTGCTTTGTAACCTAACTAATCCTCTTCCACTCATAAAGAGAAGAAAAGAAATGAGGAACTGTTAGACTACATAGCATATTGCAAAATGCAGTGTGAAGCCCAGAGCAGTTAGGTCCTATTGTAGTCTCTACCCATATACCTGTGCTTCTGCCATCTCTACATACTGAAGTATAAAATAAAGTACCCGGTAGCTGTCTGTATGTTCAGGCTAACCTTGAAAACCACTGGATGGATTTTGATGCGCAATTCTTTAGGGCATTTGTCAAGGAAGGTTTAGGTGTATGAAACATTAATCTGACAAAAGAGAGCTGTGCATTGGTGATTTTAGTGAAGAAAGTAGTGATCAAAAAGGTTCTATTGCCCCAGAACTTATTTTTCATTTTACATTTTCGTAGTATAGTCCCTGTAATGAAGTGTATCTACCAAACAATGTAAGTCAACAAATAGGGATGTTGCCACAGACCAATTTTGGACAAATCTGACAAAAAGAGAGAAAAGAGTCTGTATCTGGCGCACAAAGAATGGGAAAATATATTTAAAATGTGCTTTTTATTAAATTATCTTAATATAATGTATCCAGTTCAATACAAACAGCGAAATATGGGTCAGCTTAGACTGTCAGGAGGGCACCGGAGCACATTTATATATTTAGCCCATTTACAAGGAGTGCCGGACTTAGATGACATATATACATATATACTAGGTGATTCATCGTGCCCTACGGGAGCTTTTCGCACCGTCGTAAGGGGCTACGCCCCCGTAACCCCCAGAGAAATGTGAAGGTGTAGAATAGTAGTTTTATAGTGTTATTTTTGGTGGAGGTGAAGGTGGGGGGTGGGGAGGGTGTGGGTTGAGGTGTATGTGGTTTACGGTTAGGGGCAGATGTTGTATGTGATAGGGTTTGGGTGGTTTTGTGCTGCATTGTGGAGGGGGTGAAGGGACTGTGGTTGGTGGAGTGTGTTGTGGGAAGGGGTACATGGATTCAGCTGGCTGCCCCGAAGATGCTGTGGTTGGTGGGGGACCAGAGTGAGGCTGGACGGTGGATGTGGTCCAGTGACTGTATACTTTGGGCAAGGGGTGAGGGTTGGGGGAGGGGAGAGGAGGTGTTCCACTTGGTGGAGGTGCAGGGGTTAGGGGGAGGGTGTGCGAAGGTGCCATGGCTGGGGGATGTCAACATGGGGTGGATTGTGTAGGGTATTGGGGTGTGTGGTGTGTGCCTGTGAGGGGGGGGGTTGTGTTGAGGTGCAGGGGGTGGTGTATTTGTGGAAGGTGGGTGTTAGGTATGTGGCTTGGGTGGTTGATGGATATGTTTGTGAGGTGTTGTGGTTGAATTGTAGTGGCGGAGTTTGTTGTGTGTTGGAGTTGCAGGTGTGTGAGGGTTGTGTTAATAGCTGTGAGGGTTAGTGGTTGCTAAGGTGGAGTTGGTGGGTGGTGGTTTTGTGAGTATGGGGAATTGGTTTTGTGGGAGTAGGGGTGTGTGGAGGGTGTGTGCATGTGTGTCTGGGGGAGGGTTGGGTGGATTGTTCCTGCGTGTGTTAAGGAGAAGAGGATGTGGTGTTAGGGCGTTTGCTGGGGGTTGAGGTGTGTTGGTTTGGCAGATGGAGTTGCGATTTGCATCTTTGTGGCTGTAGGATATGCGGGTAGTGTTGTGCGCTAACTGGTGTTTTGATGGTTTGAGATAATGAGTTGGCTGTAGTGGGAGGTGGATGTGTTATAGGTTTAGGGTGGTGTTGGCCTGGATTGTGGAGGGTGTTGACGGGAATGTGCGTGATGGAGTATTGTTTGGGAGGGCAACGTAGTTTGCTGTGGGGGTCACAAAATTGCTGTGGGTAGTGTTTATGGTGCTTGCACAAGTACGTGGAGGGGGGGCGCTGACTGTGTATGTTTTGGGTAGGGGTGAGGGATGGTGGTGGTGACAGGAGGTGTAGCGTGTGATGGAGTTGTGGTTGTGGGTGGCAGGGGGATGGGGAGGGGGTTGGAAGTTTGCATGGGTGGAGGAGGTCCACATGGGATGGATGGATGGATGGGTGGATGGCAGTGACGTGCGGTTACCTAAATGGCTCAGGAGGCACTGGCTAACCCCAGAGCCAGATTTACATGCAATATATGAGCCAAAGGGTACATCTGGGCATTATACACAGGTGCAGTAGTATAAACTCCTGGAAATCTGGTGAGTTCTGATTAGATGTGTGTGGAAAGGATACACAGGTGAGGCACTGCCTCACCTGCCATATACTTTTTAATCCAGAGTTTGGGCTATAAAAATTATTAGAATAATGCAAAGAAGATATTTCAAACAAATTATTAGTATTTTTCCTATATTTTATTCAGTCAAAACTGTGGTTTAAACGTAAGTATGACAGGAAAGGCTCTGCCTCCTCTGCCTCCCCCCACCGCACGTCACTGGTGGATGGTGGAGGGTTTTGTGGGGTTGTGGTGTGTGCATGCAAGGGGGGGGGGGGGGGTGACTGGGTTAGGCAGATAAGGAAGGTTGTGTTTTGGTGGTGGGGGTGTTGGATGGGTGGTGTGTTTGTGGAGGGTGGGTGGCAGGTATGGGGTCATTGTGGTTGTGGGCTGGTTTTGCGGAGGGTGTTGGACAGGTGTTTGTAATTTATAGTGTTGGGTGTGTGAGGGTTGTATTTTTTCATGTGGTGTGAGGGTGATGGGGGCAGGAGGGGTTGTTGTTGGGTGGGGGTGTAGCAAGGATTGGGAAGGTGTGTGTGCAGGGTGAGGGTGCGTGCGTGTTGTTAGGAGTGCGGAGGGTGAGTGTTTGTGTGTGTAAGGGGGAAGAGGTTGCACTGCTTGTGTGCTGATAGGCGATGGTATGTCTCTGGCTGCTGACTGGAGCTAATCAGTAGTGTGGTGGTAGCTGTAAAGTGTTGTGCTGATAGGGCTGTGCTGGGACCATGAGGCTGCACTTGTTCCCCCCTCGTTGTGATGGGGGGCATGCGAGTGTGGAATAGGGCAAAAGGCATTGCTGCACATACGGGGATGGATGATAGTGCAAGGTGGCCGTCTGTGAGTGTCTGGCTGCGTTAGGTGTATAGAATCTGGAATGTGCGCTCGTGTCCCTTGTCCCGCGGTGTGGTTGGTTGGTGCTGGCTTGAAACAGACATGTCTCCCATGGGGCTGGGGGCAGCTGCGGCAATACACCTAACGGAGGTACAGAGTGAGATGCGGCGTGCTTACAGTGTGATGCGGCGTCGCATGTACAGCAATGGGCTGTGTTAACATGGTGTGTGCTGGTCCGTAGTGCGGACAGCGGCTCCCGGCCAGCATGTCCCCTCAGTGGCTGGATTAGGTTGCTGGTGACGGGGTTTTGTGGAGGGAGGGTTCCGTGGTGTGGAGTGCGGGTATCAGTCGGGGTGTGGGTGGGTGTGTGTTGCCAGGAAAGGAGGCTCTTGTTTGCACAGGGCCGCAGTGTGTGTGTGAGCTGGCAGCTGTGTCCGGAGCGGAGCATGGTGCAGTGGGAGTGTTGTATGAGCAGGGATGTGTGGGTGGCGTGGCGTTGTGCAAATGGCGTGTGTTGGTCTGCATGCCCCCCCCTGTGTTAGGTGGTGATGGGGTTGCATAAGTGAGGGGTCCATGGCACGGGGTGTGGCTGTATAATTAAGCCCTCAGGGGGCCCAGGGCGCCCCCCACGATCACCAGCACCCCCTGCTGCTCACCTGCCCCGGTCACACAGGCAATGGGAGCTGTGCTGCAGTAGGGAGAGAAGACACCAGGTTGCCGGGGCAGGAGGGATCCACGCTGCCAAGGGAGGAGTGCGGGCTGTGCATACGGCTCCCCCCCCTCCTCTTGTGCAGCATGGTCAAGCAATCTCCATCCGCCGCCAGCAGCATCTCTCCTGGCGGCAGCAGAGGCTGGAGTTTGCTTGACTCAGTCCCCGACCGTGCTGCCCGAGAGGAGGGGGGAGGAAGTCGCATGCACAGCCTGCACTCCTTCCACGGCAGCGTGGATCCCTCCTGCCCCGACAACCTGAATAATGGGGACAGAGCTCCGGTTGGTGGGCCCCTTAAGACAGGGGGGCCCGGGATACTGTCCCCCCGGCCACCCCCCTTAATCCGGCTCTGGGTGTATATTTTGTGACCGGGCACGGTGGGGTGTCCGTCCATTGGCGAATTTTCCCTTGTGTCCGGAATCTGTGGCTGCTGCTACCACTGTCCACCTCCCTAACTGTAGGTAGTGTTGTGCTTGCACAGGGCAGAGGCTGTTGACTCCGCCCAGCCCTGTGACTCCACCCAGGCACAGAGTCACAGATTTGGCCTAATATATAGGAGATATTCCTGGAGAGGGTCATGTTGGAAGGTATATATATGTATATACCTTCCAACATGACGCTCTCCAGGAGGGACAGAATGCTCTGTTCCTTGACTTCCCCTTTTAATGTATGATTCATCACCTGTTCTGAAACATCTTTTCCGTTAACCTGTTAAACAGGTGCCGGCAATCATATATTAAGAGGAAAGTCCAGGAACAGAGCATTTTGTCCCTCCTGGAGAGGGTCATGTTGGGAGATATGTATATCTATCTATCTATATATATATATATATATATATATATATCTATATATATATATATATACATATATATCTATATATATATATATGCACACACACACACACTAGAGATGAGCGCCTGAAATTTTTCGGGTTTTGTGTTTTGGTTTTGGGTTCGGTTCCGCGGCCGTGTTTTGGGTTCGAACGCGTTTTGGCAAAACCTCACCGAATTTTTTTTGTCGGATTCGGGTGTGTTTTGGATTCGGGTGTTTTTTTCAAAAAACACTAAAAAAACAGCTTAAATCATAGAATTTGGGGGTCATTTTGATCCCAAAGTATTATTAACCTCAAAAACCATAATTTACACTCATTTTCAGTCTATTCTGAATACCTCACACCTCACAATATTATTTTTAGTCCTAAAATTTGCACCGAGGTCGCTGTGTGAGTAAGATAAGCGACCCTAGTGGCCGACACAAACACCGGGCCCATCTAGGAGTGGCACTGCAGTGTCACGCAGGATGTCCCTTCCAAAAAACCCTCCCCAAACAGCACATGACGCAAAGAAAAAAAGAGGCGCAATGAGGTAGCTGTGTGAGTAAGATTAGCGACCCTAGTGGCCGACACAAACACCGGGCCCATCTAGGAGTGGCACTGCAGTGTCACGCAGGATGTCCCTTCCAAAAAACCCTCCCCAAACAGCACATGACGCAAAGAAAAAAAGAGGCGCAATGAGGTAGCTGTGTGAGTAAGATTAGCGACCCTAGTGGCCGACACAAACACCGGGCCCATCTAGGAGTGGCACTGCAGTGTCACGCAGGATGTCCCTTCCAAAAAACCCTCCCCAAACAGCACATGACGCAAAGAAAAAAAGAGGCGCAATGAGGTAGCTGTGTGAGTAAGATTAGCGACCCTAGTGGCCGACACAAACACCGGGCCCATCTAGGAGTGGCACTGCAGTGTCACGCAGGATGTCCCTTCCAAAAAACCCTCCCCAAACAGCACATGACGCAAAGAAAAAAAGAGGCGCAATGAGGTAGCTGACTGTGTGAGTAAGATTAGCGACCCTAGTGGCCGACACAAACACCGGGCCCATCTAGGAGTGGCACTGCAGTGTCACGCAGGATGTCCCTTCCAAAAAACCCTCCCCAATCAGCACATGATGCAAAGAAAAAGAAAAGAAAAAAGAGGTGCAAGATGGAATTGTCCTTGGGCCCTCCCACCCACCCTTATGTTGTATAAACAAAACAGGACATGCACACTTTAACCAACCCATCATTTCAGTGACAGGGTCTGCCACACGACTGTGACTGATATGACGGGTTGGTTTGGACCCCCCCCAAAAAAGAAGCAATTAATCTCTCCTTGCACAAACTGGCTCTACAGAGGCAAGATGTCCACCTCATCTTCACCCTCCGATATATCACCGTGTACATCCCTCTCCTCACAGATTATCAATTCGTCCCCACTGGAATCCACCATCTCAGCTCCCTGTGTACTTTGTGGAGGCAATTGCTGCTGGTCAATGTCTCCGCGGAGGAATTGATTATAATTCATTTTAATGAACATCATCTTCTCCACATTTTCTGGATGTAACCTCGTACGCCGATTGCTGACAAGGTGAGCGGCGGCACTAAACACTCTTTCGGAGTACACACTTGTGGGAGGGCAACTTAGGTAGAATAAAGCCAGTTTGCGCAAGGGCCTCCAAATTGCCTCTTTTTCCTGCCAGTATAAGTACGGACTGTGTGACGTGCCTACTTGGATGCGGTCACTCATATAATCCTCCACCATTCTATCAATGTTGAGAGAATCATATGCAGTGACAGTAGACGACATGTCCGTAATCGTTGTCAGGTCCTTCAGTCCGGACCAGATGTCAGCATCAGCAGTCGCTCCAGACTGCCCTGCATCACCGCCAGCGGGTGGGCTCGGAATTCTGAGCCTTTTCCTCGCACCCCCAGTTGCGGGAGAATGTGAAGGAGGAGATGTTGACAGGTCGCGTTCCGCTTGACTTGACAATTTTGTCACCAGCAGGTCTTTGAACCCCAGCAGACCTGTGTCTGCCGGAAAGAGAGATCCAAGGTAGGCTTTAAATCTAGGATCGAGCACGGTGGCCAAAATGTAGTGCTCTGATTTCAACAGATTGACCACCCGTGAATCCTTGTTAAGCGAATTAAGGGCTGCATCCACAAGTCCCACATGCCTAGCGGAATCGCTCCCTTTTAGCTCCTTCTTCAATGCCTCCAGCTTCTTCTGCAAAAGCCTGATGAGGGGAATGACCTGACTCAGGCTGGCAGTGTCTGAACTGACTTCACGTGTGGCAAGTTCAAAGGGCATCAGAACCTTGCACAACGTTGAAATCATTCTCCACTGCACTTGAGACAGGTGCATTCCACCTACTATATCGTGCTCAATTGTATAGGCTTGAATGGCCTTTTGCTGCTCCTCCAACCTCTGAAGCATATAGAGGGTTGAATTCCACCTCGTTACCACTTCTTGCTTCAGATGATGGCAGGGCAGGTTCAGTAGTTTTTGGTGGTGCTCCAGTCTTCTGTACGTGGTGCCTGTACGCCGAAAGTGTCCCGCAATTTTTCTGGCCACCGACAGCATCTCTTGCACGCCCCTGTCGTTTTTTAAAAAATTCTGCACCACCAAATTCAAGGTATGTGCAAAACATGGGACGTGCTGGAATTTGCCCATATTTAATGCACACACAATATTGCTGGCGTTGTCCGATGCCACAAATCCACAGGAGAGTCCAATTGGGGTAAGCCATTCCGCGATGATCTTCCTCAGTTGCCGTAAGAGGTTTTCAGCTGTGTGCGTATTCTGGAAAGCGGTGATACAAAGCGTAGCCTGCCTAGGAAAGATTTGGCGTTTGCGAGATGCTGCTACTGGTGCCGCCGCTGCTGTTCTTGCGGCGGGAGTCCATACATCTACCCAGTGGGCTGTCACAGTCATATAGTCCTGACCCTGCCCTGCTCCACTTGTCCACATGTCCGTGGTTAAGTGGACATTGGGTACAACTGCATTTTTTAGGACACTGGTGAGTCTTTTTCTGACGTCCGTGTACATTCTCGGTATCGCCTGCCTTGAGAAGTGGAACCTAGATGGTATTTGGTAACGGGGGCACACTGCCTCAATAAATTGTCTAGTTCCCTGTGAACTAACGGCGGATACCGGACGCACGTCTAACACCAACATAGTTGTCAAGGACTCAGTTATCCGCTTTGCAGTAGGATGACTGCTGTGATATTTCATCTTCCTCGCAAAGGACTGTTGAACAGTCAATTGCTTACTGGAAGTAGTACAAGTGGGCTTACGACTTCCCCTCTGGGATGACCATCGACTCCCAGCGGCAACAACAGCAGCGCCAGCAGCAGTAGGCGTTACACGCAAGGATGCATCGGAGGAATCCCAGGCAGGAGAGGACTCGTCAGAATTGCCAGTGACATGGCCTGCAGGACTATTGGCATTCCTGGGGAAGGAGGAAATTGACACTGAGGGAGTTGGTGGGGTGGTTTGCGTGAGCTTGGTTACAAGAGGAAGGGATTTACTGGTCAGTGGACTGCTTCCGCTGTCACCCAAAGTTTTTGAACTTGTCACTGACTTATTATGAATGCGCTGCAGGTGACGTATAAGGGAGGATGTTCCGAGGTGGTTAACGTCCTTACCCCTACTTATTACAGCTTGACAAAGGGAACACACGGCTTGACACCTGTTGTCCGCATTTCTGGTGAAATACCTCCACACCGAAGAGCTGATTTTTTTGGTATTTTCACCTGGCATGTCAACGGCCATATTCCTCCCACGGACAACAGGTGTCTCCCCGGGTGCCTGACTTAAACAAACCACCTCACCATCAGAATCCTCCTGGTCAATTTCCTCCCCAGCGCCAGCAACACCCATATCCTCCTCATCCTGGTGTACTTCAACACTGACATCTTCAATCTGACTATCAGGAACTGGACTGCGGGTGCTCCTTCCAGCACTTGCAGGGGGCGTGCAAATGGTGGAAGGCGCATGCTCTTCACGTCCAGTGTTGGGAAGGTCAGGCATCGCAACCGACACAATTGGACTCTCCTTGTGGATTTGGGATTTCAAAGAACGCACAGTTCTTTGCGGTGCTTTTGCCAGCTTGAGTCTTTTCAGTTTTCTAGCGAGAGGCTGAGTGCTTCCATCCTCATGTGAAGCTGAACCACTAGCCATGAACATAGGCCAGTGCCTCAGCCGTTCCTTGCCACTCCGTGTGGTAAATGGCATATTGGCAAGTTTACGCTTCTCCTCCGACAATTTTATTTTAGGTTTTGGAGTCCTTTTTTTACTGATATTTGGTGTTTTGGTTTTGACATGCTCTGTACTATGCCATTGGGCATCGGCCTTGGCAGACGACGTTGCTGGCATTTCATCGTCTCGGCCATGACTAGTGGCAGCAGCTTCAGCACGAGGTGGAAGTGGATCTTGATCTTTCCCTAATTTTGGAACCTCAACATTTTTGTTCTCCATATTTTAATAGGCACAACTAAAAGGCACCTCAGGTAAACAATGGAGATGGATGGATTGGATACTAGTATACAATTATGGACGGGCTGCCGAGTGCCGACACAGAGGTAGCCACAGCCGTGAACTACCGCACTGTACTGTGTCTGCTGCTAATATATAGACTGGTTGATAAAGAGATAGTATACTCGTAACTAGTATGTATGTATAAAGAAAGAAAAAAAAACCACGGTTAGGTGGTATATACAATTATGGACGGGCTGCCGAGTGCCGACACAGAGGTAGCCACAGCCGTGAACTACCGCACTGTACTGTGTCTGCTGCTAATATAGACTGGTTGATAAAGAGATAGTATACTCGTAACTAGTATGTATGTATAAAGAAAGAAAAAAAAAACACGGTTAGGTGGTATATACAATTATGGACGGGCTGCCGAGTGCCGACACAGAGGTAGCCACAGCCGTGAACTACCACACTGTACTGTGTCTGCTGCTAATATATAGACTGGTTGATAAAGAGATAGTATACTCGTAACTAGTATGTATGTATAAAGAAAGAAAAAAAAACCACGGTTAGGTGGTATATACAATTACGGACGGGCTGCCGAGTGCCGACACAGAGGTAGCCACAGCCGTGAACTACCGCACTGTACTGTGTCTGCTGCTAATATATAGACTGGTTGATAAAGAGATAGTATACTCGTAACTAGTATGTATGTATAAAGAAAGAAAAAAAAACCCACGGTTAGGTGGTATATACAATTATGGACGGGCTGCCGAGTGCCGACACAGAGGTAGCCACAGCCGTGAACTACCGCACTGTACTGTGTCTGCTGCTAATATATAGACTGGTTGATAAAGAGATAGTATACTCGTAACTAGTATGTATGTATAAAGAAAGAAAAAAAAAACACGGTTAGGTGGTATATACAATTATGGACGGGCTGCCGAGTGCCGACACAGAGGTAGCCACAGCCGTGAACTACCGCACTGTACTGTGTCTGCTGCTAATATATAGACTGGTTGATAAAGAGATAGTATACTCGTAACTAGTATGTATGTATAAAGAAAGAAAAAAAAAACCACGGTTAGGTGGTATATACAATTATGGACGGGCTGCCGAGTGCCGACACAGAGGTAGCCACAGCCGTGAACTACCGCACTGTACTGTGTCTGCTGCTAATATATAGACTGGTTGATAAAGAGATAGTATACTCGTAACTAGTATGTATGTATAAAGAAAGAAAAAAAAACCACGGTTAGGTGGTATATACAATTATGGACGGGCTGCCGAGTGCCGACACAGAGGTAGCCACAGCCGTGAACTACCGCACTGTACTGTGTCTGCTGCTAATATATAGACTGGTTGATAAAGAGATAGTATACTCGTAACTAGTATGTATGTATAAAGAAAGAAAAAAAAACCACGGTTAGGTGGTATATACAATTATGGACGGGCTGCCGAGTGCCGACACAGAGGTAGCCACAGCCGTGAACTACCGCACTGTACTGTGTCTGCTGCTAATATAGACTGGTTGATAAAGAGATAGTATACTCGTAACTAGTATGTATGTATAAAGAAAGAAAAAAAAAACACGGTTAGGTGGTATATACAATTATGGACGGGCTGCCGAGTGCCGACACAGAGGTAGCCACAGCCGTGAACTACCGCACTGTACTGTGTCTGCTGCTAATATATAGACTGGTTGATAAAGAGATAGTATACTCGTAACTAGTATGTATGTATAAAGAAAGAAAAAAAAACCACGGTTAGGTGGTATATACAATTATGGACGGGCTGCCGAGTGCCGACACAGAGGTAGCCACAGCCGTGAACTACCGCACTGTACTGTGTCTGCTGCTAATATATAGACTGGTTGATAAAGAGATAGTATACTCGTAACTAGTATGTATGTATAAAGAAAGAAAAAAAAACCACGGTTAGGTGGTATATACAATTATGGACGGGCTGCCGAGTGCCGACACAGAGGTAGCCACAGCCGTGAACTACCGCACTGTACTGTGTCTGCTGCTAATATATAGACTGGTTGATAAAGAGATAGTATACTCGTAACTAGTATGTATGTATAAAGAAAGAAAAAAAAACCACGGTTAGGTGGTATATACAATTATGGACGGGCTGCCGAGTGCCGACACAGAGGTAGCCACAGCCGTGAACTACCGCACTGTACTGTGTCTGCTGCTAATATAGACTGGTTGATAAAGAGATAGTATACTACTAATATTATATATACTGGTGGTCAGGTCACTGGTCACTAGTCACACTGGCAGTGGCACTCCTGCAGCAAAAGTGTGCACTGTTTAATTTTAATATAATATTATGTACTCCTGGCTCCTGCTATAACCTATAACTGGCACTGCAGTAGTGCTCCCCAGTCTCCCCCACAATTATAAGCTGTGTGTTTGCTGAGCAGTCAGACAGATATATAATATATATAGATGATGCAGCACACTGGCCTGAGCCTGAGCAGTGCACACAGATATGGTATGTGACTGACTGAGTCACTGTGTGTATCGCTTTTTTCAGGCAGAGAACGGATATATTAAATAAACTGCACTGTGTGTCTGGTGGTCACTCACTATATAATATATTATGTACTCCTGGCTCCTGCTATAACCTATAACTGGCACTGCAGTAGTGCTCCCCAGTCTCCCCCACAATTATAAGCTGTGTGAGCTGAGCAGTCAGACAGATATATATAATATTATATATAGATAATAGATGATGCAGCACACTGGCCTGAGCCTGAGCAGTGCACACAGATATGGTATGTGACTGAGTCACTGTGTGCTGTGTATCGCTTTTTTCAGGCAGAGAACGGATTATAAATAAAAGTGGTGGTCACTGGTCACTATCAGCAAAACTCTGCACTGTACTGAGTACTCCTAATGCTCCCCAAAATTAGTAAATCAAGTGTCTCTCTAATCTATTCTAAACGGAGAGGACGCCAGCCACGTCCTCTCCCTATCAATCTCAATGCACGTGTGAAAATGGCGGCGACGCGCGGCTCCTTATATAGAATCCGAGTCTCGCGATAGAATCCGAGCCTCGCGAGAATCCGACAGCGTCATGATGACGTTCGGGCGCGCTCGGGTTAACCGAGCAAGGCGGGAAGATCCGAGTCGCTCGGACCCGTGAAAAAAAACATGAAGTTCTGGCGGGTTCGGATTCAGAGAAACCGAACCCGCTCATCTCTAACACACACACGTTTTTATTGGTCTACTGTGACCACTTGATATTAATAATTAGATCTATCAACAAATGAGGATAATTCAATAAACAGACACGGAGATACAAATAAAAAAAAAGAAAACTATATTCGCTATAACCAATCCTGTTACTCATATTGAAAATCAACAGTAATTACTGGTAGTGAGGATGTCTACAAGGGCGTAGCTACCATAGGTGCATGGAGTGCAGCTACTATGGGGCACAGAGCTGAAAGGGGCCACTTTGCCTGTCACAGTTACATGTATTATATACATTTTTCACCAGTGGGTGATACATAGGGGTTCTTCTTACAAACTTTTGCCTTGTGGCCTGCAATACATCCAGGTATGCCGATGTACCTGCTCATTGTAACGTGGTATGATGGCCCTCATTCCGAGATGTTCGCTCGTTAGTTTTTTTCGCAACGGAGCGATTAGTCGCAAACTGCGCATGCGCAATGTTCGCAGTGCGCCTGCGCCAAGTAAATTTGCTAAAAAGTTTGGTATTTTACTCACGGCGTAATAAAGAAATTTCATCGTTCTGGTGATCGGAGTGTGATTGACAGGAAGTGGGTGTTTCTGGGCGGAAACTGGCCGTTTTATGGGTGTGTGTGAAAAAACGCATGCGTTTCTGGGAAAAACGCGGGAGTGTCTGAAGAAACGGGGGAGTGTCTGGGCGAACGCAGGGTGTGTTTGTGACGTCAAACCAGGAACGAAACTGACTGAACTGATCGCAGTGTAGGAGTAAGTCTAGAGCTACTCAGAAACTGCTAAGAAATTTCTAATCGCAATTCTGCTAATCTTTCGTTCGCAATTCTGCTATGCTAAAATACACTCCCAGTAGGCGGCGGCTTAGCGTGAGCAATGCTGCTAAAAGCAGCTAGCGAGCGAACAACTCGGAATGAGGGCCATTATGTAGTGATGTGCACCGGAAATTTTTTGTGTTTTGTGTTTTGGTTTTGGATTTGGTTCCGCGGCCGTGTTTTGGATTCGGACGCGTTTTGGCAAAACCTCCCTGAATTTTTTTTGTCGGATTCGGGTGTGTTTTGGATTCGGGTGGTTTTTTTTACAAAAAAACCCTCAAAAACAGCTTAAATCATAGAATTTGGGGGTCATTTTGATCCCATAGTATTATTAACCTCAATAAACATAAATTACACTCAATTCCAGTCTATTCTGAACACCTCACACCTCACAATATTATTTTTAGTCCTAAAATTTGCACCGAGGTCGCTGGATGACTAAGCTAAGCGACCCAAGTGGCCGACACAAACACCTGGCCCATCTAGGAGTGGCACTGCAGTGTCAGACAGGATGGAACTTCAAAAAATAATCCCCAAACAGCACATGATGCAAAGAAAAAAAGAGGTGCAATGAGGTAGCTGTGTGACTAAGCTAAACGACCCAAGTGGCCGACACAAACACTTGGCCCATCTAGGAGTGGCACTGCAGTGTCAGGCAGGATGGCACTTCAAATAAATAGTCCCCAAACAGCACATGATGCAAAGAAAAAAAAGAGGCGCAATGAGGTAGCTGTGTGACTAAGCTAAGTGACTCAAGTGGCCGACACAAACACCTGGCCCATCTAGGAGTGGCACTGCAGTGTCAGACAGGATGGCACTTCAAAAAATAGTCCCCAAACAGCACATGATGCAAAGAAATAAAAGAGGTGCACCAAGGTCGCTGGATGGCTAAGCTAAGCGACCCAAGTGGCCGACACAAACACCTGGCCCATCTAGGAGTGGCACTGCAGTGTCAGGCAGGATGGCACTTCAAAAAAATAGTCCCCAAACAGCACATGATGCAAAGAAAAAAAGAGATGCAATGAGGTAGCTGTGTGACTAAGCTAAGCGACCCAAGTGGCCGACACAAACACCTGGCCCATCTAGGAGTGGCACTGCAGTGTCAGACAGGATGGCACTTAAAAAAATAGTCCCCAAACAGCACATGATGCAAAGAAAAAAAGAGGCGCAATGAGGTAGCTGTGTGACTAAGCTAAGCGACCCAAGTGGCCGACACAAACACCTGGCCCATCTAGGAGTGGCACTGCAGTGTCAGACAGGATGGCACTTCAAAAAATAGTCCCCAAATAGCACATGATGCAAAGAAAAAAAAGAGGTGCACCAAGGTTGCTGGATGGCTAAGCTAAGCGACCCAAGTGGCCGACACAAACACCTGGCCCATCTAGGAGTGGCACTGCAGTGTCAGGCAGGATGGCACTTCAAAAAAATAGTCCCCAAACAGCACATGATGCAAAGAAAAAAAGAGGCGCAATGAGGTAGCTGTGTGACTAAGCTAAGCGACCCAAGTGGCCGACACAAACACCTGGCCCATCTAGGAGTGGCACTGCAGTGTCAGACAGGATGGCACTTCAAAAAATAGTCCCCAAACAGCACATGATGCAAAGAAAAAAAAGAGGTGCACCAAGGTTGCTGGATGGCTAAGCTAAGCGACCCAAGTGGCCGACACAAACACCTGGCCCATCTAGGAGTGGCACTGCAGTGTCAGGCAGGATGGCACTTCAAAAAAATAGTCCCCAAACAGCACATGATGCAAAGAAAAAAAGAGGCGCAATGAGGTAGCTGTGTGACTAAGCTAAGCGACCCAAGTGGCCGGCACAAACACCTGGCCCATCTAGGAGTGGCACTGCAGTGTCAGACAGGATGGCACTTCCAAAAAATAGTCCCCAAACAGCACATGATGCAAAGAAAAAAGAGGCGCAATGAGGTCGCTGGATGACTAAGCTAAGCGACCCAAGTGGCCGACACAAACACCTGGCCCATCTAGGAGTGGCACTGCAGTGTCAGACAGGATGGCACTTAAAAAAATAGTCCCCAAACAGCACATGATGCAAAGAAAAAAAGAGGTGCAATGAGGTAGCTGTGTGACTAAGCTAAGCGACCCAAGTGGCCGACACAAACACCTGGCCCATCTAGGAGTGGCACTGCAGTGTCAGGCAGGATGGCACTTCAAAAAAATAGTCCCCAAACAGCACATGATGCAAAGAAAAAAAGAGGCGCAATGAGGTAGCTGTGTGACTAAGCTAAGCGACCCAAGTGGCCGACACAAACACCTGGCCCATCTAGGAGTGGCACTGCAGTGTCAGACAGGATGGCACTTCAAAAAATCGTCCCCAAACAGCACATGATGCAAAGAAAAAAAAGAGGTGCACCAAGGTTGCTGGATGGCTAAGCTAAGCGACCCAAGTGGCCGACACAAACACCTGGCCCATCTAGGAGTGGCACTGCAGTGTCAGGCAGGATGGCACTTCATAAAAATAGTCCCCAAACAGCACATGATGCAAAGAAAAAAAGAGGCGCAATGAGGTAGCTGTGTGACTAAGCTAAGCGACCCAAGTGGGCGGCACAAACACCTGGCCCATCTAGGAGTGGCACTGCAGTGTCAGACAGGATGGCACTTCCAAAAAATAGTCCCCAAACAGCACATGATGCAAAGAAAAAAGAGGCGCAATGAGGTCGCTGGATGACTAAGCTAAGCGACCCAAGTGGCCGACACAAACACCTGGCCCATCTAGGAGTGGCACTGCAGTGTCAGACAGGATGGCACTTCCAAAAAATAGTCCCCAAACAGCACATGATGCAAAGAAAAAAAAGAGGTGCACCAAGGTTGCTGGATGGCTAAGCTAAGCGACCCAAGTGGCCGACACAAACACCTGGCCCATCTAGGAGTGGCACTGCAGTGTCAGGCAGGATGGCACTTCAAAAAAATAGTCCCCAAACAGCACATGATGCAAAGAAAAAAAGAGGCGCAATGAGGTAGCTGTGTGACTAAGCTAAGCGACCCAAGTGGCCGACACAAACACCTGGCCCATCTAGGAGTGGCACTGCAGTGTCAGACAGGATGGCACTTCAAAAAATAGTCCCCAAACAGCACATGATGCAAAGAAAAAAAAGAGGTGCACCAAGGTTGCTGGATGGCTAAGCTAAGCGACCCAAGTGGCTGACACAAACACCTAGCCCATCTAGGAGTGGCACTGCAGTGTCAGGCAGGATGGCACTTCAAAAAAATAGTCCCCAAACAGCACATGATGCAAAGAAAAAAAGAGGCGCAATGAGGTAGCTGTGTGACTAAGCTAAGCGACCCAAGTGGGCGGCACAAACACCTGGCCCATCTAGGAGTGGCACTGCAGTGTCAGACAGGATGGCACTTCAAAAAATAGTCCCCAAACAGCACATGATGCAAAGAAAAAAAAAGAGGTGCACCAAGGTCGCTGGATCGCTAAGCTAAGCGACCCAAGTGGCCGACACAAACACCTGGCCCATCTAGGAGTGGCACTGCAGTGTCAGACAGGATGGCAGATTAAAAAATAGTCCCCAAACAGTACATGATGCAAAGAAAAAAAGAGGTGCCTGACTTAAACAAACCACCTCACCATCAGAATCCTCCTTGTCAATTTCCTCCCCAGCGCCAGCAACACCCATATCCTCATCCTGGTGTACTTCAACAGTGACATCTTCAATTTGATTATCAGGAACTGGACTGCGGGTGCTCCTTCCAGCACTTGCAGGGGGCGTGCAAATGGTGGAAGGCGCAACCTCTTCCCGTCCAGTGTTGGGAAGGTCAGGCATCGCAACCGACACAATTGGACTCTCCTTGGGGATTTGTGATTTAGAAGAATGCACAGTTCTTTGCTGTGCTTTTGCCATCTTAACTCTTTTAAGTTTTCTAGCAGGAGGATGAGTGCTTCCATCCTCATGTGAAGCTGAACCACTAGCCATGAACATAGGCCAGGCCCTCAGCCGTTCCTTGCCACTCCGTGTCGTAAATGGCACATTGGCAAGTTTACGCTTCTCCTCAGACAATTTTGATTTAGATTTTTGGGTCATTTTACTGAGCTTTATTTTTTTGGATTTTACATTCTCTCTACTATGACATTGGGCATCGGCCTTGGCAGACGACGTTGATGGCATTTCATCGTCTCGGCCATGACTAGTGGCAGCAGCTTCAGCACGAGGTGGACGTGGATCTTGATCTTTCCCTATTTTACCCTCCACATTTTTGTTCTCCATTTTTTAATGTGTGGAATTATATGCCAGTAATATATCAATAGCAATGGCCTACTACTATATATACTGCGCACAACTGAAATGCACCACAGGTATGGATGGATAGTATACTTGACGACACAGAGGTAGGTAGAGCAGTGGCCTTCTGTACCGTACTGCTATATAGTATATACTGGTGGTCAGCAAACTGTGCAAAACTGAAATGCACCACAGGTATGGATGGATAGTATACTTGACGACACAGAGGTAGGTAGAGCAGTGGCCTTTGTACCGTACTGCTATATAGTATATACTGGTGGTCAGCAAACTGTGCAAAACTGAAATGCACCACAGGTATGGATGAATAGTATACTTGACGACACAGAGGTAGGTAGAGCAGTGGACTACTGTACCGTACTGCTATATATATATAGTTATACTGCTGATCAGCAAACTGTGCAAAACTGAAATGCACCACATGTATGGATGGATAGTATACTTGACGACACAGAGGTAGGTAGAGCAGTGGACTACTGTACCGTACTGCTATATATATATAGTTATACTGGTGATCAGCAAATTGTGCAAAACTGAAATGCACCACAGGTATGGATGGATAGTATACTTGACGACACAGAGGTAGGTAGAGCAGTGGCCTTCTGTACCGTACTGCTATATAGTATATACTGGTGGTCAGCAAACTGTGCAAAACTGAAATGCACCACAGGGATGGATGGATAGTATACTTGACGACACAGAGGTAGGTAGAGCAGTGGACTACTGTACCGTACTGCTATATATATAGTTATACTGGTGGTCAGCAAACTGTGCAAAACTGAAATGCACCACAGGTATAGATGGATAGTATACTTGACGACACAGAGGTAGGTAGAGCAGTGGCCTTCTGTACCGTACTGCTATATAGTATATACTGGTGGTCAGCAAACTGTGCAAAACTGAAATGCACCACAGGTGTGGATGGATAGTATACTTGACGACACAGAGGTAGGTAGAGCAGTGGACTACTGTACCGTACTGCTATATATATAGTTATACTGGTGGTCAGCAAACTGTGCAAAACTGAAATGCACCACAGGTATGGATGGATAGTATACTTGACGACACAGAGGTAGGTAGAGCAGTGGCCTTCTGTATCGTACTGCTATATAGTATATACTGGTGGTCAGCAAACTGTGCAAAACTGAAATGCACCACAGGTATGGATGGATAGTATACTTGACGACACAGAGGTAGGTAGAGCAGTGGCCTTCTGTACCGTACTGCTATATATATAGTTATACTGGTGGTCAGCAAACTGTGCAAAACTGAAATGCACCACAGGTATGGATGGATAGTTTACTTGACGACACAGAGGTAGGTAGAGCAGTGGACTACTGTACCGTACTGCTATATATATAGTTATACTGGTGGTCAGCAAACTGTGCAAAACTGAAATGCACCACAGGTATGGACGGATAGTATACTTGATGACACAGAGGTAGGTAGAGCAGTGGCCTTCTGTACCGTACTGCTATATAGTATATACTGGTGGTCAGCAAACTGTGCAAAACTGAAATGCACCACAGGTATGGATGGATAGTATACTTGACAACACAGAGGTAGGTAGAGCAGTGGACTACTGTACCGTACTGCTATATATATATAGTTATACTGGTGGTCAGCAAACTGTGCAAAACTGAAATGCACCACAGGTATTGATGGATAGTATACTTGATGACACAGAGGTAGGTAGAGCAGTGGCCTTCTGTACCGTACTGCTATATAGTATATACTGGTGGTCAGCAAACTGTGCAAAACTGAAATGCACCACAGGTATGGATGGATAGTATACTTGACGACACAGAAGTAGGTAGAGCAGTGGACTACTGTACCGTACTGCTATATATATATATATAGTTATACTGGTGGTCAGCAAACTGTGCAAAACTGAAATGCACCACAGGTATGGATGGATAGTATACTTGACGACACAGAGGTAGGTAGAGCAGTGGCCTTCTGTACCGTACTGCTATATAGTATATACTGGTGGTCAGCAAACTGTGCAAAACTGAAATGCACCACAGGTATGGATGGATAGTATACTTGACGACACAGAGGTAGGTAGAGCAGTGGCCTTCTGTACCGTACTGCTATATAGTATATACTGGTGGTCAGCAAACTGTGCAAAACTGAAATGCACCACAGGTATGGATGGATAGTATACTTGACAACACAGAGGTAGGTAGAGCAGTGGACTACTGTACCGTACTGCTATATATATATAGTTATACTGCTGGTCAGCAAACTGTGCAAAACTGAAATGCACCACAGGTATGGATGGATAGTATACTTGACGACACAGAGGTAGGTAGAGCAGTGGCCTTCTGTACCGTACTGCTATATAGTATATACTGGTGGTCAGCAAACTGTGCAAAACTGAAATGCACCACAGGTATGGATGGATAGTATACTTGACGACACAGAGGTAGGTAGAGCAGTGGCCTTCTGTACCGTACTGCTATATAGTATATACTGGTGGTCAGCAAACTGTGCAAAACTGAAATGCACCACAGGTATGGATGGATAGTATACTTGACGACACAGAGGTAGGTAGAGCAGTGGCCTTCTGTACCGTACTGCTATATAGTATATACTGGTGGTCAGCAAACTGTGCAAAACTGAAATGCACCACAGGTATGGATGGATAGTATACTTGACGACACAGAGGTAGGTAGAGCAGTGGACTACTGTACCGTACTGCTATATATATAGTTATACTGGTGGTCAGCAAAATGCTGCACTGTCCTTATACTAGTATATATATACTACAATGCAGCACAGATATGGAGCGTTTTTCAGGCAGAGAACGTATAATACTGGTGGTCACTGGTCACTGGTCAGCAAAACTCTGCACTGTCCTCCTACTATATAATACTGCAGGTCCCCAGTCCCCACAATAAAGCAATTAGCACACTGAGCACAGATATTTGCAGCACACTGAGCACAGTCAGATATGGAGCGTTTTTCAGGCAGAGAACGTAGATATTTGCACTTGCAGCACATTGAGCACAGATATTTGCAGCACACTGAGCACAGATATTTGCAGCACAATTTGCAGCCAACTGAACATAGAAACTGAGAGGACGCCAGCCACGTCCTCTCACGATCATCTCCAATGCACGAGTGAAAAATGGCGGCGACGCGCGGCTCCTTATATAGAATATGAATCTCGCGAGAATCCGACCGCAGGATGATGACGTTCGGGCGCGCTCGGGTTAACCGAGCAAGGCAGGAGGATCTGAGTTGCTCGGACCCGTGCAAAAAAAGGTGAAGTTCGGGCGGGTTCGGATCCCGAGGATCCGAACCCGCTCATCACTAATAATATGTAATATGTGTAATATGACACAAAGGGACTAATTCTGAGTTGATCGCAGCAGGAACTTTGTTAGCAGTTGGGCAAAACCATGTGTACTGCAGGGGGGCAAGATGTAACATGTGCAAAGAGAGTTATATTTGGGTGGGGTTTGTTCAAACTGAAATCTAAATTGCAGTGTAAAAATAAACCAGCCAGTATTAACCCTACACAGAAATGAAATAACCCACCCAAATCTTACTCTCTCTGCAAATGTTATATCTGCCCCCCCCCCCCCCCCCCTGCAGTGCACATGGTTTTGCCCAATTGCTAACAAACTTGCTGCTGCGATCAACTCAGAATTACCCCCAATATGAAGTGAAGGCAAACTTGGATTCTGCATTTAGAGCGATGTATAAATAACGCTCATGTTCAACCGTAACATTTACTAAAGAGATCCAAGCATGAAAATCAGTAGCTGTAGAGTGATCCACAACCTGGCAAAACATACCTTTACTATTGTGTACAAATTAACAGCATATTGAGCACTTTATTTATCAAAGCCATAATCTTCCTTAGCGATAAGGCGGTACAATTTAGGTGTGAAAATCAAGAGTGGGGTACTAGGAATTGTTATGGCAGTTTTCACCTGGATCTAGAAGGTTTTAACTAGGGAACATTCCCATGACAGGTGCCAGTACGTCATCAGACATTTAGGGGATAGATCAGACCAATGACTTCCAAATCGCAACACTCGAATAGGGGTCAAATAGGTTCTGTGCACAGTGTGCAGTATAAACAATTGTACAGGTTGAGTCTCCCTTATCCAAAATGCTTGGGACCAGAGGTATTTTGGATATGGGATTTTTCCGTATTTTGGAATAATTGCATACCATAATGAGATATCATGGTGATGGGACCTAAATCTAAGCACAGAATGCATTTATGTTACATATACACCTTATACACACAACCTGAAGGTAATTTTAGCCAATATTTTTTATAACTTTGTGCATTAAACAAAGTGTGTTTACATTCACACAATTCATTTATGTTTCATATACACATTATACACACAGCCTGAAGGTCATTTAATACAATATTTTAATAACTTTGTGTATTAAACAAAGTTTGTGTACATTGAGCCATCAAAAAACAAAGGTTTCACTATCTCACTCTCACTCAAAAAAGTCCGTATTTCGGAATATTCCGTATATCGGAATATTTGGATATGGGATACTCAACCTGTATTTGTTAAAATCAAACAGAAGCAATACCTTTATGGAGCTTTCAAGTGCTGCCTTCCACTCCTTCTCACTGAAAACACCCACCATGGACTCCCAGCTGGATTGCAAAGAGGGAATAGCATTATTGTGATGGGAGGACAATATAAATGAATATATCTAATATATAAGGACATCCTAGAGCAGAGGTTCTCAAACTCGGTCCTCGGGAGCCCACACAGTGCATGTTTTGCAGGTAACCCAGCAGGAGCACAGGTGTATTAATTACTCACTGACACATTTTAAAAGGTCCACAGGTGGAGCTAATTATTTCACTTGCGATTCTGTGAGGAGACCTGCAAAACATGCACTGTGTGGGCCCCCGAGGACCGAGTTTGAGAACCTCTGTCCTAGAGCCTAAAGCAAAAACGAAATTTTTTCATTAGTAATTGAGGGGAACCTATCTGTAAACTGAGTAGTTAGGCATGTCGGAGCTGCAAGAATCTAAAAAAATAATTAGAGGGAAGACTATATTCATCCGATATTTGAATAAATGACTCAAGGTATAACTGCACCCCCCGGGGCTATGCCCCTGTCATCCCAAACCATTCTCACAGACAGAGCAGATGATAACTTGAATGCCATAGGCAAGTATCCAGGTCAATAGCTAAAAATTTTAATACAGGTTGAGTATCCCATATCCAAATATTCCGAAATACGGAATATTCCGAAATACGGACTTTTTTGAGTGAGAGTAAGATAGTGAAGCCTTTGTTTTTTGATGGCTCAATGTACACAAACTTTGTTTAATGCACAAAGTTATTAAACATATTGTATTAAATGACCTTCAGGCTGTGTGTATAAGGTGTATATGTAACATAAATGCATTCTGTGCTTAGATTTAGTTCCCATCACCATGATATCTCATTATGGTATGCAATTATTCCAAAATACGGAAAAATCCTATATCCAAAATACCTCTGGTCCCAAGCATTTTGGATAAGGGATACTCAACCTGTAATTTATGCACTTCATAAATAGTAGAATCTAAAATATGGAATACCCGAGCCACCACTAGTATCATACGATTACATTTTCAGAGGGATCCGGTCTCTAGGTCGGCAGTAGCTAGGTCGACCAGTATTGGTCGACAGTAACTAGGTCGACAGGGTCTCTAGGTCGACATGTTCTAGGTCAACAGGTCAAAAGGTCAACATGAGTTTTTCACAATTTTTGTCTTTTTTTGAACTTTTTCATACTTAACGATCCACACGGACTATGATTGGGAATAGTAACCTGCATGGCGAGCAAAGCGAGCCTTGCGAGGGGACACGGTGTACTAATTGGGGTTCCCGGAGACTGGGGGTCATTCCGACCCGATTGCTCGCTGCAGTTTGTCGCAGCGCAGCGTTTGGGTTGGTAGTGCGCAGCCGTCGTTGCCTAGCAATCGCCTCTGAGACAGAGGCAGTCGCTGTGCGGGAGGGGGCAGGGGGGAGTGGTCCGGCCAATGCAGGCATGGCCGGACCGTTGGGGAGGCGGGCCATGGCGGCTGCGTGACATGTCACGCAGCCGCTGCGGCCAGTGGCAGCGACAATCAACTCCCGGCCAGCAGCAGGAGCTGCGCTGGTTGGGAGTTACTCCACAAATACAAAAGTATCGCCGCTGTGTGATGCTTTTGTATTTGTGCGGAGGTGGGGCCGGACTGACATGCTGGGCGTCCCCCCGCATTTCAGGGAAGATGATCGTAGCTGTGCTAAATTTAGCACAGCTACGATCAACTTGGAATGACCCCCATTGTCGGGAGAAAACGATACCAAAAAAACATCAAAAACTCATGTCAACCTTTTGACCTGTCGACCTAGACCATGTCAACCTAGAGACCCTGTCGACCTAGCGACCCTGTCGACCTAGTTACTGTCGAACAATAGTGGTCGACCTAGACACTGTTGACCTAGTTACTGTCGATCTTCCATACCAAACCCATTTTCAGAATAGAGAGGCATGGAGATCAATTGGGGATTGTTTGAAAATATATAGAAATTTTGGTCGTACCACCATCCTAACCCTTCCTGTGATAGTCTACCCCAAGAGCTAATTTTGTCCTTCAGATAAGAAAATAATGGGAGTATGTTCAAATCAGTATATTGCTTCATCTGATTGCACACCCATATACCTCAGTATTGGAATTTAGGAAACCATCAGAGGGGGAGAGATATCAGTGGGGCACTAGGAAGATTCCTTCTCAATGGAAGAATGGAAGATTTGTCACAATTAATATTGAGGCTGGAAAATCTGTCAAAGTCCCTTATCACCCGAATGACTGCATGCATAGCTGTTATATAGTCCTTCAGGAACAACAGCATATCATTGGCATATAGAGCCACTGTATGTCAATAATACTCCCCAGTTGAGTCTCACAATCTCAGGGTGTGCTAGAAGAATACAAGCTAATGGCTCTATCGCCAAGGCGAAGAAAGTGGGGGACAGAGGGCAGCCCTGTTTGGTGCCTTGAAATAAGGAGAAGGGCTCTTCCTTGTTTTTTAAGAACTGTAATGATTTGGTGTTTGGACAGAGGTGTCATATTGCTATGTACATATAACACTTGCTCACCTGGTTTTATCTATGGGCATTTTTTTAGGTTGACTCTCTTCTTTGCAGGGATTTGCCCTGAGCTATCTACTGTCTTCTGTCTTCCAAGGAAAGGGGGTACACTAGAGGTCAACTGCAGGAAACCCCTATGGTCTATAGTGTAGCTGCAGCAAACTTTTACCTTCTCTCACCTAAGTAAAGTAGCAAAAAGACACTATTTATAAAAATAAATAATACCACAGAGATGAGGGGGTTATTCTATTAAAATGATAAAAAAAAGAAGTTGTAACACTCGCCAATGGGTATGATGGCGTCTTCCAGTAGTCACCCCTTCCCTGACCCCAGATCCAAAAATGAATTCAGTTTTACTATAAAGAACGGGTAATCACAGCACCAAGTACAATCTGTATTAGGCACAATATTAAATACCCTTGGATACATTGGGCCGGATTCAAATGTTAACACACCCCCTATCTCCCGACTAAAGTGATGGGAAATAAGGGGGCGATATTAAAATGTCCCCCGTTTTTGCCCCTATCATGCCCAGTACAGTTGGGATTAGGCGCACAAAGCACCTAAACCTGACCAAACTAATGGGCTTGATTGTAAAAAGACCCGTTTGGGACCCCAAGCAGGTCTCTTTACATGTACACGCATTTCAGCTTGCTACCTCTGGGGTCTTGCTCTTGTCGCGCCCGGCGGCAGTAACATTAGAATACTGCTGGCAGGTGTGATCGCGGCTGGGAGGGGGGAGAGCACATTTGTATCTGGCCCATAGAGTCCTAGAAAATACAAGTATTTATTAATCTCTATGGATGGCATAAACTGTACCGTCAGTGAAGAGTGACAAAGATTGTAGCTTTATTGTCCATTTTCTTTGATATATGAATTGCATCCTATGGAGGCAGTTGTGTAAGTGCTACTTATAATTTATTATGAAGACATCTCTCACTGTATGTGTCCAGGAGTTGATGGTTACAGCTTACTTAGTGGCCCTATGTCAGACGCAGAGCAGAATCTCTCCCTCACAGATCTAGGAATGTCCATTGCTAACTGCAACTAACTGACTATACTGTAGTGGAGAGTCTAGTAAAAAGGGTTGCATCTTACATTTCTTCTCTCTTTGGCTTGATAGGTTATAAGATCATACCCTCATGTATAGTCATTATTAACAGGGTGCCAGTATGTTAATGGCGGGTGTCTGCCCCTATATGCTTAAAGTTATGTAGCCTGTACTGTACACAGGTACATGAGGAGTGTGAAGGGAGTGCGTTTAAAATAGCACACATCGTGATCCCGATGGTCGCGAAATCCTGACGGCGTAATCCCGACTGTGGTACAATCCTGCCGCTGGAATACCGGCGAGGTAGGTAATTCTCCCTCTGTGGGTGTCTACACAGGCAAGGTGAGCACAGCTAGCCCGCAAGAGGCCTCCATGCGCTTGCCCCCCTGCCGGCATTCTTACGGACGGGATGCCGCTGTCGGTATAGTGACAGCCGGCATCCCGAGTGAAGATTAGGAGCTGCTGTACTCACTTCCAAATGCAGCTTTCTATATCAGCACTCTGGGCTTTGCAATAGATCCAGCTGCTTTGAGACAGGCCACTGCTCCTCCTTTCACTCAGTTTAAGACAGACACTTCTGGGTCACCGCCTCTATTCTGGGCTGATTTGACCAAGAAAGGCAGACTTGCTAGACTGAGGGGCAGGGAAGCCGTTTTCTCCTCACCACAAAATGTAGCATGGTCCTGGCAGCTATTCTAATATATTTTCTTTCTCTACTGGCCCTTACTGGCTCATGTGCAGGTGGCTTGCAAAGTCTGAACCCAGAAGCAAAGTGATAGCGATAGCTGGGACGGAGCGTTTTTTGCAATCTCTGTCCCGACGCTCCAACAATATTAAATGCATGAAAAATATAAATTTTTGCTCTGTGAGTTGGTGCATTAAAAATGCACGCAGTGATGAATATGCCCCATAAAGCTGTTATTGCACAAAGCGTGGTTCTATCAAGTACTATTGAATACTTATGTAAGGAGCATTTCCAGTTGCAACTAAGATGCACTTTTGGCAAAAAAGATGTCCAACACTAGCAGAGTCTCATAGGACTTGGAGTGCCAAGAGGGGCTGTTTCGCACGACTGCTGCAAAGATGTATGAGGACACATGTTTATAAGGGGACAATACACATATCTCGCGCAGGACCTGTTTTTGGTTAGATCAACACAGAGAACTTGTGGACACTCGCTCAGGTTAGAGGAGAGGAGATTCCGCACAATACGGCGTAAAGGCTTTTTCACGGTAAGGACGATACGTGTTTGGAATTCCCTGCCCGAGGGAGTTGTAATGGCACCTCAGACAACACCTTTAAGAATGGGTTAGATAAATTCCTACTGGATAAGGATATCCAGGGTTATGGTGCATAGTCACGCACTATAGTTATTATAAAAAAGAGGGGTAAAACGTAACGGCTGACATCAGCATCAGTCAAAATTTTATACCAAATAATCCTGCATAGGAGACCACAAATAGGTTGAACTCGATGGACAATTGTCTTTTTTCAACCTTAGATACTATGTTACTATGTTACATCTGTATCTTCCACACACAAAAAGAAAAAACCTAAAGAAAGATAATGACAAAGGAGTTAGTGATAATCTAGACAAAATGCCAAACAGAAAATTGGACTGTAACGTGACAAAAAGCCATTGGATACCCTAGATCAGCTTGTGAACATGTATACTTGCAAGTGAAAAATTAACTGATGGCCAATGATAATGTTTTATAATATTATTAATGTAACTGCATACAATGCCTTTGTCTTGTGGACTTCAATAAAACGATAAGAAACTTACCAAGAGGAGAATATTTTTATAAGAGCTTGAAAAAAACACTCAATAAGCCCCAAATTTCCTGAAGACAATATACAGAATGTCACAGACAGAAGAGTCATGTAAAATTGTGAAGAATATACAGTACATTCAACTACTGTACTCATGGTCCACAACAGGAACTTCTGCTGGTACAGTTGGAACAATCAAACATGCGAGATCTAAATTTTGTCCATCAAAAAATGATAGCTAACAAATTTGCTGCTGCGATCAGGTCTGAATTAGACCCTCTGTCCAAATTGTACAAATGGTTAAAATATATTTAAATAAATCCCAAATTGCATGGCTCCATGCAGTGAAAGCAAAGACTCTGCAGTCTTTCTGAAATATCACTGGGAAGATGGCACCATAGAGGAGAGGGACCCACTTGCGCCAAGTAGCATTTAGGGGTGGGGGTGCAGCATGGCCATCTTGTCAGAGGAGGATGCCGCGGCATTAATACAAGCCTGACTGCATAAGTAGTATGCAACCTAAGAATTATACTGTATATTGAAACAACGCTAATGTTTATGAGTGATTAACATACACTCCAACTTGACCCCTTCAACCAGATACAAAATGCTCTTCTCCTGCACTTCCCTCTTAATTATTAATTGCTGTCACATGTGTTGAGCTGAATAATTGATGAGAAGAGTGTTTTTAACACAGGTGTCAGCAATTATAAACTAAGAGGGAAGTCCAGGAGCAGTTAATTTTGTATCTGATCGACGGTGTCATATTAGAGGGTCTGGAATAAAAGTTTACACTTATAGCTACCTTACACAAAATGCAAATACAAGGTGGGGTGCTTAGCACTTATAAGTAAGACTTGTCACACCAACTGTAAAAGAGTGTGGCAGCTTTACATGTATGTAAATGGAAGCATCTGTCAAAGGGCTTCTATATGTGGTATATACATTCTGCTGCTGACCTTAAGTGTTTCTGATACTAGAGGCTGTGGTGTTACACAATTTTCCTCTTTATGGAAAGCCCAAGTCTATATGTACATTACTGCTTGAGAGGGTACTGAATTTCACTGCAGTTATGTAGTGTGAATACTTTGGGGGGAATTCAATTGTTTGAAAAGTCAGTTGGGTGTCTGGTTTTTCCTAATAGACAGGAAAATACAGACACTCAACTGACTTTTCAAACATTTGGATTCCCCCCTATATGTGTCCAGTGGTGCAAGTAGAAAAAATGTCTTATAGGTACTGTGTGCGCGTGGCGAATGGAATAAATTCATTTTTTTCCTCGCAATTCTACACACAATAATAACAACATGACAATTTTTTAGATTTTTGCAAATTTATTAAAAATGTAAAAAAATTAGAAATCACATGTACATAAGTATTCACAGCCTTTGCCATGAAGCTCAGTATTGAGCTCAGATGCATCCTATTTCCACTGATCATCCTTGAGACGTTCCTACAGCTTAATTGGAGTCCCCCTGTGAAAATTCAGTTGATTGGACATGATTTGGAAAGGTACACACCTGCTATATAAGCTCCCACACTTGACAGTGCATGTCTGAGCACAAACCAAGCATGAAGTCAAAGGAATTGTCTGTAGACCTCCGAGACAGGATTGTCTCGAGGCACAAATCTGTGGAAGGGTACAGAAAAATATCTGCTGCTTTGAAGGGCCCAATGAGCACAGTGGCCTCTATTATCCATAAATGGAAGAAGTTCGGAACCACCAGGACTCTTCCAAGAGCTGGCCGGCCGTCTAAACTGAGCAATCGGGGGAGAAGGGCCCTAGTCAGGGAGGTGACCAAGAACCCGATGGTCACTCTGTCAGAGCTACAGCATTCCTCTGTGGAGAGAGGAGAACCTTCCAGAAGGACAACCATCTCTGCAGCAATCCACCAATCAGGCCTGTATGGTAGAGTGGCCAGATGGAAGCCACTCCTTAGTAAAAGCACATGGCAGCCCGCCTGGAGTTTGCCAAAATGATGGACTCTCAGACAATGAGAAACAAAATTCTCTGGTCTGATGAGACAAAGATTGAACTCTTTGGCGTGAATGCCAGACGTCATGTTTGGAGGAAACCAGGCCAATAGCATCCCTACAGTGAAGCATGGTGGTGGCAGCATCATGCTGTGGGGATGTTTTTCAGTGTCAGGAACTGGGAGACTGGTCAGGATAGAGGGAAAGGTGAATGCAGCAATGTACAGAGACATCCTGGATGAAAACCTGCTCCAGAGCGCTCTTGACCTCAGACTGGGGCGACGGTTCATCTTTCAGCAGGACGACGACCCTAAGCACACAGCCAAGATATCAAAGAAGTGACCTCAGGACAACTCTGTGAATGTCCTTGAGTGGCCCAGCCAAAGCCCATACTTGAATCCGATTGAACATCTCTGGAGAGATCTGAAAATGGTTGTGCTCCGACGCTTCCCATCCAACCTGATGGAGCATGAAAGGTGCTGCAAAGAAGATTAGGCGAAACTGCCCAAAGATAAGTGTGACAAGCTTGTGGCATCATATTCAAAAAGACTTGAGGCTGTGATTGCTGTTAAAGATGCATAAACAAAGTATTGAGCAAGGCTGTGAATACTTATGTACATGTGAACTCTTAGTTTTTTCTTTTTAATAAATTTGCAAAAATCTCAAAAAAACTTTTTTCACGTTGTCATTATGGGGTATTGTGTGTAGAATTTAGAGGACAAAAATGAGTTTATTCCATTTTGGAATAAGGCTGTGACATAACAAAATGTGGAAAAAGTAAAGCGCTGTGAATACTTTCCGGATGCACTGTATGTGCAGAATTTGGGAAAAAATGTTTGTGTGATTTCTGTAGCACCAACGCTGTAGAGGTAAGATAATGTATGGCTGCAGGATGTGCAGTAGG
Source organism: Pseudophryne corroboree (assembly GCF_028390025.1). Lineage (NCBI taxonomy): Eukaryota > Metazoa > Chordata > Amphibia > Anura > Myobatrachidae > Pseudophryne > Pseudophryne corroboree. The sequence goes on along the minus strand of NC_086445.1, from coordinate 636,855,849 downwards.
GGCACCCCATGACTCAGAGGACCATGTGCACTGCACACTCTACATCCATTAGATATGCCTATGTTTGTTTACACCCTGCTGATACTGATTGGTGTTTTCTTTGTTGCGTGGGCTTATACTACGCTTTATGTGTTTTGCATATACATAAATGAGAGTAATTTATGCTGTATGTATTAGAAAAGTTTTTGTACTTTCATTGATGCTTAGAAGCGAATATATTTGTTGTACATATAATAAATGCTTGTCAACTTGGGCACAAGTGTGACATAATGTAAGGGTTTTCAAATCATGCCTGGTGTAAACAAGGTGCATATACTACTGTTGACGACAGGACCGCATCTCGAGCTCTGTATACTGGAAAAAATACACTTTTCTCTTCTTTTTTTTGCATCTATTTAATTTGTGAATTATGTTGTGACCATCTCTGCATTAGATCCCCATCATGAGAATGCTTGTGTGACCCATCATGAGACTACTTGTGTAACCCATCATGAGACTACTTGTGTGACCCATCATGAGAATGCTTGTGTAACCCATCATGAGACTACTTGTGTGACCCATCATGAGAATGCTTGTGTGACCCATCATGAGAATGCTTGTGTGACCCATCATGAGAATGCTTGTGTGACCCATCATGAGAATGCTTGTGTGGCCCATCATGAGACTGTTTGTGTGACCCATCATGAGAATGCTTGTGTGGCCCATCATGAGAATGCTTGTGTGACCCATCATGAGAATGCTTGTGTGGCCCATCATGAGAATGCTTGTGTGACCCATCATGAGAATGCTTGTGTGACCCATCATGAGAATGCTTGTGTGACCCATCATGAGAATGCTTGTGTGGCCCATCATGAGACTGTTTGTGTGACCCATCATGAGAATGCTTGTGTGGCCCATCATGAGAATGCTTGTGTAACCCATCATGAGAATGCTTGTGTGGCCCATCATGAGAATGCTTGTGTGACTCATCATGAGAATGCTTGTGTGACCCATCATGAGACTGCTTGTGTGATCCATCATGAGAATGCTTGTGTGGCTCATCATGAGAATGCTTGTGTGACCCATCATGAGATGCTTGTGTGACCCATCATGAGAATGCTTGTGTGACCCATCATAAGAATGCTTGTGTGACCCATCATGAGACTACTTGTGTGACCCATCATGAGAATGCTTGTGTAACCCATCATGAGACTACTTGTGTGACCCTTCATGAGAATGCTTGTATGACCCATCATAAGAATGCTTGTGTAACCCATCATGAGACTACGTGTGTGACCCATCATGAGAATGCTTGTGTGACCCATCATGAGACTACTTGTGTAACCCATCATGTGACTACTTGTGTGACCCATCATAAGAATGCTTGTGTGACCCATCATGAGACTACTTGTGTGACCCATCATGAGAATGCTTGTGTGACCCATTGTGAGAATGCTTGTGTGACCCATCATAAGAATGCTTGTGTGACCCATCATGAGAATGCTTGTGTGACCCATCATGAGACCCATCATGAGAATGCTTGTGTGACCCATCATGAGAATGCTTGTGTGACCCATCGTGAGAATGCTTGTGTGACCCATCATGAGAATGCCTGTGTGACCCATCATGAGAATGCTTGTGTGACCCATCATGAGACTGCTTGTGTGACCCATCATAAGAATGCTTGTGTGACCCATCATGAGACTACTTGTGTGACCCATCATAAGAATGCTTGTGTGACCCATCATGAGACTACTTGTGTGACCCATCATGAGAATGCTTGTGTGACCCATCATGAGAATGCTTGTGTGACCCATCATAAGAATGCTCGTGTGACCCATCATGAGACTACTTGTGTGACCCATCATGAGAATGCTTGTGTGACCCATCATGAGAATGCTTGTGTGACCCATCATGAGAATGCTTGTTTAACCCATCATGAGAATGCTTGTGTGACCCATCTTGAGAATGCTTGTGTGACCCATCATGAGAATGCTTGTGTGACCCATCATGAGAATGCTTGTGTTACCCATCATGAGAATGCTTGTGTGACCCATCATGAGAATGCTTGTGTGACCCATCATGAGAATGCTTGCTAAAATTGTCCACCCAGGCCTTGGTTATTGGTAACTTAAATGCCCATTCTTGTCTTATTTTTGCTCCTTATAGCAAAGCATGCATGCTGTAGGCGCGATTGCTACCATCTATAAAAATCAAATTTAAGTAGAATATTTACTAATATTTTGTTTTATTATGATTTTGTCATAGAACGCCCAAAAATTCGTCTCCCAAGATATTTACGTCAGACATTCGTGAAACAAGTTGGAGAGGCTGTGAATTTGGTAATTCCATTCCAGGTAATAGTGTTTTTAAAACATTATGCTACATTTGCAGTAATTAAATTGGAATCTGGTCAACCACAAGTAATTGGGCTTCTGATATTAGAATGTCACGTTATTATGATACATTAAAGGATATAATTATCATTCAGCACTGCACAGTATCTGAATTATAAAGTAAGTAACCAATTTCTCCAGGGACTTCTCCAGATCCAGGGTTGTTGGCAGCTTGAGACCATTCATGCACCTTTTATATTGTGCACTCCTGCAAAACTGACATTTTGAGTATGACAATAGCTTTAAATAAAATCAGTGAGTGGAGAAGGAGCATGTGCAGGCATTCTCTAGAAAGGTGCTAACTGCCTGCAGAGCTTCTATCGTGCTGCACTTGTGAATGTTGAGGGGCTTCACGTATTGAGATTCTTCCTTTACTAATACATAGGTTTGGTTTTATACACCATGTAGACAAAAGATCTAATTTTGCTTACTGTATGTACTTGGCTGTACATATTTGTGCACAGATTATTGTGGCAATATAGTATCATTTGCTGACTTAGTAATGGTTATTTTCAGTAAGAGGTATAGAATCATAGGCGTTCTATCATGGGTGCAATGTGTGCGGTGCACACGGGCCCAAGGGTCCAGGGGGGCCACACCGCACACAATGCACCCATATTGTTTAATACTCATCTTTCCGGAGTCCCGTGAAGGGTGCTACAGCCGCAGCAGCCGCAGCAAAACATCACTTCCAAAATGGCTACCATGCATACGCAGTAGATAGTCTCGGGACCATGGCGGATGCCATGCTTTCGGGAGACCTGTGCATGCGCAGAAGACTCTGGCACAGTGCCAGAGCCTATGGCGCAGTGGAGAGGAGGGGTAGTCTGCACGCGGGCCCCCTCTCTTTTAAAATGCCCCTGGATAGAATATGGGTGATTTGGAATTTAATATGTAGTGCAGGTGATATGAAATACACTGAATGGCCTAATAAATATGGCCACCAGGCGATTTTCTGTTAAGTAGATATTCCCCACAAAATGCTGAAGTAGGATGTCTGAATTTGTACTAGAACGGTGAAGGTATGAAAAGATTAATGAAATCAGTCATGAAATAATGGGTACACGATGCAATCTAACAGACTTTGAACATGAAGGTGGGAATGTAATAGGGTGCGAGAATCAGAAAGGGAGAGATTTTGTGAAAGTTCTCCTGGTTATGCCATGTAAATGATTGCCCCCTTAAAAAACAGGAGAACTTGTTCAGTCTCCATGATGGGCAACGCTTCATTAAATTATGGATAATCTGAATCAGGGAGTAATTCAGGTGGCCTGTCTATGAACAGTAAGCCTCACATTACATTGCATAGGCTACAGAAGCAGACGGCCTGTGCATACAGTACATCATAGCTATCTGCTGCAAACAGGGTGAAATGCCTCCAGTTTGCTCAGGAACACAGGAATTGGACAGTAAATGATTGGATACGGGTTATGTGGTCTGACAAATCACCTTTTCTCTGACATCCTAGTGGATGCTAGGTACTCCGTAAGGACCATGGGGTATAGACGGGCTCCGCAGGAGACTGGGCACTCTTAAAAGAAAGATTAGGTACTATATCTGGTGTGCACTGGCTCCTCCCTCTATGCCCCTCCTCCAGACCCCAGTTAGTATCTGTGCCCGGCCAGAGCTGGATGCACCCTAGGGGCTCTCCTGAGCTTCCTAGAAAAGAAAGTATTTGTTAGGTTTTTTATTTTCAGTGAGATCTGCTGGCAACAGACTCACTGCTACGTGGGACTGAGGGGAGAGAAGCGAACCTACCTGCTTGCAGCTAGCTTTGGCTTCTAAGGCTACTGGACACCATTAGCTCCAGAGGGATCGAACACAGGCCCAGTCCTCGGTCGTCCGGTCCCGGAGCCGCGCCGCCGTCCCCCTTGCAGAGCCAGAAGAACGAAGAGAAGTTGAAAATTGGCGGCTAAAGACTCCGGTCTTCATTAAGGTAGCGCACAGCACTGCAGCTGTGCGCCATTGCTCCCTTAGCACACCACACACTCCGGTCACTGATGGGTGCAGGGCGCTGGGGGGGGGGGCGCCCTGGGCAGCAATTAGATTACCTTACTTGGCGAAAAGCACATAATACAGTCTGATAAACTGTATATGTGCATTAACCCCCGCCATTAAAGTACATAAAAGGACAGAAGCCCGCCGCTGAGGGGGCCGGGCCTTCTTCCTCAGCACACCGGCGCCATTTTATCTTCACAGCTCCCCAGGCTCTCCCCTGCAGTATCCTGGTACACAAAGGGTAAAAAAGAGAGGGGGGGCACATAAATTTAGGCGCAAAACTGTGTATATAAGCTGCTATAGGGGAAAAATCACTCAGTATAGTGTACATCCCTGTATTATATAGCGCTGTGGTGTGTGCTGGCATACTCTCTCTCTGTCTCTCCAAAGGGCCTGGTGGGGGAACTGTCTTCAAATAGAGCATCCCCTGTGTGTGTGGTGTATCGGTACGCGTGTGTCGACATGTCTGAGGTAAAAGGCTCCTCTCAGGAGGTGATAGAGCGGATATGTGTGTGGGAGGGTGTCTCCGTCGACAACGCCGACACCTGTTTGGATATGTGTAAGTGCTGAGGTAAAATTATTGCGCAAAAGGTTAGGGAACAGAAAGGAAATCTACCCTGGTCTGTCCCTATGTCACAGAGTCCTTCAGAGTCTCTCTATGTTCACTATCCAAAATAACAAAGTATCGACACAGAGTTTGACTCCACTGTCGACTACGATAATGCAAAGTTACAGCCAAGAACGCTAAAAGATATTCAATATATGATTATTGGAATAAAAGATGATTTGCATATCACTGATGACTCATCTGTCCCTGACACGAGAGTACACATGTTAAGGGGAAGAATGCTGAGGTAAATTTCCCTCCTCTCATGAGGAAAAAGAGCGGGAATCTCCAGACAAGAGACGGCAGCTTCCCACAAGAGAATTCTCAGGCTGTATCCTTTCCCCACTAGGGCCAGGATGTGTTGAGAATCTTCCCCTTGGGTGTCCTGTTTGCACTAGCTATTCTCAGGGATCCTGCAGATAGTGTGCACATTCTAGTATACTACTCAGACCGGCGATTGTGTCGGCATGGGTTTATAGCGCTGTGGCAGCGTGGACAGGTACCTTATCAGCAGAGATTGAGACCCTAGTATGCATATAAATATTTTAAGATGCTGTCTTAAGTGATAGATATATAATTATAAAGCATGCCCAAAGGGACATGAGTATACTGGGTCCTAGAGACAAAAGCTATGTCGATTTCTGCTTGACGTGTCCTGTAGAATATACATTGGACAGATGATGCCGACTTAAGAGGTATATGGAAGGCTGAGGATTGTGTGGAGAAAGGTTCTTGGGCCTGGTCTCCACAGCTATAGCTGGTAATTCTGATATTTTGCCTTATATTCCTGCACAGCCTAGGAAAGCACGACATTATTAAATGCAGCTTTTCGAATAAAGAAACAAGAAAGTCTGAGGTGCGTCCTTTCTTGTCAGAGCCGGGGGCAGAGGAAAGAAGCTGTACAACACAGCTAGTCCCCAGGAACAGAAGTCCTCCCCGGCCTCTACAAAAATCCACCGCATGTCGCTGGAGCTCCACAGGCGGAGCTAGGCCCGGTGGGGACACGCCTTCGTAAGTTCAGCCACAAGTGGGTTCACTCCCTGTTAGATCCTTGGGCAATAGAAATTGTATCGCAGGGATACAGGCTGGACTGTGAGAAGATGCCCCCTCACCGAGGACCCGGCGGGCTTCCCCATAAGAGAGGGAGCCAGTGTTAACTGCAATTCGTAAATTGTATCTTCAACAGGTGGTGGTCAAGGGTCCCCTCCTTCAACAAGAGGGTGTTATTATTCGACCATGTTATAATCCCTAAACCAGACGGTTCGGTTAGACCCATATTGTATTAAAATCCCTGAACATATACCTGAAAAGGTTCAGGTTCAAGATGGAATCGCTAAGAGCGGTCATTGCAAGCCTGAAATGAATCGGGACATAAGGGATGCATACCTTTGTGTCCCCATTTATCCACCTCATCAGGCGTACCTCAGAATTGCGGTACGGGATTGTCATTACCAATTTCACCAAGGTAATGGTGGATATGATGGTGCTCCTGCGGAAGCAAGGTGTCACTATTATCACATACTTGGATGATCTCCTCATAAAAGCGAGATCAAGAGAGCAGTTGCTGGACAGCGTATCACCTTCTCTGGAAGTGAAACGGCAACACGGCTGGATTCTATATATTCCGAAGTCGCAGTTGGTTCCTACAGCTCATCTGCCTCGCCTAGGCATGATCCTAGACACAGACCAGAAGAGGGTTTATCTCCCGATAGAGAGAGCTCAGGAGCTCATGACACTGGTCAGGAATCCATTGAAAACCAAAACAGGTGTCAGTGCATCACTGCACTCGAGTCCTGGGAAGGATGATGGCATCATACGAGGCCATCCCCTTCGGCTGGTTCCATGCAAGGACAATGGAACTTACTGGACAAGTGGTCCGGATCACATCTTCAGATGTATCGGTTAATCACCATATCCCCCAGGGCCAGGGTGTCTCTCCTGTGGTGGCTGCGGAGTGCTCACCTTCTCGAGGGCCGCAGATTCGGCATTCAGGACTGGGTCCTGGTGACCACGGATGCAAGCCTCCGAGGGTGGGGGGCAGTTACACAGGGAAGAAAATTACAAGGTTTGTGGTCAAGCCAACAGACTTGCCTTCACATCAATATCCTGGAACTAAGGGCCATATACAACGCCCTAAGTCAAGCGGAGTTCCTGCTTCGCGACCAACCGGTTCTGATCCAGTCAGACCGCAGGGGCTCATGTAAACCGCCAGGGCGGCACAAGGAGCAGGGTGGCGAGGGTAGAAGCCACCAGAATTCTTCGCTGGGCGGAGAATCAAGTAGGCGCACTGTCAGCAGTGTTTATTCCGGGAGTGGACACGACCTCTACCCGGGAAAGTGGTGACTTCATCAGGAAGTCTTCACGCAGTTTTGCAAATTGATGGAAACTGCCTCAGGTGGACTACATGGCGTCCCACCTCAATAAAAAGATAAAAAAGGTTTTACGCTGGGTCAAGGGACTCTCAGGCGATAGCTGTGGTCGCACTAGTAACACCGTGGGTGTTCCAGTCGGTCTATATATTCCCTACTCTTCCTCTCAGACCCAAGGGCTGAGAATTGTAATAAACGGAGGAGTGTGAACAATATTCTTTGCTCCGGATTGGCCAAGAAGGACTCGGTACCCGGAACTGCAAGAAATGCTCTCAGAGGACCCATGGCATCTGCCTCTCAGTCAGTACATGTTGCAACAGGGACCCTTTCTGATCCAAGACTTACCGCGGCTGCGTTGGACGGCATGGCGGTTGAACGCCGGATCCTAGCGGAAAAGGGCATTCCGGATGCAGTTATTCCTACGCTGATAAAGGCTAGGAAAGACGTGACAGCAAGACTTTTTCACTGTATATGGCGAAAATAGGTTGCTTGGTGTGTGGCCGGAAGGCCCTACAGAGGAATTCCAGGGGGGTCGATTCCTGCACTTCCTACAGTCAGGAGTGACTATGGGCCTAAAAGTAGGAACCATAAAGGCCAAGATTTCGGTCCTATCCCTTTTTCTCTCAAAAAGAACTGGCTTCACTGCCTGAAGTTCGGACGTTGTTACAGGGGTGCTGCATATTCAGCCCCTTTTGTGCCTCCAGTGGCACCTTGGGATCTTAACGTGTGTTGGATTCCTAAAATCCCACTGGTTTGAGCCACTTAAGACCGTGGAGCTAAAATATCTCACGTGGAAAGTGGTCATGCTTTTGGCCTTAGCTTGGACTAGGCGTGTGTCAGAATTGGCGGCTTTGTCATGTAAAAGCCCATATCTGATCTTCCATATGGAAAGGGCAGAATGGAGGACTCGTCCCCAATTTCTCCCTAAGGTGGTATCATCGTTTCATTTGAACCAACCTATTGTGGTGCCTGCGGCTACTAGGGACTTGGAGGATTCCAAGTTGCTGGACGTAGTCCGGGCCCTGAAACTTTATGTTTCCAGGACGGCTAGAGTCAGAAAAACTGACTCGCTATTTATCCTGCATGCACCCAACAAGCTAGGTGCTCCTGCTTCAAAGCAGACTATTGCTCGCTGGATCTGTAGCACGATTCAGCTTGCACATTCTGCGGCTGGACTGCCGCATCCTAAATTAGTAAAAGCCCATTCCACGAGGAAGGTGGGCTCTTCTTGGGCGGCTGCCCGAGGGGTCTCGGCTTTACAACTTTGCAGAGCTGCTACTTGGTCGGGTTCAAACACTTTTGCAAAATTCTACAAGTTTGATACCCTGGCTGAGGAGGACCTTGAGTTTGCTCATTCGGTGCTGCACTCTCCCGCCCGTTTGGGAGCTTTGGTATAATCCCCATGATCCTTACGGAGTACTCAGCATCCACTAGGACGTCAGAGAAAATAAGAATTTACTCACCGGTAATTCTATTTCTCGTAGTCCGTAGTGGATGCTGGGAGCCCGTCCCAAGTGCGGACTCTCTGCAATACATGTATATAGTTATTGCTTAACTAAAGGGTTATTGTATGAGCCATCTGTTGAGAGAGGCTCAGTTATTGTTCATACTGTTAACTGGGTATAGTTATCACGAGTTGTACGGTGTGATTGGTGTGGCTGGTATGAGTCTTACCCTGGATTCCAAATCCTTTCCTAGTAATGTCAGCTCTTCCGGGCACAGTTTCCCTAACTGGGGTCTGGAGGAGGGGCATAGAGGGAGGAGCCAGTGCACACCAGATATAGTACCTAATCTTTCTTTTAAGAGTGCCCAGTCTCCTGCGGAGCTCGTCTATACCCCATGGTCCTTACGGAGTACCCAGCATCCACTACGGACTACGAGAAATAGAATTACCGGTGAGTAAATTCTTATTTTCAATTACATCATGCAGATGGTAGTGTGAGGATATGGAAACAGCAGCATGAAAGCATGGATCCTTCTTGCATACAGTAGTCATGACTCTTCAGGCTTGTGGAGACAACGTTATGGAGATGCAGTTCATCGCATTGGGGGCAATATTCCTTATAAAACATACTTAGGGGGACATTTACTAAGCAGTGATAAGAGCAGATAAGTGATCCAGTGGAGAAGTAGCCCCATCAACCAATCAGCAGCTCTGTATCATTTTATAGTATGCAAATTATAGATGTTACTTCAGTGCTGATTGGTTGCCATCAGCAACTTCTTCACTGGTTCAGTTCTCCGCTCTTATCACTGCTTAGTAAATGTCCCCCTAACAGTTAGTAGAATCTATGCCTAGAGTAATTCACATGGTATTAAGGGCAAAAGTGGCCCAACGAAGTATTAACCATGTGGTCAAAATAATTCAGTCACTCAGTGTATATTATATTGCATATAGTTGTGGAGAGGTGAAATTAATTTCTATAACTGTTCTTCCTTTTCCACTTTCTATCAAAAATTATTATTGTTTTTTGCTGTTCTACCATCATGCAGCTTACATTTTCCTGCTCATCTGTCCTGCCTAGTATGTTTGTGCTGTTATCAAACAAAATCATTGCCATGTTTTGCTATTACTTTTGTATGTATACTATTATATATGTTTCAATCTTGTCTCAGGTCATCTTTCCTAAACTCTCATTTACCTTTGCTGCAGCATCGGATTCATTAGCTTTGATCCCATCCATAAACTCACAGTGCCTGGTGTCAGCAGGAAAAGTCCAAATCTAGCAAACAGCTCCCCCTGCAAAACTAAGTCTTGGAGTAATTTGCCTTTCCTGCAAGTTTTCATCACTTTAGAGTTTTACAGTGGCACACACAGGGGGGATTCCTGAGTAACCAGAACCCCCATGACAGCCCCCCCAACAGACCAATTTTTTTTTTTCAAATACAGAGACAGGCTTATCTCCTACTCTGCACCAGCCTTGAGAAACCCACGATCGTAGCTGGCCAGCCAGTGCCCATTTGCAGCAGGGACGGAACTTCCAATTCTGCATAAGGGCGTTCAGACCTGAGGTACAGCTGGCTGAGTCAGGTACCACACTTAAACGCAATAGTGCTCTGCACAGCTTCCCTGCTTGCCATCCTCTGCCTCTCCTGACTGCAGCAGCAAGACATGCACTGCACATTCCCCTTCTCGTTTTAGTGGTTGTCTGTGATCATGTGATGTCTGGGCTAGTGATGGCAGGAGTAGCTACTGTCTACTGTATCTGCTAGCTGCCGTATGATTTGAGCCAGACATGATCAAGTTTTACTGCAGGAAAGAGGCAGCTTGGGGGAGGCCAGGGGGTGTTCTCAATGGCCGCTTGGGGTGGTAGGGAAGTGTAACAACCCTTTTTCCTTGGCCTTCTGGGTAATGGTGTGTATTTAAAGCTTTATCCTTTGCAATGCTTCTCTTTGCATCAGTGCTTCCACCTGAATCTTGGCATGACGTGTTCATTTGGGCAATGTTCTGGTTCAGGAACACCAGAGGGAGATTCGGATGCTTAGACCACAAACACCACAGGAGTGTATCACACATATCTGTTGCAAAAGCCACCCTGCAAATTTATTAAATGGGTCTTGGATAGCTACTGCTTTTATGAATTTTATATAAAATGTAGCTTAGTAAGATCAAAAGAAGAAAACCATATACAAGATAGGCATAGAGAGATAAGTTGCACATTTATAAAGTGCATAAACATCTAAACGTTTTCCACCTTCTGTGCATTTTCAACCTTGGGGGCACCCCATCTCGCTTATCACAATTTTAATCAACTTCAAAGTAGTTGTTACTATAAACCATACACAGTACTCTAATTATATAGACAGTGTTCTATTATCATAAGCTGCTAACACACTCAAACTTGCTTTCACACTACAATACCATGCAATACAATGGTAATGCAGTTAGAATTGTCCAAGTCATTGATATTCTGTGGTATCAAAGATGCAATTCCTTGTTACTTGCTACCAGCTTCTAATGATATATAAGCAATTCAGATGGGTAAAGATATAGCACAGTTCACTGGAATCACTTGGCTTGGCAGAGAGAAAAAATCAGTTGCAACAAACTAGTTGTATTTCCCCAGCAGGAAAATGTTTTCTGCTTCTCACAAATACAGGTTGAGTATCCCTTATCCAAAATGCTTGGGACCAGAGGTATTTTGGATATGGGATTTTTCCGTATTTTGGAATAATTGCATAGCATAATGAGATATCATGGTGATGGGACCTAAATCTAAGCACAGAATGCATTGCTGTTTCATATACACCTTATACACACAGCCTGAAGGTAATTTTAGCCAATATTTTTTTATAACTTTGTGCATTAAACAAAGTGTGTTTACATTCACACAATTCCTTTATGTTTCATATACACCTTACACACAGCCTGAAGGTCATTTAATACAATATTTTTAATAACTTTGTGTATTAAACAAAGTTTGTGTACATTGAGCCATCAGAAAACAAAGGTTTCAATATCTCACTCTCACTCAAAAAAGTCCGTATTTCGGAATATTCCGTATTTCGGAATATTTGGATATGGGATACTCAACCTGTATATGCAATGCTCCTCCTATAGATGTCAGAACAGAGAGGCAAAGAGATGCCTCTTCCCTCATAAAAAAAATATTTGAAAGTTGCCAGTCAATGTACTGGGTCATAGGGCACAGTGCAGTCACCATCTATGGGTACCATGAGTGGCACTCACTTGATAGTATATATTCAGGCAAATATATATATATATATATATATATAAATAGATAGATAGATAGATAGATATACATAATCAGCAGGGATTGTGTTAGGAAGCAGGTGATTCAGTATAGGGTTGGAGGGATCTGCCCACACAAGGAACAAAAGTGTATGTGACCACACCTAGAGGCTGCCCTGTGGAGACAGAGCCCAGGTGTGACTGACGCAGCCATGACAGGTCTTGAGACCATGTCCCCACCTGCAGGAAGCAGGGAGGACATGAGTCTCTTTACTGTATGGGAGAGACATTTTGTGTTGCAGACTAGCTGCCAATATAGTGAGAAAATGCCCTCCACAGGGATAGTCTCTTTGTTGTTTTCTGTTAATTTATGTTGAAAGTTGACAGCATAGCACCATTTCATTTATTCACCAGAAAAGTTCTGTTTGGAATCTGATTTAAGCACCCAGACAATGCACCACTACACCCCTCTACCAAGATAATTACCCCATAGCACCACAATTGGGGAGAATTGACTTGCAGGTCTACACAGAAAGGTGTAATATAGAAATATGGATGCTTACTGCACCTGCATAATGGAGTGCTCATCAAAGTGGTGAGTGGAGACAAAAGCCTGTTTTGAAGTATTTGAATGGAAAATTGTCTGCATAGGTATAAAAACATCATGCAAATTTTGCTAAAAATGCAGATGTATGGAAAATGCCAGTTATGAGGTATATATTCTGTCATTGAAGATAAATGTGTGAAATCATAAATATACTATGCAAGCAAAAGTGTTTGTGAATTTGTTATAGCAGAGAAAGGGTTAATTAAAAAAGTGTGTTTTATCTTAGTGAAAACACAGCACTTTGGCTCTTCTGCAATATGTAATTCTGAGAAATGCCTTATCAAGTGTTATCTGGGCATTCTTTTTCCAGTTAAAGAGAAAGTGCCATGTTATATGCTGGTCATTGTAGTGCCACATGAAGAAAGATGTTTTTCTGTATTGAAAAAACTTCTGATAACAAAGTGTGTTGTGTTTACTGTACTGAAAATACATTTGAAAGCCAAGTATTACAGGAGAAATTGTTCAAGGTGTATTGTGAGCAAATAATTATGGAACATAAAAAGATTTATGCTAACAGGGAAAGCAGATGGCCTGCTATATTTATTCGCTCTAAAGCTTTTGCTTACAAGCAATAAAGTAATAAAGCAAGACATTGTTGAGTTGTACCAGAGGTGTTTGAGTTTTCAGCTGATTCAAACACATTATACTTTTTAATACTTTATTCTTTGCAAGCAGAAGTAAAAGAATGACGAGTATGTGTAAAGGTACATCAGAGTGAAGCAAAGCACAGACAAGTAAAAATGCTGTATTTAGCTCTGGTGGTAAAATATAAGAAAATAAAAAAATAGACTCTTTAAATGTGTCCACACAAGCAAAACTGAAAGAGTGTGAATTAGGAGAGATTCTTTTGCTAATAAGCTTTGTGGAGAAAAAGAGAAATATCTCCAGATGCTGCAGACTTACTTTCAGTGGGAGAAAGATCATGAGGAAAGTACATGGAGATTGTCTGTCTTGAAGCAAGTCTTAAGGAGCAAATACAGGCACTCCAATCCAACTTAGCTGCAGCCAGAGCAGTTTCAGAGAAGTCTGATGGAAAGAAATATATTTCTGGAGGAACGTCTTTATAAAGCAAAAAAGCAAAGTGAATATTTGGAGGAAGAACTTAACCATACACATGGCATGGCTGGAAAATTGCAAAGACAGAGTGAGAACCTTGATAAATATCTCTTAAGTACACAGAACCAGTTGACAAGTCCCCAAATGGAAATTACTGCCAGAAAACAGGAGCTGCATTGTAAATTAAAAGTGGCAGAGCCTGAAATAGCTAGACAAAAGTTTAGACTTGCTGAATTTGAAGATATGGAGAGCAATCTTCTGCAGACTGAGAACAAGTTGGAGAGTGCTATGGGATAAATTATCCAGCTGGAAGATCAGCTTTCTGCAGCTCAAAAAAAATCCACATGAAAGTGGGAAAAGCAGAGGAGGAAAAGAAGTTGGATGACACTCTGAAGTTGGATTCTGGACCCAAAATGGCATCCAATATACACTGCTCAAAAAAATAAAGGGAACACTAAAATAACACATCCTAGATCTGAATGAATTAAATATTCTTATTAAATACTTTGTTCTTTACATAGTTGAATGTGCTGATAACAAAATCACACAAAAATTATCAATGGAAATCAAATTTATTAACCCATGGAGGTCTGGATTTGGAGTCACAATCAAAATTGAAGTGGAAAGTCACACTACAGTCTGATCCAACTTTGATGTAATGTCCTTAAAACAAGTCAAAATGAGGCTCAGTAGTGTGTGTGGCCTCCACGTGCCTGTATGACCTCCCTACAATGCCTGGGCATGCTCCTGATGAGGTGGCGGATGGTCTCCTGAGGGATCTCCTCCCAGACCTGGACAAAAGCATCCGCCAACTCCTGGACAGTCTGTGGTGCAACGTGGCGTTGCTGGATGGAGCAAGACATGATGTCCCAGATGTGCTCAATTGGATTCAGGTCTGGGGAACGGGCGGGCCAGTCCATAGCATCAATGCCTTCGTCTTGCAGGAACTGCTGACACACTCCAGCCACATGAGGTCTATCATTGTCTTGCATTAGGAGGAACCCAGGGCCAACTGCACCAGCATATGGTCTCACAAGGCGTCTGAGGATCTCATCTCGGTACATAATGGCAGTCAGGCTACCTCTGGCGAGCACGTGGAGGGCTGTGCGGACCCCCAAAGAAATGCCACCCCACACCATTACTGACCCACTGCCAAACCGGTCATGCTGGAGGATGTTGCAGGCAGCAGAACGTTCTCCTTGGCATCTCCAGACTCTGTCACGTCTGTCACATGTGCTCAGTGAGAACCAGGGCGCCAGTGGCGAATTTGCCAATCTTAGTGTTTTCTGGCAAATGCCAAACATCCTGCACGGTGTTGGGCTGTAAGCACAACCCCCACTTGTGGACGTCGGGCCCTCATACCACCCTCATGGAGTCTGTTTCTGATCGTTTGAGTAGACACATGCACATTTGTGGCTTGCTGGAGGTCATTTCGCAGGGCTCTGGCAGTGCTCCTCCTGTTCCTCCTTGCACAAAGGCGGAGGTAGCGGTCCTGCTGCTGGGTTGTTGCCCTCCTACGGCCTCTTCTACGTCTCCTAATGTACTGGCCTGTATCCTGGTAGCGCCTCCATGCTCTGGACACTACGCTGACAGACACAGCAAACCTTCTTGCCACAGCTCGCATTAATGTGCCATCCCGGATGAGCTGCACTACCTGAGCCACTTGTGTGGGTTGTAGACTCCGTCTCATGCTACCACTAGAGTGAAAGCACCGCCAGCTTTCAAAAGTGACCAAAACATCAGCCAGAAAGCATAGGAGCTGAGAAGTGGTCTGTGGTCACCACCTGCAGAACCACTCCTTTATTGGGGGTGTCTTGCTAATTGCCTATAATTTCCACCTGATGTCTATTCCATTTGCACAACAGCATGTGAAATTGATTGTCAATCAGTGTTGCTTCCTAAGTGGACAGTTTGATTTCACAGAAGTGTGATTGTCTTGGAGTTACATTGTGTTGTTTAAGTGTTCCCTTTATTTTTTTGAGCCGTGTATTTACTGAATCTAGTGTGACAGAAATACAAAACTCAAGCAAAAGTTACTACAGGGTGACCCTGAAGAGACTGGGATGAAGAGTGATGCTAGAGATGCAAAGTAACTTGTATAATGACCAGCAGAAAAACAGTAAATTGCTTGAAAAAAGTAAGATGTTCCAGAAGGCAGAGTCGGCCTTGGGCATAGGCAAACTAGGCAAATGCCTAGGGCATTTGGTATGCTTAGGGGCACCAGCAGCTTCTGCTGATTAAAATTATATGCAGCATGCCTATATTCTGTGTGTGACTGCGGCTGTATCTGCATATGAAATGCTACGTTGCAGTGTACTCCTAGAAATCACTGTAATGTAGCATTTCATATGCAGATACAGCCGCAGTCGCACACAGAATATAGGCATACTGCGTATCATTTTAATCAGCAGAAGCTACTTGTGCGTCCTAGCCATATAGTAATGCAAATAAGATGCATTTTCATAAACAAAAGGCGCCCAACGTTAGCAGAGCTGCCAACTGATTCATGCCAGGCATCTCCTGCAGAACTAGCGGCGGTGCTAGGGGGCACCAGCCAAAATCTTGCCTAGGGCATCATATTGGTTAGGGCCAGCTCTGCCAGAAGGATATTATCTGTCAGCAGCAATTTGACAATGGAGCTGTCCTTATTAAATGTGCAAGAAGGGACTGAAGTAACAAAACTTGGAAAAGACTGTGTTGCAAGAGTGGGTATGGTACCGGATAACAAAGCTGTGTCTAAAGTTGGTGATAAAGAACTCACAAATAGAAACGGTGAATGTTTGACCTGTGAGGCAAAAGTACAGAAGACTACTTAGATATTGATGGCTTCCTGGGATGAGACTTTGTTGTCACCATGTAATCAGACTGATGTAAATATGACTCAATCATACCATTTTGCAGTGGAAAGCAGAAACTTACAAAAAGTTAATGTTGACAGTCTTGTGGAGCATAATAGTCCTGCATGTGAAACAATGGCTTTATGCAATTAGGGTGGAACTTGCAATTTGTCTGTAAGGAAGTAAAGGGAATAATTCAGACCTGATCGCTGCTGTGCGTTTTCGCACAGCAGGCGATCAGGTCTGAACTGCGCATGCATATGCACCGCAGCAATGGGGATTGCCAGTAAGCAAAAGGGATGGTGAAAAATTATGAACGCACCAGCGATCTCAAGGTGAATGACAGCAAAAGGCCATTTGTGGGTGGCATCTGACTGTTTCCAGGGAGTGTCTGGAAAAACACAGGCGGGATTCAGCGTTTTGAAGGAGGATTTCAGACGTCAGCTCCAGCCCCGATCATCGCAGTGGCTGACTAAGTCCTGGGCTGTGCAGAGACTGCACAATCTTATGTTTGTGCAGCTCTGCCAAGGAATGCGATTGCACAACTGCAAAAAGGTAATACCCTCCCCCTGTAGGCGGCGACTACCTGATTGCAGGGATGCAAAAAACTCACCCTAGTGGTCAGGTCTGCATTAGGACCAAAGTTATCTCATGATACAAAGCTTGTTGTAAGTAAACCAGCTAACTCGAATCTGAATGTAAAGGGCCTCTGTAGAGAGTAAATTTCAAGTTTCAACCTGTGCTGATGGAACATGTGGAAATTGTTCATCATATTTTCAAGGCCCAAAAAGTGGATGTTCAAGAAGATCGGAGAGATATTAGCCTTATTGAAGTGTCAAATAGCCATCAAACTTATGAGATAACATTTGTGGATCAATGAAATAAACATTTGAGCATGTTATGTGAACAAGAGTCCAGAAACTGAAAGTGGCAGTACCAGTACATCCTGTGACATAAAGACAAGGTCTGAAGATTATGATGCAGGTGGCACTTTGAAAGAAGATGAGTTGCCAGTGAAAAAGGTTAGTAACCAATACAGTGCTTCAGTGCTGAAGATTAGAGATGTTGCAAACAGAAGTTGGCCAATGGATGTGTCTGAAAGGTATAAGCAAGGGGTACTTTTATTCTGTTAAGAAGAAACCGAGGAAAAGCTGTTTAAAGCTTGTGGGGTCCTCAACGTAAGTGTCTTGCTTAATTAATCTTGATCAATTCATTTCATGCATCTAAAAACATATCTAAAATACAACCATACCTTACACAAAATACTGCAAAAACTCTAATCCATGCTCTCATTATCTCCCACATTGATTATTGCTATAGTCTTCTTACTGGTCTTACCAAAAAGAAACTCCCCACTACAATCCATTCTGAATGCAGCTGCAAGGCTAATGGGGGTAATTCCAAGTTGATCGTAGCAGGATTTTTGATAGCAATTGGGCAAAACCATGTGCACTGCAGGGGGGGGGGGGGGGGGGGGGGCAGATATAACATGTGCAGAAAGAGTTAGATTTGGGTGGGTTATTTTATTTCTGTGCAGGGTAAATACTGGCTGCTTTATTTTTACACTGCAAATTAGATTGCAGATTGAACACACCCCACCCAAATCTAACTCTCTCTGCACATGTTATATCTGCCCCCCTGCAGTGCACATGGTTTTGCCCAATTGCTAACAAAAATCCTGCTGCGATCAACTTGGAATTACCCCCAATCTTCCTTGCTAGACTTTCATCATCTGCAGATCCGCTCTGTCAGTCCCTCCATTGGTTACCTGTATCCTATACATATTTTCTCTTTCTTCACTTTCCCTTCTTTTTGACCATGGTTCATCATTGCTGTGATGTGATATCATGCAACCCACCTAGAACCTTTGCACTCCAGTGCACAAATATGCAATAGTGCCTTTCCTTGTGTATCAATGCCTATTTTCCTATAGATTGTAAGCTTGCGAGCAGGGCCTTCCTACCTTTATGACTGTCTGTTTATTACCCAGTTTTGTTTTATCATTGTGTCCAATTGTAAAGTGCAACAGAATTTGCTGTGCTATAAAAGAAACTGTTAATAAATAATTAATTAATCAATGTATAAAAAATAAAAAAAGACAATTTGGAATGTCTCATCCTCCTTGGGACATTTTCTGTCTCTGATGTTGCTTCTGTAATCACAGTCCTCCCAGAAAGTGTTAAAGATGAAGAGTATCACCTCTTGCCATTTGGTGTGGGAAAAGTTTGTGACATTCTTAAACACAACCAAAAAGATATGGATGCGGTTATACAGACTGTCAGGCAACAGGTTCAAAGAAAAGTTTGGAAAGGGAGAAAGGAGAACAAAAAGGCTTTATGTGTTTTTTTGGGTCTAAATTTTCACAAGACCTTAAGTGGGAGCCCAACATTGATGCTTTTGTTAAAAAGGCACATCAAAGGTTGTATTTCTTGCAGCAGCTTGAAAAGTTCAACCTTCCTCAAGAGTTGTTGACTCATTTTTATTCTGCAATAATTGAGTCTGTGTTATGTACCTCGATTACAGTTTGACTTGGCTCAGCTAGAAAATAAGATAGGCGTATGCTTCAAATGGTAGTGAGGACAGCAGAAAGGATTATTGGGACAGATCTCCCGCCCATCCAGGAGTTGTATCTGTCTAGGGTGAAGGAGCCGGCAAGGAACATTGTAGGGGATCAGTCACATCCTTGTTGTGACTTGCTCCAATTACTTCCGTCAGGCAGGCGATACAGTCCATTTCCTGCAAAGACATCTAGATATCGTATAAGTTTCTTCCCACAGGCAGTTCGCTTGTTGAATACATGAAGGGTTGACTTGGTTAGTACTGTATTATTGTTTTAATTTAGGATATCCTTTTAGTAGAAGTTTTTATTGTCTGGTATTATTTATGTTTCATATTACGTATTCTGGCTTGTCTCTGTGATGGGTCCCAGTTGTTGCTAAGCAACTGGGACACCGTGTTATCTGGATACAAGGTCCGAGAGTCCTGCTGATTGCTAGGCAACCGGGACGCTGGACAGCTATGGCGCCTCTGATTGCTTAGTGCTCCGGATGCCAGGAGAACGTGCAGCACTGCAGCTGCAGGAGATTATTAATTATTGTGGGCCTTCTCATTCCTGCCAATCTGGTTCCACTCCCTGTTATAAGGCAATCAGGCCTGCTTCACCCTGCCGGCTATAGCTTATACTTCAGTGTAAGTTGCTGGTCTGTATTCCAGATTCCTGTACTCTGTGGATACTCTGCCCATTCCTGTGGAAACTCTGTCTGTCAGAACTCCTATCTGCCAGTCATGACTGATGAATTTTCCCTGACAGTTTAACCTGCCATTACTCCTTGCTTTGTTTCCTATTGTTCTATCCCATAGCTCAGACCTGCAAGTGTATTTTTCAACTGCACTGTGTTCTGCATTCAGGGCTGTTTCTAGCCAATTTGGCTCCCAGTGCGAGATTTAAAAATGCGCCCCCCCCATGACATAAAAAAATGTCGTCGTCCCCACACACACACACACACCTAGATTTAAAAAAAAACTACTTGCGCGCGCACCCGGCAAGGGGCGTGGCCTCATCTAAATGGGCGTGGCCTCGTTTAAATGGGCATGGCCTCGTATGAAAAGACTACCTCACAATCCCGTTTTTGACCCTGCTCCAACAGATCACGACCACCACAGGAAAAAAAAATCTACCATATTAATCCCCACACAGTAATGCCCCCTGCACCATATTATACCACACACTGCAATGCCCTTGATACATTAAATCCCCACACTACGGCAGGCAGGAGTCCCCCCATTTCACACATTACGGCAGGTGTCCCCATTTTACACATTGAGAGAGAGAGAGAGAATACTAACAGAGGCGATTACCGCTCTTCGGCCGGCCTTTCCCTCTTCCTAACTTGGATCCCCCTCTGTTCTCCGCGCGGGGGGGGTTTCGCGGAGTGACGGGGTTGCGTCGTGACGTAACGACGCAACCGCGTCATTCCGTGAAACTCCGCCCCCCGAGCGGGTTACTCGGGGAGAAATAGGAGGGGGAAGCAGGGAGCCACAGTTAGTGCCGCGGCGGGCGCCCAGTGCGGTTGCACTGCTCGCCTGCCCCAAGAAACTGCCCTGTCTGCATTACCAACTTATGCAATTCCCATCTGCTGCTGCTGCTCCTGAATCTGCCCTGCCTCTGTGCTCAAGATCTTGTCTGTATTGTGTGTTGTACATTGCTCCAGCCAATCATCCTGCGGTCTCCAAGTCAAATGTGTAAGTCTCTACTGCTTGAGGTTTAAGGCCTAGTGCACCCTAAGTACTGGTTTGTGCGTAATGCACTAAGGGAACAATGGGCAGCTGTTGTAAGCAAAAGACCCTATGTGTGGCTCTAGGGTTCTTACACATTTGTGCTGGAGTTCCATAGCAGTATCAGTGCCAACTCCAGCCAAAAAGCTTGCCACATGTTACCATATCGGAATGATAACTGAAAGGATAAGGACCATTATTGCTGCAAATACACCTGTTAATTATGCTAATTGTTAAATCAGACTAAGGACAACTGATGTAAAATTAACTTAACAGTTTCTTAAATTTATGTTTTTCTTACAGGGGAAGCCAAAGCCTCAAATTCAGTGGTCTAAAAATGGGCAACCTCTGGATCCTAAGCATGCCAGTGTTAGGAATGGTGAAAGCGACACAATCCTTTTTATTCGTACAGCTGAGCGGAAAGATTCTGGAACATACCAACTCACAGTGCAAATAGATGACATAGAAGACAAAGCAAATATTGAGATAAAAATTGCAGGTAAATATTGAGAAAAAGAACTTGCACAATGACAGATACTGTAAGGAATGTAATTTCAGCTAAAAATATTGTTCAATACTATCCCGTTAATATTTAATATTTTGGTGAATGAAGAGTAACAATTTCAAGTGGCATGTGATAGAAAGTAATGCAGTGAATGAACTGTAGCCCAGAGCAAATGATTACAAATAACATTTGATCACACCAGTGAAATCTCCAGTAAAAACCTCTCCCAGCAAAGAGCTGGATGCAGAGTGATAGCTTACATTACCACTTTACTTCAGTGGTGTGCGGTGATGTCAGTGGCTGGTGAGGCACTGCAGCCATAATGTCTGCCGTGTCCCGCCGATGCCCGCCACTGCCCCCAAGCCAATGCCTGCTACCATCGCTGTCCCTGGGTCAGTGGGTGACAAAGAAAGGCAGTGGGTGATGCCAGGGAGAGGCAGTGGGTGACTGCAGTGAGTGATGCTAGGGAGAGGGTGTTACCAGTGAGAGAGTGATATCAGTGGGTGACGTCAGGGAAAGGTGGTGCCAGCTGTGGGTCATAGGGAGAGGGTGACAGGAAGAGGTTAATGCCAGGGAGTTGGTGACAGGAAGAGGGGGAGAGGATGACTGCAGTCAGCGCCAGCTGTGGGTGACGGAGAAAGGGTGATGCCAGGTAGAGGGTGACTGGAAGAGGGTGACTGCAGTCGATGCCAGCTGTGGGTGATGGGGAGAGGGTGACAGCAGTCGGTGACAGGGAGAGGTTGACGCCAGGTAGAGGGTGAAAGGAAGCGGGTTACAGTGAGAGGGTAGAGCAGTCTGTGCCAGCTGTTGGTGACGGGGAGAGGGTGACAGGGAGAGGGTGACAGCAGTCAGTGCCAGCTGTGGGTGACGTTGAGAGGGTGATGCCAAGGAGAGGGTGACAGAAGTCAGTGCCAGCTGTGGGTGACTGCAGTCAGTGACAGTGAGAGGGTAACAGGAAGAGGGTGACACCAGGGAGAGCACATTACTGTCCCACTCTACCAACAGTATAGAATACAACATAAGGAGTGCAGCCCTGAGCCTTGGGTCCCTGATAAAGCATGGGTGAGCTCAGCCCATTACAAACTAAAGGAGGTCATTCCGAGTTGTTCGCTCGCAAGGCGATTTTAGCAGTATTGCACACGCTAAGCCGCCGCCTACTGGGAGTGAATCTTAGCATCTTAAAATTGCGAACGAAAGATTCGCAATATTGCGATTACACACCTCGTAGCAGTTTCTGAGTAGCTTCAGACTTACTCGGCATCTGCGATCAGTTCAGTGCTTGTCGTTCCTGGTTTAACGTCACAAACACACCCAGCGTTCGCCCAGACACTCCTCCGTTTCTCCGGCCACTCCTGCGTTTTTTCCGGAAACGGTAGCGTTTTTTCCCACACGCCCATAAAACGGCCTGTTTCCGCCCAGTAACACCCATTTCCTGTCAATCACACTACGATCGCATGAGCGAAGAAAAAGCCGTGAGTAAAAATCCAAACTTCATAGCAAATTTACTTGGCGCAGTCGCAGTGCGGACATTGCGCATGCGCACTAAGCGGAAAATCGCTGCGATGCGAAGATTTTTACCGAGCGAACAACTCGGAATGAGGGCCAAAGTACTCGCTACTCTCCCCCGCCACAGCCCTCGCTGCACATAGGCGTGCGCAGCACATTTTATTAGGGGGTGCACCGTCATAGAGGCGTGTCTAGTACCACCTACTGGGCATGTCTAGCAACACCAATCGGGCGTATCTAGCACCGCCTACTGGGAATGCCTACTGGCATTCTTTTCTATTCAATATGCACCTTACCTATATGGTGGTTTCTCATAACGGGGGACCTCTGAAGAAATGTATCCTTCCTGGGCAGACAGCGTCTACAGTCGGTAATCACTATTCATGTAGGAGATCACATGATCTGGAAGATGTCTGTTTGTGTATGAATATAACCAGTGTGATCATCATACAACAGAGGTTCAACCAGACTCGTGTCACCTCCTACCCCCTGCATCTATCAGCCCCACCATTACCCCTTCCCTGCATCTCTCAGCCACAACATCATCTCCGCCCTCCATCGTCTCTCAGCCACACCATCATCTCCTCCCTGCGTCATCTCTCAGCCACACCATCATCTCCTCACTGCGTCATCTCTCAGCCACACCATCATCTCCCATCTGAATCTCTCGCAATACCCCTCACTTTGTCTCTCATTCTCCCCACTTCACTCTGTGCCTCTGAGCCTCCCACCCTTCTCTCTGTGCCTCTCAGTTGCCCACCCTTCACTGTCTCTCAGCCTCATCAGTGGAGTTGGTGGGTCTAGCAGGAGAACACCGGCAGATGGGCGGCCGTTCGTGTGGTGTGATGTCATCGGGTCACATCGCACAGTACATTGAGGTGGAGGAGTAGTGTGGAGCAGCAGGCAGGATGGGAGTAGTATTGCAGAGCAGGGGGCAGGATAGGAGGTGGAGTAGTGCGGAGCAGGGGGATAAGATTGGAGGAACATTAGTGTGGCGCAAAGGGGCAGGATAGGAGGAGTAGTAGTGCTGAGTAGGAGGAGTAGTGTGGAGCAATGGGGCAGGATAAGAGAAGTAGTGTGGAGCAATGGGGCAGGATAGGAGGAGAAGTAGTGCAGAGAAAGGGGCTGATAGGAGGAATAGTAGTGTGGCTCAGGGAGGTAAGATAGGAGGAGAAGGAGGAGAAGTGTGGGGCCAGGAAGCAGGCTAGTAGGAATAGTAGTGCAGAGCAGGGCGGCAGAATGAGAGCAGTGGTGCAGAGCAGGGAGGGTAGGATGGGAGTAGTGGTGTGGAGCAGGGGGTGCAGTATGGGAGTATTGGTGCAGAGCGGGGGGGGGGCAGGATGGGAGCTGTGGTGCTGAGTGGGGGGGCAGAATGGGAGTAGTGGTGCAGAGCAGGGGGGGCAGGATGGGAGTAGTGGTGCATAGCAAGGGGGGCAGGATGGGAGCAGTGGTGCTGAGCGGGAGCTGAATGGGAGTAGTGGTGCAGAGCAGGGGGCAGGATGGGAGCATTGGTGCAGAGCGGGGGGCAGGATGGGAGCATTTGTGCACAGAGCGGGGGGGCAGGATGGGAGCAGTGGTGCTGAGCGGGGGGCAGGATGGGAGCATAGGTGCAGTGCGGGGGGGGAAGGATGGAAGCAGTGGTGCTGAGCGGGGGGGGGGGACAGGTTGGGAGTGTTGGTGCAGAGCAGGGGGGGCAGGATGGGAGCAATGCTGCTGAGTGGGGGGGGGCAGGATGGGAGCAGTGGTGGGAAGGAGTGGACAGTTAAACATGAATGTCATCTCACCTGCTTCCTGTAGCTCCCAGTCTCGGCCACCGTCTCTCCCTCCTACTCACAAGCAGCTCTCCTCTGCTCCAGCTGCCTCACACCAGGCAGACGAAGAGTTTGTGCGCCGTGCTGGGGCCGGTCAGGGAGCCGCTGGTAGCGTGATTAATGGGAGTCAACTGCCGAGAGGAAAGGGTATCTCGGCTCCCCCTACCCCTCTGGCCGGAATGCAATGCATTACCGGGGGATAGGAGGGCAGGGAGCGAATAGGCGGCTGCACATGTTAATAAGATTAATTATTAAAAACTATATGATGTTTCTCGTGTCCCCCCCCCCATCCCCTCAATCCGCCACTGGCCAATCAAATCAGTGATAGTGACAGGTGCGTGCTTTCATATAGGCTGAAAGCACGCCCCTGTCAAAGAGGCACTTGTAGTAAGTGCCACTTCAGCTGATTTTTTTTATGGTCTTTCACTGCCCAATGCTTAGCCCCGCCCCCACTTCTGGCCATTTCACATTAATAGCGGGAGGCACTGGCAAAGGTGCCTCTGAAACACATTAAAGACCGTTTTTTAAAAAGTAAAAATGATTAAAATAATGTAAAGGCTAAAGCAGATACTTATGACACAGAATATGTGTCATAACTCATAAGTATCTTCTTTGCATTATTTTACTCATTAATGTCCGGGGAGGCACTGCCTCCCCTGACTGCCCGTCCCTGCAGTACTTCCTGTTTCAGGGTCTGAGACAGTGCATATACTGTACATGAGTGAAGATCCCTCTCAGAGAAGAGAAACCTATGGGGGCTGCTTTGCACTTGGAAATGGAGGAGCCGCCGCTATCTGAAATGTTAGCTGGGGTTTCTCCATGTTAAATCCCAGGAGTGCTTAATAGTTGCTACCCACCGAAAATAGGTGTTTTTAAGGGGATATGCCACACACATTGTTTCACAAATATGTCCTTAGTGTTATAATAATCTAATGTCAGTATGCTCTTGTCATTAAAAACTGTGCAGTATAGAATTCTCAACCCCTCTCTTTACCATATTAAACTCTAATAATTTGAAACAAAATTTTTTATTTTATAGAATACGGTATTCAATGATATTGGAAACTATAATAAAGTTGTCTTTCTTTGTTTCTTTTAAGAACGACCTGGACCTCCCAAAAGTATTAAATTGGCGGACTCATGGGGTTTTAATGCAGCTATTGAGTGGATTCCACCACTGGATGACGGTAACTCAGACATTACTGGTTATACGGTGCAGAAATCAGATAAGAAAACTGGGGTACGTATCTGGTAAATGATGGGCAAAACTGTTATTCAGCAGTGCCAATACAGCTTTAAGGGGTCTATTTACTAAGCCTTGGAGAGTGATAAAGTGGACGGAGATAAAGTACCAGCCAAACAGCTCCTAACTGTCATTTTTCAAACACAGCCTGTGACATGACAGTTAGGAGCAGATTGGCTGTTACTTTATCTCCATCAAAGGCTTAGTAAATCGACCTTGGATGGAGATAAAGTGGACAGATATAAAGTACCAGCCAATCAGCTCCTAACTGCCATGTTACAAAAAACCTGCTATGTCAGTGGTTTCCAAACTTTTTTTGAATCACGGCACCCTAGAACATCAGAATTTTTTTCACGGCACCCCTAGGCCAAAAATTTCTTATTGAGAAATTTGGAAATAAAATATTACATTAAGTAGATCGCGTTTATATGTCATCCTTAGGGTCAGTTGTGTGGTGAGGGACAAGATTTGCTTCTGTTTGGCCACATATTTTATGACTGGCAGCCACCAGCACTGGTTTTGTCTATTATATTAACCATGAATAATTTGAATTGGTCCAGGGAGCCACGGCACACAGTTTGGGAACCTCTGTGCTATGTACTCAGAAGAATTAGGGCATTTGTGGAGGAGTAAAGCTACAGTATGCACAGAAAAGAGTGGCAGTGTAGGAGTGAATGTGTTCCCACTGTAATATACAACAGAAGCCCTGTGCCTAGATATTGATAATAATGAGATAAAAGTGTTGATATCACAATTACACTGTGTAATAAAAAACCTAATTTAAAAAAAATGAGCCCATACTAGTCCACCTAAACTATAATCCAACTCAAGTGCAAGGAAGCATGTGTTGGTCTCCACTATACCAGGAATAACAAGAGCAGGATATCTCCCTGCTATAGTGAATATCAGCCCCAGGGCAGACCTGGTGGAGTACACAACACTGGGCCTCCAACCCCTCAGAAGTTTACTGTTCTATACTGAAAAATTCTGGGGCTCTTCCAAACCCCACCAGGCTTAGGGGTCCAGACTTATCAACAAGAGTGGAATACCAGGGTTAGCAGTTTACATACCAGTGGTTCAAGTAAAAATGTCATTAATCCCAAACTCATTATAGAAAAGAGGTCAAACAAAAACATGTATTAAAGATGTAAACTAAACTTTACTTGAACAATAGCACTACACAAATTTTCACCACCTATTAATTAGAAAATATTTTTTTTTCTTGTTCTAATTTAGTCCAAATGGAAATAAATACAGTTTTTTTTCTTCCAATTTGGACTATGCCATTTCCATTTAGACTATAGGGCGTATTAAATACCTATTGGGTCCTTTCCGACAGAAAGGACCCAACAGGTCAGTATTCAATGGGGTGGCCAAATCCAGCTGTCGGATTTGGCCACTCCCGACAACTGTCAGTACCTGGGGAGTCATATGCCACTTAAACCCGGTGCTGTGTCATCCGGCGGCCGGGTCTGCTGAGCGGCGGTGTCTGTCCGTGCTGCTGCTACTGCCGTGCTGCTGGGAGGCGGCCACTACTCACCCATCCCTGCTCCTCTCCTCATATGCTCGCCATCCCCGCACCACCGTCTCATCTCCCCGGTTATGACATTGTCAATCTGACTTTAGAAAAAGTTGGATTGACATTGCCAGAACAGGGGCAAAAACCTGTCGGATTTGACCACAGAATACGTGGATCCGCGGCTAATCTGACAATCCACGTGTTTTCCGAAAGTCGGGAATTACCGACTAGTCGGAAAAAATCAGCTGGCATTGAATAGGTCAGAACCTCTTCTGACCTAAACCTGTCAAAAACTGCCATCTTTCCGACAAGACGGCAGCTATTGAATACACCCCTATGTCAGATCAAGCAAGTAGGCAAGAAGATTGTATGTTTAATGAAATTGAATTGGTGAGTGGTTTTGGACATAGAAACATAGCATTTAACAGCAGATAAGAACCACTTGGCCCATTTAGTCTGCCCATGTACATACACACACTTCCAAGTAGGGATCTTTTTTTTTTGGTCCGGAGCCAATTAACTTACTAGTATATTTTTGTTGGAGAAAACCAGAATACTCGGATAAGCCCACGCAAGACACAGTTAGGGCTGTGGTGGGAAGTGAACCCATGACTTTAGTGCTGTGAGGCAGTAATGCTGACCAGTACAACATCCATACTGTACCTGGTTAAACTTACCACACTGAAAGCAGCTCAGGGTCGATTTTGCAAAGGTGTGACCTGGCATGGCCAGGTTAAACATGCAAAGTGCACCAATTTTGGATTCCATAAAAAATAAACAATAATAATACAAAATAAATTAATATAATTGTAATTTTAAAAAATAAAAATAATTTTATTTGAATAATGATGCCTTTTTCCTCTTGTTTACCACATCTGCTAGGATGACAGTTGTACTTGCAATTACTGTCGATGTACATGGTAAATAAGTGTTAACTATTGAAGCATGGCAAAGCTATCCCATGACAGCACCTGCTATGGCCACTAGAGACGGGATCCAGTCTTTAGGTCGACACTCATTAGGGCAACCACTATTGGTCGACATGCATTAGGTCGACATGGTCACTAGGTTGACATGGATAAGGTCAAAATTGAAAAAGGTCAACATGAGGTTTTCACATTTTTGAACTTTTTCATACTTTACAATCCACATGTACTACAATTGGGAACAGTAACCTGCTTGAAGCGTGGGCATACGGTGCACTAATTGGGGTTCATGGTCACTTTATGAAGAAAATGACCCCAAATCTTTTTTAAAAAAACCCTCATGTCGACCTTTTTCCAAGTCAACATTGTTCATGTCGACACAATGACCATGTTGACCTATTTCAGGTGTCGACCTAGTCACTGTCGACCAATAGTGGTCGACCTAATGACTGTCGACCTAGTTACTGTCGAACCTATGATCCACACCCCTAGAGACAATAACTGGTGATGGCTTTTTTAAATTGGAAGTATACCCAAATCCAGAAAAAGAAAACTTACATTTTTTGCTGGATTTAGTACTTTTCAAGATTTGATAAATAGGCCTCAAAGAAGACTAAACCAAGCAGTATTTTAGGATTAAAATATAACCATTTATATAACCAGAGGCGTAACTCTGGGAGGCAATGGAGTCATCTGCCGCCGGGCTCCTGCTCTGAAGGGGGGCACCTCTCCTCCCATTCTGTGACATCATTTAAATAAATTAATTGATAGCTGCCACTATCTTTTCAGTGGCCGACTTCCTCACTGGTTCTTGAACCTTACATATCACACCCTTTTTATTATACTGTAAATACAAATTTTAAAAAGTGTCATACCCAGGATTAGAACCCACAACCTATTACACTGGAAGCAGACGCCTTACTGATAAAGCTATTTGCTCCTGTACAGGAAATATGAGAATTCTAACTATATGACGTTACTTCTCTGACATTTACAAGTTACTTCATATAGTTAGAATTCTCATGCTTTCTATACAGGAGCAAATAGCTCCATTAGTAAAGTGTCTGCTGTTAGTGTGACAGGTCATGGGTTCTAATCCTGGATATGACTGCTAAGATGTGTGTGATTTAAAATAGAAGACGATGAAATGTATATATACATTTTTTTATATATATATAATATACATACACTTACATGCATATATTTATCTAAGTACGGGGGGGGGGGGCACCATTATTTATCTTGCTTCCGGGCAACTGGGACGAACTTACGCCACTGTATATAACTAATATTAGTGATACTAAAGGAAAAGGGAATGGGACTTTAACATTTGCAGTAAATCTTCTAGTGAACTATTCCATGTCTCTGCACATCCAGGCACATTTTCAGATTGTGGGGTAGATAAGTGGAGGGGCAATGATGTGCGCTGGGTGCACCTCCAAGATGCGTTGAAGCAAAACCCAAGGGATTTGCATTACACTTTGGCTGTACTATGGAAATGAGCTTCAGTATTTGTTTAATTCTTTGTTTCTTTGTGTATGTGCTTACAAAGTTCAAAATTGTGTCTATTGTTTTTTTCTGGGATATTATATAGTATTTGATTGTTTTTATTTCACTTATACCAATGGAATGCCTGTAGGTGTAATTTAGATTTGCAGATTTTGTTGAAACACAGTAGATGTACAGTATATACCTCACATATCTCCAGTTGTTACTTGATAAAAGAGGTTCAGTATGTTTTGTCGATGGTTAAAATGTTAACATGAGAATGTCATCATGTAAAATGTCACATGTTCAGCATGTCAACATTGAGCATGACGACAATGATGAAATGTTAACATGCTAACAAAGTCTACGATTGGTGGTGGGGCGATGCGGCTGTTTTGTCGGTTGTGGATAATATTCCAAAACTGTGGATGTCCCCATCATTAACCCTAATTCTAACCTTAAACCTAATGTTGACATTCACTTGTCAACATTTATGTTTCTAGTCTTGCCTGGCCATGGGTTTGTGTTCTTGTTCTCCTCAGTACCTGCTTTTTAGTTTACCTGTCTCCAGATCTTCCTCCCTACCTTGCCTCCTGCATAATCCGCATCTGCTTTTCCACTTCAGTTCACTCCTTTGCTCACCTAGCCTCATGGTATCTCTTGTACCTGCATCAAGTCATAGTTATAGTAACATAGGGGGTAATTCAGACCTGATCGCAGCAGCAAATTTGTTAGCAGTTGGGCAAAACCATGTGCACTGCAGGAGGAGGCAGATATAACGTGCAGAGAGAATTAGATTTGGGTGTGGTATGTTCAACCTGAAATCTAAATTGCAGTGTAAAAATAAAGCAGTCAGTATTTACTGTTATGCACACCAGTGCCTGCAGGAATGTACTGGTGTCTGAACTGTTATGCACACCAGTGCCTGCAGGAATGTACTGGTGTCTGAACTGTTATGCACACCAGTGCCTGCAGGAATGTACTGGTGTCTGAACTGTTATGCACACCAGTGCCTGCAGGAATGTACTGGTGTCTGAACTGTTATGCACACCAGTGCCTGCAGGAATGTACTGGTGTCTGAACGGATAGGGATGCAAAACAAATGAACTCACAGACAGACTGGGGAATATGACATTACATACACAGAAGGTGATAGGGTAACAAAATAAACACAAAGTGAACAGAGAAGCCCAGAGGCTAAGAAACTGGATGTCTCCCTAGTATTAGGAATGCTCAGATGGAAAAAGCAAGATGTTGTGTTTTAATACGTAGAGAACCCGAAATGCTGTTGCTAAGGGCAACAGCAAAACCCTAAAGGGTTACCAACGGGTGTGGCAGTAAACTCCTTGGTCAGAGATGGAATGATAGACACAAGGAGAGTCTCCACAATCCTAATCCTCACTTGCAGTGCACAGGTTCAGCTTACTGCCACTAAACTGACACCTGAACACATTGCACAGTGAGAAAGGATTTAGGCAGGCAAGTCTGAGAATACAGCCGCAAACTTGCTAAGTTCACAGAGTAGCAAAAGAACCTCAGCAAGTTAAACGACTGACTCCAGTTTTACTGCTAGGTCTGGATTGGCAGAGTGTAGTACCAAACCCCAAGGCCTATTTGCAGTAAGCAACAACAAATACAAAGCTACACAGTACTGGCTAACTTTCAGGAACTGACTAACCAACAAAGATTCAGCAGCATCTGCTTAACCTGAGAAGAGGCCTTATATAGCAGGTGCTGTCCACGCCCCACTCAGACCTCACAGACTGTGAGCACAAAAACCAGCACCGGATCCCCTGCCGTGCACAAAGCCTGTAACCACTGCACAGCAAAAGACCCGAACCGGAGTATCAGCTGCGCTCAGGCCACTCCGCTAGCACTTGTCTCCCGGTTGCCATGACGACGTGGCAGCACAGGGCAGGAGACCCTAACAGTACCCCCCCTCTGACGAGGGGTCAAAGAACCCCTACCACCGGGTTTATCGGGGAACTGCGAGAAGAAAGAGCGTATCAGTCTGGGGGCATGAAGATCACAACTGCGCACCCACGACCGCTCCTCCGGGCCATACCCCTTCCAGTGCACCAAAAATGACAGCCGACCCTGAACCATCTTGGAGTCAAGAATCCTTTCAACAACAAACTCCCTCTGGCCACGTATCAGAAGAGGGGAAGGTCTTCCACTGGAAGAAGGATTACTAATCGCCCGTTTTAAAAGGGAACAATGAAATGTTTTATTGATACCCAAAGAACGGGGCAGATCTAGCCTCCCATCAGAGGTGGTAGAGGCTAAGACTGTAGGGCAATTTAAACATGCTTGGGACAGGCATATGAATATCCTTACAAAGAATCAAGGTTAAAAAAGGGTTGAGATTGCCTAAAGGATAAAATAAAAAAGGGGCAGACTAGATGGGCCAAGTGGTTCTTATCTGCCGTCAAATTCTATGTTTCTATGTTTCTATCTAACTGAAATGCCACCGGATTGATAACCCTGGTGATCTTATAAGGGCCGATGAACCGGGGGCCTAACTTATGAGATGGCTGTCTCAACTTCAAATTCTTGGTAGACAACCAGACGAAGTCTCCTAATTTGAAGCTGCAGGGTCTTTTCCGCTTATCAAAAACCCTTTTGGTCACTAATGACACAGACACAAGGGCTTTCTTCACTTTCCTCCAAATACCTCTAAGGACCGAAACCATAGAGGAACCACCAGGCGTGGAGTCCAGGGGGTCAAAAGAATTGGCCTTAGGATGATGCCCATACACACAAAGGAAGGGAGAGATCCCTGTAGCAGAGTGAGCCGCGTTGTTATAGGCAAACTCCGCCATGGACAGATGAGCAACCCAGTCAGTCTGACACTTGGAGACATAACACCTGAGGAACTGCTCCAAGGACTGGTTCACCCTTTCAGTCTGCCCATTAGACTGCGGATGGTAGCCTGACGACAAGCTGACAGAAATCTGGAGATCGGAACAAAATGCCCTCCAGAATTTGGCCACAAACTGGGATCCGCGGTCAGAGACCACATCAAGTGGCAACCCGTGGAGACGCACAACATGCAGCATAAATAATTCAGACAGGCGTCTGGCCGATGGCAGCCCAACCAGTGGAACGAAGTGCGCCATCTTCGAAAACCTGTTAACGACAACCCAGATGTCTGTCATCCCCGAGGATTTGGGCAAGTCCACCACAAAATCCATTGAAATGTGGGTCCATGGCTTAGATGGAATAGAGAGTGGATGTAATGGGCCAACAGGAACCCCTCTAGGAGTCTTATTTCGGGCACAGATGTCACATGCCCGAACCCACTGATCCACATCCTTAGCCACCGAGGGCCACCACACCGCCCTAGATAGCAACTCCCGAGTTCTGGCAATACCCGGGTGACCTGCCGACTTCTTGGCATGGAATTCCAGGAACACTCGCTGTCTTAACCTAGGAGGCACAAACAAAAGACCTACCGGAAGGTCTGGAGGAGCCTGCTCCTGTGCTCTAAGGACTAATGACAAGAGGTCCTGGGTAATGCCCACTTTAATACATGATGGGGACACAATGGGCAACGGCTCCTCGGTCTCCTGGATTGGAGCAAAACTCCGCGAGAGCGCATCAGCCTTGATGTTTTTTGACCCAGGGCGATATGTTATCAAAAAATTAAAGCGAGCAAAAAACAAAGCCCATCGTGCCTGCCTGGCATTGAGACGCTTCGCTGACTCTAAATATGCCAGATTCTTATGGTCGGTGAGAATTGAGACCACAAACTTAGCCCCCTCAAGCCAGTGTCTCCATTCCTCGAGTGCATCCTTAATAGCCAACAATTCCCGGTTACCCACGTCATAATTCATCTCGGCAGGCGAAAATTTACGGGAAAAGTAAGCACAGGGATGAAGGCGATTATCAGACACTCCCATCTGAGAGAGCACTGCCCCAATACCCATCTCAGAGGCATCCACCTCCACCACAAAAGGACGCTCTGGATCTGGGTGTCGCAGCACCTTGGCCGAGACAAATGCCCTTTTGAGACGGGCAAAAGCCGCTTTAGCCTCACGAGACCAGTGAGCAACATCCGCCCCTTTCTTAGTGAGTGCCACCAAGGGCGCCACTATAGACGAAAATCCAGCGATAAATCGTCTATAAAAATTTGCAAAGCCCAGGAAACGCTGAAGCGCCTTCAAACTAGTGGGCTGCACCCAATCCAGGACTGCCTGTACCTTGGAACCCTCCATTTGGAAACCTTCTGGGGAGATAATATATCCTAGAAATGCGATTTGCTGAACTTCAAATTCGCACTTCCCCAGCTTCGCCCCAAGCCGGTGGTCTCTGAGTTTCTGGAGGACTAAGCGTACATGCTTCCGATGTTCCTCCAGGGAATGGGAGAAGATTAGGATGTCATCTAAGTAAACAACTAAGAATCTATCCAAATATTCCCTGAGTACATCGTTCATGAAATCCTGGAAGACTGCCGGGGCATTACAGAGCCCAAAAGGCATCACCAAATATTCATAATGCCCTGAGTGGGTATTAAAGGCAGTCTTCCATTCATCCCCCTCTCTTATTCGGATTAGATTGTACGCCCCGCGTAGGTCAATCTTAGAAAAAATGGTGGCAGTACGAAGCTGGTCAAACAAGACCGAAATGAGAGGCAGTGGGTATGAGTTTTTAATCGTGATACGGTTCAATTCCCTGAAGTCGATGCAGGGTCGCAACGAACCGTCCTTTTTACCCACGAAGAAGAACCCCGACCCAACTGGAGACTGTGAAGGTGTTATGATTCCAGTACTCCTGACCGGAGGAGATCTTATGACAATGGCCAGAGTACTGGAAGGGAATGCTGGTTACGGGAGCAGGAAAGACTAGTTGCCCCTGGTGCCCTAACTCTATTGTCTCACCCGTGCTATCGGAAATCCCTTGCGAGACTATGGTTTCTTGAGCCCCTGGCAGCCACGTTTGAAAGGCGGATTATGTCTGCCCAACTCCGGTGCCCCCCGGTCTTAGTGAGAGACAAAGGGAAATCCGAGGCAGGATGATGACAAGAGGACCTCTGACTACAACAGGCCAAGGGCAACAAGCTAACTAACCAAACTTGAAGTATGCGCGGAAAAACCGCCAGATAAAAGGACAACCAAAAATCCACTAGTCCATTACTCCTACCCAGCACCGCTGGATACCAGAGTGGATCTGTGGGAGCGGAATCCTCCGCAAAAGCTCTGAAACACAAATAATAAATAATAAGTAATAAAGCGGCCAAGCCGCAACACACGGCTACGCCGCGACTCACGAACACCACTGGATGTTTAACGGTGCTCAGTCAGGACTCTAGGAACAGATGACGACTTCCGAGTGCAGGACAACTGAGGACAGGAACGACCGGATACAGCAGGACTGGAAACTCTCTCAGCAAACAGATACAGCATGCAGGAAGCTATTACCGGCGTCTGTGTGAGGCACTGCAAGAGCATATAAACCGAAGCCCTCCAATCAACTGCTGCCAGTGCTGATTGCATGAATGCCGTGCAGCTGCCTTGCTGCACGGCCAGGAAACAGGTGCCCTTACTAATTTAAATGGACCCAGCAACGGGGAACGCGGTCCGCCAGTGGCGTCCCCGTTGCTAGGGTCCGTGCGCCCGGCGTCTAGCGTTGCCAGGGAGCCAGCGGCTGTACGCGCACGGCGTCCCTGGTTGCTAGGCGCCGGGCCGCACCGACGAGCAGACCCCGGCGCCTAACAGTACCCCCCCCTTGAGGAGGGGTCAAGGAACCCCTAAAGCCAGGTTTCCGAGGAAATTCCCGAAAAAATGCCCTCTTGAGCCTTGGGGCATGGAGATCCTTATCCAGGACCCAAGACCTTTCCTCTGGACCATAGCCTCTCCAGTGCACCAGAAAATAAAGCCGACCCCGGGACAATTTGGAATCGAGAACCTTCTCCACCAAGAACTCCTGTTGTCCCTGTACATCTACTGGTGATTTCCCCTGAGAGATCTTCCGAGGAAATCTACTGGAAGAAACGTATGGTTTCAACAGGGAGCAATGGAACGTATTTCCGATCCGGAGAGCTCTTGGTAAACGTAACCGGAAAGCAACTGGGTTGATTTTTTTAATAATATGAAATGGTCCAATAAATTTGGGGCCCAATCTAGCTGAGGTTTGTCGAAGTCTAATGTTACGAGTCGACAACCATACCCTGTCTCCCACCTTAAAAGTGCAAGGACGTCGGAGCCTGTCCGAAAAAAATTTCTCTCGAAATGCCGCTTTTCTGAGGGCAAGATGCACTTTTTTCCAAATGACTCTGAGATGAGAGGTTAAGGTTAGCGAGGAAACAGAAGAATGTTGAAAAAAAGAATTAGCTCTGGGGTGAAAACCAAAAACTGAAAAGAATGGAGACACATTAGTGGAGGAATGACAAGAATTATTGTAAGCAAACTCCGCCAAAGGAAGAAACTCGGACCAATCATTCTGGAGTTTGGCTGAGTACAAACGCAAATACTGTTTTAATGATTGATTAACTCGCTCGGTCTGCCCGTTGGATTGGGGATGGTAACCGGATGTTAAAGACAATTTCATCTTTAATGAGGCACAAAAGGACTTCCAGAATTGTGCAATGAATTGTGGACCCCGATCAGAAACAATATCAGTGGGCAACCCATGAAGTCTGAAAACATGGCGGAGAAACAAAACAACCAATCCCTGGGCAGATGGCAGTCGGGGAAGAGCAATGAAATGAGCCATCTTGCTAAAACGGTCCACTACCACCCATATGACTCGGAATCCGGCTGACAGAGGGAGGTCTACCACAAAATCCATGGAAATGTGAGACCATGGCCTGAGAGGAACATTTAAGGGCATAAGTTGCCCGATAGGCAAGGAACGGGGAACCTTATGCTGTGCACAGACCTGACAAGAAAAAACAAACTCCTTAATGTCTTTAGAAAGACCAGGCCACCATACTGAGTGGGAGACTAATTCCAAAGTCTTAGAGATCCCCGGATGCCCGGCAACTTTGCTATCATGAAATTCAGTCAAAACAGTAGCTCTCAAAAACTCAGGGACGTAAAGACGACCAGCAGGAGTATTTCCAGGAGCTTGATGTTGAAGCTGCTTTAACTGGGTAAATAAATCTTGTGTGAGGCCTGCCCAAATGACTGAAGACGGAAGTATGGGAGTAACAGGACTGTTATTATGAACTGGAAGAAAACTGCGTGACAGGGCATCCGCCTTGGTATTCTTGGAACCTGGCCTAAAGGTGATAATAAACTTGAAACGAGTAAAAAATAAAGCCCAACGAGCCTGCCGGGCATTCAGCCGCTTAGCTGATTCGATGTACTGAAGATTTTTGTGGTCAGTCAATACTGAAATGGTATGTGTTGCTCCCTCAAGCCAATGTCTCCACTCCTCGAAAGCCCATTTAATAGCCAGTAACTCCCGGTTACCAACATCGTAGTTGGATTCAGCGGATGAGAATTTCCTGGACATGAAGGCACAAGGATGTAGTTCCAGAGACTCCGGATCCTTTTGAGATAGGATAGCCCCCACTCCAACCTCCGAGGCATCAACCTCAACAATGAAGGGCAATTCTGGGTTGGGATGTCTGAGTACTGGAGCTGAGACAAAAGCTTGTTTCAAGGCCTGAAAGGATAACTCAGCTTCACGTGACCAGTTGGTAGGATCCGCTCCCTTCTTAGTCAGTGCCACCATGGGAGCAACCAGGTCGGAAAAAGAATGAATAAATCTTCTATAATAATTCGCAAACCCTAAAAAGCGCTGAATTGCTTTTAAGTTGGTGGGTTGCGCCCAACTAAGGATGGCTTGGAGCTTCTTAGGTTCCATGTAGAATCCCCGAGGGGAAATAATGTACCCTAAAAAGGATACCTCCGTGACATGAAACTCACACTTCTCCAGCTTGGCATATAGATGATTTTCACGTAATTTTTAAAGAACCTGACGCACCTGGGTAACATGTTGTTCAATTGAGTCAGAATAGATCAGGATGTCGTCTAAGTAAACGACCACGAATCTTCCTAGAAAGTCATGGAGCACATCGTTAATGAGATCCTGGAAAACTGCCGGAGCGTTAGACAAGCCGAACGGCATCACCAGATACTCGTAGTGACCCGACTGAGTACTGAAAGCCGTCTTCCACTCATCTCCAGACTTGATTCGGATGAGGTTATATGCTCCCCTCAGGTCAATTTTAGAAAAAATCACAGCCGAACGCAGCTGATCAAAGAGGACAGAAATCAGCGGCAGAGGATAAGTATTTTTAACTGAGATCTTATTCAGGGCTCTAAAGTCAATGCAAGGTCTGAGTGATCCATCTTTTTTCTCCACAAAGAAGAAGCCTGCACTTAAAGGGGATTTAGATGGTCTGATAAATCTTTTCCCTAGACTCTCCTTAACATACTCATTCATGGCCGCAGTTTCTGGCCCGGATAAAGCATATAACCTTCCCTTTGGCAATGTGGCACCGGGAATTAGCTCAATAGCACAATCATAAGGCCGATGGGGAGGCAGAATGTCCGCATTGCCCTTGGAAAACACATCAACCAAGTCCTGGTATTCCACGGGAATGAGTTCGGGAATGGCAGCAGCTATTCTAACGGGAAACGTAATACATTCCTTATTACAGATGGTACCCCATTGTGAAATCTCCCCCGACTGCCAATCAATGGTGGGATTATGAAAGGCCAGCCAAGGGTGACCCAGAACCACTGGAACTGCTGGGCAATGGGTAAGGAAGAACTCGATCTTTTCGGAATGAAGAGCTCCTACCGTAAGTAGTACAGGAGGTGTACAGAGGGAAATAACCCCATTGGACAAGGGACTCCCATCTAAACCATGCATGGTGATACACCTACCCAAGGCTAACTGAGGAATACCTAAGGCCTTGGCCCAAGTTAAGTCCATAAAGTTCCCTGCAGCTCCACTGTCGACAAAAGCCGACACCGAAGAACTGAGGCTGCCAAAGGAAACTTTAGCTGGGACTAAAAGGGAGTTATTCGAGGAGATAAGCTGCAGACCAAAGTGAACCCCCTCACAATTCACTTGGTCGAGGCGTTTCCCGACTTGTTCGGACAATTACGGGCAAAATGTCCCTTACCCCCACAGTACAAACAAAGACCAGAGTTTTGCCTTCTGGCTCTTTCTTCTGGAGACAGTCGGGAGAGACCCATCTGCATGGGCTCCTCTACGTCCTCAGGAATGGAAAATACACATGGAGTTGTCCTGACTGGTGCTCCTTTTTCAGCCCTCCGCTCTCTGAGACGTCGATCAATCTTAATAGAAAGCTCCATGAGTTTATCGAGTGTCTCAGGAGCGGGATACTGAAGGAGACTGTCCTTTATAGACTCAGATAAGCCGAGGCGAAACTGACTGCGCAGGGCTGGGTCATTCCAGCCACAGTCGTTCGACCAACGGCGAAACTCTGTACAATAAACCTCTGCAGGATTTCTACCCTGTCTGAGAGCGCGTAACTGACTCTCAGCGGATGCCTCTCTATCAGGGTCATCATACAAAAGCCCTAAAGACCCCAAAAAGGCGTCGACTGACAACAATGCCGGATCCTCTGCTTTTAAACCAAATGCCCAGGTCTGAGGATCCCCCTGGAGCAAAGAAATAATGATTCCAACCCGCTGAGATTCAGTACCTGAGGAGATCGGTCTTAAACGAAAATAAAGTTTACAGGATTCTTTAAAATTAAAAAACTCCTTCCTATCACCAGAAAAACGGTCAGGCAAGTGCATTTTTGGTTCAGGGACTACCCTCGGGGAAGTTCGTAAAAGATCTTCCTGCGACTTCACCCGCAGGGAAAGATCCTGAACCATCTGAGTAAGTTCTTGAATCTGGCTGACTAGGAGCTGACCAGGATTTGGCCCTAAACCTGTGGGATTCATGAGGCCGATAACTCTTAAAAAACTGAATAAGGAAAAAATCAAACCCTGTTTAATTTTAAGTTTTGGTTTGGCCGGTAATAATGTTATGATTCCAGTACTCCTGACCGGAGGAGATCTTATGACAATGGCCAGAGTACTGGAAGGGAATGCTGGTTACGGGAGCAGGAAAGACTAGTTGCCCCTGGCGCCCTAACTCTATTGTCTCACCCGTGCTATCGGAAATCCCTTGCGAGACTATGGTTTCTTGAGCCCCTGGCAGCCACGTTTGAAATGCGGATTATGTCTGCCCAACTCCGGTGCCCCCCGGTCTTAGTGAGAGACAAAGGGAAATCCGAGGCAGGATGATGACAAGAGGACCTCTGACTACAACAGGCCAAGGGCAACAAGCTAACTAACCAAACTTGAAGTATGCGCGGAAAAGCCGCCAGATAAAAGGACAACCAAAAATCCACTAGTCCATTACTCCTACCCAGCACCGCTGGATACCAGAGTGGATCTGTGGGAGCGGAATCCTCCGCAAAAGCTCCGAAACACAAATAATAAATAATAAGTAATAAAGCGGCCAAGCCGCAACACACGGCTACGCCGCGACTCACGAACACCACTGGATGTTTAACGGTGCTCAGTCAGGACTCTAGGAACAGATGACGACTTCCGAGTGCAGGACAACTGAGGACAGGAACGACCGGATACAGCAGGACTGGAAACACTCTCAGCAAACAGATACAGCATGCAGGAAGCTATTACCGGCGTCTGTGTGAGGCACTGCAAGAGCATATAAACCGAAGCCCTCCAATCAACTGCTGCCAGTGCTGATTGCATGAATGCCGTGCAGCTGCCTTGCTGCACGGCCAGGAAACACGTGCCCTTACTAATTTAAATGGACCCAGCAACGGGGAACGCGGTCCGCCAGTGGCGTCCCCGTTGCTAGGGTCCGTGCGCCCGGCGTCTAGCGTTGCCAGGGAGCCGGCGGCTGTACGCGCATGGCGTCCCTGGTTGCTAGGCGCCGGGCCGCACCGACGAGCGGACCCCGGCGCCTAACAGAAGGTCTGATAAATCCCTTAGCCAAGTTCTCCTGAATGTACTCTGCCATAGCCTGAGTCTCAGGACGTGACAGGGAGTACAACCTGCTCTTGGGAAGCTTAGCATTCGGCAACAAATCAATGGCACAGTCATAGGGGCGATGGGGAGGTAGTACCTCTGCAACTTTTTTGGAGAACACGTCCGCAAAATCTGCATAACACCCTGGCAATCCTGGCAAACTTAGCAGCGAGAGCCTGACTGGAAGGCTCAAGCAACTCCTGAAACAATCAGTACCCCAACTAAGAATCTCCCAGAGACCCAGTCAAATTGAGGATTGTGGGCCCTTAACCAGGGTAACCCCAACACCAATGGGGCAAAAGTACAGACAGTCACATAAAAGGACAATTTTTCAGAGTGTGTGGCTCCAATAAACAAAGAAATCTGGCTAGTGCAAGAGGTAATTTTACCTTGGGATAATGGTTCCCCGTTTAACCCACAAATCTCAATTTCCAATGCCAAGGGTACTAAGGGAACAGAGTGTTTCAGGGCGAATTGGTGGTCCATAAAAACCCCGTCGGCCCCACTGTCCACAAAGGCCTCAGTCTTGACAGTTTGACCGAGGATCTTCAAGGTCACCGGAATGATAAAAGTCTTCTTGGGAAATTCTGACTTCTGGCCTGACAGGATATTTCCCATCACCCTCAGGCCCTGAAGTTTTCTGGCTTTTCTGGGCATGATACTACCACATGACCTTTATTCCCACAGTACAAACACAACCCCTGCTGTCTCCTCCGCGTCTTCTCACGCGAGGAGAGGCGGGTAGCCCCAATCTGCATAGGCTCCTCGGAAAATTCCTCAGAGTCTGAGGTTCCCTTGGGAAAGAAGGAAACCTCGGTCTCCCTTTCAAGCCTACGCTCTCTCAGCCGTCTATCCACCCGGATGGATAACTGCATGAGCTGATCCAAGCTATCAGGCAAGGGATATTGTACCAGTTGGTCTTTTATCTGGTTAGAAAGACCTCTTCGGTACGGGTGTCTCAGGGCTGGGTCATTCCACTGGGTATCATGGGCCAACCTCCAAAACTCCGTACAGTAAACCTCAACTGGCCTTCGGCCTTGCTTAAGGATCGAAATCTGAGCCTCGGCTGAGGCCGTCTTGTCAGGGTCATCATACAACATGCCCAGTGCCTTAAAAAAAGCATCAACACTTTTAAGCGACGGACAGTCAGGCTGCAACCCATATGCCCAGACCTGTGGGTCTCCTTGTAGCAAGGAAATCACTATGCCCACCCGCTGAATCTCCGACCCAGAAGACTGAGGCCTAAGCCGGAAGTATAGCTTGCAGCTCTCCTTGAAACAAAAGAACTGCGAGCGATCTCCAGAAAAACGATCCGGGAGATTTACTTTCGGCTCCTTAACCCCTGAAGGTGCTGCTGCTGCGGGAGCTCTGCCAGCGGCCTGGGAGGTGTGCATTTTAATGGATAAATCATTAAATTGTCGAGTCAGGACCTGCACCTGATCGACCACCTGTTGCAACGTATTTTGAGGGGTATGCTCCATATTCCCACAAAATTTCAACAGGAGTATTGGGCTGCTGAATATGTTATGCACACCAGTGCCTGCAGGAATGTACTGGTGTCTGAACTGTTATGCACACCAGTGCCTGCAGGAATGTACTGGTGTCTGAACTGTTATGCACACCAGTGCCTGCAGGAATGTACTGGTGTCTGAACTGTTATGCACACCAGTGCCTGCAGGAATGTACTAGTGTCTGAACTGTTATGCACACCAGTGCCTGCAGGAATGTACTGGTGTCTGAACGGATAGGGATGCATAACAAATGAACTCACAGACAGACTGGGGAATATGACATTACATACACAGAAGGTGATAGGGTAACAAAATAAACACAAAGTGAACAGAGAAGCCCAGAGGCTAAGAAACTGGGTGTCTCCCTAGTATTAGGAATGCTCAGATGGAAAAAGCAAGATGTTGTGTTTTAATACGTAGAGAACCCGAAATGCTGTTGCTAAGGGCAACAGCAAAACCCTAAAGGGTTACCAACGGGTGTGGCAGTAAACTCCTTGGTCAGAGATGGAATGATAGACACAAGGAGAGTCTCCACAATCCTAATCCTCACTTGCAGTGCACAGGTTCAGCTTACTGCCACTAAACTGACACCTGAACACATTGCACAGTGAGAAAGGATTTAGGCAGGCAAGTCTGAGAATACAGCCGCAAACTTGCTAAGTTCACAGAGTAGCAAAAGAACCTCAGCAAGTTAAACGACTGACTCCAGTTTTACTGCTAGGTCTGGATTGGCAGAGTGTAGTACCAAACCCCAAGGCCTATTTGCAGTAAGCAACAACAAATACAAAGCTACACAGTACTGGCTAACTTTCAGGAACTGACTAACCAACAAAGATTCAGCAGCATCTGCTTAACCTGAGAAGAGGCCTTATATAGCAGGTGCTGTCCACGCCCCACTCAGACCTCACAGACTGTGAGCACAAAAACCAGCACCGGATCCCCTGCCGTGCACAAAGCCTGTAACCACTGCACAGCAAAAGACCCGAATCGGAGTATCAGCTGCGCTCAGGCCACTCCGCTAGCACTTGTCTCCCGGTTGCCATGACGACGTG
Organism: Pseudophryne corroboree; assembly: GCF_028390025.1. Taxonomy (NCBI): domain Eukaryota; kingdom Metazoa; phylum Chordata; class Amphibia; order Anura; family Myobatrachidae; genus Pseudophryne; species Pseudophryne corroboree. The sequence goes on along the minus strand of NC_086445.1, from coordinate 636,812,495 downwards.
GCAGCACAGGGCAGGAGACCCTAACATTTACCCTGCACAGAAACAAAATAACCCACCCAAATCTAACTCTCTCTGCACATGTTATATCTGTCACACCTGCAGTGCACATGGTTTTGCCCAACTGCTAACAAATGTGCTGCTGCGATCAACTCTGAATTACCCCCATAGTTAATGAGGTTGAAAAGAGGCAAAATACCCATCGGGTTCAACCTGTATTCTGTATTAAGAAGTGCACATTATAATGCACCAGCTGAAGTAATGGTTTCGTACCAATTATCAACTATATTTCGTATCAGTCCCATATACTTAATGTCAATATATTAAATGCTATAGCCTTGGATGCCTTTTTCAGCTAGAAAACAGTCCAATCCGTTTTTAAATGCATTTAACGAGTCCGCCATTATTATCTTCTCCAGGAGGGAGTTCCAAATCCTTATTGCCCTTACGGTGAAGAACCCTTTCCTACGTTGTGTACGGAATTTTCTCTCCTCTAGCGTCAGTGAGTGCCCACGTGTCCTATACAGAGTTTTATTAATAAACAAAGCCCCTGCTAACTCTTTGTATTGACCCTTTACATATTTGAAGATATTAATAATGTCACCTCTTAGTCTCCTCTTTTCAAGGGAATACATATTTAACTTAGTAAGCCTTTCCTCATACTCCAGTGTCTCTAACCCTTTAATCAGTTTAGTAGCTCACCTTTGAACTCTTTCGAGCTCCCAGATATCTTTTTTATGATATGGTGGCCAAAATTTTACACAGTATTCCAGGTGCGAACGTACCAATGATTTATATCGAGGCAGGATTACATCCTTTTCCCTTGTCTCAATACCCCGTTTTATGCATGCAAGCACTTTACTTGCCTTCTTTGCTGCATTTTGACATTGTGTACTGTTATTAAGCCTATTATCTATGAGCACCTCCAAATCTTTTTCCACTACTGTTACCCCTATATTTTCCTCATTAAGTGAGTAGGATGCAAGTTAGTTTTTAATCCCAAAGTGCATAACTTTGCATTTTTCAATATTGAACCTCTTTCCCCATTTAGACACCCAGGTTTCAAGTTTAAGTAAGTCATTCTGTAGAGAATTCACATCGATTTCTGAATTAATTACCTTACACAGTTTAGTATCATCTGCAAAGATTGACACTGTGCTTCCCAGGCCTATTCATAGATCAATAATAAATATATTGAACAGTAGTGGGCCAAGTACGGACCCTTGTGGTATACCGCTGACCACTGATGCCCAGCTGGAGAACATCCCATTGACCACTAATTGTTGTACCCTGTTATCCAGCCAATTACCTATCCATGTACAAATAGTATTTCCTAGGCCAAGTTCTCTTAATTTGATGATCAGTCTCCTGTGAGGCACTGTATTGAAGGCTTTTGCAAAATCTAAAAAGACCACATCCACTGCTTTGCCCTGGTCAAGATTATCGCTCTCTTCTTTGTAGAAGCTAATTAAGTTAGTTTGTCACGATTTGTCCCTCACAAACCCATGCTGACTCTTGCTAAGAAATTTAGTATTCCGCAGATAATCCTCTATGCTATCCCTCAACATTCCTTCCAATATTTTACCCACTATAGAGGTTATACTAACTGGTTTATAGTTCCCAGGATGATTTTTAGATCCTTTTTAAATAATGGCACTACCTCAGCTATACGCCAGTCCCTCTGTACCATACCTGATCTAATGGAACTATGGAAAATCAAGTATAAGGGTCTTGCTAGCTGTGTCCTAAGCTCCATAATAACCCTCGGGTGAAAACCATCTGAGCCCGGTGATTTGTAACTTTATGTTGCTTAGCCTCTCCAGGACTACTTCCTCACTTAAACAAGCATCTAGCCAAGAATCATTAGCTTCACTGTCGTTATGCACTACTATCACCTTCTGATCCTCCCTGGTGAATACTGATGAAAAAAAATTGTTCAGTATATCCGCTTTTATTTTGTCATCATTTGTTAAGGCTCCCAGTTCATCTTTTAATGGGCCTACATTCTCCTTTTTTAATCTTTTACTGTTTATGTATTTATAAAACTTTTTGGGATTGGCTATACTCTCTATAGCGATTTGCCTTTCGTTTACAATTTTAGCTGCTCTTATTACTTTTTTGCATTTTTTTTATTGCATTCTTTATAATACTGGAATGACTCCTCCCCTCCAATTGATTTAAATGCTTTGAAAGCACGCTTCTTTTTAGCCATTTCTTTTTGACCTCCTTTTTAAGCCACAAGGGTTTGTGTTTAGTATTCCTGTGTTTACTGTCCATGGGAATGAATTTGTGAATATTGCTATCCAGCAACCCTTTTAAAGCATCCCACATTTCCAAAGTGTCCTTACCATGAAACAAAACTTACCAATCAATGTCGTTTAGCGCCTGTCTCAGCATATTGAAGTTAGCTTTTCTAAAGTTTAATGTTTTGATTGATCCCTTATAGCTATGTTTCTTGAAACTGCTGTCGAATGTGATCATATAGTGATAACTGTTTCCCAAAGTCTCCCCAATTGTAATGTTCGATATAATGTCCACATTATTGGTAATAACTAGGTCAAGAATATTATAGTCTCTGGTTGGATCCTCAATTAATTGAGATAAGTATTGATCCTTTAATGTGTTTAGAAACCTGCTGCTCCTAGTTATTACACCTGAATCGTTACTCCAATTTATATCAGGATAGTTAAAATCCCCTAACACTAGGATGTCCCCCATTTCCGCAGCTATTTCAATTTGCTGTAAGAGTTGTTCCTCCTCATGTATTTGCTTCAGTGCCCCCACTTGTGATCACAACCCATAGCGATTCCACGTTATCTCCAGTCCCCTCGTAAAATAACATCTATTAAGTTTGGTTTTAGAGATGGTTTAACATAAAGACATACCCCTCCTCCCCGTTTGGTAGCCCTATCCCTCCTGAAAAGTGTATATTCCCCCCCAAACTTGCAACCCAGTCGTGGGAGTCGTCCCACCATGTTTCCGTAATACGTATAATATCATATTGATTTTTTTATACAATCCATTCCAATTTCCCCATTTTACCTGATAGGTTTCTTGCATTCGCAAGCATACATTTTAGCTTACTATTTCCCTTTCCCGTTTGTTTTAATGGTATCTTATTATTTACAAGTTCCTTTCTAGAATTACTCTTAACAACTGTTATTCTCCTCCCTCCCTTAGATCCTCCATCATACTCAATACAGGCTTTTTTGCTACTATCCCTATTTGACATATTAGGTATTTCTAACCCCCCAACCCCCTCCGATGTAGGTATTTTCCCTTATGCTATGGACAACATTTTCTAAATACCATACTGTTGAACCGTAATCATCGTAAGTTAATAATTTGGGAATACCATGGGCAATACCTTTGCTAGTAATTCCTGTGCCAATACCCCTGCAATTACCCTTGCGGGCTGGTCCCTCCCCCCTTCGCTACCCCCATTTTGTTCACTACTGTTCTCGCTGTTTGACCCATAGCTTCTAGCTAAACCCTGCCCCCAGGCTCCTAGTTTAAAAGCTCCTCCATCCTTCTAACCATCCTGCCCCTCAGCACCGCAGCCCCCTCCTCATTCAGGTGCAATCTATTGTGACAAAAAAGATGGTGCCTGACTGGGAAGTCCACCCAGTGTTCCAAGAACACAAACCCCTCCTTCCTACACCAGTCTCTAAACCACACATTTACCTCCTTAATCTCCCTCTGTCTCCCTGGGCTAGCGTGTGGCACTAGTAATATTTTGGAGAATATTACCCTAGATGTCCTTGCCTCAAGTTTCTTGCCTAATTCCCTATAGTCTTTCTTAAAGACATCCCACCTACCACTAACTTTGTAGTTGGTGCCGACATACACTAAGACCGCCGGGTCTTTACCAGCCCCTCCTAACAATCTGTCTACCCGGTCCACGATGTGCCGTACCCGAGCACCTGGGAGACAACAAATCGTACAGCGATCACGAACCCGGTAGCAGATTTTCCTGTCTGTCTTACTGATAATAGAATCACCTACCACCACATCAGTATCGGAGGGACTGCTCCTCCGGTTGCTCGAGGGAACAGACTCCTCCGGCTCCGTCATTTCCTCACTGCCATCCTCAGAATCCTCGTCCAGTCGGGTAAATTTGTTGGGATTTGGCAGAACGGAGATGTCCTGTCTCCCTCTCCCCCTCTTTTTCTTCCTTCTAACCGTGACCAAGCTGTCTACCTGGTCATCCTCGTCTACCAGTGTTCCCCCCTACAACTCCTCCACCGTTCTATCTAAACTTTGCTCGAGATTGTGAATACTCCTCAGTCGCGTAACAGTCCGCTCTAGATCAGTTATCTGGGCTTCCAGGGCAGCCGTTCGCTCACATCTCGCACAGATGTACCCACACTTGGACTGTTGTTCCAGGTGCGCATACATCATTCACGACATGCACTGCTAGCTCCCTGTTACCTTCAGAAAAACTAAAAATGAAAGAGAAAAAAAAATATATATAGGGGACAATACAATACTATAGCCTAGCTGTGAAGAGAAACCATATTCATCAACAGAACAGTAATTGATAAAACAATACAATCAAGGACAAGGGGAGATACAGAAGGAAAAAGAAAAACAAGAAATCAGTTGGTTAGACAATGTACAATATAAGAATGTGTCAATGCAAAACAGACAATATAGTAACGTCAATGATACTTGCGTGTCCAGGGGAATCTGGACCTGTCTGGACCTCCTGCAGCACGACCCCCAACACACTTCAGCTGTTCCCCAACTCACACTCCCACACTCAGGGTCGGTCGCTCCCAGGTATTCACTCCCTCAGTTTCAGCTCAGGTTCTTCCCCCACACACACCCTGGGCAGTGTACTCCCCTGGCTCAGCGTCACACCACACTCTCACTCAGAGCAGCAGGGCTCACCTGCACCTTTCAGCGGCTCCTACTCATTCCCAATGAGTTGCAGTGCTCACTCCTGCTTACTGCTCTGCTCAGTGGCTTTCACCTCTCAACATGTGCACACAGAGCGGCAGCTCACTCTCCTGCTGCCCTCTCCACTCCCACACCCGAACAGGTGACTCTCCCTTTCTCCCCCTTACACACGGAGCGGCTCTCCCGCTCACTCTCCTACTCCGCTCCTGCACCCAAACAGGCTCCTGCTCCGGCACCCGCAGTCAATCCTGCATACTCCGGCACCCACACTTCTGCTTCCGGTTCAATGCCTCTGCTTCCGGTTTACCACGAGTAGCGTCCTCATAGCATCCTAGTACCAGGTAAACTGACTTCGCCTAGGAACAGCGGCTGTTATAGGCGAAGCCCATTTAGTCTGTGCAGGAGTATTGTGTTTCTAGGCAAGCATAACATTGTGGCTTAGTCAAAGTCCTGACTTCAATCCAATTTAGATGCTGTGACATTACCATAAGCAGACAGTTCAGGCTTAAAAAACCTCCAATGTGGCTGAACTAAAACAATTCTGCATTGGGCCAAAATTCCTCTACGGTGATGTGAAAGGCTAATCTCCATTTATCGGAAGTGTTTGGCTGCAACTGTTGCGCTAAAGGTGGCACATCCAGTTATTAATTTTAGGGGGCAATTCACTTTTCACATAAGTGTTGTAGGTGTTGGAAAACTTTATTTCATTCAATAAATTAAATAATCAAATGAAAACTGCATTTTGTGTTTACTCAGGCTGTCTTTGTCTTATATTCAGTCTTGTTTGAAGATCTGAAATAAGTAATACCCCTTTCACACAGAAAGGCAAATTCCCAGGTGAAGAAGTTCTACCCAGTAATTTGTTGATAAACACGGGTCCTTTTTCTATGTGAAGTGGCCAACCTGGGTTAAAATTCCAGAACTTCGAGCCAGGAATTTACCACTGTTGGAGACCCGGGAATTTTGATCCGGGTTGACCCTTTCACACAGACGAAATACCCGTTATGATACGAAAATGACCGGGTAGAATTTCTCTACCTGGTAATCTGCTTGTCTGTGTGAAAGGGGGATCAGGTAGTGACCGGCAAAACTACCGGGCACTGAAATGCAGAGTACAAGCTGGGATTTTCAGACATTTCTGTCTGAAAAGGGTATGTGTGCCAAATATGCAAAAAAAGAAGTCAATAAGGGGGCAAAAACTTTTTATTCCACTCTATATAAATTTGAGGACATTGATATTTTAGCAGTGAAATATACAATCAATAAGTAAATTGCTATAGGTAACATAAAATTGATCAGAGGGATGTGACTACTAGGAAATGTAGACTGCATTCATGAGATATTAATGGGTCTATTTATTAATTATCAGCGCTAGGTAAAAATCGGTATGATGTTGTTTGCGGAGCAATTTACCAATCCAGTTCACTCTATTAGCATTAGCCCTACAGATTCTCAAGTAAGCATAAGGTAGTAAATCTTCTATGGCTTGCCACACTACAACCACTTTATGTATGACTCGGAATCAGCCCCAGAATCTCTACTCTCATCAGTAAATTGCTTATGTCCATCAGTGTTATTCTGACTTCTTTTACTTACATCACAATTCATGCTCTGTCTAGGGACAGTAAAGTGTAATGGTTAGCATTACAGCCTCGCAGCACTGAGGTCATGGGTTCAATTCCCACCATGGCCCTAACTGTGTTGAGTTTGTATATTCTTCCCGTACTTGTTTGGGCTTCCTCTAGGTACTATGGTTTCCTACCACAGTCCAAAAATATTCTGGTAAATTAATTGGCTACAAAGAAATGTAACCATAGCATGAATGTGTGTGCATGTACATGTAGGAGGGAATATAGATTGTAAACTGAGGTAGGTACTGATGTGAATAATATTCTCTGTAAAGCAGTGCGGATTATGGGGTATATGCAATTGCGGTCGAATTCCGTCTGGAATTCGACCGTTTTTTAATTCAACACAATTCGACAGTCAGACACCCTGCCGCCGGGACCCGAATTCGACATATTCAATAAAAAACGGATTCGACAGTCCCGCTGTCGAAAAACGGACCAATTGACGGATAGTGTGCGTCCTGGATTTGACTTTTTGGACGGCACAAAAGTGTTAAAAAAACCCAGAAAAAAATTGCTGACCGCGAGTAACCTCACCGCTGACCGCAAAGTTCCCACCATTGAAGATAATGGAGCGGCATAGTGCTATGCGCTGTCTGACAGCTCAGACGCGCACAGCCAATCAGGAGAGTGCCACGACGTGGCGCTCCCTGATTGGCTGAAGGGACCCTCTGTGACAGGAGTCACGGGTGTTCCCGGCATTCGGGGAAAGGGGTCCCATGTGTAAACATGGGACCACTTTCAGTGCGTGGTCCAGCTTTTGCGTTTTATTTTTTTGCCAAGTACGTGGATTACAAAAAAGAAGAGGACAGATTTACACAGGATTTTGGTCAGTATAATTTTATTTTCAGGTACCCCATGGATTCTACATGGACAAGTGGACAGAGTCGGCGTGTGAACATAGGTAAGTATGTGTGTGTCGGTGTGCATGTATGTAATAAAGTTTTACTTTCACGGTGTGCGTGTACTGTTTTTATTTGGGTATTTTTTTTGCAGTAGAACTACAGGTACCAGCGGGCCCGTTTCCCCCCCGCATGCTGGTACTTGTGGTTCTCCAAGTACCAGCTTGCGGGGGAGGCTTGCTGGGACTTGTAGTTCTGCTACAAAAAACAATATTCTTTTATTTGACACAAGGCTATCAGCCCCACATCCGCAGCCCTTGGTTGGGGGGATAGCCTTGGGCTTCACCCCTGGCCCTTGGGTGGCTGGAGGGGGGGGACCCCTTGATTTAAGGGGTCCCCACTCCTCCAGGGTACCCCGGCCAGGGGTGACTAGTTGGGGATTTAATGCCACGGCCGCAGGGACCGGTATAAAAGTGTCCCCCGGCTGTGGCATTATCTCTCCAGCTAGTGGAGCGCGGTGCTGGTGTTAAAAATACGGGGGACACCTACGTCTTTTGTCCCCTGTATTTTTTGCACCAGGACCGGACGCAGAGCCCGGTGCTGGTTGTAAAAATACAGGGGATCCCCTGTCAATTTCCCCCCCGTATTTTTACAACCAGGACCGGCTCAAAGAGCCCGAGGCTGGTTATGCTTAGATGGGGGGACCCCACGCATTTTTTTTCTTGATTTTTAACCCATTCCCACCCCTTCCCACTGAAAAAAATGCTCTGATCTCTCCATATTATTTTAGTCAGTAAAAAAATAATAATATTCTTTTAAAAAATATATAAATAATACTTGTGGCTCCTAATAAACAAACCAAGTAGATAATCCCTTCTAATATAAATAGATATGCTATTAGCAACAAAAAAACATGTTTTTAATTTTTTTTATTAGATTCCGACACCAAAATGAGGCGGACTGAAATTGACGAAATGACTGTCGAAAAGCACTGTTGTCGAATCGACATTCTTCAATTGAATATAGTTTTGTCGAAAAGCCGCATTTTTACTATTGCAGACATGTCGAATTTGACAACTGTAGAATTTCAAAAAGTCGAATCTGTTTTTTTTTGTCGAAAAGTACTGTATTGCATTGTCGAATTTTTTTTGTGTCGAAAATGCCCCGTTTTTCGACATTTGCGGCAATTCGACCGCAATTGCATATACCCCAATGTGTGCACTATATAAATAACTGGTAGTAATAATAATAATAATAATAATAATAATAATAATGTGCAATGCAGAAGATAGTTGTGTAATACGGTTCTTTCTCCAGAATAAATGTCTCACACACTTGTGTAGGACAGCAGTAAACAGCTATCAAGTCTAAATCATATAAATACAATAAACATTTTTTAACTGACAATTTCTTTTAGACACACTTAATGAATGTGATAATTTGGTTGTATTCATACAAAATGTAAGTTATATTTTAATGTGTTAACTATTTCAGGAATGGTTTAATGTCCTTGAGAATTATCGCCAAACTAATTGCACTGTTTCAGACTTAATAATTGGAAATTCCTACTACTTCAGAGTGTTCTCTGAAAATGTTTGTGGACTTAGCGAGAAAGCAGCAGTAACTAAAGACTGTGCTGTCATTAAGAAATCAGGTAAATACTTAATTGTTTATTCTTTATTTCATTTGAACAATCCAATTTAAAAGCATTAATTACTGTATGTGGAACTCAATATAATTTAAATATTTTGACCTTAAAAGGTTCTATTTCTGTAAGCTTAAGTTCATTCCAGGCACTTAGAGGAGAAAGAGATGGTGGTTATCTCCCCTGCTTGGTGCAGTAGAACAGCTGTGAGGACAAAGGTGGAAGTAATGTACCAGTAATCCTGCCACTTCCCACCCACTTCTCCCCTGTGTTTGTGTTGCACCAGCTCCCCATTGTCTTACCAGCCCCCTTCTATCTCTCTAGCCGGGCCCCTACTGTCTTACCAGCCAAACCCTCTTCTGTTTGTCCAGCCAACCCCCCTTCTGTCTGTCCAGCCAGCCCCCATTCTGTCTGTTCATCCAGCCCCCATTCTGCCTGTCCAGCCAGCCCCTATTCTGTCTGTCCAGCCAGCCCCCCTTTCTTCCTGTCCAGCCAGCCCCCTTCTGTCTCATCAGCCAGACCTTCTTCTGTTTCTCCAGCCAGCCCCTTCTGTCTCATCAGCCAGACCTTCTTCTGTTTCTCCAGCCAGCCCCCCTTCTGTCTCTCCAGCTGGCACCCCTTCTGTCTTTCCAGTCAGTCTCCTGGTTCTACAGCAAGCCTTTTCGGTCTCTCCAGCCAGCCACCGTTCTGACTCCCTAGCCAACACCATTCTGTCTCTCCAGCACCAGTCCTCGCATCCAGCTCTCTGCTGCCCACAGACACCTACCTTCTTCTGTGTCTTCTGGCTGCTCCTGTTCCTGCTGAGGCCAGCTCCTCTTTGATGGTGTGGCACACATGACATCATGAAGTCACTCATGTCTGTCACAATAAAACATTTTTTTTTTTTATTGTACCAGGAAGCCACGGGCAAGCTACAGCGGCTGTCTGGAAACCACAGATAGATCCATAACCGCATCCTGCACTGCTGCAGTGAACAGCTGGGCGCCGGCAGTGATTATAGAATGATTTACATGTACCCATTACACCTCGCTTCCTGACAGCTCCGCCCTGGAGGCCAATGCTTCCATATCCTCCAGGAGTCCAACCACTGCTTCTTAATATGGAGTTAAATGTGACTCTGGTATCAAAGCTTCTAGATATAGTGGAGAGATATAAAATACCAACAAATCAGAGCTTGTCATTTTTCAAATACAGCCTGTAAATAGACAGTAAGAAGCTGATTGGTTGGTACTTTATCGTTCTCCACTTTATCTCTCCAAGCTTTGATAAAAGTAGTGAAACACTGTTTACAAAAGCTTTTAGGCATATAATCATACAATCATGTTAAGTATGATATTTTTGTTCTGTTGTACTACAACTAACACGGATATGGCTTATTGGGACCGGTATGGGAGGCCGGTATAGGGGATGCGTAATGTCAGTATAACGACATCGGCATCCCGTGTGCCAGAATGCCGGCAGGGGGGTGAGCGCAATGATGCCCCTAGCGGACTTGCTCACCATGCTGCGGGCTCAGTGGCGGGCTTTGCTAGCCACAGGTTTTATTCTCCCTCTATGGGTGTCATGGACACCCACAGAGGGGGAATCACCTACTTCGCTGGTATTCCGGCAACTATTTAGTACTCCTGTCAGGATCCCGGCGTCGGTATTTGAGACAGTTACGATCCCGACGGGTGGTATTTTAACCGCATACCAGATTATTAGATCTACCCTAAAAAGGTCTACAGTCAATAGATCTACCATTAATGGTAGACATGCATTAGGCCAACAGGGTCAAAAGGTTGACATAGAAAAGGTAGACAGTGGAAATGTTGACAGGGTCAAAAGGTCAACATGAAAATGATTGATACAAAAAAGTAGACAACTTTTTTTGATTTATTGGGTGTTTTGTCACTTTTCTACCACAATCAAGCCCCATTAGTGTACGGCGTCCCCTATGCAGCTTGCTTCACTCGCCATGCTTTGGACAAGATGGCTCACTCCGTTACCCAGGTTACTATTCCCAATCATAGTCCATGTGGATGGTAAAGTATGAAAAAGTTGAAAAAAATGGGGGGAAAAATTCTGTCGACCATATGTGTGTCTACCATTGTCATGTTGACCTTTTAAACTGTTTATGTTTTACATGTTGACATTTTGACCCTATCTACCTAATGCATGTCTACCATTAGTGGTCGACCTATTGAGTGTAGACCTTTTTAGTGTGACTCTATAGAGCGGATGCCAACTGACACATGTAGCTCTGTTTCTCATATCAGTTTATTCACTTCATTTTCCCCTGCTAAAACATAAAAGTCCGATAGGAAAGGATAGAGCTGCCTCTCCTCTTCTAACTCTAGGCATAGGACCACCCTATTTATAGCAAAATCCAGCCATTCACAACACAATAACACCATCTCTGGGATTGCTGAGAAGTAAGCAAATTATGACTTTAATCAAATGCTTTACTAACATTATACCCACTGTGATTTGCATGGATGGCTGCAGATTAGCATTTCATATTTTTTCTTTACATTTTATTTAAAAAAAAAACTTTTTGCAAATGGTAAAAGTTAAAAATGTTTCCTTTTTTTTCTCCTATTAATAGAAAATACATACAAAAATGAGGAATATAAGGAATGTAATTTTGCAGAGGCTCCAAAGTTTACACAAGCACTTTCTGATCGGACAACAACCAATGGATACACTACTAAACTGTTTTGCAGTGTACGTGGCACTCCAAAGGTAAGAAATACTACATCCATTGCATTCATTTTACTTATACATTTTCTTTAGTTACCTGGTGATAGTTTTGTGTTATTATAGATGACTAGACTCATTGACAGACCAAAGGCACAATGCTGAATTTGCAAAAGAGCTGTGCCAGTGAGATGGCATCTTTTGGGGCTTTTTGTATACTCTGGTTGATGGGTTATTCTGGTTGGAATGGCACATGCCTTAAAAATAGTTACAACTATGTGCTAGAATTGCTAAATGGAGAAGCCTGTTTGAAGTTCTGTTAAGCTGTGCCATGCAGGAGCAAGTGATCATTCATGCTTAAGTCATAAAATACTGATATTTCTAAGCACAACTCCTTAAGGAAAAAAAAATAAAAGGTGGTATCTATAAATCAAGAACATGCCAGCCTTGGCACATATTTTTATTGACAGGGAATGGGACCATACATAATACTAACACATACACAGTAACGATTTAAATGAACTATTTATTAAAAATGTAACTATTTATCCACGTTCTCTGTCTCTTTAATCCATGATACTGTACAGTTAAACACAGGAGATTGTCTCCTATACATACACTTGTGAGTTTTTGGGTTAAATCAAAATAAGGATACATTTCTGTTTGTGTGTGATTTTACTCACATGTATGAAAATAATTAACAAATATTGGTGTCCACATTTCTGTCTGGATCCAGTACATACATATAATTTAGAATAGTAGTATGAGCAAAATCCTAAAGTAGGCATGTAGAGCTTACCTTGAGGTATAAGTACCCATTATGATAAGATTCAGCTGTGCATCCCTTGTATGTAATAGGAAAATAGGGCCTAATTCAGACCCGATCGCTGCAACGGCAGCGATCACAGTCTGAAGCCCTTTGGGGAGTGTGCTTGCGCACCCTGTGGGCCTAGTGGGATTCAAAAGCATTTCAGGGCTGCGATTGCCTCTGCCTGATTGACAGGCAGAGGCGGTCGCGGGGCAGGAGGGAGCATGTTAACGGTGTTAGAATTCCATTGGTGGGGTGCAGTCCAGACTACGCAGGCGTGTCCGGACCATTGCATGGGTGAGCCGCGACGGCTGCATGACGTGATACGCAGCCGCTGTGACCCGGAATGCAGTGGGTAGCCGCCTGCCAGCGCAGCTTGGCTGCGCAGGTAGGGAGCTTCTTGGCAGGTGCAAAACATTGCTGCGGTGTGATGCTTTTGCACCCGTGCGGGGGGCGGGAGGGACAGGGCCTAACATGCGGACTAGCCCTCTGCTGGGCGTCCCCCACATGTCAGAGAAACTGATTGTAGATGTGCTATTTTTAGGTCTGAATCATCCCCCATAATGCGTAATAGTGTATAACTGAAAGACTGCACTGTTCCTGTTTTCCATAAGCATTTTGTTGTATGCTCAATGCTAGGAGTGCTTCTATTAACAATCTAAAAAGCAGTCTGTCTGTACACAATAAATATAGGCCCTCATTCCGAGTTGATCGCTAGCTGCTGTTGTTCGCAGCACAGCGATCAGGCTAAAAATCGTCACTTCTGCGCATGTGTATGGGCCGCAGTACGCACACGCGAAGTACTTTCACACAAAACTGCAGTTTTACACAAGGGCGAGCGATGCTTTTCTGTTGCTCTGTTGATCGGTGAGGGATTGACATGAATGGGGCGTTTCTGGGAGGTAACTGAGCGTTTTCCGGGAGTGTGCTAAAAAACGCAGGCGTGTCAGGTGAAAACGCAGACGTGCCTGGGGAAACGGGGGAGTGGCTGGCCAAACGCAGGGCGTGTTTGTGACGTCAAAGCAGGAACTAAACTGACTGAAGTGATCGCAAGGTAGGAGTAGGTCTGGAGCTACTCTGAAACTGCTTGAAAATGTTCACGAGCAGTTCTGCTAACCTTTCGTTCGTAGTTCTGCTAAGCTAAGATACACTCCCAGAGGGCGGCGGCTTAGCGTTTGCACTGCTGCTAAAAGCAGCTAGCGAGCGATCAACTCGGAATTAGGGCCCCAGTGTGATGTTACATACAGAGTACCTTATTGAATAAATTATTTGTATTGGTAGATGCATGGTGAGTGCCCTCTGTATATCTCTATATTGGTCAGTCTGGGACTTACTTTTTGATGTGTGTGGTTAGCTGAATACATAAAATTAGTGTGACAACTAAAACATGGTGATTCTTAATTGTCATTAATTACTTCTAACTGCATTATTTAAAAGCTGTCATTTGTAAAATTGCATATTTGGAAAATAAATACTATCTATATTTTATTATTCTATTAACTAAATTGCAGGGTACTATGCCATGTTTTAATATGCATATTTGCATTACAGCCTAAAATAGTATGGATGAAAAATCAAATGGAAATCAGAGAAGACCCAAAATTTAGATACCTTGTAAATGAAGGAGTTTGTTCCCTTGAAATCCGTAAGCCCGGTCCTTTTGATGGTGGTGTGTATACCTGCAAAGCCGTCAATTCTCTGGGGGAAGCAACTGTAGATTGCAAACTTAATGTTAAAGGTAAGATAGGTTGTGCAGAATTTCAAAAATTCATTATAATCAATATGAAGATTACAGTATAATACAATTTGTAGAAGGGGACAACTCCTTTATGGATATTAGGAAAGTAACTTGTGTCAACTTCGAAAAGAGGGGGATAAAGGCCAACAGATACGTGTTGCAATGGCGCAACGAGACTGGGTGCATGTTCTGTCGGTAGCTGGGGTCTGTAAGAGAGAGGGCAGTCCGCAAACATGGAATCCAGACTGAAGAAACATGAAGTCACCATCACAGTGAGTGGGACAATCTGGCTGGGTGGAGAGGCATGCACTAGGGGTCCTCTTCATCTGTTTCAAAACCATTCTAATGGTGCACCTGTGGAGGCGGGGGATGGGAAGGGATACAGACAAATTTCCAAGGGGACACCGTTTTTCTCATTTGCCCTGGGCGCTATTCATAAGGATAATATGACTTTAACTGAAAATATTTCTACAAATATGTATTTACATTAATCTAGGAACTAAATACAGATGTGTCCACTCCTCACACACCTAGCAAATATATACCATATGGTTTGAGATGCCCGGTGCAGCTGAGCTGCTTTGAGAGGAGTAGCATACCATGGGCAGGATGTAATGCCACCCGAGTTCTGAGCCATGCAGGATGTCGGCCGAACCCGGACATTTTTGTAAAGGGGCAATCACTTACAAGGCATGGTTTTGCCTTGTAAGTGAGTGCCCCTTTAAAAAAAATCCTGCACCGCCACCAAACTCGGGTGGCATTACAGCCCACCCCATCTATTTCTTCAAAATGTTTTTCTTATTGGCATTGCAAAAGCAGCAAAACAGCACTCAAAGTGCACTAGAGATGCTGGACTGCAGCTTTAGCACCAAATTAATTTGTCTTAAACAGATACAAAGTCCGCAGAGGTCGCAGAACGGAAATGGTATGAGAAAAAGCTGCAGCAGCTGCACCATGGCACTTTGTATTCAGATTCAGACTCATTCACACTCTGATATACAAATGTTGCACATCAAATTGATTAATGTAGTCTAGCCAAGTAGCTTTGTCGCCCCCATAAGTTTTATTAATGCAAATAAGACACACATTATGGGCGAGAAAGATGCTTGGCACAGCTCATATGAGACCTGGATCGCTGACAAAGGCTGTTTAGCATGACAGTAGACACAGGGTATAAGGACAAATCTGTCGCTTCTCTGTTTACCTGTTAAAGCTCTAAGCTTATCAGGACCCCTATCCACATTTTTTTATCACTCAACATCGACAGGCCAGTAGAAAGTTCTATGATCACTCCCTATTCCTACCTTGTTCCAAATTGATCAGTATAATTTACCGGTGCATGGGATCTTGGCGGTCATATCAAAGTTTGTGAAGCCAACAGTTGTGAGTAAGGGGGTTCCCCTCTCTCCCCAACCCACTAACCCTCCCTACCTGCAGCCCAACCCTAACCTCCCCCCTTGTTGCCTAACCCTAACCATCCCCCGTGGGTGCATGAACCTAACCCCCTGTCCCCGCTGCCTCAACCTAACCCTCACCCCCCGCAAGCCTAACCCTAACCCTCCGAGGGGGGTGCCTAACCCCCCTCCCCCGGAGTCTAACCCTAACCTCTTGGGACACAGCCTAACTCTATCCCCCCCCCCCCCCGCTACAGCCATAACCTAAATTTTATCACCCCCCCTCCCCCCACGGTTTACCTGTGGTGAGCTGCGGTCTGTCCTCAGTCGGGATACCGTCTGCCGGCATTCCTGCGCCAAGTTGGTGCACCCATTCTGGATGCCGGTGTCGGCATTCAGAATAGGGTCGGCATTCCGGCGTCGTTATTCTGACTGCCAGGATACTGACAGCCAGGATCCTGATTGCATCCGTTCCAAATGTTGTCATGTTCTTATTGGGGGCTAATTTGTTTGTGGAGCACCTGCTGTATGAGGTCTCAAGGACCTTGGCTCCACTACACCAAGGACACTATGGGGTATATTTACTAAGATGGGAGTTCTATTTAAGATGGGATGTGGTTCATAGAGTCGACCACACTTAGGTCTACAGTGTCTATGTCGGACACTATTGGTCGACAGTAACTAAGGCGGCACCTAAAATAGGTCGACACAAGCATTAGGTCGGCATGAGCAAGGTCGACATGGCAAAAGGTCGACATGAGTTCTTTACAAAATTTGGGTGTTGTTTTCTTCGTAGAGTGACCGGGAACCCCAATTAGTGCACCGTGTACCCTCACATGGTTCGCTTCGCTCGCCATGCTTCGGTCAAGGTTACCATTCCCATTCCCAATCTAGTCCACATGGATCGTAAAGTATGAAAAAGTTAACAAAAATAAAAAAATTGTGATAAACTCATGTCGACCTTTTGTAATGTCAACCTAGAACATGTCGACCTAGAAACCATGTCGACATAATGCATGTCGACCAATAGTGGTTGACCTAATGCATGTCGACCTAAGTGTGGTCGATCTAGAGACCGGATACCGTCCATTTAATTATGAACTATGTTTTTATTTATAGTGAGGGGCCACCTGCTCTCTTGTTTCTATATCTTTATTTGCATGCTTTATGTGGTAATCAATATAGATTTTAACAACATTTTTTCTTGAAAACAACATATTACATGAGTGCAATGTAATTTAACTGTAATATTATCTTTTTCAGTGCCACAATAAAGGTGAACAAGCACAAAGTAAGTCAAAATAGTGTTTTTGGAAATTATAGAACTACTACTACTAATGATGATGATGATTTTTTTCTTTCTCTTAAAAATGTATAATAATGCCTGAATCCTATGGTCATATAATGGGCAATTCAGTTAGCAGCTCGGTAGCAACGTGCTGTTCTGGAATGGCACTTACTGGCCAAAACAATTGCTAGAATTAATTTACTTGCACCCCATAATAGGTAGACAAATGCACAGTTGAACCTTGCAGGATGAACAAGCGCACACAGCCATTCATTGAATCAAGCCCTTATTACCCGAAGAGCATGGCTGCACTGCGTTTAATACTGTAATTCGATCCCTGATCACAACATGATAGATCTCATTTACAACCATGTAAAAGAGAAAATCTGCAGAGGAAGTGCTTACTTCTATGCAAATGCATTTCATTTGACAGGATTTCAAATGGGTTTATTGACCAAAATAACAGTTTCTACCAGGGCTGTAACTAGGGAGTCACAATTATGGGCCTCATTCAGAGATGTCTGCAAACCCGATAGTTTGCATACATCCATAGGCGTGCGCAGGGGGGGTGCCTGGTGCGCACAGGCACCCCCTAATGTCTGGCACCCCGATCTCACATGCCTGATGCAACGATCGCCGAGCAGGCTGATTACTGTCCCCTCTGTGCTGCACCCTCTCAGGAGTGCATTACTGACCGGACACCTGGGTTAATCAAGGATGCCACTGCCACTGGCTTCCAAACTCCCGGCTCCACCTCCATGTACAAAAACAGCATGATGTGACGTGATGACGTCATGCTGCTCACACGCCCACCCGTCACACGCCCACCTCTCTACTTCTATTCTATGCCAACGCTAGCCACTGAGGAGGAGCAGCATGCAGCCAGCGTTCAATACTGGCAGGCGGTCGACAGCAGCATTGACACGTCACTCGTTTTTCCAGCAGCAGCAGTACTAGTCTGCGACTGTCAGTGTCAGTGAGTTACTGCAGCTTGCAGGGGAAAGAGAGGGGGAGCCAGACCAGGCTGAGGAGGAGCACTGTAATTGCAGTGAGTGCCATCAGGGGTGTTTGTTTGGTGCACACCCACTGGCATATCTGTAATGGGTGCAGTGTGTGCGGTGCACACGGGCCCCTGGGGTCAGAGGTGGCCCACACCGCACACACTGCACCCATTTCTTCTATACTTACCTTTCTGACGTCCATCGGCGACTGTGTGTGGGCCCCCTCCTCTCCTGTAGCCGTCACCGCCGCTGCTAGCGCACTGAGCGCTAGAGACTCTGGCGCAGTGGACATTTTTCAGAGTCCTGCGCATGCGCTGTAGACTCTGGCACTGTGCCGGAGTCTCTAGCGCTCAGTGCGTAGCAGTGGTGGTGATGGCTACGGGAGAGGAGGGGGCGCACACATGGAGTCTGCACAAGGGTCCCCTCCACTCCAGAGACGCTGCTGTGCACACCACAACCTCTGACAATGCATCTGCATTATTAGGATTGGTACAAGGGTGGATATTTTATATTGCATTGACAGTCAATAGATGATGCTAGTCAGGCCCAAAAGGCGGTGCTAGACACACCCCTCCAACAGTGCACCCCCTAATAAAATGTGCTGCGCACGCCTATGCATACATCTCCGATGATGGGTGGACTGCTCATGTGCCGGCCGTGCTCTGCACTTGGGTAGAACGGGTCCTTTGTGATTTCACGCAATGCCCACTGAGATACAGCCTGAGCCTCTATGTGAGTATGCCTAAAGAGGACTTTATATTCAGTAGTATGAATCAAATAATGACTGTGACAACAATGACTGTGATTAACAACTGTTTTTTAACATCATTAACTCTTTCTTAAAAGACTGGACTGCCTAATATTGCATGCATGCTTATTTATTATCATTAAGAATATATTTTTTTACTTGATACTAGCAAGCCATCTAGATAAACATGGACTAAATTTGAACTGCATGATAGCGTGCAGGGACAGTTCAGATTGAATATATCTCTTCTATATTATATTACCTACAATATTGCAGGAGTGACATTTATTAAAGAAGTGTATGTTTTTTTTAATTATTATTATTATTATTATTTCTTACTATTATTATAATAATATAGTTTTTTATATGTTAATAATATCTGGGAAATAAAATATGTTATAAATCTAATTGTTTATACAGCGCTTCCTTTTGGGGTGATGCCATTCCATCCATTTTTTTTGTTTTGTAGTCTATGCAAGAGCTTATACAGTTACCTCTTATTGGTAAGCCGCAGCACAACTGATTTTCATTATCAATCTCCATTGTTACCCCATATGGGTATATTTACTAAAATGGGAGTTCTATTTAAGATGGAATGTTGCCCATAGCAGCCAATCAGATTCCAGGTATAATCTTCTAGAAGGTGCTAGATAAATGAGAAGTAAAATCTGATTGGTTGCTATGGGCAACATCCCATCTTAAATAAAACTCCCATCTTAGTAAATTTACCCCATAAGACCAGTGCCTTATATGTCCTATTTTGTGGTTGTTGTATGAGCTTGATGTGAAATTTACAGTATAATATTTTTTGCCATCTAACAAAGCAAGAAAAGCAAGTATTTCATATGTGACCATAAAATGATTTATCTGTGACATTAATTTTTTTTCTTATTTTTTTTTCTTTTAGGTTGGAAGTCACTATGTGCATTCTCTCACATCTCACAGTCTTTAAGTGTATTTTGTTAGCCATTTTAGTTACATAATAAAAATGCCATGTTGTATATCTCGGTGTGTAACAATGTTAATAACATTGTAGATATGTAGCTTTATGTGGTTGGCTAATAAAATGTATTTGGCAAAGTAATTGTATAATTTAATTTTAAAAGCCAATGTACAAAATCATTCACCATAATATTTATGCAAGTCTTGTTACTTGCTACTGCACTAAATATGTTATATGATTTGTGTATTTTACCTGAGAATGAATGTTACAATTCAACTTTGTTTACATAAATATGTTAACCTACTGTATGCTCTAAAGATGTATATTCCCACTGTATTCATGACTGCATTTACCAACACAATAGAAACGTTTGCAATATGCACAATGATTGCATTATTTCCACTTTTCATCAACCTTTAGTAGCTAAACCCCTTAGTATACAAAGCACTAACTCTGTTCAGGAGCATTTTGTAAAACCACTAGAAAAGAAGATGGAGAAAAGAGATGGTTGGAGCCTTCACAAAGTTTTTTTTCTTCTTCTAATTATGTGTGGCAAAACTTATGCCATATATAAATGGGGCATTATTTATTTATTTATATTAGATGGGGATATTTTAATTTCCTACTGCAATGATGGAGACAGGGCTGGACTGCTCATCTGGCTCTTCTGGCAAATGCCAGAAGGGTCGATGGGGTTGTGGGCCGGTCCTGTCAGGCAGAGAGCCGGGAATGCCGCTTGCAGTGCAGCCTCAGGCTCTGTGCGCTGCTGCTCCCTCGCCTCCCATCCAGTCTCCATAGAAATGGACTCGTGGCACACCCCCGTGTGCTGGTCGTGCGCTCCCCCCCGCCCATCTCCATGGAAACGGGGGGCATGCCGCGAGCCTACGCCCCCTCCTGACTTGCGGCACCTCCCTGACTTTAGTGCCCACACACCTTTGGCATGCGCGCGTGCCCTCAGGGTGCACATGCACGTACATGCCAGGGCCGAATTCAGATCCCAGTCCGTCCCTGGATGGAGACTTTATTAAAGATTTACTTAGAAATGGGGCCACTATGAATTATTCATACTGAGCTTTTTGGCAGCTGATCGGTTGGCACTTTATCTCTCTCCACTTTATCACTCTACAAAGCTTAGTCTATCTTCCCCACAATCTTTTATGACTGGTGCAAGATTGTTATATCTCTCCCTTGCCTCAAAGAAGCCCATAACTTATTTTTCATTCAGGCCTTCAAACAGGTCACACACAGATCCAGGTCACAGCTAGGTCAATAGAATACAATTTTTTTTATTCATACAAAGTTGAAACATAATTTCTGGTTCCTAACCTTCACCTCAATAATGGTGCACAGGGGCTTTGACACACATCACAGCCTCACTATCCAGCAGCTCCAGGGGTGTTGGAGAGCCTCCTCCCTGCTGGCCAAGGTGGTGAGACAGAAGTCTGTCAGAGGTACTGTAGCTGGAGTTTTTCCCTTCCCCTCACGAACCATCTCAGTACTAGGGATGTGCACCGGAAAATTTTCGGGTTTTGTGTTTTGGTTTTGTGTTCGGTTCCGCGGCCGTGTTTTGGGTTCGAACGCGTTTTGGCAAAACCTCACTGAATTTTTTTTGTCGGATTCGGGTGTGTTTTGGATTCGGGTGTTTTTTTCAAAAAACCCTAAAAAACAGCTTAAATCATTGAATTTGGGGGTAATTTTGATCCCATAGTATTATTAACCTCAATAACCATAATTTACACTCATTTACAGTCTATTCTGAACACCTCACACCTCACAATATTATTTTTAGTCCTAAAATTTGCACCGAGGTCGCTGGATGGCTAAGCTAAGCGACCCAAGTGGCCGACACAAACACCTGGCCCATCTAGGAGTGGCACTGCAGTGTCAGGCAGGATGGCCCTTCCAAAAACTACTCCCCAAACAGCACATGACGCAAAGAAGAAAAAAAAGAGGCGCAATGAGGTAGCTGTGTGAGTAAGCTAAGCGACCCTAGTGGCCGACACAAACACCTGGCCCATCTAGGAGTGGCACTGCAGTGTCAGGCAGGATGACCCTTCCAAAAACTACTCCCCAAACAGCACATGACGCAAAGAAGAAAAAAAAGAGGCGCAATGAGGTAGCTGTGTGAGTAAGCTAAGCGACCCTAGTGGCCGACACAAACACCTGGCCAATCTAGGAGTGGCACTGCAGTGTCAGGCAGGATGGCCCTTCCAAAAACTACTCCCCAAACAGCACATGACGCAAAGAAGAAAAAAAAGAGGCGCAATGAGGTAGCTGTGTGAGTAAGCTAAGCGACCCTAGTGGCCGACACAAACACCTGGCCCATCTAGGAGTGGCACTGCAGTGTCAGGCAGGATGGCCCTTCCAAAAAATACTCCCCAAACAGCACATGACGCAAAGAAGAAAAAAAAGAGGCGCAATGAGGTAGCTGTGTGAGTAAGCTAAGCGACCCTAGTGGCCGACACAAACACCTGGCCCATCTAGGAGCGGCACTGCAGTGTCAGGCAGGATGGCCCTTCCAAAAAATACTCCCCAAACAGCACATGACGCAAAGAAGAAAAAAAAGAGGCGCAATGATGTAGCTGTGTGAGTAAGCTAAGCGACCCTAGTGGCCGACACAAACACCTGGCCCATCTAGGAGTGGCACTGCAGTGTCAGGCAGGATGGCCCTTCCAAAATATACTCCCCAAACAGCACATGACACAAAGAAAAAAAAAAAGAGGCGCAATGAGGTAGCTGTGTGAGTAAGCTAAGCGACCCTAGTGGCCGACACAAACACCTGGCCCATCTAGGAGTGGCACTGCAGTGTCAGGCAGGATGGCCCTTCCAAAAACTACTCCCCAAACAGCACATGACGCAAAGAAAAAAAAAAAGAGGCGCAATGAGGTAGCTGTGTGAGTAAGCTAAGCGACCCTAGTGACCGACACAAACACCTGGCCCATCTAGGAGTGGCACTGCAGTGTCAGGCAGGATGGCCCTTCCAAAAACTACTCCCCAAACAGCACATGACGCAAAGAAGAAAAAAAGAGGCGCAGTGAGGTAGCTGTGTGAGTAAGCTAAGCGACCCTAGTGGCCGACACAAACACCTGGCCCATCTAGGAGTGGCACTGCAGTGTCAGGCAGGATGGCCCTTCCAAAAACTACTCCCCAAACAGCACATGACGCAAAGAAAAAAAAAAAGAGGCGCAATGAGGTAGCTGTGTGAGTAAGCTAAGCGACCCTAGTGACCGACACAAACACCTGGCCCATCTAGGAGTGGCACTGCAGTGTCAGGCAGGATGGCCCTTCCAAAAACTACTCCCCAAACAGCACATGACGCAAAGAAAAAAAAAAAGAGGCGCAATGAGGTAGCTGTGTGAGCAAGCTAAGCGACCCTAGTGGCCGACACAAACACCTGGCCCATCTAGGAGTGGCACTGCAGTGTCAGGCAGGATGGCCCTTCCAAAAAATACTCCCCAAACAGCACATGACGCAAAGAAGAAAAAAAAGAGGCGCAATGAGGTAGCTGTGTGAGTAAGCTAAGCGACCCTAGTGGCTGACACAAACACCTGGCCCATCTAGGAGTGGCACTGCAGTGTCAGGCAGGATGGCCCTTCCAAAAAATACTCCCCAAACAGCACATGATGCAAAGAAAAATGAAAGAAAAAAGAGGTGCAAGATGGAATTGTCCTTGGGCCCTCCCACCCACCCTTATGTTGTATAAACAGGACATGCACACTTTAACCAACCCATCATTTCAGCGACAGGGTCTGCCACACGACTGTGACTGAAATGACTGGTTGGTTTGGGCCCCCACCAAAAAAGAAGCAATCAATCTCTCCTTGCACAAACTGGCTCTACAGAGGCAAGATGTCCACCTCATCATCATCGTCCGATTCATCACCCCTTTCACTGTGTACATTCCCCTCCTCACAGATTATTAATTCGTCCCCACTGGAATCCACCATCTCAGATCCCCGTGTACTTTCTGGAGGCAATTGCTGCTGGTGAATGTCTCCATGGAGTAATTGACTATAATTCATTTTAATGAACATCATCTTCTCCACATTTTCTGGAAGTAGCCTCGTACGCCGATTGCTGACAAGGTGAGCGGCGGCACTAAACACTCTTTCGGAGTACATACTGGAGGGAGGGCAACTTAGGTAGAATAAAGCCAGTTTGTGCAAGGGCCTCCAAATTGCCTCTTTTCCCTGCCAGTATACGTACGGACTGTCTGACGTGCCTACTTGGATGCGGTCACTCATATAATCCTCCACCATTCTTTCAATGGTGAGAGAATCATATGCAGTGACAGTAGACGACATGTCAGTAATCGTTGGCAGGTCCTTCAGTCCGGACCAGATGTCAGCATGGTGGGCTCGGAAATTCGTAGCCTTTTCCTCGCACCCCCAGTTGCGGGAGAATGTGAGGAGGAGATGTTGACAGGTCGCGTTCCGCTTGACTTGACAATTTTCTCACCAGCAGTTCTTTGAACCCCTGCAGACTTGTGTCTGCCGTAAAGAGAGATCCAAGGTAGGTTTTAAATCTAGGATCGAGCACGGTGGCCAAAATGTAGTGCTCTGATTTCAACAGATTGACCACACGTGAATCCTGGTTAAGCGAATGAAGGGCTCCATCCACAAGTCCCACATGCCTAGCGGAATCGCTCTGTTTTAGCTCCTCCTTCAATGCCTCCAGCTTCTTCTGCAAAAGCCTGATGAGGGGAATGACCTGACTCAGGCTGGCAGTGTCTGAACTGACTTCACGTGTGGCAAGTTCAAAGGGCAGCAGAACCTTGCACAACGTTGAAATCATTCTCCACTGCGCTTGAGACAGGTGCATTCCACCTCCTTTGCCTATATCGTGGGCAGATGTATAGGCTTGAATGGCCTTTTGCTGCTCCTCCATCCTCTGAAGCATATAGAGGGTTGAATTCCACCTCGTTACCACCTCTTGCTTCAGATGATGGCAGGGCAGGTTCAGGTTTTTTTGGTGGTGCTCCAGTCTTCTGTACGCGGTGCCTGCACGCCAAAAGTGGCCCGCAATTCTTCTGGCCACCGACAGCATCTCTTGCACGCCCCTGTCGTTTTTTAAATAATTCTGCACCACCAAATTCAAGGTATGTGCAAAACATGGGACGTGCTGGAATTTGCCCAGTTGTAATGCACGCACAATATTGCTGGCGTTGTCCGATGCCACAAATCCCCAGGAGAGTCCAATTGGGGTAAGCCATTCTGCGATGATCTTCCTCAGTTGCCGCAAGAGGTTTTCAGCTGTGTGCGTATTCTGGAAAGCGGTGATACAAAGCGTAGCCTGCCTAGGAACGAGTTGGCGTTTGCGAGATGCTGCTACTGGTGCCGCCGCTGCTGTTCTTGCAGCGGGAGGCAATACATCTACCCAGTGGGCTGTCACAGTCATGTAGTCCTGAGTCTGCCCTGCTCCACTTGTCCACATGTCCGTGGTTAAGTGGACATTGGGTACAACTGCATTTTTTAGGACGTCCGTGTACATTCTCGGTATCGCCTGCCTAGAGAAGTGGAACCTAGATGGTATTTGGTAACGGGGGCACACTACCTCAAGAAATTGTCTAGTTCCCTGTGAACTAACGGCGGATACCGGACGCACGTCTAACACCAACATAGTTGTCAAGGCCTCAGTTATCCGCTTTGCAACAGGATGACTGCTGTGATATTTCATCTTCCTCGCAAAGGACTGTTGGACAGTCAATTGCTTACTGGAAGTAGTACAAGTGGTCTTCCGACTTCCCCTCTGGGATGACGATCGACTCCCAGCAGCAACAACAGCAGCGCCAGCAGCAGTAGGCGTTACACTCAAGGATGCATCGGAGGAATCCCAGGCAGGAGAGGACTCGTCAGACTTGCCAGTGACATGGCCTGCAGGACTATAGGCTTTCCTGGGTAAGGAGGAAATTGACACTGAGGGAGTTGGTGGTGTGGTTTGCGCGAGCTTGGTTACAAGAGGAAGGGAATTACTGGTCAGTGGACTGCTTCCGCTGTCGCCCAAAGTTTTTGAACTTGTCACTGACTTATTATGAATGCGCTGCAGGTGACGTATAAGGGAGGATGTTCCGAGGTGGTTAACGTCCTTACCCCTACTTATTACAGCTTGGCAAAGGCAACACACGGCTTGACACCTGTTGTCCGCATTTCTGTTGAAATACTTCCACACTGAAGAGCTGATTTTTTTGGTATTTTCACCAGGCATGTCAATGGCCATATTCCGCCCACGGACAACAGGTGTCTCCCCGGGTGCCTGACTTAAACAAACCACCTCACCATCAGAATCCTCCTTGTCAATTTCCTCCCCAGCGCCAGCAACACCCATATCCTCATCCTGGTGTACTTCAACACTGACATCTTCAATTTGACTATCAGGAACTGGACTGTGGGTGCTCCTTTCAACACTTGCTGGGGGCGTGCAAATGGTGGAAGGCGCAAGCTCTTCCCGTCCAGTGTTGGGAAGGTCAGGCATCGCAACTGACACAATTGGACTCTCCTTTGGGATTTGTGATTTCGAAGAACGCACAGTTCTTTGCTGTGCTTTTGCTGCAAGTCTTTTCTTTTTTCTAGCGAGAGGATGAGTGCTTCCATCCTCATGTGAAGCTGAACCACTAGCCATGAACATAGGCCAGGGCCTCAGCCGTTCCTTGCCACTCCGTGTCGTAAATGGCATATTGGCAAGTTTACGCTTCTCCTCAGACGCTTTTAATTTTGATTTTTGGGTCATTTTTTTACTGATCTTTTGTGTTTTGGATTTTACATGCTCTGTACTATGACATTGGGCATCGGCCTTGGCAGACGACGTTGATGGCATTTCATCGTCTCGGCCATGACTAGTGGCAGCAGCTTCAGCACGAGGTGGAAGTGGATCTTGATTTTTCCCTATTTTTTTAACCTCCACATTTTTGTTCTCCATATTTTGCGCACAACTAAAAGCCACCACAGGTATACAATGTAGATGGATGGATAGTATAGTATTACTTATACTTATGGACGACGAGTGCACTGACAACACAGAGGTAGGTACAGCCGTGGCCTACCGTACTGCTGCTTAGTGCTTATATATAAATATAATATACTGTATAACGGACCTGGTGGACAGTGTCAGCAGACTGCTAAACTAGTATGAAGAAAGAAAAAAAAACCACCACAGGTATACAATGTAGATGGATGGATAGTATAGTATTACTTATACTTATGGACAACGAGTGCACTGACGACACAGAGGTAGGTACAGCCGTGGCCTACCGTACTGCTGCTTAGTGCTTATATATAAATATAATATACTGTATAACGGACCTGGTGGACAGTGTCAGCAGACTGCTAAACAAACTAGTATGAAGAAAGAAAAAAAAAAACACCACAGGTATACAGTGTAGATGGATGGATAGTATAGTATTACTTATACTTATGGACGACGAGTGCACTGACGACACAGAGGTAGGTACAGCCGTGGCCTACCGTACTGCTGCTTAGTGCTTATATATATGATATACTGTATAACGGACCTGGTGGACACTGTCAGCAGACTGCTAAACAAACTAGTATGAAGAAAGAAAAAAAAACACCACAGGTATACAATGTAGATGGATGGATAGTATAGTATTACTTATACTTATGGACGACGAGTGCACTGACGACACAGAGGTAGGTACAGCCGTGGCCTACCGTACTGCTGCTTAGTGCTTATATATAAATATAATATACTGTATAACGGACCTGGTGGACAGTATCAGCAGACTGCTAAACAAACTAGTATGAAGAAAAAAAAACACCACAGGTATACAATGTAGATGGATGGATAGTATAGTATTACTTATACTTATGGACGACGAGTGCACTGACGACACAGAGGTAGGTACAGCCGTGGCCTACCGTACTGCTGCTTAGTGCTTATATATAAATATAATATACTGTATAACGGACTTGGTGGACAGTGTCAGCAGACTGCTAAACAAACTAGTATGAAGAAAGAAAAAAAAAACACCACAGGTATACAATGTAGATGATTGGATAGTATAGTATTACTTATACTTATGGACGACGAGTGCACTGACGACACAGAGGTAGGTACAGCCATGGCCTACCAGACTGCTGCTTAGTGCTTATATATATGATATACTGTATAACGGACCTGGTGGACACTGTCAGCAGACTGCTAAACAAACTAGTATGAAGAAAGAAAAAAAAAACACCACAGGTATACAATGTAGATGGATGGATAGTATAGTATTACTTATACTTATGGACGACGAGTGCACTGACGACGCAGAGGTAGGTACAGCCGTGGCCTACCATACTGCTGCTTAGTGCTTATATATAAATATAATATACTGTATAACGGACCTGGTGGACAGTGTCAGCAGACTGCTAAACAAACTAGTATGAAGTAAGAAAGAAAAAACACCACAGGTATACAATGTAGATGGATGGATAGTATAGTATTACTTATACTTATGGACGACGAGTGCACTGACGACACAGAGGTAGGTACAGCCGTGGCCTACCGTACTGCTGCTTAGTGCTTATATATAAATATAATATACTGTATAACGGACCTGGTGGACAGTGTCAGCAGACTGCTAAACAAACTAGTATGAAGAAAGAAAAAAAAAACACCACAGGTATACAATGTAGATGGATGGATAGTATAGTATTACTTATACTTATGGACGACGAGTACACTGACGACACAGAGGTAGGTACAGCCGTGGCCTACCGTACTGCTGCTTAGTGCTTAATTATATATATAATATACTGTATAACGGTCGGACCTGGTGGACACTGTCAGCAGACTGCTATTAACAAACTAGCATGAAGAAAGAAAAAAAAAAACACCACAGTGTTTTTCAGGCAGACAAACGTATACTGGACTGGTGGTCACTGTCAGCAAAACTGTGCACTGTACTCCTGCTATAACTGCTCCCCAGTCCCCACAATTAGGCAGTGTGAGCAGTGCACTCAGCACAGATATATCATGCAGCAGTGCAGCACACTGAGTGAGCACAGATATGGTGGAGCGTTTTTTTTCAGGCAGAGAAACAACGGATTAAACTCAAAACCCTGCACTGTACTCCCTAACAGCTGCTCCCCGTACCCAATCCTCCCCACAATTAAAACTAAGTCACTCAGTTTTTTTTTTTCTAATACAACGGAGAGGACACCAGCCACGTCCTCTCCCTATCAATCTCAATGCACGTGTGAAAATGGCGGCGACGCGCGGCTCCTTATATAGAATCCGAGTCTCGCGAGAATCCGACAGCGGGATGATGACGTTCGGGCGCGCTCGGGTTAACCGAGCAAGGCGGGAGGATCCGAGTCGCTCGGACCCGTGTAAAAAAAAAGGTGAAGTTCGGGCGGGTTCGGATTCCGAGGAACCAAACCCGCTCATCACTACTCAGTACAGGGGGGCATTTGACAACCTGCTGTTTCTGACCCTATATCTTTGTCCCTATATTTAATCAGCAGTCTACATACACAGAACTGACCATACCAGGCCCCACAATACCCCAGGTAACCAGCCTAACAGGATCTGCTCTGGGGCAGAGAGATGGACATGGTATGCCATTTTCTAACAGACTGGCACCCAACCTGCTGTCTCTCATTAACCCCAATTTTTGGTACATCTGTGGCATTTCTCTCCCTGTATAAGTTATTGTAAATTTCAATATATTCCTTTCATGGCTCAGTCACAAGGAAAGGTTGATGAGTCGTCTCCCTCAGAGATTTGAAGGTATTGTCTGCCTGTCGCACTCCCTGAAAGGCTCCACCCTTCTGATATGGCCAGCTGACCCCATCCTCACTGGTTCTGAGGTAGGTTCAATCAGTTGCACCACATGAAAGGTTTCACCTCTCATCACTTGGTATTTGTGTGTGTATGTGGCTGTGGGAGGGGAGCGGAGCAGCTTTGGGCGTGTTTGTGTAGAATACGGAGGAAGGGGGCCGCTGATGTGGGGACTGCTGCCAGATCACTGCCCCTGACGAAATCTCGAATGTTAGCTGGCCGGCGGAACGGTGAGCGCAATGAAGCCCCTTGTGGGCTCGCTGCACTCACAATGCAGTGGGCTAGGTTCTTTTCACACTCTATGGGTGTTGTGGACACCCACAAGTGGGAATAGTCCCTGTTGGTCAGGCATGCCAACCGGCGGTATTGTCACATGCTGGGATCCCGTTGAAGGTATCGTGATCAGGAGACCGCCGATCACATAAACGCAACCCCTCCCAAACAGCCCTTCAGAGGTTAATGGAGAGGAGTTTATCTGTGCTGCTTTGGCTTGGGTACCATCTGCTATTACCAGAACCCCAATAGGTATACTCATACACCCTTGGTCACTCTCACACCCTGGCATATGTAAATTGGCATGATCACTTTTCATGACATCCATTGAAATTTCATCCTGATTAGACATAATCATACACATTTGTTTCTGATTAGACTCGAAACTGGAATTTCAATGGGTTATTTTCCATGACAGTAACCTTAATATCATAATCATCATCATCATCATCATCATCATCATCAAAACATATATTTGCACATAGATTTCTTTGAGCTGCTGGGGTTACCTGGGGAAAAACCGAGTTAGCAGGTATCATTGCATCAGTAATGACATCACTCTTATTTATGCATGCGGTGCACATCTTCCCCAGATCAGTCCCAAGTACAACATTTGTGGGTAAATAAGGTAGAACTCCCACCTCCCAGATGCCTTTTCCTGAGCCCCAATTTAAATATTCTCCAACCAGTGGTACACTGGTGTACACACCACCTACCCCTTGTACAGAAATAGTTTTTCCTGGGGTAATCTCTTATTTCACTAGGACTGGGTGAACGAGAGTCCGTTCTGATACAGTATCGAGTACCACGTTTAAGAGACCAGTGTTACTTGTCCACCACCTCATGAAAAGATGTCAGTGGATAAAAGGATTTACATTCATTATATACACATTATTATGACCACCCCCTACATTTGATGTCGGCAGCACATAGCCCATGTAGTACGTCACGTGTCGTGCGCTGGTTTGTTGGTTATATAAGGTGTGCGATAGGCCGTCTACACACATATCACTTGTTCCTGTCATGAGTAAAAGGAGCGATTTATCCAAGTTGCAAAAAGGGATTATTATCGGCTTTCGGGCCAAGGATAGCAGTATTTCTGAAACAGCGCAGTTTGTGAACTGTTTGCGAGCTGCTGTGTGGAAGGTGGATTGTGACTAGGTAAATGGCATCACTGCGAATAACCGACATGAAACCTGCGGAGCACCAGGTGCCATTGCTGTAAGAGGTGAACGTCAGCTACAAAGGTGCATGAGGGTCGATCGACACGCTACAGTAGAGTATCTCACTGTCAAAATGAACCTGGGGGCTACAAGACGTTCGTCTGAAATGACAGTTCAGCCCATCTATCTGCTGCCCATGCTGCACACGGCGGTTACTCTGGCTTTTAGCTGGTGGTCGTAATACTGTGACTCGACCGGTGGCTCCAGAGATAGGGCTGCAATGCAGTCTGAAATTCAAATAAGGAAGCCACACCAACTGCCAGTGAGTCTTGGCCACCTATGTTTGTCAGCATTTGGGGTGGCAGTTGGTGTGGCCCTCCAAAAAATGTTTTCCTGTCAACGTTATCACTGCTGTATTAGTGCTTAATACTGGTGTGGGCCCAGAGGTGTATCTTCCTATTGGCCAGGATGGCACTTGCCAGGGGCGCCGGCCAAAGGGGAGCGCCGCCAGGCAGTGCCACCCGCGCCAGGGGGCAGAATTACATAGTAGTTCTCACTGAGTACATCCCTTAGCAGTGCTCATCCACTGCCGGACTCTCAGAAGTGTATTGCACTCTGACACTCTCTGTGACTACGGTCACAATGATAGTAAATATAGCCAGGGAGCGGGGCACTTCCAGGTATGGGGAGGGGTGAGGCACCTCCTCTTCCTCATCCGCTCCCCTTCTCACTGGTCCCAAGTGGTATATCATCAAACAGCAGCCACTACAATCAGCACCAGTCAGCAGTGCAGCATGAGCATACCTGTACATTTTCTGTGGTACCGTAGCTGCACTGCATGGTCTATCCTGGCAGTCTGGATCACAGGTTACAAAGAGCTCTGTATGGAGAGGTATCTATACCAGTGACTGCCTGTCCAGCAGCTGTGTTGAGACTACAAGTCCCAGCACACCTTGTCAACTGGATTTGCTGGGACATGTAGTGCCACCACACCTAGAGAGGGTTTTTTAACTGTATGTATGTGTGCATATATCCCCTCGGTGTCCCTGTCCGCACCCTCCTTGTAATTTCCCCTTAGCGTCCCTGCCCGCACCATCCCTGTAACTGCCGCCTCAGTGACCCTGCCCATACACTCCTGTAATTCCCTCTCAGTGTCCCTGCCTGCACTCTTCCCATAATTCCCCCTCAGTATCCCTGCCCGCACCCTCCCCATAATTCCCTCTCAGTGTCCCTACCCGCACCCTAACCATAATTCCCCCTCAGTGTCCCTGCCTGCACCCCTCCCTGTAATTCTCCCTCAGTGTTCCTAACCTCAGCCTCGCTGTGAGTCCCCCCTCAGTATCCCTGCCCACACACTCTTGTAATTCCCTCTCAGTGTCTCTTCCCGCATCCTCCCCGTAATTACCTCTCAGTGTCCCTGCCCGCACCCTAACCGTAATTCCCCCTCAGTCTCCCTGCCTGCACCCTCCCCGTAATTCCATCTCAGTGTCCCTGCCTGCACCCTTCCCGTAATTCCATCTCAGTGTCCCTGCCCGCACCCTCATCGTAATTCCTCCTCAGTGTCCCTGCCTGCACCCCTCCCAGTAATTCTCCCTCAGTGTTCCTAACCTTAGCCTCCCTGTGACTCCCCCTCAGTGTCCCTGCCCACACACTCCTGTAATTCCCTCTCAGTGTCCCTTCCTGCCCCTTCCCTGTAATTGCCCCTCAGTGTCCTTGACCTCAGCCTCACTGTAGCCCCTCCCTCTCATTTCCACTACCCGAACCCTCCCTGTAATTCCACTCAGTGTCCCTGACCTCAGCCTCCCTGTGACTCCCCCCACAGTGTCCCTGCCCACACCCTCCTGTAATTCAACCTCAGTGTCCCTGCCCACACCCTCCCTGTAATTCCCCCTCAGTGTCCCTGCCCGCACACTCCTGTAATTACCCAGTAGCGGATCTTGCCACGGGCAAGCAGGACTTTTGCCCGGGGCGCCGCCTTCCGGAGGGCACCGGCGCCATCTGGAGGGCACCGCACCATGGCAAGATCCGCTGCTGCTGTGCCCCCCGCTGCCCGCTCTGTCCCGCAGCCGCTCCCCGCTCTGTCCTGCTGCCGCTGCCCCCCGCTGTGAAGGGAACTAGACACGTAGCGTCTAGTTTCCCTTCGTGGAGAGGACCTTTACTGTGCGATGCGTGATGACGTCATCGCGCACCGCACAGCAAAGGTCCTCTCCACGAAGGGACCTAGACACGTAGCGTCTAGTTTCACTTCGTGAAGAGGACCTTTGCTGTGCGGTGCGCGATGACGTCATCACGCACCGCACATAATTTCAGCGGCGCTACTACTGTACAGGGGGCGTAACTGACCATGCCCCCTGTATGAAGCCACGCCTCTATTGGCCGCCCGGGGCGCTAGAAGCCCAAGAACTGGCCCTGTAATTACCCTTCGGTGTCCCTGACCTCAGCCTCCCTGTAAACCCTCTGTTTTGTTCATATGTTTGTAAATCCAGTCATCAGGACACAGAGACATGTGAGTTCACTGCTGTGCTGTTTTTATTCCATCACCAACTCCAGACACACTGCACACTGGACCACCCATTTCCCAGCATCCCCCTGGTCCTAGGTACCATCACTGTAGATTCAGGCTTACACAGATTAGTAAGGGAGTGTCTACAAATATTAAGCATTCTTAAACACTAACATCACATCCTCTTTTCTTTAAAGATAAGCCCTATACGCTTCAATGCAACAATTAACAACGTCATATTAAGAACATCATCTAACACGTTTCAATAAGTCTCTCAGGTCTGCGTATTTCCCTTTTGGGTCTTTCATACACAGTCTGTGTTTCATCGACCATGTTGGACCTTTCTAGAATCATGATTGGTTCACCATTATCAGGATCATCATACATGTCAGATGAAGGGTATTCTTCAGTCATGTTGTCTTCATTATGGTTAGGTTGAGATCTTAAATCCACCCGATTTCTTCTTACTTTCGTTCCACGCTCTGTACGTATAGTATAAGATCTTGGTGCTACTTGTGCTTGCACAAAACCTTTCTGCACCCAAATACCTTTCTCGTGATCTCTGAGACGGACTTGGTCACCCGATTTTAGATGAGATAAGCTTTTTGTTCGTCTGTCATGGGACAGTTTCTGTTTCGCCTGTTGACGTTCCTTACTCAGTCTGACCAACGCTGAGTTATGTGTATTAAGCAGTTCATCATGTATCAGGAGATTTGCTCTAATCCTCCTTCCCATCAGCATTTGTGCAGGAGAAAGTCCATTCTGTAAAGGTGTACTGCAGTAGATTAAAAGACTTTTGTAGAAATCTTCTTTACCTTCTTGAGCTTTTTTCATGAGACTCTTTACAGTTTTTACTGAACTTTCCACCAACCCATTTGAGCGTGGATAGTGGGGACTTGAGGTAGTATGGACAAATTCCCACTCATCAGCAAATTGTCTAAATTCAGCACTGGAAAACTGAGGACCATTGTCAGTGAAAACTTCCATAGGAACACCATGCCTTGCAAAGATTGACTTCATGCAATTGATTATGGCTATACTAGTAGTTGAATGTAGTATCTTCACCTCAGGGTAGTTAGAGTAACAATCAGTCACGACAATGTATGTTTTCCCATTACAATCAAACAAATCTGCGCCAACTTTCTGGTACGGTCTCTCTGGCACTGTGTGAGGACTCAGTGGCTCGACTTGTTGTTTCGGTCTATACGTAAGACATAATTCACATGTAGCTGTAGTCTGTGCTATGTCTTGGTTCATTCTTGGCCAATACATAACTTCACGGGCTCTCCGCTTACATTTTTCTTCTCCTAAGTGGCCTTCATGTATCTTGCACAGCATAGTTTTTCTTAGTCGTGCAGGTATGACAAACTTATTGCCTTTGTAAATAATACCATCGACAACTGTAAGGTCACTGCGGTACATCCAATAATCATGGATAGACAGCGGGCACGCATGTTTTTCTGCTGGCCAACCTTTCAGAATATCTTTCAACACTCATTGTGTCATCTGTCTCATTTTCTTTCCTAATCTGTTCTTGTCTTGCAAGAGACACTGGTAGAGAAGCTACGATCAAATTAACATAGGCTTCTATCTCTTCATCCATCAGACTTTTGGAACCTTCACTTTTGTCCACAGCAAGAGAAAGTGTATCAGCAATGTACATGTATTTGCCGGGACAGTACAGCAAGTGTACATCATATTTCTGTAGTCTGATAAGCATTCGTTGAATTCTCATGGGACAGTCATGTAATGATTTAGTCATGATAGCTACCAATGGCTTGTGGTCAGTTTCCACTGTAAATGTTTGACCATACACAAACTGATGAAATCGCTCACATGCATATGTGATCACTAGAAGTTCTTTTTCTATCTGAGCATACCTTGTTTCAGCACTTGTTAGTGCTCTTGATGCATAGATTACTGGTTGCCATGTATCCTCATGTTCTTGTAACAGCACTGAGCCAAGGCCAAATTGCGAAGCATCTGCTGAAATTCTTATTC
The DNA here is from genome assembly GCF_028390025.1 of Pseudophryne corroboree. NCBI lineage: Eukaryota > Metazoa > Chordata > Amphibia > Anura > Myobatrachidae > Pseudophryne > Pseudophryne corroboree. The sequence continues at coordinate 636,777,159 of NC_086445.1, read as the reverse complement.
TTTTCGCAGGATCAAAGAATTTTAGCACTGGTTGCTTTGTAATGATCTGTTTCAAGTTTTGCCAACTTTCTTCTTGTTCATGTGACCACATCCACTCGTTATCTTTGTCCAACAACCATCTAAGAGAGGCTGTTCGTTCAGAGAGTTGATAAATAAACTTTCCTAAGTAAGTAATCATTCCTAGGAATCTTCTGATGTCGTCTTTGTTGTTAGGACGTTCCATGTTCACTATGGCTGATATTTTCCTTGGGTCTGGTTTTACACCTTGATCCGAGACCACGTCGCCCATAAAGGTAAGTGTATTCACGCCAAATTCACATTTGTCCTTGTTTAGCTTTAGATTCACTTTCTTGACAAGTTCCATTACTTGTCTCTATCTAGAATCATGTTCTTCCTTTGTAGATCCCCAGACAATAATGTCATCCATCATTGTTTCAACACCTGGAATATGTTCAAAAATCATGTGTATCTTTTTGTGATATACTTCTGGAGCAGACAATATTCTATATGGTAGTCGAAGAAATCTGTATCGACCGTCTGGTGTATTAAATGTACAAAGCTTTGAGCTGGCCTCATCTAGCTTCATTTGTCAGAATCCTGAAGATGCGTCCAATTTACTGAACCATTTTGCACCCGCAAATTGCGACATGATTTCATCTCTGGTTGGTAGTTTGAAATGTTCTCGACATATTCTGAGTTGTCCATTTTTCTTTTCAACAATTACTAAGGAGCTTACCCATTCAGTAGGCTCATCAACTTTCTGTATCACACCCAAGGCTTCCATGCGATTTAACTCTTGTTTCAGTTTTTCTCTCAGTGCAAACGGCACTTTTCTACAGGGGTGTATCACTGAAGAAACTTGTGTGTCTATATTTATTTTATGCTCTCCAGGCAAACAACCTAGACCTTCAAACAAGTCTCTGTATTCTGTAAACATCGATTTGCAGTCATCTTCTACTTGTGATGTCACCATAAAAACTTTCTTTAGCAAGCTTAGTTTCTCACAGGAACTTAATCCTAGAATCGGTTGCACATTTTTATCCACAATCAGTAGAGATGTTTTAAACTGTTGTCCCTTATATTTCAGTGTCACTAAGCATGTGCCTTTCACAGGAATTTCCTCCCCAGTGTACCCTGTAACTTTCCCTTTGGCTGGATGAATTTTAGGTTTTACTCTAAAAGTCTTATAGTCTTGAAACAATATTAAATTCACCTGCGCGCCAGTATCAAGATTAAAGGGAATGACAATCTCGTTCACAGTTAAAGGGACAATCCATTCTTTCTTATCTGCACGGCAAAGTTCAATGCAATCCACAAAGAATTCCTCTGTTTGTTTAACAGCATGCACTGTGGTTGTTCCACTTTTAAATTTACAGCATTTGGCAAAGTGATTAAGTCTACCACATTTCATGCAGGTTTTACCATAAGCAGGGCACATTTTAGGATTGTGAGCATTTCCACGTCTACTACACATTTCCTTATTAGACTGTGGCTTAGACTGCTTCATTCTTGAGAATGGAGGTTTGCTTGGCTCTGTTTTCTGAACTACATGGACAGCAGCATCAACTTCCTTGTGTAACTTTTTGGCTTGAAATCTAGTTATTTCTGCAGATCTGCACATAGTCACTGCATTTTCTAGTGTTAGGTCTTGCTCTCTCAGCAATCTCTCTCTGAGTCCATTATCAGGTATTCCACAGACAATACGATCTCTAATCAGTGAATCCTTTAAATCACCAAACTCACAGGTTTTACTGAGTGATTGCAGCTCTGTAACATACTGATCAAATCCATCTCCAGACTTCTGATCACATGTGAAAAACTTATATCTTTCATATGTCACATTTTTCCTTGGCACAAAGTAATCTTCAAACTTTTGCATTATAGAAGATAGCACCATATTCTGCCCCTCAGCAAACTGAAAACTATTATAAATGTCCAGCACATCCTCTCCTATCACATGGAGGAAAATGGATGCCTTCGTTTTGTCAGCCTCTGTATCAGCTCCACGTGCAGCAAGATATATATTAAACCTTTGCTTAAATCTTTTCCAGTTTTCAGACAAGTTACCAGACATCAGCATGCCGGTTGGAGGAGCTAGTTTATCCATGGTTACTCACTGTTTGAAGAGAGGAGCACACGGCAGGCTTTGCAGACACTGAGTATCACAGCCTTACAGACTGCTGCTGGATTCTGTCACACTCTGAGAGCACTAGCAGTCTAAGTTATACTTCTTCTGACACCATGTTTTGTTCATATGCTTGTAAATCCAGTCATCAGGACACAGAGACACGTGAGTTCACTGCTGTGCTGTTTTTATTCCATCACCAACTCCAGACACACTGCACACTGGACCACCCACTTCCCAGCATCCCCTTGGTCCTAGGGACCATCACTGAAGATTCAGGCTTACACAGATTAGTAAGGGGGGGGGGGGGTTCCGGTTGGCAAGTGGTTCAAATTATGAAAACAATAGCAATGGTATATAATACGATATCTAGAGCTATCACCACATAATGCAGTTTAAGGGACAGAGCAGCGTTGCTGCGCATGTCCAGTGGTAGCATCTTCTTCTTCCAAGTTTGTTGTGTGAATCCTCAATCAGTACACTGGACAAGAGAGTATCTACCAGGAAGAAAAGACAGGAGCCTTACCATGAGGTGGGAGAATATGTGCTTTAAAAGTGCAGGACTGGTTCTATTATGTTTGTGTATTTATTTATTATGGTATGTTTAATCTTTTTCCTGACCACTTATTTATATTATTTAAATGTGTGATACAGCCTATACTATAGACCATCTATAGTGTTAAATATTAATACTGTATTCCATACAGTATACATTAATGTCCAGGGTCGTTATTATGTTCTTCTACCGCTCCCCCAGACTCCCACAATTGCTCCAACATTCCGCAGAGTGGGAGATTGTGTACTGCATTTGGAAACCCCCCTCTAGAAATCCTGCGTTTGCCACTGTACCTGCACCCCCTCTGTAATTCTCCCTCAGTGTCCCTGACCTGTAACTCCCCCCACTGTGTCTCTGGGTGGGGGGCGCCAGTTCCTTACTTTGCCAGGGGCGCTCAGACCCCTAGATACACCCCTGTGTGGGCCTATTTCATAGGGGGTTTGTAGCTGCAGATTTATCTGTCCCATTGTTAATACGGCCCTGATCCTTATTATTGCTTACTTAGAGAAGGCTGTATCCATTTTCACAAGATAATTATGCCTGTTACTGGATGCAAACCATAGAAGGTTTCCCATAATGGATTCATGCAATTGGCGTTAAGCACCAATGGCACCATCAATGGTGACAATCAATGCTTAAGTACCAATGGCCAGCCCTAAACCTGTGGCTGTGAGCAAAATGTAATTCTTAAATCATTCAAAATACATTTATTTCAATATAAATTTATTAGTTTTACTGTTTCTTATTATAACATTTATTCAACAAAGAACCCTTACCTAGTTGATGGGAGAAAAAGATCTGAGACTTTTCATCCAAAATATAATATATATATTTTTTTAACATGGCACTACAAGATAAAATGTTTTTCTTGTAGTTTTTTTTCTACAAGATAATATACCATATACACTCCTATATATAGGAGAATAGCGCACAACAAATGGTGGATTGTGTTGTATTTCTTTGAAGCCACTTTGTTACTTGTCTGACCTTTGGCCCCTGGTTACTGTTCGTTATTGGGACCTCTCTCAAGCCAAAAATAGTGTGGTGCAAACAAGCCACCATCTACCTGCTTGGAGTGATCTGGACTCCCAGCAGCTGCTTGCAATACTGTTTAGTGACCGCTGACACTCCACAAGCTGTAGTCAGTTTGCTGCTTATAGACTGTTTTTGGAATGGATCAAACTTTAAAGGCTGCCTGCGAACCCATAATTAGGGTGTAGTATGGCTGACCGGCGGTCTCCTGACCGCCGGTCAGCTTACCGACGCCGGGATCCCGGCAGCATACCGACGCCGGGATCTCGGCGGGGAGAGGCAAATGCAGAAAGCATCTTGCGGGCTCACTGCGCTCGCCACGCTGCGGGCTCGGTGGCGACCTACGGTCGCCACGGGTTCTATTCCCACTCTATGGGTGTCGTGGACACCCACGAGTGGAAATAGTCCCTGTTGGTCGGCATGCCGACCATCGGGATAGTGGGGGTCGGGAAGCTGGAGGAGGTCATGTGACCGTCGGTCTCCCGACCGTCGGTCACATGAATACCACCCCATAATTAGGTATATGTTCCTAATGCTTTAGAAATCACTGCAGTTGTAATTTACTCAAGCTTGCATCCTACTGAACAACCACTAGAGGTCCTCGAAGCCCATAATAGTCTTATACATAGTTTACCTTATATACTACAGTATGAAAATTAGGCGAACAGTCAACACAGATAGGGGGTTTGTATTGTTGTTTTTTCACAAATCATATTTTTCAGATATTGTTTTATACTATATTTGCTACCAAAGAATTATAATAAAAAATATTTCACCCCAGGATTAGGTAGGCTCTAATGGTGTTTTATTTTATGTTTTTATACCATATATGTTGTGAAGTAAATATCGCTATTAATAATATTAGATACATGTTGCCCCGTTACTGTAATTAATAATATGTGCTCCCAATACAATACAAATTAGTGTCATTGTTTTAAAATCTAGCAATCTACCAAGCAACCACTAGAGGTCACCTACTGTCAATAAATCTCCTATATAATAGCCCTATTCTGTGACCTTGTGATTCATTTGCTAACGCTGGGCGGAGTCACAACAGTGGGCGGAGTTATTCTAATGAGTCACAGAGATCTGGCCAAATCTACAGGAGACTAGGAGCAGAAGCAGATAGCATGGGCATTGGGCATGTCACAGGCAGGGGTGCATACCTCCCAGCTTTCTGCAGGAGCTTTCTCCAGGCAGAAGGAGGGAAACACACTCGGCGAAAATGGGGCGTGGCTTCACGGGAGGGCCCCCGTTTTCGTCAGTGAGGGGGCTTGCCCAGCGCTCTGTGAGCTGCTGGCATGCCCCCAGGGCTGATTATGAGTCCGGGGGGCACAGGGCACTTGAGACAGGGGAGCCCTAACTCATTGCTGTGCCTGCTGTGGGTTGGGGGCGTGGCCTAATCGCGGCCGCGCGGCCACGCCCCCTTATGCAAATTCCGATTTTTATTTTTATTTTTATAATGGGATTTTGGCCCCTCAGCTAGGGCTAAATCCAGAGGAGGTGGTCGCTCCCCCTACACACCCGCACAGGGAGAAGAAAGCAGGGAGACTGCTGCCTCCCTGCAACACCACAGACCTGCCAATACGCAGCAGCGTGTGCTGACTGTAGCACAATGCTGCCGCTGTTGCTGGCAGGACGGGGGGAGCTTCTGAGCTGGGACAGAGCTACTCCAGCCGGGGGGCCCCCTAAAACTGTGGGGCCAACGGTACGTATCCCCTGGCCACCCCCCCCCCCCTAATCCGGCTCTGCTGCTGGAACCCCCCCGTAATCCGTACCCCCTGATGCCCCCTCTCCCTCTGTCTCCACTATTCACCGCTGCTCTGCTAAGCAGAACAGCGAGTACAGGAGCTTTCCAACTGCCCCCCCCCCCACCGCCGGACATTGCGACCCGCGGGTGGGACAGCGGGACAGACCCCAAAAAATGGGACTGTCCCGCGAAAATTGGGACATTTGGGCGGTAAGCAGCACCTCTGGACCTCCTTTCCCATCCGCTGCAACACCCGTACCTGCCCCTACCCTACCCATGGTGCCTGCGGTCCCCTACCCAACCCCTGGCACACCCATCCCACAGCACCTCCGGAACCCTTCACCCATCCACAACATCCCCACACCTGCCCCTCTCCCACCCGTGGCACCCCTGCCCCTCCCCCACCTGCAGTGCCTCCGGACCCATCTGCATCCCCCACTCCTCTGCCCCTCCCCCATGCGCAGCACCTCCCGAACCTTCCCCATCCGGGCCCCACCCCCACTTCTGCCTCCCCTCCACCCGCAGCATCTACAGACACCATCCGCAGTCCCCCCCGCACCCGCTACATTCTGTACATCGTGCCCTGCAGGTGCTGTTCACGCCGTCGCAAGGGGCTGCGCCTCCTTCACCATCGCCCTTTCATTGTGCAATATTTAACCACTAACAAAGGAATGCAGGTAATACTCCATATAATACAAATATTAAACCCCAGAAAGGCATGCAAGGGTTAAGGGGGCGTAGCCCCTTGCGACGGTGTGAAGAGCGCCCGTAGGGCGCGATGAAGCACCTAGTAATTAAATAATAGCTATAACACCCCATACATGCGCCCATTTTATGCATATACAGTAGGGGCTGATTCAGGAGGCACACGCTCTTTTGATTAATTTGCAGTTGTAGGATGGTTTTGGATCTGCACATGTGCAGAAACTGTAGTGCGAATGTGCAGGAACCGCACTGAACATGTTCAGATCTTGGAATGCGATGTCCAACGCTAAGCCCCAAATGCTGCAGCATGATTGACACGCTTCTGGTGTTTGGGGGCGGCAACAGGGCAGCAACAGGAAGTGTCTCAGAAAACTGGGGCGTGTCAGCAACATTTTCTGGGCATGTCAAAGCTGCGTCCAGCATTACTGGCCATGGCAGTCTGATAAGGCCGAACATCCTGAGTTACTTATGGGTTACTCATATGTCCAATGTTCACACAGTTGATGCAATGCTGCATCTTTAGACACAGCAGCAGATGAGAGAAGGTGACAGTGGGCATTTTATTACTTAACATGCCTCCTGTGTCTTTAACTCAATTTTGAACAGCCTACGGCCTCCACCTCTGAAACAGCCCTATTGTCAACTACAAAGGTTTTTTTTTTTGTTCCTTATTTTTTATTCTATGTATATGTATTGTATATTTACAGTAAATAATATTCCATATATGGGTATGATATGGGAGCCCGGCAGTCAGGATGGCGGCGCTCATATGACCGACATCGGCATCCTGACAAATAGAATGCTGACAGGACATAGGGCATACTTGCCTACTTTTGAAAACTATTTTAGGGAGATTGTAGGTGTAAGCCAGGCATTCCCAACCACGGTCCTCAAGGCACACCAACAGTGCAGGTCTTAGTGATATCCAGGCTGCAGCACAGATGGTTAAATCAAAATAACTAAGCTACTAATTAAGTCACCTGTGCTGCAGCCTGGATATCCCTAATGCCTGCACTGTTGGTGTGCCTTGAGGACCGTGGTTGGGAATGCTTGGTGTAAGCAGAATGCAGCATGTCATGCTTCACCCAAAGGGCGTGTCTAGCTCCACCCAAAGGGTGTGTCTATTCCCACTATGGGGCATGTCCTTCAGTGGAAGGTGCTCACTCCAGTGACTATAGAAGAATTAATATGTTTTGATCGTTTTGACTGACCCAATATAGCTGCCTCCATATGAGATACAATATCCTCAAAATACAGATTTTCAGTGGTCAGCATTTAAAGTAAATCTAGCTTTTACAACAGACCTGCTAACACATGAGAAGTCTCAACAATACCAAACAAACCCCAAAATGAGCAGCACGGATGGTGTAATGGTTAGCATTACTGCCTCACAAGACTGAGATCAGGGGTTTGATTCCTGCCATGGCCCTATGTGGAGTTTGTATATTCTCCCTGTGATTGCATGGGTTTCCTCAGGGTATTCCAGTTTCCTCCACAGTCCAAAAATATACTGGTAGTATATTTAATTAGGCTCTCAGATAATTGGCTCCCAATAAAATTAACCCAATCATGAATGTGTCTGCATTAGGGATGAGCAGGTTTGGTTCTCAGCGAACCGAACTGTACCGGACTTTACCATTTGAGCCTGGATCCAAATCAGGCTCGGGTTTTCCCGCCTGACTCGGAAACCAGACCGAGGCAAAATGTCATCATCCCGCTGTCGGATTCTCGCGGGGTTTGGATTCCATATAAGGAGCCGCGCGTCCCCGCCATTTTCACTCCGGCATTGGAGAGTGTAGAGAGAGGACGTGTCTGTTTTGTTCATATGTTTGTAAATCCAGTCATCAAGACACAGAGACATGTGAGTTCACTGCTGTGCTGTTTATTCCCTCACCAACTCCAGGCACACTGCACACTGGACCACCCACTTCCCAGCATCCCCCTGGTCCCAAGGACCATCACAAATATATTTGTAATATCTACAAATATAAGCATTCTAATACACTAACATTACATCCTCTTTTCTTTAAAGATAAGCCCTGTACGCTTCAATGCAACAATTAACAACGTCATATTAAGAACATCATCTAACACGTTTCAATGAGTCTCTCAGGTCTGCGTATTTCCTTTTTGGGTCTTTCATACACAGTCTGTGTTTCATCTACCATGTTGGACCTTTATAGAATCGTGGTATGTTCACCATTATGAGGATCATCATACATGTCAGATGAAGGGTATTCTTCAGTCATGTTGTCTTCATTATGGTTAGGTTGAGATCTTAAATCCACCCGATTTCTTCTTACTTCCGTTCCACGCTCTGTACGTATAGTATAAGATCTTGGTGCTACTTGTGCTTGCACAATACCTTTCTGCACCCAAATACCTTTCTCATGATCTCTGAGACGGACTTGGTCACCAGATTTTAGATGAGATAAGCTTTTTGTTCGCCTGTCATGGAACAGTTTCTGTTTCACCGGTTGACGTTCCTTACTCAGTCTGACCAACGCTGAGTTATGTGTATTAAGCAGTTCATCATGTATCAGGAGATTTGCTCTAATCCTCCTTCCCATCAGCATTTGTGCAGGAGAAAGTCCATTCTGTAAAGGTGTACTGCGGTAGATTAAAAGATTTTTGTAGAAATCTTCTTTACCTTCTTGAGCTTTTTCACGAGACTCTTTACAGTTTTTACTGAACTTTCCACCAACCCATTTGAGCGTGGATAGTGGGGACTTGAGGTAGTATGGACAAATTCCCACTCATCAGCAAATTGTCTAAATTCAGCACTGGAAAACTGAGGACCATTGTCAGTGAACACTTCCATAGGAACACCATGCCTTGCAAAGATTGACTTCATGCAATTGATTACGGCTTTACTAGTAGTTGTATGTAGTGTCTTCACCTCAAGGTAGTTAGAGTAATAATCAGTCACGACAATGTATGTTTTCCCATTACAATCAAACAAATCTGCGCCAACTTTCTGGTATGGTCTCTCTGGCACTGCGTGAGGACTCAGTGGCTCGACTTGTTGTTTCGGTCTATACGTAAGACATAATTCACATGTAGCTGTAGTCTGTGCTATGTCTTGGTTCATTCTTGGCCAATACATAACTTCACGGGCTCTCCGCTTACATTTTTCTTCTCCTAAGTGGCCTTCATGTATCTTGCACAGCATAGTTTTTCTTAGTCGTGCAGGTATGACAAACCTATTGCCTTTGTAAATAATACCATCGACAACTGTAAGGTCACTGCGGTACATCCAATAATCATGGATAGACAGCGGGCACGCATGTTTTTCTGCTGGCCAACCTTTCAGAATGATATCTTTCAACACTTTCATTGTGTCATCTGTCTCAGTTTCTTTCCTAATCTGTTCTTGTCTTGCAAGAGACACTGGTAGAGAAGCTACGATCAAATTAACATAGGCTTCTATCTCTTCATCCATCAGACTTTTGGAACCTTCACTTTTGTCCACAGCACGAGAAAGTGTATCAGCAATGTACATGTATTTGCCGGGACAGTACAGCAAGTGTACATCATATTTCTGTAGTCTGATAAGCATTCGTTGAATTCTCATGGGACAGTCATGTAATGATTTAGTCATGATAGCTACCAATGGCTTGTGGTCAGTTTCCACTGTAAATGTTTGACCATACACAAACTGATGAAATCGCTCACATGCATATGTGATCGCTAGAAGTTCTTTTTCTATCTGAGCATACCTTGTTTCAGCACTTGTCAGTGCTCTTGATGCATAGATTACTGGTTGCCATGTATCCTCATGTTCTTGTAACAGCACTGAGCCTAGGCCAAATTGCGAAGCATCTGCTGAAATTCTTATTCTTTTCGCAGGATCAAAGAATTTTAGCACTGGTTGCTCTGTAATGATCTGTTTCAAGTTTTGCCAACTTTCTTCTTGTTCATGTGACCACATCCACTCGTTATCTTTGTCCAACAACCATCTAAGAGAGGCTGTTCATTCAGAGAGTTGAGAAATAAACTTTCCTAAGTAAGTAATCATCCCTAGGAATCTTCTGACGTTGTCTTTGTTGTTAGGACGTTCCATGTTCACTATGGCTGATATTTTCCTTGGGTCTGGTTTTACACCTTGATCCGAGACCACGTCGCCCATAAAGGTAAGTGTATTCACGCCAAATTCACATTTGTCCTTGTTTAGCTTTAGATTCACTTTCTTGACAAGTTCCATTACTTGTCTCAATCTAGAATCATGTTCTTCCTTTGTAGATCCCCAGACAATAATGTCATCCATCATTGTTTCAACACCTGGAATATGTTCAAAAATCATGTGTATCTTTTTGTGATATGCTTCTGGAGCAGTCAAAATTCCATATGGTAGTCTAAGAAATCTGTATCGACCGTCTGGTGTATTAAATGTACAAAGCTTTGAGCTGGCCTCATCTAGCTTCATTTGCCAGAATCCCGAAGATGCGTCCAATTTACTGAACCATTTTGCTCCCGCAAATTGCGACATGATTTCATTTCTGGTTGGTAGTGTTAGGCGCCGGGGTCCGCTCGTCGGTGCGGCCCGGCGCCTAGCAACCAGGGACGCCGTACGCGGACATCCGCCGGCTCCCTGGCAACGCTGGACGCCGGGCGCACTGAGCCGCACGGACCCTAGCAACGGGGACGCCACTGACGGACCGCGTTCCCCGTTGCTGGGTCCAGGGTTTAATGAACCTACACCTGTTTCCTGGCCGTGCAGCAAGGCAGCTGCACGGCATGTAGGTAATCAGCCCTGTCAGCACCTGATTGGAGGACTCCTGTTCATATGCACTCCCAGGGCTTCTCACAGACGCCGGTAATAGCTTCCTGCATGCTGTCTCTGTTTGCTGAGAGTCTGTTCCAGTCTTGCTGTATCCGGTCATTCCAGTATTCGGAAGTCCTGAACTCGGAAGTTGTCATCTTATTCCTGGAGTCTTGACTAATCACCGTATAACATCCAGTGGTGTTCGTGAGTCGCGGCTTTGCCGTGTGTTGCGGCTTGTCCGCTTTATTATTTATTATTTGTGTTTTGGAGCATTTCGTGGAGGGTTCCGCTTCCACAGGTCCACTCTGGTATCCAGCGGTGCTGGGTAGGAGTATTGGATAAGTGGATTTTGGTTGTCCTTTTCCCTGGCGGGTTTCCGCACATACTTCAGGTTTTGTTAGTTAGCTTGTTGCCCCTGGCCTGTTGTCAGTCAGAGGTCCTCTTGTTATCATCCTGCCTCGGATTTCCCTTTGTCTCTCACTAAGACCAGGGGGCACCGGAGTTGGGCAGACATAATCCGCCCTTCAAACGTGGCTGCCAGGGGCTCAAGAAACCATAGTCTCGCAGGGGATTTCCGATAGCACGGGTGAGACAATAGAGTTAGGGCGCCAGGGGCAACTAGTCTTTCCTGCTCCCGTTACCTGCATTCCATTCCAGCGCTCTGGTCCTTGTCATAAAATCTCCTCCGGTCAGGAGTGCTGGAATCATAACATTATTACCGGCCATACCAAAACTTAAAATTAAACGGAGTTTAATTTTTTCTTATTCAGTTTTTGTAAATAATTGTCGGCCTCATGAATCCAACAGGGTTAGGACCAAATCCTGGTCAGCTCTTAGTCAGTCAGATTCAAGAACTTACTCAGATGGTTCAGGATCTTTCCCTTCGGGTGAAGTCGCAGGAAGATCTTTTACGAACTTCCCCGAGGGTAGTTCCTGAACCAAAAATGCATTTGCCTGACCGTTTTTCTGGTGATAGAAAAGAGTTTTTTAATTTTAAAGAATCCTGTAAACTTTATTTTCGTTTAAGACCGATCTCCTCGGGTACTGAATCTCAGCGGGTCGGGATTATTATTTCTTTGCTCCAGGGGGATCCCCAGACTTGGGCATTTGGTTTAAAAGCAGATGATCCGGTGTTTTTGTCAGTAGACGCTTTTTTTGGGTCTTTAGGACTGTTATATGATGACCCTGATAGAGAGGCATCCGCTGAAGGTCAATTGCGCGCTCTCAGACAGGGTAGGAATCCTGCAGAGGTTTATTGTACGGAGTTTCGCCGGTGGTCGAACGACTGTGGCTGGAATGACCCAGCCCTGCGCAGTCAGTTTCGCCTCGGCTTATCAGAATCTATTAAAGACAGTCTCCTCCAGTATCCCGCTCCTGAGACTCTCGATAAACTCATGGAGCTTTCTATTAAGATTGATCGTCGTCTCAGAGAGCGGAAGGCTGAAAAAGGAGCATCGGTCAGGTCATCTCCATGTGTATATTCCATCCCTGAGGACATAGAGGAGCCCATGCAGATGGGTCTCTCCCGGTTGTCTCCTGAAGAGAGAGCCAGAAGGCAAAACTCTGGTCTTTGTTTGTACTGTGGGGGTAAGGGACATTTTGCTCGTAATTGTCCGAATAAGTCGGGAAACGCCTTGACCAGGTGAATTGTGAGGGGGTTCACCTAGGTCTGCAGCTTATCTCCTCGAATAACTCCCTTTTAGTCCCAGCTAAGGTTTCCTTTGGCAGCCTCAGTTCCTCTGTGTCGGCTTTTGTCGACAGTGGAGCCGCAGGAAACTTTATGGATTTAACTTGGGCTAAGGCCTTAGGCATTCCTCAGTTATCTTTGGGTAGGTGTGTCACCATGCATGGCTTAGATGGGAGTCCACTGTCCAATGGGGTTATTTCTCTCTGTACACCCCCTGTACTACTTACGGTAGGAGCTCTTCATTCTGAAAAAATCGAGTTCTTCCTTACCCATTGCCCAGCAGTTTCAGTGGTTCTGGGTCACCCTTGGCTGGCCTTTCACAATCCCACCATTGATTGGCGGTCAGGGGAGATTTCTCAATGGGGTGCCTTCTGTGATAAGGAATGTATTTCGTTTCCAGTCAGAATAGCTGCTGCCATTCCTGAACTCATTCCCGTGGAGTACCAGGAGTTTGCTGATGTGTTCTCCAAGGGCAATGCAGACAATCTGCCTCCCCATCGGCCTTATGATTGCGCCATTGAGCTAATTCCTGGTGCCGCATTGCCAAAGGGAAGGTTATATGCTTTATCCGGGCCAGAAACTGCGGCCATGAATGACTATGTTAAAGAGAGCCTAGGGAAAGGATTTATTAGGCCATCTAAATCTCCTTTAAGTGCAGGCTTCTTCTTTGTGGAGAAAAAGGATGGCTCGCTCAGACCTTGCATTGACTATAGAGCCCTAAATAAAATCTCAGTTAAAAATACTTATCCTCTGCCGCTGATTTCTGTCCTCTTTGATCAGCTGCGTTCGGCTGTGATTTTTTCCAAAATTGATCTAAGAGGAGCGTATAACCTCATTCGAATCAGGTCCGGAGATGAGTGGAAGACAGCCTTCAGTACTCAGTCGGGTCACTACGAGTACCTAGTGATGCCGTTCGGCTTGTCTAACGCTCCAGCAGTTTTCCAGGACCTCATTAACGATGTGCTCCGTGACTTCCTAGGGAAATTCGTGGTCGTTTACTTAGACGACATCCTGATTTATTCTGACTCTATTGAACAACATGTTACCCAGGTGCATCAGGTTCTTCAAAAGTTACGTGAGAATCATTTATATGCCAAACTGGAAAAATGCGAGTTTCATGTCACGGAGGTATCTTTTTTAGGGTACATTATTTCCCCTCTGGGATTTTTCATGGAACCAAAGAAGCTCCAGGCCATCCTTAGTTGGGCGCAACCCACCAATTTAAAAGCAATTCAGCGCTTTTTAGGGTTTGCGAATTATTACAGGAGGTTCATTCATTCTTTTTCCGACCTGGTTGCTCCCATTGTGGCCCTGACAAAGAAAGGAGCGGATCCTACCAACTGGTCGCGTGAAGCGGAGTTGTCCTTTCGGGCCTTGAAACAAGCTTTTGTCTCGGCTCCAGTCCTCAGACATCCCAATCCAGGATTGCCCTTCGTTGTGGAGGTTGATGCCTCGGAGGTTGGAGTAGGGGCTATACTATCTGAAAAGGATCCAGAGTCTCTGGAACTACATCCTTGTGCCTTTATGTCCAGGAAATTCTCCTCCGCTGAATCCAACTATGACGTTGGTAACTGGGAATAACTGGCAATAAAATGGGCTTTCGAGGAGTGGAGGCATTGGCTGGAGGGAGCAACACATACCATTTCAGTATTGACTGACCATAAGAATCTGCAATACATCGAATCAGCTAAGCGGCTGAATGCCCGGCAGGCTCGTTGGGCTTTGTTCTTTACTCGTTTCAAATTTATTATAACTTTCAGGCCAGGTTCCAAGAATACCAAGGCAGATGCTCTGTCACGCAGTTTTCTTCCGGTTCATGATAACAGTCCTGTTACTCCCATACTTCCATCTTCAGTCATTTGGGCAGGCCTCACACAAGATTTATTTACCCAGTTAAAACAGCTTCAACACCAAACTCCTGGAAATACTCCTACTGGTCGTCTTTACGTCCCTGAGTTCTTGAGAGCTACTGTTTTGACTGAGTTCCATGATAACAAAGTTTCCGGGCATCCAGGGATCTCTAAGACATTGGAGTTAGTCTCCCGCTCAGTATGGTGGCCTGGTCTTTCTAAAGACGTTAAGGAGTTTGTTTCTTCATGTCAGGTTTGTGCACAGCATAAGGTTCCCCGTTCCTTGCCTATCGGGCAACTTATGCCCTTGAATGTCCCTCTCAGGCCATGGTCTCATATTTCCATGGATTTTGTGGTGGACCTTCCCCTTTCAGCTGGATGCAGAGTCATTTGGGTGGTAGTAGACCGTTTTAGCAAGATGGCTCATTTCATTGCCCTTCCCCGACTGCCATCTGCCCAAGGATTGGCAGTGTTGTTTCTCCGCCATGTTTTCAGACTTCATGGGTTGCCCACTGATATTGTTTCTGATCGGGGTCCACAATTCATTGCACAATTCTGGAAGTGTTTTTGTGCTTCGTTAAAGATGAGATTGTCATTAACATCTGGTTACCACCCACAGTCCAACGGGCAAACCGAGCGAGTTAACCAATCATTGAAACAGTATTTGCGTTTGTACTCAGCCAAACTCCAGAATGATTGGTCCGAGTTTCTTCCATTGGCGGAGTTTGCTTACAATAATTCTTGTCATTCCTCCACCAACATGTCTCCATTCTTTTCAGTTTTTGGTTTTCACCCCAGAGCTAATTCTTTTTTTCAACATTCCTCAGTTTCCTCGCTAACCTTAACCTCCCATCTCAGAGCCATTTGGAAAAAAGTGCACCTTGCTCTCAGAAAAGCGGCCTTTCGAGAGAAAAAATTTTCTGACCGGCTCCGACGTCCTTGCAATTTTAAGGTGGGAGATAGGGTATGGTTGTCGACTTGTAACATTAGACTTCGACAATCTTCAGCTAGGTTGGGACCCAAATTTATTGGACCATTTCATATCATTAAAAAAGTTAACCCAGTTGCTTTCCGGTTACGTTTACCAAAATCTCTTCGGATTGGTAATACGTTTCATTGCTCCCTGTTGAAGCCATACATTTCTTCCAATAAATTTCCTCGGAAGATTTCTCAGGGAAGATCTCCAGTGGATGTACAGGGACAACAGGAGTTGCTGGTGGAGAAGGTTCTCGATTCCAAGTTGTCCAGGGGCCGGCTTTATTTTCTGGTTCACTGGAGAGGTTATGGTCCAGAGGAAAGGTCCTGGGTCCTGGATAAGGATCTTCATGCCCCAAGGCTCAAGAGGGCATTTTTTCGGGAATTTCCTTGGAAGCCTGGCATTAGGGGTTCCTTGACCCCTCCTCAAGGGGGGGGGGGTACTGTTAGGCGCCGGGGTCCGCTCGTCGGTGCGGCCCGGCGCCTAGCAACCAGGGACGCCGTACGCGGACAGCCGCCGGCTCCCTGGCAACGCTGGACGCCGGGCGCACTGAGCCGCACGGACCCTAGCAACGGGGACGCCACTGACGGACCGCGTTCCCCGTTGCTGGGTCCAGGGTTTAATGAACCTACACCTGTTTCCTGGCCGTGCAGCAAGGCAGCTGCACGGCATGTAGGTAATTAGCCCTGTCAGCACCTGATTGGAGGACTCCTGTTCATATGCACTCCCAGGGCTTCTCACAGACGCCGGTAATAGCTTCCTGCATGCTGTCTCTGTTTGCTGAGAGTCTGTTCCAGTCTTGCTGTATCCGGTCATTCCAGTTTTCGGAAGTCCTGAACTCGGAAGTTGTCATCTTATTCCTGGAGTCTTGACTAATCACCGTATAACATCCAGTGGTGTTCGTGAGTCGCGGCTTTGCCGTGTGTTGCGGCTTGTCCACTTTATTATTTATTATTTGTGTTTTGGAGCATTTCGCGGAGGGTTCCGCTTCCACAGGTCCACTCTGGTATCCAGCGGTGCTGGGTAGGAGTATTGGATAAGTGGATTTTGGTTGTCCTTTTCCCTGGCGGGTTTCCGCACATACTTCAGGTTTTGTTAGTTAGCTTGTTGCCCCTGGCCTGTTGTCAGTCAGAGGTCCTCTTGTTATCATCCTGCCTCGGATTTCCCTTTGTCTCTCACTAAGACCGGGGGGCACCGGAGTTGGGCAGACATAATCCGCCCTTCAAACGTGGCTGCCAGGGGCTCAAGAAACCATAGTCTCGCAGGGGATTTCCGATAGCACGGGTGAGACAATAGAGTTAGGGCGCCAGGGGCAACTAGTCTTTCCTGCTCCCGTTACCTGCATTCCATTCCAGCGCTCTGGTCCTTGTCATAAAATCTCCTCCGGTCAGGAGTGCTGGAATCATAACAGGTAGTTTGAAATGTTCTCGTTTAATAGCTTTGTTTAAATCTCTGGGGTCTAGAGATATTCTGAGTTGTCCATTTTTCTTTTCAACAATTACTAAGGAGCTTACCCATTCAGTAGGCTCATCAACTTTCTGTATCACACCCAAGGCTTTCATGCAATTTAACTCTTGTTTCAGTCTTTCTCTCAGCGCAAATGGCACTTTTCTACAGGGGTGTATCACTGAAGAAACTTGCGTGTCTATATTTATTTTATGCTCTCCAGGCAAACAACCTAGACCTTCAAACAAGTCTCTGTATTCTGTAAACATCAATTTGCAGTCATCTTCTACTTGTGATGTCACCATAAAAACTTTCTTTAGCAAGCTTAGTTTCTCACAGGAACTTAATCCTAGAATCGGTTGCACATTTTTATCCACAATCAGTAGAGATGTTTTAAACTGTTGTCCCTTATATTTCAGTGTCACTAAGCATGTACCTTTCACAGGAATTTCCTCCCCAGTGTACCCTGTAACTTTCACTTTGGCTGGATGAATTTTAGGTTTTACTCTAAAAGTCTTATAGTCTTGAAATGATATTAAATTCACCTGCGCGCCAGTATCAAGCTTAAAGGGAATGACAATCTTGTTCACAGTTAAAGGGACAATCCATTCTTTCTTATCTGCACTGCAAAGTTCAATGCAATCCACAAAGAATTCCTCTGTTTGTTTAACAGCATGCACTGTGGTTGTTCCACTTTTAAATTTACAGCATTTGGCAAAGTGATTAAGTCTACCACATTTCATGCAGGTTTTACCATAAGCAGGGCACATTTTAGGATTGTGAGCATTTCCACATCTACTACACATTTCCTTATTAGACTGTGGCTTAGACTGCTTCATTCTTGAGAATGGAGGTTTGCTTGGCTCTGTTTTCTGAACTACATGGACAGCAGCATCAACTTCCTTGTGTAACTTTTTGGCTTGAAATCTAGTTATTTCTGCAGATCTACACATAGTCACTGCCTTTTCTAGTGTTAGGTCTTGCTCTCTCAGCAGTCTCTCTCTGAGTCCATTATCAGGTATTCCACAGACAACGCGATCTCTAATCAGTGAATCCTTTAAATCACCAAACTCTCAGGTTTTACTGAGTGATTGCAGCTCTGTAACATACTGATCAAATCCATCTCCAGACTTCTGATCACATGTGAAAAACGTATATCTTTCATATGTCACATTTTTCCTTGGCACAAAGTAATCTTCAAACTTTTGCAATATAGAAGATAGCACCATATTCTGCCCCTCAGCAAACTGAAAACTATTATAAATGTCCAGCACATCCTCTCCTATCACATGGAGGAAAATGGATGCCTTCGTTTTTTCAGCCTCTGAATCAGCTCCACATGCAGCAAGATATATATTAAACCTTTGCTTAAATCTTTTCCAGTTTTCAGACAAGTTACCAGACATCAGCATGCCAGTTGGAGGAGCCAGTTTATCCATGATTACTCACTGTTTGAAGTTAGGAGCACACGGCAGGCTTTGCAGACACTGATTATCACAGCCTTACAGACTTCTGCAAGATTCTTTCACACTCTGAGAGCACTAGCAGTCCAAGTTAAACTTCTTCTGACACCATGTTTTGTTCATATGTTTGTAAATCCAGTCATCAGGACACAGAGACATGTGAGTTCACTGCTGTGCTGTTTATTCCCTCACCAACTCCAGGCACACTGCACACTGGACCACCCACTTCCCAGCATCTCCCTGGTCCCAGGGACCATCACTGAAGATTCAGGCTTACACAGATTAGTAAGGGAGTGTCTACAAATGTAAGCATTCTAATACACTAACATCACAGTGTCTCCGTTCTCTCAGTGTCCGTGTCTTGTGCTATATTTGTCCAGTCACAGTGGTTATGTCCTCTTGCTGCCATATGTCCATTGCTGCTGTGTTGTGCTGCATCAGTTCAGTGGTGGTGTATTGTGCTGCATCAGTCCAGTGGTAGTGTCCTGTGCATCAGTCATTAGTCATTCCAGTGACCAGGCAGTCACAGTGGTATACTCTGATGCCATATGTCCAGTGCTGCCGTATAATAATAATAAGTCCCTTACAGTGTTGCTGTGTTGTCCTGTATCAGTCAGATTTGGATGTATAATTCCAGTGAGAATTGTGTCGCTTGTATTATTCATACAGCTACCTCATTGCATCTCTTCAACATCTTTGCATGAGGTGCTGTTTGCGGCATAGTTTTATGAAAAGTGCTATCCTGTCTGACACTGCCGTATGAGTCCAGAGGTACTGGTGTATTAGTCCTGGGGTACTGCCGTATAAGTCCACCAATTGCAGAATTTTTGAAAAATGACAGGGGCATGCAGGAGATGCTGTCAGTGGACCGAACAATTGTGGCCCACTTTCGACATTCAACCACTGCGTGACACTACTAGATCGGCCAGGTGGTTGTGTTGCTTAGCTTAGTCATACAGCAACCTCGGTGCACCTCTTTTTTTTTTTTTATGTGCTGTTTGGGGCCTTTTTTTATATCTGCCCTTCTGTCTGCCACTGCAGTGCCACTCCTAGATGGGCCAATTGTTTGTGTCGCTTGGCTTAGTCCTACAACTACCTCATTGCACCTCTTCTACATCTTTGCATGAGGTGCTTTTTGGGGCCTAGTTTTTGAAAAGTGTCATCCTGTCTGACACTGCAGTGCCACTCCTAGATGGGCCAGGTGTTTGTGCCACACACTTGTGTCGCTTGGCTTAGTCATACAGCCACCTCTGTGCACCTCTTTTTCGTCTTTGCATCATGTGCTGTTTGGGGCCTTTTTTTTTTATATCTGCCCTTCTGTCTGACACTGCATTGTCACTCCTAGATGGGCCAGGTGTTTGTGCCGCACACTTGTGTCGTTTAGCTTAGACATACAGCCACCTTGGTGCAACCTTTTGGCCTAAAAACAATATTGTGAGGTGTGAGGTGTTCAGAATAGACTGGAAATGAGTGGAAATGAATGTTATTGAGGTTAATAATACCGTAGGATCAAAATTACCCCCAAATTCTGTGATTTTAGCCATTTTTATTTTATTTTTTTCAAAAATCATCCAGATCCAAAACCAAAACCAAAACATGAAAGGGTGGTTTTGGCAAAAACCAAAACACGAAAGTGGAATTAGAACCAAAACCAAAACACAAAACACGAAAAGTGCCAGATGCACATCTCTAGTCTGCATGTACTAGAGATGAGCGCCGGAAATTTTTCGGGTTTTGTGTTTTGGTTTTGGGTTCGGTTCCGCGGCCGTGTTTTGGGTTCGACCGCGTTTTGGCAAAACCTCACCGAATTTTTTTTGTCGGATTCGGGTGTGTTTTGGATTCGGGTGTTTTTTTCCAAAAAACCTAAAAAACAGCTTAAATCATAGAATTTGGCGGTCATTTTGATCCCAAAGTATTATTAACCTCAAAAACCATAATTTCCACTCATTTTCAGTCTATTCTGAATACCTCACACCTCACAATATTATTTTTAGTCCTAAAATTTGCACCGAGGTCGCTGTGTGAGTAAGATAAGCGACCCTAGTGGCCGACACAAACACCGGGCCCATCTAGGAGTGGCACTGCAGTGTCACGCAGGATGGCCCTTCCAAAAAACCCTCCCCAAACAGCACATGACGCAAAGAAAAAAAGAGGCGCAATGAGGTAGCTGTGTGAGTAAGATTAGCGACCCTAGTGGCCGACACAAACATCGGGCCCATCTAGGAGTGTCACTGCAGTGTCACGCAGGATGTCCCTTCCAAAAAACCCTCCCCAAACAGCACATGACGCAAAGAAAAAAAGAAGCGCAATGAGGTAGCTGTGTGAGTAAGATAAGCGACCCTAGTGGCCGACACAAACACCGGGCCCATCTAGGACTATTGGCATTCCTGGGGAAGGAGGAAATTGACACTGAGGGAGTTGGTGGGGTGGTTTGCGTGAGCTTGGTTACAAGATTTACTGGTCAGTGGACTGCTTCCGCTGTCACCCAAAGTTTTTGAACTTGTCACTGACTTATTATGAATGCGCTGCAGGTGACGTATAAGGGAGGATGTTCCGAGGTGGTTAACGTCCTTACCCCTACTTATTACAGCTTGACAAAGGGAACACACGGCTTGACACCTGTTGTCCGCATTTCTGGTGAAATACCTCCACACCGAAGAGCTGATTTTTTTGGTATTTTCACCTAGCATGTCAACGGCCATATTCCTCCCACGGACAACAGGTGTCTCCCCGGGTGCCTGACTTAAACAAACCACCTCACCATCAGAATCCTCCTGGTCAATTTCCTCCCCAGCACCAGCAACACCCATATCCTCCTCATCCTGGTGTACTTCAACACTGACATCTTCAATCTGACTATCAGGAACTGGACTGCGGGTGCTCCTTCCAGCACTTGCAGGGGGCGTGCAAATGGTGGAAGGCGCATGCTCTTCACGTCCAGTGTTGGGAAGGTCAGGCATCGCAACCGACACAATTGGACTCTCCTTGTGGATTTGGGATTTCAAAGAACGCACAGTTCTTTGCGGTGCTTTTGCCAGCTTGAGTCTTTTCAGTTTTCTAGCGAGAGGCTGAGTGCTTCCATCCTCATGTGAAGCTGAACCACTAGCCATGAACATAGGCCAGGGCCTCAGCCGTTCCTTGCCACTCCGTGTGGTAAATGGCATATTGGCAAGTTTACGCTTCTCCTCCGACAATTTTATTTTAGGTTTTGGAGTCCTTTTTTTACTGATATTTGGTGTTTTGGTTTTGACATGCTCTGTACTATGCCATTGGGCATCGGCCTTGGCAGACGACGTTGCTGGCATTTCATCGTCTCGGCCATGACTAGTGGCAGCAGCTTCAGCACGAGGTGGAAGTGGATCTTGATCTTTCCCTAATTTTGGAACCTCAACATTTTTGTTCTCCATATTTTAATAGGCACAACTAAAAGGCACCTCAGGTAAACAATGCAGATGGATGGATTGGATACTAGTATACAATTATGGACGGGCTGCCGAGTGCCGACACAGAGGTAGCCACAGCCGTGAACTACCGCACTGTACTGTGTCTGCTGCTAATATATAGACTGGTTGATAAAGAGATAGTATACTCGTAACTAGTATGTATGTATAAAGAAAGAAAAAAAAACCACGGTTAGGTCACTGGTATATACAATTATGGACAGGCTGCCGAGTGCCGACACAGAGGTAGCCACAGCCGTGAACTACCGCACTGTACTGTGTCTGCTGCTAATATATAGACTGGTTGATAAAGAGATAGTATACTCGTAACTAGTATGTATGTATAAAGAATGAAAAAAAAACCACGGTTAGGTCACTGGTATATACAATTATGGACGGGCTGCCGAGTGCCGACACAGAGGTAGCCACAGCCGCGAACTACCGCACTGTACTGTGTCTGCTGCTAATATATAGACTGGTTGATAAAGAGATAGTATACTCGTAACTAGTATGTATGTATAAAGAAAGAAAAAAAAACCACGGTTAGGTCACTGGTATATACAATTATGGACGGGCTGCCGAGTGCCGACACAGAGGTAGCCACAGCCGTGAACTACCGCACTGTACTGTGTCTGCTGCTAATATATAGACTGGTTGATAAAGAGATAGTATACTCGTAACTAGTATGTATGTATAAAGAAAGAAAAAAAAACCACGGTTAGGTGGTATATACAATTATGGACGGGCTGCCGAGTGCCGACACAGAGGTAGCCACAGCCGTGAACTACCGCACTGTACTGTGTCTGCTGCTAATATATAGACTGGTTGATAAAGAGATAGTATACTCGTAACTAGTATGTATGTATAAAGAAAGAAAAAAAAACCACGGTTAGGTCACTGGTATATACAATTATGGACGGGCTGCGGAGTGCCGACACAGAGGTAGCCACAGCCGTGAACTACCGCACTGTACTGTGTCTGCTGCTAATATATAGACTGGTTGATAAAGAGATAGTATACTCGTAACTAGTATGTATGTATAAAGAAAGTAAAAAAAAAACCACGGTTAGGTGGTATATACAATTATGGACGGGCTGCCGAGTGCCGACACAGAGGTAGCCACAGCCGTGAACTACCGCACTGTACTGTGTCTGCTGCTAATATATAGACTGGTTGATAAAGAGATAGTATACTCGTAACTAGTATGTATGTATAAAGAAAGAAAAAAAAAACCACGGTTAGGTCACTGGTATATACAATTATGGACGGGCTGCCGAGTGCCGACACAGAGGTAGCCACAGCCGTGAACTACCGCACTGTACACTGGTTGATAAAGAGATAGTAGTATACTCGTAACAACTAGTATGACGACGGTATAAAGAATGAAAAAAAAACCACGGTTAGGTGGTATATAATACAATTATGGTTGGACGGACTGCCTGCCGAGTGCCGACACAGAGGTAGCCACAGCCGTGAACTACCGCACTGTACACTGGTTGATAAAGAGATAGTAGTATACTCGTAACAACTAGTATGACGACGGTATAAAGAATGAAAAAAAAACCACGGTTAGGTGGTATATAATACAATTATGGTTGGACGGACTGCCTGCCGAGTGCCGACACAGAGGTAGCCACAGCCGTGAACTACCGCACTGTACACTGGTTGATAAAGAGATAGTAGTATACTCGTAACAACTAGTATGACGACGGTATAAAGAACGAAAAAAAAAGCACGGTTAGGTGGTATATATTATAATACAATTATGGATGGACGGACTGCCTGCCGAGTTCCGACACAGAGGTAGCCACAGCCGTGAACTACCGCACTGTACACTGGTTGATAAAGAGATAGTAGTATACTCGTAACAACTAGTATGACGACGGTATAAAGAACGAAAAAAAAACCACGGTTAGGTGGTATATATTATAATACAATTATGGATGGACGGACTGCCTGCCGAGTTCCGACACAGAGGTAGCCACAGCCGTGAACTACCGCACTGTACACTGGTTGATAAAGAGATAGTAGTATACTCGTAACAACTAGTATGACTATGACGACGGTATAAAGAAAGAAAAAAAAAACCACGGTTAGGTGGTATATAATACAATTATGGATGGACGGACTGCCTGCCGAGTGCCGACACAGAGGTAGCCACAGCCGTGAACTACCGCACTGTACTGTGTCTGCTGCTAATATAGACTGGTTGATAAAGAGATAGTATACAATACTACTAATATACTGGTGGTCAGGCACTGGTCACCACTAGTCACACTGGCAGTGGCACTCCTGCAGCAAAAGTGTGCACTGTTTAATTTTAATATAATATTATTTATCATGTACTCCTGGCTCCTGCTATAACAACCTGCAGTGCTCCCCAGTCTCCCCCACAATTATAAGCTTTATATACAATACATTGATGTGCAGCACACTGGGCTGAGCAGTGCACACAGACTGAGTCACTGTGTGACTGTGTATCGTTTTTTTCAGGCAGAGAACGGATATATTAAATAAAACAAACAACTGCACTGTCTCTGGTGGTCACTGGTCACTGTGGTCGTCAGTCACTAAACTCTGTCTGCACTCTGCACTCTCTTCTAATCTACAGTATCACAGCAATCTCTCTCTCTCTCTCTCTTCTAAATCTAATCTAAATGGAGAGGACGCCAGCCACGTCCTCTCCCTATCAATCTCAATGCACGTGTGAAAATGGCGGCGACGCGCGGCTCCTTATATAGAATCCGAGTCTCGCGAGAATCCGACAGCGTCATGATGACGTTCGGGCGCGCTCGGGTTAACCGAGCAAGGCGGGAAGATCCGAGTCGCTCGGACCCGTGAAAAAAAAAATGAAGTTCGTGCGGGTTCGGATTCAAAGAAACCGAACCCGCTCATCTCTAGCATGTACATAATGGGGAATATAGATTATAAGCTCCACTAGGGCAGGGACTGATGTTTAATGGCCAAAGATTCTCTATAAAGTGCAGAGTGGGTATATGAATAACTGGTAATAAATAATAAAATAGAAAAAATCTGTCTATACAACCATTGAAAAGCAATTTGACATAAAACAGATACAGTGAGCGACATAACAAGCCATTGTGTCATCATATTTGCTCTATAAAACCCCCCTATAAGGTCACCTGCACTCAAGCAAGAGTATTCTTAAAATATCGATTTTCAGGGGGCAGCATTTAAATCTAGCTTTTACTACAGACCTGCTAGCACATGACTAGCCTAAACAATGACATAGAGCATCCCTATGCTAACCCTCACCTTAGTACCCTAACCTAACCCTCACCCTAAACATTAACCCTAATACCCTATCCCTGGTCCTAATACCCTAACAAACCTAACCCAATGGTGATTCCTTACCTCTCCCTCACCATAAGCCCTAACCTTAATATCTAAACTAACTCCAATATCCTATCCCTAAAACCCTAACACTTAACACAAACCGCCAACTAACCCTAATACCATAACTCCTAAAACCAACCCTAACACCCTATCCCCATCTCTTAAACTACACTAACCCAAACCACTAAACCAACCCTAATACTCTAACTCTAAAGGGTAGACTGAGTGGGCCATTTGGTTTTTAACTGCCGTCAAATTCTTTGTCTCTATGAAAACCATAAAACAAAGAGTAGCATACCACAGAGTAGGTTTGTGTATGGATAGCATACTACCAGAGGATGCTATAACACTGACCCTATAACTCTGACGCAATCCATATAACACTGACCCTATCCCTATAACACTATACCTATTACACTGACCCTATACTATAACACTGACATTGTCCCTACAACTCTGACCAGATCAGGTATGATATACTGGATATAAATCGCCATCTGCTGTCCCTCAAGGTAAGAACATGCATATGAATAAACTAATAATCTTTTGTATATATTTCAACACCCCTTTTTAACAGACATAGAAACATAGAAACATAGAATTTGACGGCAGATAAGAACCACTTGGCCCATCTAGTCTGCCCCTTTTTTATTTTATCCTTTAGGCAATCTCAACCCTTTTTTAACCTTAATTCTTTGTAAGGATATTCATATGCCTGTCCCAAGCATGTTTAAATTGCCCTACAGTCTTAGCCTCTACCACCTCTGCTGGGAGGCTATTCCACTTATCCACTACCCTTTCTGTGAAGTAATTTTTCCTTACATTTCCCCTGAACCTCCCCCCCTCCAGTCTCAATGTATGCCCTCGAGTTCTAATACTTCTTTTCCTTTGAAGAATGTTTCCCTCCTGAACTTTGTTAAGACCCTTGATATATTTGAAAGTTTCTATCATGTCTACCCTTTCCCTTCTCTCCTCCAAACTATACATGTTAAGATCTTTTAGCCTTTCCGGGTAAGTTTTGTGATGTAGGTCATGCACCATTTTAGTTGCCCTTCTTTGTACACTCTCTAATGTATTTATATCCTTCTGGAGATAGGGTCTCCAGAACTGGACACAGTATTCCAGATGGGGCCGTACCAATGACCTATACAGTGGCATTATCACTTCTTTTTTCCTGCTACTGATTCCTCTCCCTATGCAACCAAGCATCTGACTTGCCTTTCTCATTGCTTTGTTGCATTGCTTTCCTGCCTTCAAGTCACTTGAAATAGTGACTCCTAAATCTCTTTCCTCCTCAGTAGTTTCCATTATAGTATCATTGATACTATATTTAGCCTTTTGGTTTTTGAGACCCAAGTGCATGATTTTGCATTTTTTAGCATTAAACTGTAGTTGCCACGTTCTTGACCATTTCTCAAGCCTACCTAGGTCATTAATCATTTGTTTTACACCTCCCGGTGTGTCTACCCTGTTGCATATCTTTGTATCATCTGCAAAAAGGCATATCTTCCCTTCAATACCACCTGCAATGTCACTAACAAAGATATTAAAGAGAACTGGACCAAGTACATATCCCTGGGGTACTCCACTGGTAACATTTCCCTCCATAGATTGCACTCCATTAACTACAACTGTCTGTTTCCTATCCTGCAACCAGGTTCTTATCCATTTCAAGTTTATTTAGGGGGAACATATACTAAGCAGTGATATGAGCGGAGAAGTGAGCCAGTGGAGAAGTTGCCCATGGCAACCAATCAGCCCTGAAGTAACATCTATAATTTGCATACTATAAAATTATACAGAGCTGCTGATTGGTTGATGGGGCAACTTCTCCACTAGCTCACTTCTCCGCTCTTATCACTGCTTAGCAGGGACGTGCAGTCAGGGGAGGCAGTGCCTCCCCTGTCATAATGATTAAAATAATAAAAAGAAGATATTTATAACACAGTCTGTTATAAATATCTTTTTTTATTATTTTAATAATTCTCCCCCCCTGTGGCTGCGTGTGAGGGACAGCTGGGAGGCAGCGGGAGAGGTGCCTCCCGCTGCTAACACTAAAAGTCCGGCAGCGGGGGGCTGGCAGGGGGCGGGGCGCAGCATTGGGCTGTGAAAGCCCATTGAAAATGAATGGGGAAGCGGCACCTATACTGGTGCCGCAATAACAGGGGCGTGCATTCAGCCCCGATGAATGCACGCCCCTGTCAGTGCCCCAGATGTGATTGGCCCAGCGGATCCAGTGCTGGATCCGCTGTCCAATCACTAGCGAGCCCCCTTCCCGGCTGCAGCAGGCGCCGTGGGCTGTGTGGGCGCCCGCTGCAGCCAGCGCCGCTGACTGACACCAGAGGTCATAATTGACCCCTAGTGTCTGAGCGGCGCTACTATGGGAGAGACGTCATGAGTCATGACGTCTCTCCCATAGTACAGCAGAGACGAGCCGGCGGACGGAGACGGAGGACAGCGCTGCAGGAGCGGTAAGTATGTGTGTGTGTGTTTTTTTTTGGGATGTGTTTGTGTTGGGGGCAGAGCAACAGGGGGAACAGCAACTGGGGGGCACTACAACAAGGTGCACAGCAACAGGGGCACAACTATAAGGGGCACAGCAACAGGGGAACAACTATAAGGGGCACAGCAAAAGGGGCACAACTACAAGGGGCACAGCAACAGGGGCACAACTATAAGGGGCACAGCAACTGGGGACACAACAACAAGGGGCACAACAACAAGGGGCACAGCAACTGGGGGGCACAACAACAAGGGGCACAGCAACAGGGGCACAACTATAAGGGGCACAGCAAAAGGTGCACAACTACAAGGTGCACAACTACAAGGGGCACAGCAACTGGGGGGCACAACTACAAGGGGCACAGCAACTGGGGGGCACAACTACAAGGGGCACAACTACAAGGGGCACAGCAACTGGGGGGCACAACTACAAGGGGCACAGCAACTGGGGGGCACAACTACAAGGGGCACAGCAACTGGGGGGCACAACTACAAGGGGCACAGCAACTGGGGGCACAATTACAGGGGTCACAGCTACTGGGGTCACAGCTACTGGGGTCACAGCTACTGGGGGCAAAGCTACAGGGTGCACAGTGACTGGGGTCACAGCTACTGGGGGCAAAGCTACAGGGGGCACAGCGACTGGGGGCACAGCAACAGGGGGCACAACTACTCGGGGCACAGCTAGGGACACAGCTATTGGGGGCAAAGCTACAAGGGGCACAGCGACTGGGGTCACAGCTACTGGGGGCACAGCTACTGGGGGCAAAGCTACAGGGTGCACAGTGACTGGGGTCACAGCTACTGGGGGCAAAGCTACAGGGGGCACAGCGACAGGGGGCACAACTACTCGGGGCACAGCTAGGGGGCACAGCTATTGGGGGCAAAGCTACAAGGGCACAGCGACTGGGGTCACAACTACTGGGGGCACAGCGACTGGGGGCAAAGCTACAAGGGGCACAGCAACTGGGGGCACAACTACAAGGGGCACAGCAACTGGGGGGCACAACTACAAGGGGCACAGCAACTGGGGCACAATTACAGGGGTCACAGCTACTGGGGTCACAGCTACCCGGGGCAAAGCTACAGGGTGCACAGCGACTGGGGTCACAGCTACTGGGGGCAAAGCTACAGGGGGCACAGCGACTGGGGGCACAGCAACAGGGGGCACAACTACTCGGGGCACAGCAAGGGGCACAGCTATTGGGGGCAAAGCTACAAGGGGCACAGTGACTGGGGTCACAGCTACTGGGGGCACAGCTACTAAGGCAAAGC
This sequence comes from Pseudophryne corroboree, assembly GCF_028390025.1. NCBI lineage: Eukaryota > Metazoa > Chordata > Amphibia > Anura > Myobatrachidae > Pseudophryne > Pseudophryne corroboree. Next base: position 636,748,230 of record NC_086445.1, on the reverse strand, counting down.
TACAGGGTGCACAGCGACTGGGGTCACAGCTACTAGGGGCAAAGCTACAGGGGGCACAGCGACAGGGGGCACAACTACTCGGGGCACAGCTAGGGGGCACAGCTATTGGGGGCAAAGCTACAAAGGCACAGCAACTGGGGTCACAACTACTGGGGGCACAGTGACTGGGGGCAAAGCTACAGGGGCCACAGCGACTGGAGGCACAACTACTCAGGGGACTGCTACAACGGGCACAGCTACAACGGGCACAGCTACAGGGGTCACAACTACTGGGGGCACTGCTACTGGGGGCACTGCTACAGGGGGCAAAGCTACTAGGGGTATAGCTACTAGGCTCACAACTATCAGCGGCGCCTGCTCCATCATCCCAGCTAGCAGCAGCACTCTCCCCTGTCTGTGCTAACGTCCTCCCGCGTCAGCGAGTGTATAATATTCATTAATTTCTCTCTCTCCTCCTGTGGATTACTTTGTTTGTAAGTATAATTTTAATTTTTACAGGTACCGGCCCTATTGGATTCTACTGGACAAGAGGACGTGACCGGCGGGGGATGTAGGTAAGTAATTTCTCTCTCATTTTTACAGGAACCACCTATTGGATTCTACATGGACAAGTGGACTTGACCGGCGTGGGATGTAGGTAAGTATGTGTGAGTGTGTAAGTGTGTTTTAATAAATTTTTACTTTCACGGTGTGCGTGTTGTGTTTTTGTTTGGGTATTTTTGTTGTTGTAGAACTACAGGTACCAGCGGGCCCGTTATTTCCCCGCATGCTGGTACTTGAGGTTCTCCAAGTACCAGCAAGCGGGGGAGGCACAACAAAAAACAATATTCTTTTTTATACACACTTATGGCTATCAGCCGGGCACCCACCGCCCAGGGGTGCTGGGGACAGCCTCGGGCTTCACCCCTGGCCCTTGGGTGCCTGGAGGGGGGGGATCTCTTGATTTAAGGGGTCCCCACTCCTCCAGGGAACCCCGGCCAGGGGTGACTAGTTGGGGGGGGGGGTAATGCCACGGCCGCAGGGACCTGGCTGTGGCATTATGTCCCTGGCTAGTGGAGTCCGGTGCTGGTTTTAAAAATACAGGGGACCCTACATCTTTTGTCCCCCATATTTTTGGAACCAGGACCGGTCTAAGAGCCCGGTGCTGGTTGTCTAAATACGGGGAACCCCTGTCCAATTTTTTCCCAGTATTTAAACAACCAGGACCGGCTCAAAGAGCCCGAGGCTGGTTATACTTAGGAAGGGGGACCTCACGCATTTTTTTTACATTTTTTAACCCATTCAGACTCTTCTCCATTAAGTTAATGGAAGCCCTGGACAACAAAATTGCATTCATGTCCTCCTCCCACTCCCTTCCCAAACACTAATTTTTTTTTTTTCTATAAAAATGTACAATATATAAGTATGATGAGCAGGCAGGCAGCGGGCATTGGTGGCATCGGATTGAGATGCAAATTAGTGGCGGAGGGCTGGGTCAGTTGATGGTGGGCAAGTTTGTAAGCCATTGGCGGTGGCAGCAGGCATCGGCTCAGAGGCAGTAGCGGGCATTGGCTCGGCGGTGGTAGAGGTCATCGGCAGGATTTGGCGGACATTATGGCTGTAGTGCCTCACCAGCCTCTGACCTCACCGCACGCCACTGCTGCTTAGTATATGTTCCCCTAAGTTTCTTCAATTAAATATTTCATCATCTTTTCTTGAGATTTCCATTCCCAAATAATGGTCCATATTTATTAAGCCTTGGAGAGTGATAAATAGCACGGTGATAAAGTGCAAGCCAACCAACTCCTAATTGCCATTTTTGAAACACAGCCTGTGACATTGAAGTTAGGAGCTGATTGGTTGGTACTTTATCATCGTGCTATTTATCACTCTACAAGGCTTGATAAATGGGTGCCAATGTGTTTTATGACGTAGGTCTTTTGTTTCAAATTGACTGTTTAGTTCTTGTAGTAGTTCAATTTCATCCCCTTCTTGTTCGAAACAAACTAGTAAATCGTCCACGTAAATTAATACATACTGTAGAACCATCTTTTTTCTCTTAACTTTGTATAAAGACAGGGGTCTGCTTTACTTCTGATGAACCCCTTCTCCGTTAAGACTTCATTTATCTTTGTATTCCATGCTCTTGCTGCTTGCTTTAGGCCGTATAAGTTTTTGTTAAGCTTACATACATGATATGGTTCTTGAGAATTCACAAAATCCTTTAGTTCACCATGTAAGAAAGCCGTCTTCACATCGAAATGTTTCACCTTTATACCTGTTTTGACTGCTGTTAGAAGTAAGGTTCTAATGGTGGTGTGCTCCACAACTGGAGCAAACGTTTCATGATAAACTTCTCCAAATTTCTGTGAATATCCTTTAGCAACTAATCTTGCCTTGTATCTTTCTACTTTTCTTTCACTATTGTACTTGGCCTTAAAAGTCCATTTACATCCTATGCCCTTTTTATCTGCTGGTAGTTTGGTCAACATGCATGTCTGGTTGTCTTTCATTGATTCCATTTTTCCTTTGCGGCTTTTAGCCATTTCTAGAAAGGTAGCAATTTCTTCCCATGATGTAGGTTCTTGTATATTAACAGCTTTTGCTTTTTTAAGATAAATGTACGGGTGCTTTTCCTTAAATTTCTCTTGAAGAGCGTCTCACTCCTTCTGTTATACTTCCCTGAGTGTCGCTGGTATCTGTCCTATGTTGTACCTCGACTTCTTGAGTGATATCCACTTCTGTTTCTCTGAATTCTATTCTTTCCTCTTCAATTGAGTTTGCTGGAATTATTACATCAGTTCTTGCTTCTTCCATGAATGTCACACTGTTACTTATAATTATTTTTCCAATCTTCTGATTCAAAATTCTGTAGCCTTTTGAATATTCAGTAACCGACTAGGACCTCCTTCTACTTCTCGGTTCTGTAACGTGCTCCATTTTTCTGCAGGAATGTAGGCAAAGGCTTTGCATCTGAAAAACTCTGATGTGCTTTAGGCTGGGTTTCTTACCGTGCCATTGCTCATAAGGGGTTTTCCCTACTGCTTTGGAGAGTAGTCTATTTTGAACATAAGTGGCTGTCATTGCTGCTTCACCCCAATATTTATCAGGTAGTCCCGAATAAGTAAGCATACATCTTATCATTTCTGTTACCGATCTGTTTTTCCTCTCAGATACACCATTTTGCTCTATTGTGAACGGTATTGTCCTCTGATGCTCTATGCCGAGTCCAGTTAAGTACTGTTCTGTTTTCTGTCCTGTGAGCTCGCCTCCATTATCGCTGCAGAAGGTTAGCATATTCATAATTTCTGAACAACATAACACTGTGAGCTCTCTAAGTCTCTCCTCTGCATTTCCTTTATACAATCTGGGTTTCTGTGTCCTAATCTTCTATACCACTTGTGAATGCAGTCAGCGTGTTTCTTCAGCGTGCACTTAGCTGTCTCTGCTGCACTGCGAAATCCAGACAATATACGTGTTCTTCTATTCTGGCTGTAGTTCGTGTTTCTCTTCTATTTTTGATAAAACATTTGTTATTCTGAAACTTAACAGTAAGTCCTTTTTCTACTAGATTCTTTACTGACAATAGTGCTTCCTCAGCTTGGGAATATATAGTACATCTGTTATGGGTATCTGTGTGTAGTTGCCATTACCCCTGGAGCATACTGTAAGAATTGACCATTCCCTTTCCCTTATGCACTGATACTTGTACCATCTGCCATGTAGTTTCTTTATGGTTCAAATCAAGTTTGGTAAAGATGTTCTTGTTATTCGTCATATGACTAGTCACTCCTGAGTCTACATACCGTTTGTCTGACAATTGGGCTACTGTCGCTTTACAAGTTGCATTCCAATTATGTGTATCTGTGAGTGTGGCTTTGACTCTCTGTGTAATCTTTTGGGTGGTCTTTTTTTACGGTGACCCATTTTCTTGCATCTGAAACATGGTCTTGTTTCCCTAGTGTTGTGGCTTAGTATCCACCATTTTAAGTCCCTTCTCTGGATCACTTTCAGTATTACACTCTGTGTGCTACTTTCTGCATTTATACTCCTCTATGAGCCTGTTCTTTACAAAATCTAGTGTGATTTCTGCTTCAAGTCTCATTTCTACTAGTGCGTTTATCAGTGTGTTGTATGTATCTGGTAAACTGCACAGGAATAGCTACTATGTGGTTGCTTTGAATTTCTTCTCCCATCGATCTGAGCTGTATAGTTATCTCTAGTAGTGCATTAATGTGTTCTTGCATTGTCTTGCCTTTGTTAAATCTTATCTGGTATTACTTTCTTAATAGGAATAGTTTGCTGTTCAAACTTGACCTTTCATGCACTTTCTGCAATGCTGTCCATATGCCTTTAGCTGTACTTTCTTTTTTTTAAAAACATATTTTATTGGAGAACTGCACAGAAAAAAATACAGAATTCAAATAAAAAGGTTACAGACAGTAAAAAGAGGTAGAGAAGACACATTATGATATTGCGACAAATGGATAAAGAAAATTAAAGGAGAACATCAAAAGGATACATCAGCAATGAATTTACTTCCATTAATCAGGTATTCAGTAAAAAGGACAAAAGAATGTATAAGCAGACGATGTTGCTAAAAAGAAGGGTGACCAGCAGTGATTACTTCAAGATTATACCATGAGTTCAGGGACACCCAAGACCGTAATGTGTCATGGAATGTAGGGGACAAGGATCTGACAAGGGGCAACCATACATTAAAGAATTTTTCTGCTTTGTGTTCCTTATCGAGAGACATTTCTATCCAGTCCATGTGAAATAAGTAGGAAACTCGAGGTAGTAGTAAAGACAGTGTCAGGGTATCAGAAGAGATCCATTGGGACAGTATGGTTTTTCTCGTAGCTGCTGCAAATTTAGCCAACAGCAATCGTTGTCCCAAATGTGGGCTAGTCTGTACCGGAGTAGTGTATATATCCCACAGAGCCCATTCTGGAGTGGAAACCTTAGGACAGCTCCACATGCAATGAAATAGATCAGCATCAGGAGCGGTGCATTTAAAGCATCGTGAGTCTGAGGAGGCACCAATTAGCATCTGTAATTTTGGGGTATAATATGCTCTATGCAGGAGTTTGTATTGCATTTCCACATATGAAGAGGATACTAATATCTTGTTAAGGCGAGCAAACGCAGTAAGAAGTGCGTTAACGGAAACAGTAGGCAAATCTATGAGCCATTTGGCCATACCTGTTAGTAAGGTGTCTAAATTAAGCTTTTGTTTGATGTAGAGATACAATAATGACGTGGAGCAAACCCTATCTCCTAAAGTTCTGACCAAGGAATCAATATCATTATAGACGTTAGCAGTAGCAGGGTGGGACAGCACATTAGAAACGTAACTTCGCATTTGTAAATACGAAAATAGGGGTATATGCAATGAAGAATACTTCTCCATCAATTGGGAAAAGGATAGCATATTTGAACCATCTGCGTTTAAAGTGTGATGAACCAGTCGGAGTCCGTCCTTTTGCCATGAAGCATGTGAAGAAGAGCCCCTATAGGTGATATAAGGTAGTGGGAGAAAGATGGTGTTATGTGATGAGAGGCCCAAACGGGAGCGAGAAATTCGCCAGGCCGTGCAGGTAGTGGTCAGTAGTAGGATGTTGAATATATTGGAGGGGAAGTTAGAGGGTTTCATGTGTGAGAGGCTACCTAAAGCTACATTAGGACAAAAGGTCTGTTCCAACTCGGGGATTGCATAATTATTTGTGGCACTAATCCAATCCACCGCATATCTGTAGTTCGCTGCTAGGGAGTAGCTCCAAATACAGGGTACATTTATATCCCCAGAAGTGATAGGTTGACAGTTTAAATAATTTTTTGCCGGCCCAGATAAAAATGCTAATTGCCCGGTTCAGTATCTTTAAATCTGAATCCTTCAACAACAAGGGAAGCATTTGAAGGAAGTACAACAAACGTGGGAAGGATATCATCTTGATAAAGTGGCACCTACCAATGTATGATAATGGTAAATGATGCCAAGATTGAAAGTCTGCCAATATACTTGATATCACCCTAGGGAAGTTAAGCCTATACAGGTCTGTTGGGTTCACTGGGATATTAAGGCCAATATATTGTAATGAGGAGGCAGCCCAAATAAAAGGGAAACCAAACGACCAATCTTTGGAAGCACTGGTATGTAAGGCTAATGCTTTAGTCTTTGATTTATTTATTAGAAAATCCCGAGATGCTCTCAAAGTTATTTAAAAGACTCAAAAAACTAGGAAACGCCTCCTGGGGATTGGAAAAATATAATAATAAGTCATCTGCATAAGTAGAGACTTTTAGAGTGTTAGAGCCCAGCACAACGCCTCGCCATGGGGTATATAAGTAAAAGCATCGGATCAAGGGATCCAAGGCTAAATTAAAAAGGAGAGGGGAAAGAGGACAGCACCGCCGAGTACCACGGAATAGGGAAAAACTAGCCGTATTTAAGCCATTAACAGTAAGGAACGCTTTAGGGGAGTCATACAGACTTCGAAAAAAGGAAATAGATCCAGTGCCAAAATTATACAAATGAAATACCCTAAGTAAATGCGTCCAGGATACCCTATCAAACGCTTTGTCAGCGTCACAACTGACTAGTAAAGTTTGGGCCTTTTCAGTGCAAACCGCATCATACATAGCCTTGGTGTCAGTGTAAATTTGTCGAGTGTCTGGAGTGTTATTATGTAGCATAGCAGAGTAGGAGGTAGATATGGTTAAGCTGAGGTCATGCAGACGTTGGTTCAGTTTTTTTGCATTTAGCCACGCCATATGCTATAACATGTGCACGAAGTACTGGTTTCGAAGTGGCCCAAAACAAATTTATATCTTCCAAATGCTATGCATTATCAGCAACATAATTCAAAAAATGTTGTTCTAATGACAATTTGAAATCAGGGGAATTGGTAAGGTAAGATGGGAATCTCCAATTAAAGGAGAGTTGTCTAGGGTAAAAAAGAGATAACGTGAACCAGGTCGGGGCATGATTGGATATAGCAATATTTTCTATTTTAGCCTGGCAAACCCTAAAAAGAATAGTAGTGGGAACGAGCCAATAATCTATTCTAGTGGAGGTGTGATGAGTATGGGAGTAAAATGTGTATTCCCTGTCTACAGGGTGTTGAAACCGCCAGGGATCAGATAAATGCAATGAGGAAAGAAGTAGGGAAAGGGCAGACGATGGTGTAGTACGATTAGACACCCCAGATTTATCAAGCAGGGGGTTAAGGGTGGTATTAAAATCCTCTCCCAATATAACGTGTCCCTCTGCCCAGTCCTGTAATCTAACATAGAAATCAGTATAAAATTCATTAGTGGGACCAGTGGGAGCATAAACAGTGGCAATCGTGTATATTTCTCCTTCGAGACATAACTTCATAAACAAATACCGACCCTCAGAGTCACATAATTTATCAAGCACTGTATAATGAATAGAGATGAGCGGGTTCGGTTTCTTTGAATCCGAACCCGCACGAACTTCACTTTTTTTTTCACGGGTCCGAGCGACTCGGATCTTCCCGCCTTGCTCGGTTAACCCGAGCGCGCCCGAACGTCATCATGACGCTGTCGGATTCTCGCGAGGCTCGGATTCTATATAAGGAGCCGCGCGTCGCCGCCATTTTCACACGTGCATTGAGATTGATAGGGAGAGGACGTGGCTGGCGTCCTCTCCATTTAGATTAGATTTAGAAGAGAGAGAGAGAGAGAGATTGCTGTGATACTGTAGATTAGAAGAGAGTGCAGACAGAGTTTAGTGACTGACGACCACAGTGACCAGTGACCACCAGAGACAGTGCAGTTGTTTGTTTTATTTAATATATCCGTTCTCTGCCTGAAAAAAACGATACACAGTCACACAGTGACTCAGTCTGTGTGCACTGCTCAGCCCAGTGTGCTGCACATCAATGTATTGTATATAAAGCTTATAATTGTGGGGGAGACTGGGGAGCACTGCAGGTTGTTATAGCAGGAGCCAGGAGTACATGATAAATAATATTATATTAAAATTAAACAGTGCACACTTTTGCTGCAGGAGTGCCACTGCCAGTGTGACTAGTGGTGACCAGTGCCTGACCACCAGTATATTAGTAGTATTGTATACTATCTCTTTATCAACCAGTCTATATTAGCAGCAGACACAGTACAGTGCGGTAGTTCACGGCTGTGGCTACCTCTGTGTCGGCACTCGGCAGGCAGTCCGTCCATCCATAATTGTATTATAATATATACCACCTAACCGTGGTTTTTTTTTCATTCTTTATACCGTCGTCATACTAGTTGTTACGAGTATACTACTATCTCTTTATCAACCAGTGTACAGTGCGGTAGTTCACGGCTGTGGCTACCTCTGTGTCGGCACTCGGCAGGCAGTCCGTCCAACCATAATTGTATTATATACCACCTAACCGTGGTTTTTTTTTCATTCTTTATACCGTCGTCATACTAGTTGTTACAAGTATACTACTATCTCTTTATCAACCAGTGTACAGTGCGGTAGTTCACGGCTGTGGCTACCTCTGTGTCGGCACTCGGCAGGCAGTCCGTCCATCCATAATTGTATTATAATATATACCACCTAACCGTGGTTTTTTTTTCATTCTTTATACCGTCGTCATACTAGTTGTTACGAGTATACTACTATCTCTTTATCAACCAGTGTACAGTGCGGTAGTTCACGGCTGTGGCTACCTCTGTGTCGGCACTCGGCAGGCAGTCCGTCCAACCATAATTGTATTATAATATATACCACCTAACCGTGGTTTTTTTTTCATTCTTTATACCGTCGTCATACTAGTTGTTACGAGTATACTACTATCTCTTTATCAACCAGTGTACAGTGCGGTAGTTCACGGCTGTGGCTACCTCTGTGTCGGCACTCGGCAGGCAGTCCGTCCAACCATAATTGTATTATATACCACCTAACCGTGGTTTTTTTTCCATTCTTTATACCGTCGTCATACTAGTTGTTACGAGTATACTACTATCTCTTTATCAACCAGTGTACAGTGCGGTAGTTCACGGCTGTGGCTACCTCTGTGTCGGCACTCGGCAGGCAGTCCGTCCATCCATAATTGTATTATAATATATACCACCTAACCGTGGTTTTTTTTTCATTCTTTATACCGTCGTCATACTAGTTGTTACGAGTATACTACTATCTCTTTATCAACCAGTGTACAGTGCGGTAGTTCACGGCTGTGGCTACCTCTGTGTCGGCACTCGGCAGGCAGTCCGTCCAACCATAATTGTATTATAATATATACCACCTAACCGTGGTTTTTTTTTCATTCTTTATACCGTCGTCATACTAGTTGTTACGAGTATACTACTATCTCTTTATCAACCAGTGTACAGTGCGGTAGTTCACGGCTGTGGCTACCTCTGTGTCGGCACTCGGCAGGCAGTCCGTCCAACCATAATTGTATTATATACCACCTAACCGTGGTTTTTTTTCCATTCTTTATACCGTCGTCATACTAGTTGTTACGAGTATACTACTATCTCTTTATCAACCAGTGTACAGTGCGGTAGTTCACGGCTGTGGCTACCTCTGTGTCGGCACTCGGCAGGCAGTCCGTCCAACCATAATTGTATTATATACCACCTAACCGTGGTTTTTTTTTCATTCTTTATACCGTCGTCATACTAGTTGTTACGAGTATACTACTATCTCTTTATCAACCAGTGTACAGTGCGGTAGTTCACGGCTGTGGCTACCTCTGTGTCGGCACTCGGCAGGCAGTCCGTCCAACCATAATTGTATTATAATATATACCACCTAACCGTGTTTTTTTTTTCATTCTTTATACCGTCGTCATACTAGTTGTTACGAGTATACTACTATCTCTTTATCAACCAGTGTACAGTGCGGTAGTTCACGGCTGTGGCTACCTCTGTGTCGGCACTCGGCAGGCAGTCCGTCCATCCATAATTGTATTATAATATATACCACCTAACCGTGGTTTTTTTTTCATTCTTTATACCGTCGTCATACTAGTTGTTACGAGTATACTACTATCTCTTTATCAACCAGTGTACAGTGCGGTAGTTCACGGCTGTGGCTACCTCTGTGTCGGCACTCGGCAGGCAGTCCGTCCAACCATAATTGTATTATATACCACCTAACCGTGGTTTTTTTTTCATTCTTTATACCGTCGTCATACTAGTTGTTACGAGTATACTACTATCTCTTTATCAACCAGTGTACAGTGCGGTAGTTCACGGCTGTGGCTACCTCTGTGTCGGCACTCGGCAGGCAGTCCGTCCATCCATAATTGTATTATATACCACCTAACCGTGGTTTTTTTATACCACCTAACCGTGGCAGTCCGTCCATAATTGTATACTAGTATCCAATCCATCCATCTCCATTGTTTACCTGAGGTGCCTTTTAGTTCTGCCTATAAAATATGGAGAACAAAAAAGTTGAGGTTCCAAAATTAGGGAAAGTTCAAGATCCACTTCCACCTCGTGCTGAAGCTGCTGCCACTAGTCATGGCCGAGACGATGAAATGCCAGCAACGTCGTCTGCCAAGGCCGATGCCCAATGTCATAGTACAGAGCATGTCAAATCCAAAACACCAAATATCAGAAAAAAAAGGACTCCAAAACCTAAAATAAAATTGTCGGAGGAGAAGCGTAAACTTGCCAATATGCCATTTACCACACGGAGTGGCAAGGAACGGCTGAGGCCCTGGCCTATGTTCATGGCTAGTGGTTCAGCTTCACATGAGGATGGAAGCACTCAGCCTCTCGCTAGAAAACTGAAAAGACTCAAGCTGGCAAAAGCACCGCAAAGAACTGTGCGTTCTTTGAAATCCCAAATCCACAAGGAGAGTCCAATTGTGTCGGTTGCGATGCCTGACCTTCCCAACACTGGACGTGAAGAGCATGCGCCTTCCACCATTTGCACGCCCCCTGCAAGTGCTGGAAGGAGCACCCGCAGTCCAGTTCCTGATAGTCAGATTGAAGATGTCAGTGTTGAAGTACACCAGGATGAGGAGGATATGGGTGTTGCTGGCGCTGGGGAGGAAATTGACCAGGAGGATTCTGATGGTGAGGTGGTTTGTTTAAGTCAGGCACCCGGGGAGACACCTGTTGTCCGTGGGAGGAATATGGCCGTTGACATGCCAGGTGAAAATACCAAAAAAATCAGCTCTTCGGTGTGGAGGTATTTCACCAGAAATGCGGACAACAGGTGTCAAGCCGTGTGTTCCCTTTGTCAAGCTGTAATAAGTAGGGGTAAGGACGTTAACCACCTCGGAACATCCTCCCTTATACGTCACCTGCAGCGCATTCATAATAAGTCAGTGACAAGTTCAAAAACTTTGGGTGACAGCGGAAGCAGTCCACTGACCAGTAAATCCCTTCCTCTTGTAACCAAGCTCACGCAAACCACCCCACCAACTCCCTCAGTGTCAATTTCCTCCTTCCCCAGGAATGCCAATAGTCCTGCAGGCCATGTCACTGGCAAGTCTGACGAGTCCTCTCCTGCCTGGGATTCCTCCGATGCATCCTTGCGTGTAACGCCTACTGCTGCTGGCGCTGCTGTTGTTGCCGCTGGGAGTCGATGGTCATACCAGAGGGGAAGTCGTAAGCCCACTTGTACTACTTCCAGTAAGCAATTGACTGTTCAACAGTCCTTTGCGAGGAAGATGAAATATCACAGCAGTCATCCTACTGCAAAGCGGATAACTGAGGCCTTGGCATCCTGGGTGGTGAGAAACGTGGTTCCGGTATCCATCATTACTGCAGAGCCAACTAGAGACTTGTTGGAGGTACTGTGTCCCCGGTACCAAATACCATCTAGGTTCCATTTCTCTAGGCAGGCGATACCGAAAATGTACACAGACCTCAGAAAAAGAGTCACCAGTGTCCTAAAAAATGCAGCTGTACCCAATGTCCACTTAACCACGGACATGTGGACAAGTGGAGCAGGGCAGGGTCAGGACTATATGACTGTGACAGCCCACTGGGTAGATGTATGGACTCCCGCCGCAAGAACAGCAGCGGCGGCACCAGTAGCAGCATCTCGCAAACGCCAACTCTTTCCTAGGCAGGCTACGCTTTGTATCACCGCTTTCCAGAATACGCACACAGCTGAAAACCTCTTACGGCAACTGAGGAAGATCATCGCGGAATGGCTTACCCCAATTGGACTCTCCTGTGGATTTGTGGCATCGGACAACGCCAGCAATATTGTGTGTGCATTAAATCTGGGCCAATTCCAGCACGTCCCATGTTTTGCACATACCTTGAATTTGGTGGTGCAGAATTTTTTAAAAAACGACAGGGGCGTGCAAGAGATGCTGTCGGTGGCCAGAAGAATTGCGGGACACTTTCGGCGTACAGGCACCACGTACAGAAAACTGGAGCACCACCAAAAACTACTGAACCTGCCCTGCCATCATCTGAAGCAAGAAGTGGTAACGAGGTGGAATTCAACCCTCTATATGCTTCAGAGGTTGGAGGAGCAGCAAAAGGCCATTCAAGCCTATACAATTGAGCACGATATAGTAGGTGGAATGCACCTGTCTCAAGTGCAGTGGAGAATGATTTCAACGTTGTGCAAGGTTCTGATGCCCTTTGAACTTGCCACACGTGAAGTCAGTTCAGACACTGCCAGCCTGAGTCAGGTCATTCCCCTCATCAGGCTTTTGCAGAAGAAGCTGGAGGCATTGAAGGAGGAGCTAACACGGAGCGATTCCGCTAGGCATGTGGGACTTGTGGATGCAGCCCTTAATTCGCTTAACAAGGATTCACGGGTGGTCAATCTGTTGAAATCAGAGCACTACATTTTGGCCACCGTGCTCGATCCTAGATTTAAAGCCTACCTTGGATCTCTCTTTCCGGCAGACACAGGTCTGCTGGGGTTGAAAGACCTGCTGGTGACAAAATTGTCAAGTCAAGCGGAACGCGACCTGTCAACATCTCCTCCTTCACATTCTCCCGCAACTGGGGGTGCGAGGAAAAGGCTCAGAATTCCGAGCCCACCCGCTGGCGGTGATGCAGGGCAGTCTGGAGCAACTGCTGATGCTGACATCTGGTCCGGACTGAAGGACCTGACAACGATTACGGACATGTCGTCTACTGTCACTGCATATGATTCTCTCAACATTGATAGAATGGTGGAGGATTATATGAGTGACCGCATCCAAGTAGGCACGTCACACAGTCCGTACTTATACTGGCAGGAAAAAGAGGCAATTTGGAGGCCCTTGCACAAACTGGCTTTATTCTACCTAAGTTGCCCTCCCACAAGTGTGTACTCCGAAAGAGTGTTTAGTGCCGCCGCTCACCTTGTCAGCAATCGGCGTACGAGGTTACATCCAGAAAATGTGGAGAAGATGATGTTCATTAAAATGAATTATAATCAATTCCTCCGCGGAGACATTGACCAGCAGCAATTGCCTCCACAAAGTACACAGGGAGCTGAGATGGTGGATTCCAGTGGGGACGAATTGATAATCTGTGAGGAGGGGGATGTACACGGTGATATATCGGAGGGTGAAGATGAGGTGGACATCTTGCCTCTGTAGAGCCAGTTTGTGCAAGGAGAGATTAATTGCTTCTTTTTGGGGGGGGTCCAAACCAACCCGTCATATCAGTCACAGTCGTGTGGCAGACCCTGTCACTGAAATGATGGGTTGGTTAAAGTGTGCATGTCCTGTTTTGTTTATACAACATAAGGGTGGGTGGGAGGGCCCAAGGATAATTCCATCTTGCACCTCTTTTTTCTTTTCTTTTTCTTTGCATCATGTGCTGATTGGGGAGGGTTTTTTGGAAGGGACATCCTGCGTGACACTGCAGTGCCACTCCTAGATGGGCCCGGTGTTTGTGTCGGCCACTAGGGTCGCTAATCTTACTCACACAGCTACCTCATTGCGCCTCTTTTTTTCTTTGCGTCATGTGCTGTTTGGGGAGGGTTTTTTGGAAGGGACATCCTGCTTGACACTGCAGTGCCACTCCTAGATGTGCCCGGTGTTTGTGTCGGCCACTAGGGTCGCTAATCTTACTCACACAGCTACCTCATTGCGCCTCTTTTTTTCTTTGCGTCATGTGCTGTTTGGGGAGGGTTTTTTGGAAGGGACATCCTGCGTGACACTGCAGTGCCACTCCTAGATGTGCCCGGTGTTTGTGTCGGCCACTAGGGTCGCTAATCTTACTCACACAGTCAGCTACCTCATTGCGCCTCTTTTTTTCTTTGCGTCATGTGCTGTTTGGGGAGGGTTTTTTGGAAGGGCCATCCTGCGTGACACTGCAGTGCCACTCCTAGATGGGCCCGGTGTTTGTGTCGGCCACTAGGGTCGCTAATCTTACTCACACAGCTACCTCATTGCGCCTCTTTTTTTATTTGCGTCATGTGCTGTTTGGGGAGGGTTTTTTGGAAGGGACATCCTGCGTGACACTGCAGTGCCACTCCTAGATGGGCCCGGTGTTTGTGTCGGCCACTAGGGTCGCTTATCTTACTCACACAGCGACCTCGGTGCAAATTTTAGGACTAAAAATAATATTGTGAGGTGTGAGGTATTCAGAATAGACTGAAAATGAGTGTAAATTATGGTTTTTGAGGTTAATAATACTTTGGGATCAAAATGACCCCCAAATTCTATGATTTAAGCTGTTTTTTAGTGTTTTTGGAAAAAAACACCCGAATCCAAAACACACCCGAATCCGACAAAAATAATTCGGTGAGGTTTTGCCAAAACGCGTTCGAACCCAAAACACGGCCGCGGAACCGAACCCAAAACCAAAACACAAAACCCGAAAAATTTCAGGCGCTCATCTCTAATAATGAAGAGACCAATTAATAAGGAGTAAAACACCTCTACGTTTAGAGTGATAAGAAGCAGAGAAATAGTCAGTAAACCAAGTGTCCCGCAATGTATTAGGGTCCCCCTCCCTCCAGTGCGTCTCCTGTAGCACTGCTACGTCAGGTTTAAATTTCTTTAGATGCTGTAAAATCTTTCTACGTTTCAACAGTGTATTACGACCTTCCACATTACATGTCAAAAACTTAGGGCCTAATTTAGATCTGTTCGCTCGCTAGCGTTTTTCGCTGCGCAGTGATCAGGTAACTACTGCGCATGCATATGCACCTCAATGCATAGGCACGTCGTACGGGTACAAAGCGGATCGTTGCTGTACACTGGTTCTAGCGAAGAATCCATTCGCACAGCCGATCGCAAGGAGATTGACAGGAAGAGGGCATTTGTGGGTGTCAACTGACCGTTTTCTGGGAGTGTTTGGAAAAACGCAGGCGTGTCGAGGCATTTGCAGGGCGGGTGTCTGACGTCAATTCCGGGCTCGAATAGGCTGAAGTGATCGCAGCGGCTGAGTAAGGTCAGATCTACTCAGAAACTGCACAAGCTGTTTGTGTACTGCTCGGCTGCACACGTATTCGCACACTTGCAAAGCTAAAATACACTCCCCTATAGGCGGCATCTATCTGTTCGCAGAGCTGTAAAAAATAACTAGCGAGCGAACAGATCTGAATTAGGCCCTTAATGTGGTCCCTGGTGGAGGACGATATAGAATGTGGAAGAGCCATATCAACTGTAAATGCTGATTTACATACAGGACTAAAAGCAACACTTTAAAAAGACATTTCATACACTTTAAATGGAGCTGCTGCGGCCGCTATACTTAATCCTCAACCTATGTACTTATTACACCATTAGCGTACAGAGTCCCGTACCGTGTACGGACTTTGCGTACAAACGCTGCGCTGGCTGTACAAAGTAAACTCAGCGCGTTCACACCCAAAGTTACACTGTGAACCCTTAGCAGCTATGCATGCGATAGTAATACACTTTAAACCTTAGCAGGGAAAGGAAAACACGACACCAGATTGTATTTAAAATGCCGGGTTCCGACACCACAACATATTATTACTGAAAGGGGGTTACAATAACAAAGCAATACAATACAAAGAATAATGGCTACAGTCAATGGTACATACTTGTTTGGTTTTCGCCGCGCTACCCAGTCTGGTCCTCGGTCATCTAGATAGATAACTTTTAGAGTCTTGTGTGTCCAGGCCTGCAGCTTGCTCCTTTTATACAATCTTCCAAAACTTAACACAATGGATACTGTAATCTCTTTGTCCACTGGACACAGGGGTGGTCATTTACAGTACAGGAGAGGTCATAGGTTGGTTTGAATAGGTGGGCGATGTCTGTTCAATATGCACTTGTGGGTGGTCTCCTCTGGGTTCCCGCCGCATACCTAATGTACAGTAAATACAGTTTATATCTATATTCTGCTCCTGCACATAACTATTCGCAGGAATGTGCGATCTTCTGCCAACCAACACCGGAATATTACCCTTAAAATACCCTACAGCTGGATACCAAACACCACCTTATAACCTTGTTCTATCCCCTCCTATCCTGTAAAGGTGAATCCCTTTGTTCTGATACCATTTAAACTGTTGTAACTTGCTGGTGTGGTGCAGGGAGACTATGTGTACATTGTGCACTATTTGGATTAATTATGTAATGTGTTTTGATAGCTTTTCCATGCGTCCACAAACTCTACCGTAAATACTCATACCACGCGCTAATGCGCAGGATCGCGGGAGCGACCATACGCAAACTGCAAATATGCACACGCACGGCAGAACAAGTACACGCACGGAGGCAATCTGTGTGTAGTTTGTACGTGATGTGTGTACTGCAATATTTTTCGACTTTGACAGTCCACCCTTTGGCAGTCACCAATAACTGCCACTATCTAATCAATAAACAGAAAAATATCTATGCAATATCTACAGAAGCTTGGATGGTCGGGGGAGAGTTGTAGGTGGGAAATATATGACCTAGTGGGATAGTAAAAAGCATGTATGTATGAATCCATGTCTGGGAGGCATGTATCATCGTGCCGTATATGTTATACATAAGCTTCGAGGTATTGCGAAGTATACATTAAATCCTTATCCCATATTAAGGGTCTGTAAATGGGTCAACAAACACTAACGAGCTCTTTTTGGCTTCTTGTTCCAACAAATGGGGTGCACATTTAGTTGATGATACATGGAGGGGGAAACATATGTGAGTGCTAGTATATGTGGATATCACCTGTCGACTATGTGTGCCATTAGCTGGATTTAGCAGAGATGAAGATAAGACACATATATAAAAATACATTCACATAAACATTTTGGGTAGGGCTGACGTCTTTTCCGGATGGATATATCTGGGCAGAGGGGGAGACTAAAGAAAATCGGGTGAAAGAAACAGGCCATGAAATTCATTTGCAATCCTTATCATAACACTGTCTGTATGGATGGGTCGTAAATTAAATCTGCTGCTATAACAGCACCCTCACTCCTTCAAATTTGTGCCGTGCTTGCGCTGCATTAGAATTTGAATACACCTAAATATCGAACCGATAATTATGACGACTCCCAGGATACAAAGGAGAAACTTCCCCACACTCATAATGACATTCTGAGCCCACTCTCCTAAACCTGAGAACCATTTGCGTGGGTTCAACCATGAGACCCAGCCGGTCAGTTCATTACTCACAGTCGCTAAGGTAAGGTTGTGCTTCCTCTTGAACTCCCACTTCAACTGCAAGATATCGTCCATCTTTTGATCGATGATCTCCGTTGGGTCGTCACTGCTGTTTGTAATATAAGTACAGCACTTCACACCATATTGAGTTGCCAGAGTAACACAGTACCCACCTGTCACGGCTGTGACATAATTAAGGACCATCCTGTGCTGAATCAGTTCCTTCTTGTAAGCTTGTAACTCCCTTCCCGTATACCTGAAGGTGTCGTCATACATCTCAGTGATATTATCTATCAAGTTCGCTAGCGCATGGATATACCTATAATTTATAGTTCCTCTGGCAGTACGGGTAATGTCTAATGCGAGAAGGAACTGAATCCCGGTGAATTCGTGGATCAAATCAGAGGCTGCGTGCTTTGCCCTGTCTATGAGGTGTCTCTTGATGATGTGTTCATAGTGAGTATGAATATAAGGAGCCTGAGCACTGCGGTGAACGTCTTTCATTTTATCATGGGTTATGGTCATGACCTCCGGTAGTACTCTCCCAATATCACACAATCCCTCTGTGCTTGGGGCAAGCCACTTGTACGCCTTCCTCCCACATATGAAATAGGCATCATCGGGGAGAACATAGGGGACAAAATATAACATCACCATATTACAAATTTCCAAGTAAAGAAACTAATCCCTAGTTCTCCCATCTGCTCAGTACAAGTATCGATCTGGATGATATGAGCACAATACCCTGGCGATACTTTTCCAACCCACATGGTCTTGCTTCCACGAGTATACCTATACCGAAAATACCTATTTGGCGTACAAGTTCAGAGTCTATGGGTATCCTATCAGCTCTGTGTGAAAAGGTCATTGGGGTATATGCAATTCTGGGCAAATTGCGGCACTTTTTCGCCCGTTTTTAAATTCTACACAATTCGACCGTCGAATTCTGGCCGGCGGGTGCGTCCTGGATTAGACTTTTCAGACGGTACAAAAAACGATAAAAAACCCGGATAAAAATTGCGTGGGGTCCCCCCTCCTAAGCATAACCAGCCTCGGGCTCTTTGAGCCGGTCCTGGTTGTAAAAATACGGGACAAAAAATGACAGGGGATCCCCCGTATTTTTAGAACCAGCACCGGGCTCTGCGTCCGGTCCTGGTGCAAAAAATACGGGGGACAAAAAGCGTAGGGGTCCCCCGTATTTTTAACACCAGCTCCGGGCTCCACTAGCTGGGGAGATAATTCCACAGCCGGGGGACACTTTTATATCAGTCCCTGCGGCCGTGGCATTAAAACCCCAACTAGTCACCCCGGGCCGGGGTACCCTGGAGGAGTGGGGACCCCTTCAATCAAGGGGTCCCCCCCTCCAGCCACCCAAGGGCCAGGGGTGAAGCCCGAGGCTGTCCCCCCCATCCATGGGCTGCGGATGGGGGGCTAATAGCCAGAGTGTAAAATGAAAGAAAATTGTTTTTTGCAGAAGAACTACAAGTCCCAGCAAGCCTCCCCCACAAGCGGGTACTTGGAGAACCACAAGTACCAGCATGCGGGGGTAAAATGGGCCCGCTGGTACCTGTAGTTCTTCAAAAAAATACCCAAATAAAAACAGGACACGCACACCTTGAAAGTAAAACTTTATTACATACATGCCGACACACACATACTTACCTATGTGGACACGCCGACTCTGGCCACGTCATTCCCCCCCCCCCCCCGTATTTTTACAACCAGGACTGGCTCAAAGAGCCTGAGGCTGGTTATGCTTAGGAGGGGGGACCCCACGCATTTTTTTTTCTGGTTTTTAACCCATTCCATTAAAAAAATATATATTTAAAAAAAATATGTAAATAATACTTGTGCCTCCTAAATAGACAAACCAAGTACCTAATCCCTTCTAATATAAATAGATATGCTATTAGCAATAAAAAAAACACACAAAAAAAATGTTTTTAAAATGTTTTATTACATTCCGCCAGCAAAGTGAGGCGGATTGAAAATGATGAATTTACTGTCGAAAAGCACTGTTGTCGAATTTACATTCTTCAATTGAATACACTTTTGTCGAAAAGCCGCATTTGTACCATTGCAGAAATGTCGAATTTGTCAAATGTCGAATTTGAAAAAGTCGAATTTGAAAAGTCAGTTTTTTTGTTGAAAAGTACTGTATTGCAATGTCGATTTTTTTTTTTTTCGCGAAAATGTCCAGTTTTTCGTCATTTTCGGAAATTTGACCGCAATTGCATATACCCCATTGTCTAGTTATTCCACGTCACTTCCCAATTTCCCGGTTTTCGGTAATTGGAAATATTAAAACACAATAAGGACCTGTCTACATGATACTGGTGGAGCTTCAAACTAGGAGGCCTAGAGATATTGAATTTCTTGTCCACCGGTCTCCCACCCCGCAATTCGAGTACCTCATCTATTGCTAAAGGGTATGGTACTAATCCTGACTTACTCTGACCTTGAGGTACTTGTGAGCACACCCAGCATTCTGTCTGGTTTAAGACCTTACCCACTAGTGAGTGGTAATCCCTCAACGGATGGCGGTCCATGTCGATATTAAGGTTGGACTGACATCTCTGGATGCACCCATCCTCTACTATATTCTCACAATTCCTACAAATACAATATTCATCAGACAATAACCCCTCACAGTGCCTCCGAGCTCCCTGACTACCAGAGCGCTTACTGATGCCAGCCTTTACTAGAGTGATGTGCTGCTCCTGAGATCCTACAAATTCATACTCGCCATCATAACCCATTCCAGATCCCTGCTCGACCTCTCTGGAACCCTCACCAAAACAAGCTGTCCTGATCAAAACCAGAATTACTAACAACCCGCAACGCAGTCTCTTGTGATTGATCCATTTCGTTAGGGGAAAGGAGGAAATAAGAAGGAGAAAAGAAAGGAAAATGTAGGGGGAGGTGAAAAAAGAAAATGGTGCGACAACCGTTCTAGATCATTACATGAGGTTGTCGACCAAAAAGAATTTCAAAGGTTGATAAGTTAAGGGGAGACCTGGGAGTGGTTCTGATGCTGTACAACACTAGTGGCAAAGCTTCTGGCCACGACAATCCAGTTTCAGCCATTAATTTGCTCAGCTTGTTCTTAATAGTGCTGTTCACTCTCTCTACCTTTGCACTTGCCTGTGGACGGTACGGAGTATGCAGCTTGCTATTAATTCCCATCAGTTTGCACATGACCTGAAAGACTTCACCTGTAAAATGGGTACCCCTGTCACTTTCAATTATTCTAGGGATACCATATCTACACACAAATTCCTGCACAATTTTCTTTGCAGTGAACGTAGCAGTATTTGTGGCAGCAGGGAACGCTTCTACCCAGTTGGAAAATACATCAATACAAACTAACACATATTTCAAATTCCTACAGGGTGGTAACTGTATGAAGTCGATTTGTATTACCTGAAAAGGTCCGTCTGTAGGAGGGATATGGGATGGCTCTGTTGGTATTGTCTTTCCAATATTCTTCCTCAAGCAAGTAAAGCATGTCATTGCTCTCTTACCTGCATGAGAAGAGAATCCTGGTGCACACCAGTAGGCTCTTACCAATTTTCTGAAAACAAAAACAAATGGTTGAAAGCGCTGTCCACAATAAAATAGTTTTTTTTATTAAAAGGTTATAGAATCATCAATTCACATATAATTAATAAATCAATACCTCTAATCTAAAAATTGGACATCAAAGCATATCAAAAGACCATAAATGCTTTTCTGTGGTACCTAATAATAACACAGCTATGCACAGTGGATACACTTTCATTAAATTGACACACCCTATTCCAAGTGAAACAATTGTATCATTCCAAGATATCATACAAATTACTCCACTTTGTACATTTAATTCTAGCAATTATCACTCCTTTAGGCAGCCTCCTAAAAGTAAAATGATTGAATACACTATATATTCACAGTCCCAGACATTTCTAGAGATATAAAGTCACCATATTTCAAGATTGTATTCGCAGGTTATTTTTATCCTCCCGCTGGGACAGTGATTCATCTGTGTTGATACCAGATATACTGATTTGAGGCACGCAGTATTTGAATTATAACAAGTGCAAACTATTCATAATACAGTCTCTTATCCAGAGACTACTGGAGCCAAATTGATATATATAGAGTTCTTCATTCTTCTGAGGAAACAGCCATAGACATACGGCTGAGAAACGCGTCAAGAGTGCTCCTTGCGTATGTGGACATAATTATCAAAGCAGCCTATGGGTCTCCCCATGCCGGTAAAGTACCTGGTTAATCTCGTGAAGTAAGAACAGCGCGCAGTCGCTGACAGATACCGCCGGAGCAAACCAGCCCGAGGGGCTGTAACATTACAAGCTATTTGCGTCACCGACACAGGAAAGGCGGGCCGCGAGATCCCTGGTGTAAGTGGAGCAGCTGTATGCTGCAGAGGACACTGATGGATACCCGGCGGGAGGTGCAGTCGTGGATAACAGTGGTGAGACCAGTCGTGTGTCAAAGTCAGAAAAATATCTCTATACACACTGCCATATTTGCACCTCATACACGTCCGCACTGCGCATGCGTACGCTCTCCCGTGCGTGCGCATACTCACAGTCGCGGGCACCCACAGGCGCACGGTATGCGTATTTACGGTAGAGTTTATGTGATCGTAGCGTGCGACTCAATCGTTACATATTTTAACTATATAATGTATTTTGTAGATCATGGTCCCTTTGATAGATTCTGAAAGTTTAGTTATTATAGCATGTTCCTGGACAGGGGGATCCCTCTTTGTATTGTACGAAGGGTCTAACAGGAGTCATACAGTGGTGTTTAGTACCCATCGGAAGAGTATTTAATTAGCAATATTCCGGTGTTGGTTTGGAGCGGATTAATCGCTTGTGCGAATAGTTATGGACATAAGAAGTTTATGTCCATTTACTATTATTTGCTCTTACTTAGCCATGCGGCGGGAAACCCAGTTTCCCTCCCACCTGAGCTGTTGGAAATCGTCACAGCCCACCTGTATGAATCAACCTATGACCTTTTGTTATAGTGCGAGGAGGAATTCCTGTGTCCAATGAACAATGAGATTGTAGGGACCATTGAATTGTATTGTGTGTGGGGCATAAATAGACAAGCCGATCACATCCAGCTCACTCTTCAACGGTTATCATTGCTGAAAATCGGGAGCTGGATGTCCAGAGGCGCATGCGATCGTTTCCCCTTGTGCGTAAGTGTTTCTCCGCAACCATATTGTTCTTACTGTTATTGTGAGCCATTTCTCTCTCTCTCTCTTCTCCTCTTTCTCTCTTATTTTCCCTTAAAACATAATTGTATTGTATTTCCTGTGTAGTTATCTGGTTAGGTAGTCTATGTTATATTGTAGTGTATGACTTGTATTGTGTTAATTCTTTTGCAAGTATATCATTCATAATATATATATATTAGGCGTTGGACCCTAAGCCCAGGTATCTGTGTATTTCTTATAGTGTTTAGTATTCTCAGAGCGTCGGTGACACTCGAACAGCATTTGAGTTAATAAGGTTACACTAGGTTGCATCTACACCCTATTTCTACACTAAGGTTTTACTGCATAATATACTGTTTATGGTTTAGATATAAAGGTTTAACATTGTGAGCGTCAGCGCCGCTGGTGATCTCCTCGTGGTCCCGAGCGTCCGCTACGCTATAGCGAATCATTACGTTAGACGGCAGCCAATAGCGTGCCTGCCTGTGATCTCTTGGCCGTGAGCGAACGTGACGCTTGAGCGTCTCGACTACGGCTAAGCGATTGCTACGCAACGAGCGTACCCTTACGGTACTCCATACGTGAATAGCGTACAGTGTTCTTAGACCTCATAAAGGGTTTTATATAAGATAAATATTTAGCTTTATCAATTGGCGGCTCGCCCGTCCTTCACATATCTGCACTAGGTAATTTCAGCAGACATTATCCAGCAGCAAAGGGCGGGAGGTCATATTCCTCGTAGTGCTGTTTGGATAAGCGTCTGCTCCGCTTAGTAAAGGGTGCTGAAGGAATCCGGGACCGGAGGTAAGAACAAAACGATAGTGTCTGTTTAAAACTGTTTATTTCTGTCTTGCGTACACACGCACGCATATCTGCATTTCTTTTCATTCGTGTATTTTCATATATCACTCTCCTGTTTGCCATTGTATTTTTGATAAACGTACTAAGAGAGATTTGCCGCTATTTCATAGTTAAAGAGTAAAGGTAATACAGTTAAGGTATAGAAATACACACAGCTCTACCTAAAGGTAAAAGGAGAGATTGGTGTGGTGTGCGGTAGATGATCGAGGATCATCTACATTGATAAACGTGTTAGTTGTGTTACGGTGGACATTGGTTTTGTGTACACGTGTCTCTAACAAAGGGCTGAGACTCGCGTACGCAAAGGCCGACGCACGCAGCGTAAATTACGCAACGGAGCGTCTGGGTACGCCCACGTAACTCAAGTCACACGATAGTGTTGATTTTTAAATAGCGCAAACAGGCGATAAGTAGCGCAAATCTATTTTAAATTCGAAATTTAAATTAACAGATCCTTCTCCTAATTTGTAACACATCTGGTCTAAAGAGAAATTTCTGCGCAGAAATAGAAATAGAAACAAAAGTGTATATGTGGTGAGTGAGCGTTTTTTTTACAATTTTGAGGATTGAACCAAAAGAAATCATCGAGTTCTCGTGAAGGTACATACGTGTAAGTGACATGCACGGTGGCTAGGGAGGCATCCTTGGTTAAACAAAAAATTTGAGCATTAGAGTATAGCAGACCAGGAGGTCATACTGTAGCAGACCAGGAGGTCTAGGTACAGCAGACAAGGAAGTCCGCTATAGAGTCCACAGGCACAACACCAAAAAAAAGGGTTGGTGCAACACCCATATAGGCCATACAAGCTCTTGCTGAAGGAATTTGCAGCCGCAATTTTCGATTCCGCTGGTCGCTCCGTACATAAGATTAGTTGCTTATGTGCTGAACGATTGTACCGCACGTAATTGTGTGCATTAGTAAACCTGACCGGTACTATTTGTGTACGAAGGTCATAAACGCTATTTGTACATTCTAACGTGATTTGTGTAATTTTTTATTTTTTCAAAAAGGGAAGTTCGCTGGTCACTCAGGAACTATCTGACAACCACACCTTTACTGGAAAGGGTTAATGCTCTGCGGATCACACTCACATGTTCCAGTAAACAAAGGTTAATAGGGGCCCTGGATCGAGTACGCCAGCACTATATCAGTGTGATCAGGTCGTATTGGTCGGCGTGGGCGAGTGAGTGAGGTGCTCGGTAAACTTCACCACCAACCTATCGTGAATATCTTGGTTTTTTGTAAGGTTCCGTAACACCTGCAAATTATGGGGGCCAGTTGTTCAGGAAGGGGGCGATCAACCTCGGTTCGGGTTGATTCTATAAACCGACCAGTCGGGTCGGCAAGGTACGTAATGTGTGAAAAGTACGGAAGTCACACAGAAGCTTTATGTGATGAATGGGAGAGAATGACAGTACATGACGGGGAGAAATTCCCAAGAGTAGGTAGCTTCAGCACAGAAGTGTTAACGAATTTAAGGAGAAGGATATGTCTCATTAAATCAGCAAAGAGACGAATCAAGCATTATGATTATTTGCAGTTGTGGCAACAGGAGGGTGACATACAGAGAGGATTGGCTCAGGCGGCGGGATCTGGCTCTATCAGGAAACTGATAGCCACGGCCCCACCGCCACCATACATACCAGGAGAGAAATTGGTTGCGGTGAATGACGCACTAAGGTGTAACAAACAAACACTTAGCAACTGTGTAAATGTTAAAGATAATGTTAACCAATTAACCAATGCAAGTATTAACCCGTGCAAGTTGTACCCTGTTTTGAACTTTCCCCAGGAGTGTGATCAAGAGGACGAATCGGCAACAATATCAGCGCTCTCTCTAGCAGCCACCATATCAGAAACAACAGTAGGCACGGCCCAACCCATAAGATTAGTAACAAAGCCCCCTAGCGGAGGGACAGGTGAGGTCGTATCAACGGGTAAGTACGGCACCATACACTATGCTGAAACTATTTCACCACAAACTGCAGAATCTACACAGAATGATGTTGTTAGAATTAATCCTGTTAAGGTAATAGTAGTGCCAAATGGGAAAACGGACACTTCAGGAGTCACTCCTGTTAGGAACATCGCCATGTATAGCCCGTTTACCCGAATGGAATTAAGGACCATAGTGTCTGAATTCCCTGACCCTAGAAAAGATTTAGTTGCTAGCCAAAAATACATCAGAGACCTAGGAAACACTTTAGAGCCCAATAATAAAGATTGGCAAGTACTGCTAAGAGCTTGTTTACCCTCCAATGTCGACGCAGCTCAATTTTTAGTTGACTGTGGATTAGATCAGGATGTACCTCTTACAGATGTGTACAACAAAGATAATGTAAAAAGAATAAGTTTACAGTTAAAGGAGTATTTCCCAGCGGTAGTTAAATGGAACAAGATATTCTCCATTAAACAAAAGGAGTCAGAAACAGCTGAGTATTTTCACAGAGCATTATCAGAGATGGCAAAATACACAGGCATAGAGGACATTAAAACAAACATAAACCATCGAGAAGTAGCAGTATCGGTACTGATGGATGGTTTAAAAGAGTCATTAAAGACTAGGGTACAGACCACACAACCATGTTGGCGAGGTCTGTCTGTGGCTACTTTGAGAGAGGCTGCTATTGATCACGACCGGAATATCACCAGACACAGGGAGTCACAAGGTGATAAGTTAATGTCAGTAAGTATACTGGCCCTGACCACAAAACAGCCTGTGTTAATATCACCAAACCCTGTGGGTAAGTCAAACGTGGTAACATGTTATTTTTGTCACAAACAGGGACACTTTGCACGAGACTGTAGATCGAGAAATGTACCAAAATCTTATCAACCCCCTAGACAACGACACGACACACGACATTGGGATCAGGGTCCACAGAGACGGAGTTATGAGCCACATACAGGGGAAACAAAAAGATACCCCCCGAACAGAGACTGGCACGCCTCTGGTAGTTCCCAGCTAACTACCTCACAAGTAGTTGCTGCCAGCGGGATTCAGGGAGGTCACCATACCCAATAGGGGTGTGGCCATACCTGTAATCTGCAGCCAGTAAAATTGATTGCAAGCCTTGGAAGTGAACCCGAAGTTGCAATTAATGTAGCTGGAAAATCATTAAACTTTCTTGTAGATACGGGGGCGGCCAAATCAGTGATAAATTCGACAGTGGGCATGAGAACCACTGGTAGGACAATTCCAGCCATGGGAGTAACAGGAGTAGTCCAGCATTACCCTGTTAGCAAGCCAGCCGAGATTACAGTAGGGCCTTTACATACCAAGCATTCCTTTTTGCTGGCTGCATCGGCACCGACCAATCTCCTGGGAAGAGACTTACTGTGTAAAATGGGGTGCGTCATTTATTGTACTCCTGAAGGTGTATTCTTGGACATACCTGAGAATCACGCTCAGGAAGTGCGAGACATGTTAGACTCCAGTTAGGAGTGTACCCAGTAATAGAGCGCTTGCTACAACAGGGCATTCTGGTAAGAACGTCCAGCACTGCCAATAGTCCCATCTTCCCTGTGAAAAAGAGTGGGGGGAGGGGTTACCGGCTAGTGCAGGATCTAAGGGGGATTAACAAAATAGTTGAGAGTCAGTTCCCCGTAGTGCCAAATCCAGCTGTCATCCTAATGCAAATCCCTCCCACTGCGAAATTTTTCACTGTTATTGACCTCTGCTCCGCTTTCTTTTCGGTACCTCTGCACCCTGACAGCCAATATTTGTTCGCATTTACATACAGAGGAGTCCAATACACATGGACTCGATTACCACAAGGATTCATAGATAGTCCAAGTATATTTTCCCAGGCTTTGCATGATTGTTTACAGTCTTTCCAACCAGAGAGTGGATCAGTATTAATACAGTACGTGGATGATCTACTACTGTGTTCTGATTCATTGGAAGCATCCCTGAAGGATACGAAACAGCTCCTGTTTCATCTTTCAGACACAGGACACAAGGTTTCCAAAGACAAGTTGCAATTATGCCAAACTAAGGTAAAATATTTGGGACACTGTCTAACACAAGGACTGAGACACCTGACCGCTGATAGAATTCAAGCTATTAGAGACATGACTCTGCCACAAACCCAGCAACAGATCAGAACATTTTTAGGAATGTGTGGGTATTGCCGTAATTGGATCCCAGGGTTTTCCATTCTAGCGTTACCCTTGCAGGAGATGGTCTCCTCAAACAAACCTGATCGGATTTCGCATACAGACGAGTCTGAGACGGCATTTGAGAGACTTAAACAGTGCCTAACGCAGGCACCAGCATTAGGTATGCCAGACTATGGGAAACCCTTTGAGCTATACGGAACAGAAAGTGCTGGTTGCGCGGCAGGCGTACTAACCCAAAAGCACGGTGATGCCAGCAGGCCAGTAGCATATTACAGCGCTCAGCTAGACACGGTAGCGCGATCCCTCCCCACATGCTTGCGAAGCGTTGCTGCGATAGCATTGCTAGTAACGAAAAGCGAAGATGTCGTGCTAGGTCACAACCTCACAATTCATACATCACATGCAGTGTCAGCCTTGTTAAATTCTGCCCAAACCAGGCACGTCTCATCAGCGCGGTTTACAAGATGGGAATTGGCACTAATGGCCCCCGTAAACATCACCATAAGGAGATG
This sequence comes from Pseudophryne corroboree, assembly GCF_028390025.1. Lineage (NCBI taxonomy): Eukaryota > Metazoa > Chordata > Amphibia > Anura > Myobatrachidae > Pseudophryne > Pseudophryne corroboree. The sequence continues at coordinate 636,720,006 of NC_086445.1, read as the reverse complement.
CAGTGCATTAAATCCTGCAACATATCTCCCAGGTGTGCCTGGACAGGCACAAAGGGTGGAGGATGAGAGTGGTGGGGAAGGAGGATTTAATACAAAGGAAGACACACATGATTGTATGGAATATTTGACCCAAAATTTTACCGCAAGGCCTGACATCAGTGACAACCCACTGGAAGATGTAGAACTTACGTTCTACACGGACGGTAGTTGTCATAGACAGTCAGACTCGGGAGACTTGTGTACTGGATACACAGTCGTAGACGACCAAGGCACCATAGAAGCGGAACCGCTAGGCCCACCTCACTCAGCCCAGGTTGCTGAACTGGTCGCCCTAACCAGAGCATGTGAATTGGCTAAGGGTAAGTCAGCCAATATCTACACCGATTCTAGATACGCATTCGGGGTAGTCCATGATTTCGGAGCCCTATGGCGCCTCAGAAATTTCATGACGGCAGCTGGTACACCGGTAGCGCATGCAGCTCACATAAAAAGGCTTCTAACAGCGATACAGGAACCCGACAGAGTGGCTGTTATCAAATGTAAAGCACACACATATAGCCAAGACCCAGTATCACTTGGTAACAGTCGAGCAGACGAAGCTGCTAAGTTAGCAGCTGGTACCCCCAGACAGACAGACACCACACAACTGATGGTATTTAATACCATCAACACACAGAAGTTGTGTGAGATGCAAAATTTGTGTTCCACACAGGAAAGGGCAGTCTGGAAGGCAAAAGGATATGGCCAGGAGTCCTCAGGACTCTGGACGGATGGACACGGTAAACCAGTGGCCCCCAGAGCATACCTTCCATGTTTAGCTGAGGCAGCTCACGGGCTGACTCATCTGGGCAAGGAAGGGATGTGCAAGTTGGTAAGAGCATATTGGTGTGCCCCAGGATTTTCATCTCATGCGAGTAAAAGAGCAATGTCATGCCTTACCTGTTTGAGAAAGAACATCGGAAAGGCAATACCAACAGAACCATCTCATATCCCACCTGCCGGCGGCCCTTTCCAGGTAATACAGATTGACTTTATACAATTACCCCCTTGTCAGAATTTGAAATATGTACTTGTTTGTATAGATGTTTTCTCAAATTGGGTTGAAGCATTTCCTGCGGCTACAAATACCGCTATGTTTACTGCTAAGAAAATTGTGCAGGAATTTGTATGTAGATATGGTATCCCTAGAATTATCGAAAGTGATAGGGGTACCCATTTTACAGGTGATGTCTTTCAAGGAATGTGTAAATTGATGGGAATTGATAGCAAGCTGCACACTCCATACCGTCCACAGGCGAGTGCGAAAGTGGAAAGAGTGAACAGCACTATTAAAAATAAACTGAGTAAAGTGATGGCAGAGACAGGATTGACATGGCCAGAAGCTTTACCCATTGTACTGTACAGCATCAGAACCACTCCCAGGTCCCCTCTTAATCTGTCTCCCTTTAAAATCTTGTTTGGTCGACAACCGCATGTTATGATTAACCCTCAGGATGATTTGAAGTGTAACAATGAAGTGACTGTAAAATACTTGATTAACATGAGTAAACAGTTAAGGAATCAAAATGATAATCTGAAGTTAGTGATTCCTGATTTACCAGATAGTAATTGTCATGACATTGAACCTGTTGATTATGTAATGATACAGAATTTTCTACGCTCAGGTTGCCTTATTGACAGATGGGAAGGACCATACCAGGTCTTATTGACTAGCACTACAGCATTGAAGGTTGCTGAGAGAGAGACTTGGGTTCATTCGTCCCACTGTAAGAAGGTTGCTGATCCAGAGAGGTCCCGTGATAAGGAACAGACGGTAGAGGTTGTATCACTGGAGTGTCTGTTCCAGGAGGATTGAGGCGGCACCTGAGCTTTGAAAATCACAAGACCAAAAGCAGTTGTCGATCCCCTGTTCCCTTTTATTGTTTTTCTCCAACTTCCCATCCCCTCTCCCTCAAATTATTTTTTTCCCCCTTCTCATTCTTCTCCGTTTCCTCCTACAAGATGGACTTGCCCCAAGAGACTGTGATCCGGATTTTCCTGTTGACCATGATGTTGACCAGAGCAGTCTGTTCCGGCGAGAGTACCATGGAGGTCGAGAGAGGTTCTGGAATGGGTTCTGATGATAAAGATGGAAGCGTAGTTTTCCAAGAACAACTTAACCAACAAGTAAAGGCGAGTATCAGAAAACGATCCGATAGCATTGACAATAGAAGGAATTGTGAAGGATTGTTAGCTGAAGAAAACTGTATCTGTAGGCTCTGTGACAACGTAGTGGAGGATGGGTGCATTAAGAAATGCCAATCCAGTTTTAATATCCATATGGACCGGCATCCATTGAGTGACTATCACTCCTTAGTGGGTAGTGTGTTAAATAAAACAGATTGTTGGGTATGCTCTCAAGTACCTCAAGGTCATAGCAAATCAGGGCTAGTACCAATTCCTTTAACGTTAGGGGAGGTACTTGAGTTAAGTGGAGGGAGACCGGTGGACAGGAGGTTTAATATCTCCAGCCCTCCTAGTTTGAAGCTCCACCAATACCATGTGGATAGGTCCCTATTATGTTTTAACATCTCCAATCCCCGAAAGCCGGGAAATTGGGAAGTGTCATGGAGTAACCAAACCATGACCTTTTCGCATAGAGCAGATAGAATGCCTACAGATACAGAGCTTATACGCCACATAGCCAGTAGAGGAAAATCTTTCCGATATAGGTATACCTTAGGAAATAGGATTACGAGAGTTGGAGAGGTATCACCAGGATACTGTGCACATATCGTACAACCTGATACGTGTACTAAGCAGATGGAAGAATTAGGGTTAGGAGATTTCACATGGAAGGTGTGTAATATGGTTATGTCCTACTCCGTCCCATATGTTCTCCCCGATGATGCATATTTCATATGCGGGAGAAAGGCGTATAAGTGGCTTGCCCCAAACTCTGAAGGATTGTGTTATATTGGAAAAGTACTGCCTGAAGTAATGACTGTATCACATGACAAAATGAAAGACATACACCATGTTGCCCAAACTCCTTATACTCACACCCATTACGAGCACGTAGTTAAACGGCACCTGATAGAAAGAACAGAGCATCCGGCCTCTGACATGATCCATGAATCCACCGGGATTCAGTTTCTAATCGCGTTAGACATCACTCGCACCGCCAGAGGAGTGTTGAATTATAAATACATATCTGCGCTTGCAAATTTGTTAGATAATATCACTGAAATGTATGATGACACGTTTAGGTATACTGGAAGAGAACTTCAAGCTTATAAAACAGAACTGGTACAGCATAGAATGGTTCTTAATTACCTCACAGCAGTGACAGGCGGATATTGTGTCACACTGGCAACACAATACGGCGTGAAATGTTGCACATATATTACGAATAGCACCGAGGACCCGGTCGAGGTCATAGACCAAAAGATGGACGATATTCTCCAACTGAAGTGGGAATTTCGCAGGAGACACAATCTCACTCTTGCTGCTGTAGGTAATGAGCTGACTGGTTGGGTGTCATGGTTGAACCCGCGAAATTGGTTTTCTGGTTTAGGAGAATGGGCTCAAGGAGTCATAATGGATGTTGGGAAGTTTCTCCTATGTATCTTAGGTGTTGTCATATCAATTGGTTTGATATTTAGATGCGGTCAGGCTTTAATGAAGTGCAATCGTCGTACTAGGGTAATGAGTCTGAGGAGTGAGGAAACTGTAATTCCAATGGATTTGATTTATGACCCAAATGTATAAACAATGATGTGATGAAAATGCGATTTCTACGGTCCGTTTCTTTCACCTGTTTTTCCGTTTCCTCCAAGGTAAAAAGACCCACTTGGACGAGGAATTTGATGAGCCGATATACAGACAACAGATGGATTAAAGAAGAAGTTTTGACAACCTGATACACAGATTTTTGATGAACTTTGCCATAGATCCCCAGTTTCCCTAGAAATTTTAAAATTACGCTAGCCCAACACTTTTGTAAATCTATGGACATTGACAAAGCTTTTGCTCGCACCTTATGGGCAAAAGCACAAAGAAGACTGCATTCAACAGACACCGAACAAGACTTCAACCGACAAATGTTCATTTACCTGACATAGAATACCACTGCATTTACCGTAATTATGTCTTTTCTTCATCTCTACAACCTTCAGGTAATTACACACATAGTATAGGGAATACAGGCACAGATATCAGCAATCACATATTCCCCCATTCATGTATCATCAACTAAAATGTGCTCCCCATTTTGTTACAACCAAAAGCCGAAAAGAGCTCGGTAAAGTTTGACAGCCCATCCACAGACCCATACCACGGGATAAGAAGGAATTCAAATGTATACTTCGCAATGCCTCGAAGCTTGATGTACAACACGTACGGCACGATGATACATGGCCCCCCCAAACATGGATTCATACACACATGCTTCTACTATCTCACTAGGTCATACCCTCTTCACACCTTCTCCTCTCTCCTCCCTTACCCAACCATGGAAATGTATTAACCCCTGACATATATTTTTCTCTTTTTGAAATGTTTTAGAAGGTGGCAGTTATTATTGACTGCCAAAGGGTGGACTGTCAAAGTCAGAAAAATATCTCTATACACACTGCCATATTTGCACCTCATACACGTCCGCACTGCGCATGCGTACGCTCTCCCGTGCGTGCGCATACTCACAGTCGCGGGCACCCGCAGGCGCACGGTATGCGTATTTACGGTAGAGTTTATGTGATCGTAGCGTGCGACTCAATCGTTACATATTTTAACTATATAATGTATTTTGTAGATCATGGTCCCTTTGATAGATTCTGAAAGTTTAGTTAATATAGCATGTTCCTGGACAGGGGGATCCCTCTTTGTATTGTATGAAGGGTCTAGCAGGAGTCATACAGTGGTGTTTAGTACCCATCGGAAGAGTATTTAATTAGCAATATTCCGGTGTTGGTTTGGAGCGGATTAATCGCTCGTGCGAATAGTTATGGACATAAGAAGTTTATGTCCATTTACTATTATTTGCTCTTACTTAGCCATGCGGCGTGAAACCCAGTTTCCCTCCCACCTGAGCTGTTGGAAATCGTCACAGCCCACCTGTATGAATCAACCTATGACCTTTTGTTATAGTGCGAGGAGGAATTCCTGTGTCCAATGAACAATGAGATTGTAGGGACCATTGAATTGTATTGTGTGTGGGGCATAAATAGACAAGCCGATCACATCCAGCTCACTCTTCAACGGTTATCATTGCTGAAAATCGGGAGCTGGATGTCCAGAGGCGCATGCGATCGTTTCCCCTTGTGCGTAAGTGTTTCTCCGCAACCATAGTGTTCTTACTGTTATTGTGAGCCATTTCTCTCTCTCTCTCTCTTCTCCTCTTTCTCTCTTATTTTCCCTTAAAACATAATTGTATTGTATTTCCTGTGTAGTTATCTGGTTAGGTAGTCTATGTTATATTGTAGTGTATGACTTGTATTGTGTTAATTCTTTTGCAAGTATATCATTCATAATATATATATATTAGGCGTTGGACCCTAAGCCCAGGTATCTGTGTATTTCTTATAGTGTTTAGTATTCTCAGAGCGTCGGTGACGCTCGAACAGCATTTGAGTTAATAAGGTTACACTAGGTTGCATCTACACCCTATTTCTACACTAAGGTTTTACTGCATAATATACTGTTTATGGTTTAGATATAAAGGTTTAACATTGTGAGCGTCAGCGCCGCTGGTGATCTCCTCGTGGTCCCGAGCGTCCGCTACGCTATAGCGAATCATTACGTTAGACGGCAGCCAATAGCGTGCCTGCCTGTGATCTCTTGGCCGTGAGCGAACGTGACGCTTGAGCGTCTCGACTACGGCTAAGCGATTGCTACGCAACGAGCGTACCCTTACGGTACTCCATACGTGAATAGCGTACAGTGTTCTTAGACCTCATAAAGGGTTTTATATAAGATAAATATTTAGCTTTATCACGTGTATGCGGCCTCCAAACTATAGAATGAGATATTGTGAATGAACTGTGGAGCATGCTCATTATCTAGTAGGAGTTCTATTGCACTTATCTAAAATCCAAGCATCAGACGGGGACGCCCGTTAGAACTCTATATATATCAATTTGGCTCCAGTAGTCTCCGGATAAGAGACTGTATTATGAATAGTTTGCACTTGTTATAATTCAAATACTGCGTGCTTCAAATCAGTATATCTGGTATCAACACAGATGAATCACTGTCCCAGCGGGAGGATAAAAATAACCTGCGAATACAATCTTGAAATATGGTGACTTTATATCTCTAGATATGTCTGGGACTGTGAATATATAGTGTATTCAATCATTTTACTTTTAGGAGGCTGCCTAAAGGAGTGATAATTGCTAGAATTAAATGCACAAAGTGGAGTAATTTGTATGATATCTTGGAATGATACAATTGTTTCACTTGGAATAGGGTGTGTTAATTTAATGAAAGTGTATCCACTGTGCATAGCTGTGTTATTAAGAGGTACCACAGAAAAGCAGTTATGGTCTTTTGATATGCTTTGATGTCCAATTTTTAGATTAGAGGTATTGATTTATTAATTATATATGAATTGATGATTCTACAACCTTTTAATAAAAAACTCTTTTATTGTGGACAGCGCTTTCAACCATTTGTTTTTGTTTTCATCTAATAATTATTTGGGATTCAACTACCCAATATTTGAAAGCAGCAGTGCACAATTGAGAAGAGGTGTATATTTATTAACATTTGGGAGCTGTACAGCTGACACACATAATAGCTTAGCGCTTTCTAAGTTTTAGGTTGTTTCTTACCAATTTGCACATACCCTCTTTGCCCAGATGAGTCAGACCATGTGCCGCCTCAGCTAGGCTTGGAAGATATGCTCTGGGGGCCACCGGCTTACCGTGTCCACCTGTCCACAGTCCTGAGGACTCCTGGCCATACCCCTTTGCCCTCCAGACTGCCTTTTCCTGTAGGGAACACAAATTTTGCATTTCAATTAATTGTTGTGTGTTGATCGTGTTAAATGTCATCAGTGATGTGATGTTCGTTTGTATGGGGGTGCTTGCTGCTGATTTAGCAGCTTCATCTGCCCGGCTGTTACCAAGCGAAATTGGGTCTTGGTTGTAAGTGTGTGCTTTGCACTTGATAACAGCCACTCTGTCTGGTTCCTTTATTGCTGTCAAAAGCCTTTTGATGTGGGACACATGCGCTACAGGTGTGCCAGCTACCGTCATGAAATTTCTGAGGCGCCATAGGGCCCCGAAATCATGCACTACTCCAAAGGCGTACCTAGAATCTGTGTATATATTAGCTGACTTACCCTTGGCCAATTCACACGCTCTGGTTAGGGCGACCAACTCAGCAACTTGTGCTGAGTGCGGTGGGCCCAGGTGTTCAGCTTCTATGATACCTTTGTCATCTGCAACTGCATATCTAGTGCACAAGTCTCCCGATTCTGTCTGTCTGTGGCAACTACCGTCAGTGTAGAAGGTAAAGTCTACACCTTCCAGTGGGTTGTCACTGATGTCAGGTCTCGCTGTGAAAGTCTGATTCAGGTATTCCATACAATCATGCGTATCAGTATCTGCACTAAATCCTTCTTCACCAACATTCTCATCCTCCACCCTTTGTGCCTGTCCAGGCACACTTAGCAAGTAAGTTGCAGGATTTAGTGAGCTGCATCTCTTAATGGTGATGTTTACCAGGGCCATCAGTGATAATTCCCACTTTGTAAACCGAGCAGATGAGACATGTCTGGTTTGGGCTGAGTTTAGTAAGGCTGATACTGCATGAGGTGTATGAATGGTCAGGTCATGTCCTAACACTACGTCCTCATTTTTACTTACCAGCAAAGCTATCGCTGCCACACTTCGCAAGCAAGTGGGGAGAGACCGCGCTACAGTGTCCGACTGTGCACTGTAGTAAGCTACCGGTCTGCTGGCATCACCATGTCTCTGAGTTAAAACCCCTGCCGCGCATCCTGCACTTTCTGTACCGTACAATTCAAAGGGCTTCTTATAATCTGGCATACCTAATGCAGGTACCTGTGATAGGCACTGTTTGAGTCTCTCAAATGCCAGTTCGGACTCATCTGTGTGCGAGATCCAATCTGGTTTGCTCGAAGAGACCATTTCTTGCAAAGGTAAAGCCAGTATAGAGAACCCTGGAATCCAGTTTCGACAGTACCCACACATTCCAAGGAAAGTGCGGATCTGTTGTTGCGTTTGTGGCAGAGTCATGTCGCGAATCGCCTGTATTCTATCAGCAGTGAGGTGTCTAAGTCCTTGAGTCAAACAATGTCCCAAATATTTGACCCTGGTCTGGCACAACTGCAACTTATCCTTTGAAACCTTGTGTCCCGTTTGGGAAAGATGAAACAGAAGCTGTTTCGTGTCTTTCAAGGACGATTCGAGTGAGTCAGAACACAACAATAAGTCATCAACATACTGTATTAGTACTGATCCACTCTCAGGTTGAAAGGATTGTAAACAGTCATGCAAAGCCTGGGAGAAAATACTTGGGCTGTCAATGAAACCTTGGGGAAGATGAGTCCAGGTGTACTGTACTCCCCTGTATGTAAAGGCAAAAAGGTACTGGCTGTCAGGGTGAAGAGGGACAGAAAAGAAAGCAGAACAGAGGTCAATGACAGTGAAGAATTTTGCAGTAGAGGGAATTTGCATGAGGATGACAGCTGGATTGGGCACTATGGGGAATTGGCTCTCAACTATCTTGTTTATCCCCCTTAGAACCTGCACTAGTCTGTAACCCCTCCCCCCACTCTTTTTCACAGGGAAGATGGGACTATTGGCGGTGCTGGATGTCCTGACTAGGATGCCTTGCTGTAGCAGCCGCTCTATGACAGGGCACACTCCTATCTCTACCTCTGGCTTCAGAGGATATTGAGGGATTTTTGGAGCTATCCTACCATCTTTTACTTGTACTACTACTGGAGCTACATTCGCCATCAATCCAGTGTCTTGTCCATCTTTGGTCCAAAGGGAACCCGGTATTTGTGAGATCATTTCCTCTACCTTTGATGGACACTTGTCTATAACAGTAGAATGCGACATTAGCCTTTGAGGGGTGTCTAATATATCTTGCACTTCTTGAGCGTGGTTCTCAGGTATATCCAAGAAGACACCCTCAGGAGTACAATATATGACACACCGCATTTTACACAATAAATCTCTGCCGAGTAGATTAGTCGGAGCCGATGCAGCCAGCAGAAAAAAATGTTTGGTTTGCAAAGGCCCTATTGTAATCTCTGCAGGTCTACTCAAAGGGTATTGTTGCACCGTTCCTGTTACTCCCATTGCCCGAATCATTTTTCCCATGGTCTTTATACCTGATGTGGAATTCAACACTGACCTGGCCGCCCCTGTATCTACAAGAAATTGTAATGGTACACCAGCTACATCAACCGTGACCTCAGGTTCACTACCAAGGCTAGCAATCAATTTCACTGGCTGCAGACTACAGGTGTTGCCCAACCCCTATTGTGTATTGGTACCCTCCAGCAGCGCATTGGCAGCTACAATATGTGAGGGGGGTAGCTGAGAATTTTTGGAGGTCTGCCAATCTCTCCGTGGTGGGTACCTCCTTGTTTCCCCTGCATGTGGCTCGTAATTTCTCCTAGCTGGTCCCTGATCCCAATCATGGGAATTGTAGTGTGGTTCGTATTCTGGTCTAGGGGGTCGGTAAACGTTATGTGTAACTTTACTCCTACATTCCCTCGAGTAATGTTCTACCTTCTGACAATTATAACATATTACTACACATGGCTTACCATCAGGGGTCTGGGGTTTTGGCTGATGTTGTTTTGTTGTAAGAGCATTTATACTCACTGTCATCAGCTTATCCCCCTGAGACTCCCTGTGCTTACTGATGTTCCGGTCGTGCTCAATAGCGGACTCTCTCAATGCAGCCACCGAGATACCTCTCCAGTTAGGTAGAGAGGTTTGTACCCTTGTTCTTAATGCCTCCTTTAACCCGTCCATTAATACAGTAACAGCTACCTCCCTGTGATGTGCATTATCTTTTATGTCCTCGATCCCAGTGTATCTAGACATTTCCTGCAGTGCCCGATGGAAATATTCGGATGCCGTTTCACCTTCCTTTTGTCTTATGGAGAAAATTTTATTCCATTTGACAACAGTAGGGAAATACACTCCTGGTTGCAGATTGATTTGTTTTACGTTCTCCTGATTGTATTCATCAGTGAGAGGTACTTCTGCATCTAACATACTGTCTGCTATAAATTTCGTGATGTCAATATTTGAGGGTAAACACACTCGTAGCACTGTTCGCCAATCTTTATTTGTAGGCTCATGGGCATTTCCTAACTCCTTAATGAATCTCTGGCATCCGACTAGATCTTTCCTGGGATCGGGAAATTCAGACATAATTGACCTTAACTCTGCCCGGGACCAGGGACAATGCATGGCAATGTTCCTGATGGGAGTTACTCCCTGATTGTCAGTTTTCCCGTTGGGGACTGCAATTACCCTGACAGGATTTAATTCAATTACATCCTTCGGGTTTGATTCTATAATGTGGGGAGCTATTGTTTCTGCATAATGTATGGTACCATACTTACCTGTGGAAACGACCTCACTTATCCCTCCGCTAGGGGGCCTTGCTACAACTCTTGATGGTTGGGCCGTGCCTACTTGAGTATCTTGTATGCTGACTGCTAGAGAGAGTGCCGATATTGCGCTGGGCTCATATTCCTGCTCACAATCCTGGGGAAAATTTAAAATGGGATACAGCTGGCAAGGGTTAGCGTTAGTACATTTATCAATCACATTCCTATCTTGTACTAATGCACCATTGCTTGTAGCCACTTTCTCCCCAACAATATACGGTGGTGGTGGTGCGGTCGCCATTGTTTTCCCGCTAGGTTTGGAACCTGCTGCGCAAGCTAATTCCCTTTGCATCTCCCCCTCTTGCTGCCATAAATTTAAACAGTCTGTATGTCTAATCCTTGGTTTTCTGGATTTTATCAGACATATCCTTATCCTTAAGTTCTGCAATACCTCCGGTTCAAAGCTGCCCACCTTAGGGAATGGTACCCTATCTTTGTCAGTCCTACGTACCCATTCGTCACAATAAACTTCAGCATTTGGACCATATTTCCCACACATAATAAACCTCGCTGACCCCTTGGGCCGCGGCTCTTCAGCCTGAACCCTGGCTAAACGTCCCTTAGTTGAGCAACTGGCTCCCATAATTGTGGGCCTTTTCCCACAAACACCAAAATACTTAATATAAGGTAACAGTGAAAGTTCTCCGAACGCTTTCACCCACTCTCGCCCACGTTGGCCAGTACTACCATACACTGTTGATAGCGAAGGCAATGTACCCAACTTAGGGCCCCTATTGACCTATATTTACTGGAAGTTTTTAGGAATAACTTACCCTTTCCAGTAAAGTATCTGTCGTTGGAGATTATCCTGAGAGAGACCAGCGAAAACTCCCTATGCACTTTTTATACACAAATCACGCTTGCGTATGCTGTATACAGCGCTAATGATACCGCAATTTTACGCAAAAAACTCGTAAAAAGGATATCAAGTTGCACTATATATCGCACCCACAAACGCGTGGTCCAATCGCACAGCGTATAGGTACTTGTTACTTATCTGCTGTACGACCACTGGAATCGAATCACAAGCTGCGAAACCTCAGCCGGAGCATATAAAAAAACTATATGGGTCACAATTCACAATTCCCTACCATGCTCCTGTGTAAGTCTCCTCACGACTTACGTATTTCAAATCCTATACTAACGTGAGTCAGCCGCCTCACGCCACCAAGCCTCCACTCACTTGGTGTACCAAACGACTGGATCCTGAATTCCGGGGTACGAATCCACTCACTCCTTCGTTCGCTCACTCAAATAGACTCTGTTTTTCTGTACAGAAAATTTTAATTCATTCAGATTGGCAGCTTTACCCCCAGAGGCAATACAGGTTAAACAAAAGTTTTATACTAATCTGCTTTAGAAACCGGGTTGTTTTGTGCTATTGTAGCATGGCTACTGTCCCTCCTTTGAACTAAATGACACTATTGTGTAATTTGTACTTAGCGCCCGCACTCTTACGCACTTTGCGTAAACACGCGACCGTGCGTGTCTTTTACGCTGCGTGCACAGTCCTGTACTTTGTCCGAGACACGTGTACAAAACCCTGCGTCCGCAATAAAACAAATCACACAGCTCTATAAATGTGAACAATACTAATTACTATTGCCCACTAGACACAACTTGTTCTGTATAAACTTTTATGCAGACCTGCGTTTGTGTCTTTTACACTTCCTTAAAAAAAATGTTATTTTAGTTTTAACTATATAGCAACAAATGTATCCGGTTTCACACAGATCTAAATGAATCTAGCAATAATCAATAATTTAAATGGTATGATTTAGATTGGATAGCTATCCTGCAGAACATACACTGATATAAATATACACATAATTATAATATTATATATATGTACCATTCACTGGTCTCCTATGAGACACCTTACCTCTTATTTGCATATCAAAGCTATTTGGTTTTCACTGCTAAAAAAAAAAAGCAGTTACACAGGTTAATTTGCATTTCAATGGCTATCCTCCCTAGTAAGCAGATTCTACAAGTCTTGGAAGGAAAAAAACAAAACCAACTCTATCTTTCCTTTTTCTATCTGTGTGCAACCCCCCACTTGATGTAAAGTAATTACGCACAGACACGAAGGACAGAAAAAAAAAACTTATCTCACCATTTACTCTCACTAGGCCCAACTGAAACTATTTGTAATTGACTATGGCATGGGTTAAATAAATGCATTGGTAACTCATAAATGGTGCTTGATGTGACAAGGGAAACTGACTGTTCTGAGCAGACTGAAAATCAGCTATTTAGAAAATGAACTTCCTAAAATGGCCACTGCTCCTCCCCCTTCCACATCCATGAGGTTTACACAAGATGGTGGACAGGCCATGTGGTTAGTCCAAAATGGAGAACAGACCATGCGGCTTCCTTTGTCACAAAGAAATCACACATTATACAAGCACCAGAAGTTATTTTAGGCCTGAGTTTAAAAAAAAACTATATCAAGGCTATGCAGCAACTTTTAAATGTACTTTTAAATCTACTTAACAGATAAACAATGCAATCTGAATCAAACACAATATGACTTATTTGAACTTTGTTTTGCAACAATGTGAGAGGGTATGCAAAGTATCGGTGTCTTTTGTGTACGCTTTTTGGCGCCAAAAATTTCACAGATTTTTTTAAATAACTTTTTTCCTGCGTTTTACGGGTTCTACCAGCACCTCTGCAGACCATACAGAGCAGACGTCATCTAATCAGCACACAAGTAGGGTTTTCAGTGTATCCATCGACCAAGAAAAGGTTACGTAGGATACCTTCTTTCCGCCCTTTGCTGATAGATTAAGTCTGCTGTGACCTGTTAGGCTGTGAGTATGTGGAAATCGGACGATGCCCCCAATTATAAATGCTGATTTACATACAGGACTAAAAGCAACACTTTAAAAAGACATTTCATACACTTTAAATGGAGCCGCTGCGGCCGCTATACTTAATCCTCGACCTATGTACTTATTACACAATTAGCGTACAGAGTCCTGTACCGTGTACGGACTTTGCGTACAAACACCGCGCTGGCTGTACAAAGTAAACTCAGCGCGTACACACTCAAAGATACACCATGAACCCTTAGCAGCTATGCATGCGATAGTAATACACTTTAAACCTTAGCAGGGAAAGGAAAACACGACACCAGATTGTATTTAAAATGCTGGGTTCCGACACCACAACATATTATTACTGAAAGGGGGTTACAATAACAAAGCAATACAATACAAAGAATAATGGCTACAGTCAATGGTACATACTTGTTTGGTTTTCGCCGCGCTACCCAGTCTGGTCCTCGGTCATCTAGATAGATAACTTTTAGAGTCTTGTGTGTCCAGGCCTGCAGCTGGCTCCTTTTATACAATCTTCCAAAACTTAACACAATGGATACTGTAATCTCTTTGTCCACTGGACACAGGGATGGTCATTTACAGTACAGGAGAGGTCATAGGTCGGTTTGAATAGGTGGGCGATGTCTGTTCAAGATGCACTTGTGGGTGGTCTCCTCTGGGTTCCCGCCGCATACCTAATGTACAGTAAATACAGTTTATATCTATATTCTGCTCCTGCACATAACTATTCGCAGGAACGTGCGATCTTCTGCCAACCAACACCGGAATATTACCCTTAAAATACCCTACAGCTGGATACCAAACACTACCTTATAACCTTGCTCTGTCCCCTTCTATCCTGTAAAGGTGAATCCATCTGTTCTGATACCATTTAAACTGTTGTAACTTGCTGGTGTGATGCAGGGAGACTATGTGTACATTGTGCACTATTTGGCTTAATTATGTAATGTGTTTTGATAGCTTTCCATGCGTTCACAAACTCTACCGTAAATACTCATACCACGCGCTAATGCGCAGGACCGCGGGACCGACCATACGCAAACTGCAAATATGTGCACGCACGGCAGAACAAGTACACGCACAGAGGCCATCTGTGTGTAGTTTGTACGTGATGTGTGTACTGCAATATTTTTCGACTTTGACACAACCTATACCGGATTTTGTAAACATGTCGGAAAAAAATCGTCCCAGCTAGCAGGGGCACCATCAGGAAACATAATATGTGTTCCCTGAAAAAAATTAGTAACAACAAGAATATGTGTAAACTAGAAGTGTGTAGTGCAGTCCAATCCAGTTTTCTGCAGGAAATCAAATAAGGGGGGGGCTGCAGAAAATGGGGTATATCATTCCCAGTGGCATAGAAGAAAATAAAAGGAGGAATCAATCGATACAGAAGAAACTTGAGTACATCTAAGATTCCGCAATGAACAAAATAAACATACATATCAGTATCAAAGAAGCAAAACAGTACAGATACATCATAGCACAAAGAGAGATGGATACTTGCAGGCAAACTCAATGGTCAGTCAGCGTCATCCTGTGAGATGGAGTGCGAATCCAGTAAGGAATTTCGCCGTGGACATCAAATCAAAGTAGTACTGTTTTCTGTTGTGCTGCACTCTCAGTTTGGCGGGATAAAGCAAGGCAAAACGGACTCCCACGTTGAATAACGCTTTGCAGACTGGGGAGAATTCCCTGCATTTCATCGCCACTTGGTATGAGAAATCCTGGAAAAGGAGAAGTTTGTCACTTTGGTAATGCAGTGCTTGTGATTTCCGGTATGCATGCAACAAACGTATCTTGTCAGTGTAGTTGTGTAATTTAAAGAGAACCGGGCGGGGCCTATGGCAATCTGTGAGGTGATCGGGACCAATTCGGTGAGCACGTTCCACCAACATGGAGCCTGATTCCGGTACGCAACCCAGCTCCTTCGGGAGCCAAATGGATACCAAGTCCAGCAAATCACGTTGTTTGATTGATTCAGGTAATCCAATGAGCCTCAAATTATTATTACGACTGCAGGTTTTCGAGGTCGTCCAGTTTATCATGGACAGCTTGTAGCGAGGCTGCTTGAGAAGCGATAGTGGCTTTGGCAGTGGCTAGGTCATCCTCCGCATTGGAGATATGCTGCTCCGCTTCATCAAAGTGAACACTATGGGGGTCATTCCGACCCGATCGCTCGCTACACTTGTTCGCAGCGCAGCAATCGGGTCGGAACTGCGCATGCGCCGGCGCCGCAGTTCACCGGCGCATGCCAGATGGCCGAAGGCCGTTGTTCCCTAGCGATTGCCTCTGCCTGATTGACATGCAGAGGCGGTCGCTGGTTGGGAGGGGGCGGCACGGTGGCATTTGGCCGCCGTTTTGTTGGCGCGGTCCTGCCAATGCAGGCGTGGCCGGACCATGCGGGGGGCAGGCCACAGTGGCTGCGTGACATCACACGCAGCCGCTGCGACCAGGGGCAGCGACGAGCAACTCCCGGTCAGCCGCAGGAGCTGCGCTGGCCGGGAGTTACTCCACAAGTACAAAAGCATCTCAGCTGTGCAATGCTTTTGTACTTGTGCAGGGTGGACTAGCCCTGTGCTGGGCATCCCCCCACAATCCTGGGAACATGATCGTAGCTGTGCTTAATTTAGCACAGCTACGATCAACTCGGAATGACCCCCTATGTTCCTTCAGTTGCGTAAGGGCGGACTTAATAGCATCTTTTATGCCTGCTAACTTTTTATCCAATAGAGGCAATAGCAGATCGGATACCTCTTGAGCCCTGGCCACTGAGGCCGCACTATGGGCAGTGTGCTCAGACACACCCAGGAGAATATCTACCCCAGCCGAGGAGGCAGGTGGACTCGCTGTCATTGATGACGTGGCTCTCATCTCCCTCTGTTTGGGGCCAGGGGCACCTTTGCCTCATTTCTGCGTTTTAGCCATAAACGTCTCCATTCACGTGTGCCAAGGAGCGCAGGCAAACAGGAGCGACACTGAGCAATAGCGGGTGAGGATGTTGTGGAGAACAACTGTATAATGCTGGATATAGTTGATCCTGACCAGCAGGGAGCATAGAAATATAGTAGAGAGTCAATGTCAACCATATACAGTATGCAGGAACACAAACAGGCCACACTTATCAAGTAGTGAGGGTAGACAGTGTGGTATCTCAGAGCAGTTTAAGCCCGGGAGAGAGGGGCTTAGGGCAGACCAAAACAAATCCCTTGCAGTGAGAGGCACAGAATATAGGAGATGCGGGATCCGGTCTGAAGATCGACAGTGTCTAGGTCGACAATGTTTAGGTCGACCACTATAGGTCGACAGTCACTAGGTCGACATGGATGGAAGGTCGACAGGGTTTCTAGGTCGACATGTGCTAGGTCGACAGGTCTAAAGGTCGACATGAGTTTTTCACATTTTTTTTCTTTTTTTGAATTTCTTCATACTTAATGATCCACGTGGACTACGATTGGAACGGTAAAGTGTGCCGAGCGAAGCGAAGGCACCATGCCCGAAGCATGGCGAGCGAAGCGAGCCATGCGAGGGGACGCGGTGCACTAATTTGGGATCCCGGTCACTCTACGAAGAAAACGACACAAAAAAAATAAAAAATCCTCATGTCGACCTTTAGACCTGTCGACCTAGCACATGTCGACCTAGAAACCCTGTCGACCTTCCATCCATGTCGACCTAGTGACTGTCGACCTATAGTTGTCGACCTAAACATTGTCGACCTAGACACTGTCGATTTGATGAACCACACCCAGGAGATGCTGCAGTATGAAAGGGTTAGGGACAGGAAACAGCAGGCAGGAGTAGATGCAATCAGTGCCGTGGATCAGGAGCTCCCAGATGCCGGGACTGCCACAGCGTGTTGTGAGGAGGGTGTCAGTGAGCAGCCACAGAGGACAGGGCCAAGCCAACAGCTGCTGATGCTGGAAAGAGCAGCCAGAGGCAGCGGTCCTGGCGGCAGAGCACCCAGCACTTGTAGGAGGATGCAGAGGCAGCGGGGAACAGCCTGAGGTAATTGTCACGGTAGCAGAGCCCACTGCACGGGCAGGAGGGAGCAGTGACCGGAAACCGTGGCTCCCGTGTGGAGAACACCAGCCAGTGACCGCCGATCGCGGTAATCAGATGGCAGTTTGTGCAGGGGGACAGTAGCCAGAGGCAGCGGGGCTGCATCGCTATTAGGAAGGTGTGGGGGAGACAGCACACCACGGCAATCACTGGTCGCTGCTCCATGTCAGCGTGGTGAAGACCCAAATGGAGTGGTGAGGCAGCGGTTCACAAACGCCTGGATTCCGGTGGTTTAAGGAGGGTGGGGAGCCGGGATCACAGTCCACTTACCCACCGCTATCCCCTACGAGTTCCCAGGTGTTATTGGGGCTCCTCCCTTGGTGTTATAAGGCTACGTACAGAACCAGCCTCAGTGGGGAGCAGAGAGCTCTGTTAAAATGCGGCCATCTGCAGGGTCCAACCACTGGAAGTCACTAGCTGTACTTTCTTGTCTTAAGTGTATGAGCTGATCATCTTCCACTAGTAAATTTATGGCTGCTCTTGCCTGTTTGTCCTTCTTAATCCACTGCTGATCGTCTACAGCAGGTCTGTCTGCATTTATGACTTCCCATAAATCATCTCTAGTTAACAGCATTTCTATTGTAAACTTCCATATCTGATAGTTTTTTAATTAGAAAGCTTGCTTGCAGCTAATTTGAGATCTGTGTAATCAGCCATATCCTCTTTCTGTATGAATCTCTCTATTCCTCTGTAGTAAAAACTTGTTTACTCACAGTTTTCTCTTAGAGGTTCTCCTGGGTGATTCTTGTGTATATTACACAGTTTGCTGTCAGCACCTGCTGGGACTTGCAGTGCAGTGTTATCAGGGCCGGTTCTTGGGATTGTGGCGCCCCGGGCAAAGTATAGGGGCATGGCTTCAAATGGGGGCGTGGTCAGTTACGCCCCCATTTATGCCCCTGTAGCGACGCTGAAAGAAAAAAGAAAAGAAAAAAAAGTATACTTACCATCCCCGTTCCTGATCCAGACCGCTGCAGACCTCCTCCGCCGGAGCGGCTCTTCTTCTCTCCTTTCCTCGATCTATGGGAGAGATGTTATTACGTCTCTCCCATAGAACAGCATAGACACTAGAGGTCAATTATGACCCCTAGTGTCTGTGCCACTATGCTGTGCGGTGCGCGATGACGTAATCGCGCACCGCACAGCAAAGGTCCTCTCCATGAAGGGAAACTAGACCGTAGCGTCTAGTTTCCCTTCATGGAGAGGACCTTTGCTGTGCAGTGCGCGATGACGTCATCGCGCACCGCACAACTAAGGTCCTCTCAATGAAGGGAAACTAGACGCTACGCGTCTGGTTCCCTTCAAAGCGGGGGGCACAGCTGGGCACTGCGGGAGGCACAGTGGCGGATCTTGCCCTGGTGCGGCGCCCTCCGGATGGCGCCGGAGCCCTCCGGAAGGTGGCGCCCCGGGCAAAAGTACTGCTTGCCCGTGGCAAGAACCGCCACTGAGTGTTATCTCTGGCTTGCAGTCTGGATGCTGCTTGGGATGCACTCCAGATTACTTCTATCCTGTATAGACTCCAGTATGGGCCCATAAACTGTTGGCATGTGGCAATGGATTACCATACAGTGGGTGTGCAGCGGAGGTCTCATACATAAAAGATCATCACAGGAGTTACCGTACAATCAGACAGAATGAGTCTTGTAAAGGTATAACTTCTTTATATAACGCTGAGTAACAGGATCACTCCAAATGTGACAAACATCAGCTTTTCAGTAACAGCTTCTTATACAACATGTCTGCTACATGTGTTCTCCACTCTTTTTCTAAGAAGAACCATGGGAATGAAACAAACAAGTTCTAGAGATGAGCGGGTTCGGTTTCTCGGAAACCGAACCCCCCCGAACTTCACCCTTTTTACACGGGTCCGAGACAGGTTCGAACCTTCCTGCCTTGCTCGGCTGACCCGAGCGCGCCCGAACATCATCATCCCGCTGTCGGATTCTCGCGAGATTCGGATTCTATATAAGCAGCCGCGCGTCGCCGCCATTTTCACTCGTGCATTGGAGATGATGGGGAGAGGACGTGGCTGGCGTCCTCTCCGTTTATTGTTGAACTTGATTGCTTTATTGCTTAATTGTGGGGAGGACTGGGGAGCAGCTGTTAGGAGGAGTACAGTGCAGAGTTTTGCTGATAAGTGACCACCAGTTTTTTATCCGTTCTCTGCCTGAAAAAAACGCTTCATACCATATCTGTGCTCAGTGTGCTGCATAATATATCTGTGCTCACACTGCTTAATTGTGGGGACTGGGGAGCAGCTGTATTATAATATATAGCAGGAGTACAGTGCAGAGTTTTGCTGACAGTGACCACCAGTATACGTTGTCTGCCTGAAAAACACTCCATATCTGTGCTCAGTGTGCTGCTTTATTGTGGGGACTGGGGACCACCAGTATAATTAATATTATATAGGAGGAGTACAGTGCAGAGTTTTGCTGACCAGTGACCACCAGTATACTATATATAGCAGTACGGTAGGCCACTGCTGTACCTACCTCTGTGTCGTCATTCATTAAGTATACTATCCAACTACATTCTATACCTGTGGTGCATTTTAGTTTTGCAGTTTGCTGACATAGTGACCACCAGTATACTATATATAGCAGTACAGTAGGCCACTGCTGTACCTACCTCTGTGTCGTCATTCATTAAGTATACTATCCATCTACATTCTATACCTGTGGTGCATTTTAGTTTTGCAGTTTGCTGACACAGTGACCACCAGTATACTATATATAGCAGTACGGTAGGCCACTGCTGTACCTACCTCTGTGTCGTCATCCATTAAGTATACTATCCATCTACATTCTATACCTGTGGTGCATTTTAGTTTTGCAGTTTGCTGACACAGTGACCACCAGTATACTATATATAGCAGTACGGTAGGCCACTGCTGTACCTACCTCTGTGTCGTCATTCATTAAGTATACTATCCATCTACATTCTATACCTGTGGTGCATTTTAGTTTTGCAGTTTGCTGACACAGTGACCACCAGTATACTATATATAGCAGTACGGTAGGCCACTGCTGTACCTACCTCTGTGTCGTCATCCATTAAGTATACTATCCATCTACATTCTATACCTGTGGTGCATTTTAGTTTTGCAGTTTGCTGACACAGTGACCACCAGTATACTATATATAGCAGTACGGTAGGCCACTGCTGTACCTACCTCTGTGTCGTCATTCATTAAGTATACTATCCATCTACATTCTATACCTGTGGTGCATTTTAGTTTTGCAGTTTGCTGACACAGTGACCACCAGTATACTATATATAGCAGTACAGTAGGCCACTGCTGTACCTACCTCTGTGTCGTCATTCATTAAGTATACTATCCATCTACATTCTATACCTGTGGTGCATTTTAGTTTTGCAGTTTGCTGACACAGTGACCACCAGTATACTATATATAGCAGTACGGTAGGCCACTGCTGTACCTACCTCTGTGTCGTCATCCATTAAGTATACTATCCATCTACATTATATACCTGTGGTGCATTTTAGTTTTGCAGTTTGCTGACACAGTGACCACCAGTATACTATATATAGCAGTACAGTAGGCCACTGCTGTACCTACCTCTGTGTCGTCATCCATTAAGTATACTATCCATCTACATTCTATACCTGTGGTGCATTTTAGTTTTGCAGTTTGCTGACACAGTGACCACCAGTATACTATATATAGCAGTACGGTAGGCCACTGCTGTACCTACCTCTGTGTCGTCATTCATTAAGTATACTATCCATCTACATTCTATACCTGTGGTGCATTTTAGTTTTGCAGTTTGCTGACACAGTGACCACCAGTATACTATATATAGCAGTACGGTAGGCCACTGCTGTACCTACCTCTGTGTCGTCAAGTATACTATCCATCCATACCTGTGGTGCATTTCAGTTGTGCGCAGTAAATATAGTAGTAGGCCATTGCTATTGATACTGGCATATAATTCCACACATTAAAAAATGGAGAACAAAAATGTGGAGGTTAAAATAGGGAAAGATCAAGATCCACTTCCACCTCGTGCTGAAGCTGCTGCCACTAGCCATGGCCGAGACGATGAAATGCCATCAACGTCGTCTGCCAAGGCCGATGCCCAATGTCATAGTAGAGAGCATGTAAAATCCAAAAAGCAAAAGTTCAGTAAAATGACCCAAAAATCAAAATTAAAATCGTCTGAGGAGAAGCGTAAACTTGCCAATATGCCATTTACGACACGGAGTGGAAAGGAACGGCTGAGGCCCTGGCCTATGTTCATGGCTAGTGGTTCAGCTTCCCATGAGGATGGAAGTACTCATCCTCTCGCTAGAAAAATGAAAAGACTTAAGCTAGCAAAAGCACAGCAAAGAACTGTGCGTTCTTCTAAATCACAAATACCCAAGGAGAGTCCAATTGTGTCAGTTGCGATGCCTGACCTTCCCAACACTGGACGGGAAGAGCTTGCGCCTTCCACCATTTGCACGCCCCCTGCAAGTGCTGGAAGGAGCACCCGCAGTCCAGTTCCTGATAGTCAAATTGAAGATGTCACTGTTGAAGTACACCAGGATGAGGATATGGGTGTTGCTGGCGCTGGGGAGGAAATTGACCAGGAGGATTCTGATGGTGAGGTGGTTTGTTTAAGTCAGGCACCCGGGGAGACACCTGTTGTCCGTGGGACGAATATGGCCATTGACATGCCTAGTCAAAATACAAAAAAAATCACCTCTTCGGTGTGGAATTATTTCAACACAAATGCGGACAACAGGTGTCAAGCCGTGTGTTGCCTTTGTCAAGCTGTAATAAGTAAGGGTAAGGACGCTAACCACCTCGGAACATCCTCCCTTATACGTCACCTGCAGCGCATTCATCATAAGTCAGTGACAAGTTCAAAAACTTTGGGTGACAGCGGAAGCAGTCCACTGACCACTAAATCCCTTCCTCTTGTAACCAAGCTCCTGCAAACCACACCACCAACTCCCGCAGTGTCAATTTCCTCCTTACCCAGGAAAGCCAATAGTCCTGCAGGCCATGTCACTGTCAAGTCTGACGAGTCCTCTCCTGCCTGGGATTCCTCCGATGCATCCTTGAGTGTAACGCCTACTGGTGCTGGCCAGTGGCGTGCGGTGAAGTCAGTAGCTGGTGAGGCACTGCAGCCATAATGTTTGCTGAGTCCCGCCGATGACCCATACCGCCGCCGTGCTGATGCCCGCTGCCACCCCTGTGCTGATGCCCGCTATTACCCCCAAGCCATTGCCAGTTACTGCCGCCGTCACTGATGCGACAGCTTGTGCAGGTGAGGGATCTTTTCAGATCTCTCCCCGCGGTCTCCCCACAGCTCTGTGACTGTCCATTGCTGAAGTAATCCTCCTGCCATAGAGGCCTTCTCATCCCACTAGGCAGACCCAGCAGCAGCAGTCTGTATCTGCCTTATAAGGTCCCCAGAGCCAGATTTCCCACTAGGCACCTGCCGGGGACGGCATGCTAATTTCCACCCCCCACCCCCATTAGTCTAGCTGATGTCCCACTTGCCACTCCTGGCAGCGCAGCCCTGGTTAGAAACACAGCAGCCCTGGTTCCTGATAAATTAGTGATAATGTCCGCCTGGCTGTGAGCGGCACCGTTCGCTGCTCTGCTCTCTTCTCCTCTGCTGTTAATGTCCCCCTGAGGCTGTGAGCCGCAGTGGCGGCGGCGGCGGCGTTCGCCACTCTCTCCTCTTCTCTGCTGTCAATTCGCCACTGTGCCAAATCGAACTGACAATGACATCAGAGAAGAGGATGAGAGAGCAGCGAGCGCCTGCCCCGCACCAACAGCACCGCTCACAGCCTCGGGGGGGGGGACATTAACAGCAGAGCGCCTGCAGAGGAGGAGAGAGCAGCAAGCGCCCACGCCGGCGGCGCCGCTCACAGCCTCAAGGGGACATTAATTTACAGCAGCAAAGTATCAGTGTGTCCTGCATGTTACGACTAATAATCCAATAATTAATATGTTAAAATAGGTGTGTGTGGGAGGTGGCAGCAATAACAACACACAGGGCATACATACACACAAAGTACACACACACGTTATGAAAACACAGGGCATGCACACGCACCCCACTCCCCACCCCTCCCTTCCTTTCCCCCATACTTTACATGCAGACTGCTGCTGCGTCAGGATCGCTTCTGTGACTGCTGGCATGTCTTGGCGGCGCAGATCCTTTTCCTCCTCACTGTCAGGGCTGGGTTGTGTCTATGTTCGGCTGTCATAGAGTGCTCGCGGCGTGCTGCCCGGCCACTGGCGATTCAGCTGCCTGCGCTCCGCGTCAGGTGGTATGGATATGAAAGCCACCTATCACGGTAGCGCTAACAGCAATGGGGTGTGGGTGCGCAGTTGGTACAGAGACGACAAGGTTGTCTCCATCTCTGAATCAAAAAAAAAGTAGTCTGCGCGCCGTCTGCTGGGTCACACGGGGGGGGGGGGGGGGGGGGGAGAAAACAGAACATAGGGGACTGTTAAGCGCTGGCAGTGAGGACACTAGGGTGAAGGAGAGACTGGAGAACACATAGGCGCCAGCAGCGTGAAACAAGGAGACACCAGGAGGAAGGAGAAACACAGGGGTCTGTGCGCTCCGTCTGTACGCTGGCTGTGATAGCAGTGGGAACACCAGTAGACACTCACTGCGGCAGGTTATGTCGGGCAGCGCTGCGGCACCCTCCTAAATGTGGTGCCTGCAACTTACTCGTCTCAGCCTCATACCAGGTCCAGGAGTAATGATCAGGCTGGACCTCCCACTGCCCAATCCTATCTTCTTCAGTGACAGGGGCGTGCTTTCATATGAGCTGAAAGCACGCCACTGTCAAAGCGGCACTGCTAGTACGTGCCGCTTATAGGGCTTTTTTCAATGCTTCCACTGCCCCATGCTTGGCCCCGCCCCCCGCTTTTGGATCTTACTCACTGACTACGGGAGGCACCGAGAACGGTGCCTCCGAAACACATTTAAAACAGTTTTTTATAGGGTAGAATGATTAAAATAAAACACAGCCTAAAGCAGATACTTATGAAACAGAATATGTGTCATAAGTATCTTCTTTGCATTATTTGAATTATTAATGACAGGGGAGGCACTGCCTCCCCTGCCTCCCCTGACTGCACGTCCCTGGTCCTGGCGCTGCTGTTGTTGCTGCTGGGAGTCGATCGTCATCCCAGAGGGGAAGTCGGAAGACCACTTGTACTACTTCCAGTAAGCAATTGACTGTCCAACAGTCCTTTGCGAGGAAGATGAAATATTACAGCAGTCATCCTTCTGCAAAGCAGATAACTCAGGCCTTGGCAGCCTGGGCGGTGAGAAACGTGGTTCCGGTATCCATCGTTAATTCAGAGGCAACTATAGACTTGATTGAGGTACTGTGTCCCCGGTACTAAATACCATCTAGGTTCCATTTCTCTAGGCAGGCGATACCGAAAATGTACACAGACCTCAGAAAAAGACTCACCAGTGTCCTAAAAAATGCAGTTGTACCCAATGTCCACTTAACCACGGACATGTGGACAAGTGGAGCAGGGCAGACTCAGGACTATATGACTGTGACAGCCCACTGGGTAGATGTATTGCCTCCCGCAGCAAGAACAGCAGCGGCGGCACCAGTAGCAGCATCTCGCAAACGCCAACTCGTTCCTAGGCAGGCTACGCTTTGTATCACCGCTTTCCATAAGAGGCACACAGCTGACAACCTCTTATGGGAACTGAGGAAGATCATCGCAGAATGGCTTACCCCAATTGGACTCTCCTGGGGATTTGTGACATCGGACAACGCCAGCAATATTGTGCGTGCATTACATCTGGGCAAATTCCAGCACGTCCCATGTTTTGCACATACATTGAATTTGGTGGTGCAGAATTATTTAAAAAACGACAGGGGCGTGCAAGAGATGCTGTCGGTGGCCCGAAGAATTGCAGGCCACTTTCGGCATTCAGGCACCGCGTACAGAAGACTGGAGCACCACCAAACATTCCTGAACCTGCCCTGCCATCATCTGAAGCAAGAGGTGGTAACGAGGGGGAATTCAACCCTCTATATGCTTCAGAAGATGGAGGAGCAGCAAAAGGCCATTCAAGCCTATACATCTGCCCACGATATAGGCAAAGGAGGGGGAATGCACCTGACTCAAGCGCAGTGGAGAATGATTTCAACATTGTGCAACGTTCTGCAACCCTTTGAACTTGCCACACGTGAAGTCAGTTCAGACACTGCCAGCCTGAGTCAGGTCATTCCCCTCATCAGGCTTTTGCAGAAGAAGCTGGAGACATTGAAGGAGGAGCTAAAACAGAGCGATTCCGCTAGGCATGTGGGACTTGTGGATGGAGCCCTTAATTCGCTTAACCAGGATTCACGGGTGGTCAATCTGTTGAAATCAGAGCACTACATTTTGGCCACCGTGCTTGATCCTAGATTTCAAACCTACGTTGTATCTCTCTTTCCGGCAGACACAAGTCTACAGAGGTTCAAAGACCTGCTGGTGAGAAAATTGTCAAGTCAAGCAGAACGTGACCCGTCAACAGCTCCTCCTTCACATTCTCCCGCAACTGGGGGTGCGAGGAAAAGGCTAAGAATTCCGAGCCCACCCGCTGGCGGTGATGCAGGGCAGTCTGGAGCGAGTGCTGACATCTGGTCCGGACTGAAGGACCTGCCAATGATTACTGACATGTCGTCTACTGTCACTGCATATGATTCTCTCACCATTGAAAGAATGATGGAGGATTATATGAGTGACCGCATCCAAGTAGGCACGTCAGAGAGTTCGTACGTATACTGGCAGGAAAAAGAGGCAATTTGGAGGCCCTTGCACAAACTGGCTTTATTCTACCTAAGTTGCCCTCCCTCCAGTGTGTACTCCGAAAGAGTGTTTAGTGCAGCCGCTCACCTTGTCAGCAATCGGCGTACGAGGTTACTTCCAGAGAATGTGGAGAAGATGATGTTCATCAAAATGAATTATAATCAATTCCTCCGTGGAGACATTCACCAGCAGCAATTGCCTCCAGAAAGTACACGGGGACCTGAGATGGTGGATTCCAGTGGAGACGAATTAGTAATCTGTGAGGAGGGGGATGCATCATGTGCTGTTTGGGGACAGTTTTTTGGAAGTGCCATCCTGCCTGACACTGCAGTGCCACTCCTAGATGGGCCAGGTGTTTGTGTCAGCCACTTGTGTCGCTTAGCTTAGCCATCCAGCGACCTTGGTGCGCCTCTTTTTTTCTTTGCATCATGTGCTGTTTGGGGACAATTTTTTGGAAGTGCCATCCTGCCTGACACTGAAGTGCCACTCCTAGATGGGCCAGGTGTTTGTGTCGGCCACTTGTGTCGCTTAGCTTAGTCACACAGCGACCTTGGTGCGCCTCTTTTTTTCTTTGCAGCATGTGCTGTTTGGGGACAATTTTTTGGAAGTGCCATCCTGCCTGACACTGCAGTGCCACTCCTAGATGGGCCAGGTGTTTGTGTCGGCCACTTGTGTCGCTTAGCTTAGTCACACAGCGACCTTGGTGCGCCTCTTTTTTTCTTTGCATCATGTGCTGTTTGGGGACAATTTTTTGGAAGTGCCATCCTGCCTGACACTGCAGTGCCACTCCTAGATGGGCCAGGTGTTTGTGTCGGCCACTTGTGTCGCTTAGCTTAGCCATCCAGCGACCTCGGTGCAAATTGTAGGACTAAAAATAATATTGTGAGGTGTTCAGAATAGACTGGAAATGAGTGGAAATTATGGTAATTGAGGTTAATAATACTATGGGATCAAAATGACCCCCAAATTCTATGATTTAAGCTGTTTTTTAGGGTTTTTTTAAAAAAACACCCGAATCCAAAACACACCCGAATCCGACAAAAAATTTTCGGTGAGGTTTTGCCAAAACGCGTCCGAATCCAAAATACGGCCGCGGAACCGAATCCAAAACCAAAACACAAAACCCGAAAAATGTCTGGTGCACATCACTAACAAGTACTTAAATATATAGTAGACAAATAATACACATGCATTTGTATATATCACCATTTGCTATCCCTCCAAGGTAAGTACATGCATATGAATAAACCTACAGTCTGTTGTATATATTTTGACATGTCCTTATAACTCTGACCCTATACTATAACACTATCCTTATTACACTAACTCTATACTATGACAATGACCCTATCCTATGACAATGACAATATCCTTATAACACTGACACTATCCCTATAAGACTGACCCTATACTACAACACTGACCCTATCCCTGTAACACTGACCCTAGCCTTATAACACTGACCCTATACTATGACACTGGCCCTACCCCTATAACTCTGACCCTATCCCATAACTCTGATGCTATCCCATAACTCTTACCCTATCCCTATAACACTGACCCTAAACTATAACACTGACCCTATACTAAGACACTGACTCTATACCTGTAACACTGACCCTATCCCTGTAACACTGACCCTAAACTATAACACTGACCCTATACTATGACACTGACTCTATACCTGTAACACTGACCCTATCCCTGTAACACTGACCCTATCCCTGTAACACTGACCCTTTCCCTATAATTCTTACCGTATCCCATAACTCTAACCCTATCCCTATAACACTGACCCTATACTATGACACTGACCCTATCACTGTAACACTGACCATATCCATATAACACTGACCCTATCCCTATAACACTGACCCTATGCTATGACACTGACCCTATCCCTGTAACTCTGACCCTATCCCTGTAACTCTGACCTTATCCCTATAACTCTGACCCTATACTATGACACTGACCCTATCCCTTTAAAACTGACCCCATCCCTGTAACACTGACCCTAACCCTGAAACACTGAGCCTATTCCATAACTCCGACCCTATCCCTGTAACACTGACCTTTTCCCTGTAACTCTGACCCAATCCCTATAACACTGACCCTATCCCTTTAACAATGACCGTAACCCCATAACACTGACACTATCCCATAACTATGACCATATTCCTGTAACACTGACCCTATACCTATAACTCTGACCCTATCCCATAACTCTGACGTTATCCCTGTAACACTGACTGTATACTACAGTATGACACTGACCATATCCCTATCCCTGTAACATTGACCTTATACTAAACACTGGCACTATCTTTATAACACTCACCCTATACTATAACACTGGCAGTGCCCCCCCTAGGTTGAGTGCTAGACAGCTTGGGCTTGCAGGTAACACAGAAAGGGGTCTGTCAGTAAAAACTGACTCATGTTGGTAACACGCTAAGCTTACAATTAGCACCCACTTTTCTCTAGCCAAGCTCTGCCTCCGCAATGAGCCGCACGCACACCATCTATGAAGCAGGATGGTTTATTTACCTTACATTTTAAACAGGGCACCATTGCTGTGCTACTGATGTGGCTGCTGCCGTCACTGCCATTGCCTCTTCTGCAGTGTACACATACAGCCCCCACTGCCGCTGTGCACTGCTATGCAGCCACCGCTACCCATAACCCCGTGGTGGCCAGCAATTAAATAACACAACATCACACCTCGTGACATCGCCCATGCAGGTCCCTGCCCCGGCTCTTCCTGACTGACGCATACGCAGTCTGCACTTTCACAGGGCAGTACTGAAAAACCATGAGAACCCGGAAGGTTTGCAGGGCAGCGGGAGGCATACCGCCGAATGCGGGAGGATAGGAAAGTCTGGAATGGGGTACTTAATTTACCCTTTCCCTGCCCTCAGAAGTGTAGTTGGGTGCCATGATACCCAGAGCAATGGTATGTTTCTGCGCCCCCCATCCCCTGTACTGAATTGGGTGCATGTTACATTTTAAAAGAAAAATATTTAAAAATCCAAAATTGGTAACAGGGCTGGTTAGGCACCTTATGGTGCTCAGGGTGAAAGTTTCCTTTGTGCATCCCCCATGTTGAAAACAGGAAAGGTGCGCACTGAAAAAATATAGGGGTGTGGCTTCATGGGTAAGGGGCGTGGCCACATAATAGTATCAATTCGGATTACACCGCACAGTATTGTCTGTTATTCCCATTACACCACACAGTAGTGTCCGTTATTCAAATGACACCACACAGTAGAGCCCCTTATACATGTTACGCCACACAGTAGAGCCCCTTATATACGTTACACAAATAGCAGAGCCACTTATACATGTTATGCCACCGTAGAGCCACTTATACATGTAACACCACAGTAGAGTCACTTATACATTATACACCACAGTAAAGCCACTTATACATGTTATGCCACAGTAGAGCCGCTTGAACATGTTACTCTGCAGCTTCTAATGCAGAGAGAGGTGCTGCTGCTGCTGCAGCAGCAGCAGCTGGGGCAGAAAGAAGTGCTGTAGCATCAATGTACAGAGAGGTGCTGTAGTAGCCAGGCCAGAGAGGGTACAGCTACAGCCGGGGCAGAGAGAGGTGCTGCAGCAGCCAGTGCAGAGAGTGGTGTAGCAGGACAGAAGTAACCCTGCTGCACAGCTACAAGCTGACAGTGAGACATATAAAGAGGGTGGCAGAGCTACGGCATGTGCTGGCTGTCAGTGTCTCCTGCTGTCGCTTCTGGCCTGCCCTTTTCCCTACCAAGTCTCTGAGTCAGTGTGCGCCCCTCTGCTTTAACTCCTCCTGCTCTGTGTCTGATTGTACAGCAAACTGCATTATAGCGGACGGAGGGATGGGGTGGGGCAGGCGGCGGTACATCATCTTACTTTTCCGAGAACTATATGCACAAAATCAGGGCTGGTTCTGGTGCTCTGAGCGCCCCGGGCGGCAATAGGGGGCGTGGCTTCGTACAAGGGGCGTGGTCATTTACACCCCCTGTACAGACTGAAAGGATGTGCGGTGCGCGATGACGTCATCGCGCACAGCACAGCAAAGGTCCTCTCCATGAAGGGAAACTAGACGCGTAGCGTCTAGTACCCGTCGTGGAGAGGACCTTTGCTGTGCGGTGCGCGATGACGTCATCGCGCACCGCACAGTAAAGGACCTCTCCACGAAGGGAAACTAGACGCGTACGCGTCTAGTTTCCCTTCACAGCGGCAGCGGGGGGCAGCGGCCAGCGGCAGCAGGCGTGCAGCAGGGGACACACAGCAGCAGCGGATCTTGCCCTGGTGTGGCGCCCTCCGGAAGGCGGCGCCCCGGGCAAAAGTCCTGCTTGCCCGTGGTAAGATCCGCTACTGCACAAAATATAGGGAGATGGAAGTTTGGACCACCTTCCCTCTAATTTAAAGGACCACCTCAATTTTTCAGTGCCCCCTCCCTCAGTTTGGGGACTATTTTTGAGAGACCTCCAATGAACTTGGAGTGAGAGTGCCATAGATACATGGGTTCACCTCCAGGGTCCATATAATCCCTGGAAGTTCCAAGTTGCTATGGGGGCTCACTTAGGTATACACTAGTAGAGACATAAATTCTTATACGTTTTTCAAAACCCTGGTTCACATGATCTATTTGTCCATTACTCTGCCTACCAAGGGTGATAGCCAGAGGAAAAATTCAGACTGATATTGAAACACTTACAAAGTACCCTCCAGAACTTGGATGTAAACTGCATCCCTTGGTCAGAAACAATTTCTTTGGGAAATCCATGTAGTCTAAAAATGTTTGTCATGAAAGTGTCTGCTAGCTAACAAAAATAGACTGCATGGAAAACTGGTTGGGTACGGGATTCCTGTGGTCAGAATCCCGACCGTCAGAATGCCAGAAGGGGGGTGAGCAAAACTAAGCTCCTTGCGGGCTCAGTGGCTTGCTTCACTCGCCACAGGTTCTATTCCGAGTCCATAAGTGTTGTGGACACCCAGGAGTGGGAATAGCTGTGATGGTGCTGCTGGTATTCTAGCGGTCGAGATTTCGGCTTCGGTATTTTGACTGTCTGTATTCCGACCGCTGGGATTCAAACTACATCCCTTGAAAGGTTACCTGTCCACTACTACCCTGATCGCACTGAGATATGGGTCTATGGACAGTTTGGAGTGGGTGGAGGAAATAAAGGTCTGCAAGGCTGTATTTTGTGTCGTGCACAAATGAAACAGGCTGCCACTAAGTATTTAACATCTTTCCTTACTGACAATCACCAGTAGCTCCTAAGGATCAAGTCAGTGGCCAGTGAAACGAGATGCATGTGCCCAATGGAGCAATATTACGATTATATGATTTCTAAAACAGAATTTTCACACTGCTGGTTATGGCAAACAGACTCTATTCAGAATGGGTTTACTTTTATTTGATACATCCTCCACTGAAGTACAGAATGCAGTGCGTCAGCCTTAAAATTATTGTTTCCTGGTCAATAAGTGATAACCAGATTGAATTAATCGAAGAATAATAAACATCTGGCCTGGCGATAATTTAGGCAGTGAGTTTTTTTAAGGCACAGTAGATTTTTGTGGTCTGTAAAAACTGTCACCGGAAATTGTGCTCCCTCAAACAGAGGTTTCCATTCCCATAATCTCTAATTTGCTTACAGCTCCTTGTCCCCTATTATGATTATTATTATTATCCTTTATTTATATGGCGCCACATGAGATCAGCAGCATTCAATTACAGAGTAAAGGGGTACCATGTCAAAGTCAGAAAAATATCACGCTGCACATTGCCATATATGCACCTCATGCGTGTACCCGCTGCACGTGCATGAGCCCTCCCGTGCGTGCATATACTCGCAGTCGTGTGCACTCGCAGGCGCACGGTATGTGCATTTACGGTAGAGTTTGTGTGCGTCTAGCGGGCGACTCAATCGTTACATATTTTAGTCATATAATATATTTTGTAGATTATGGTCCCTTTGATAGAATCTGAAAGTTTAGTTAATGTAGCATGTTCAGAGACAAAGAGATCCCTCTTTGTTTGATACGAAGGGTATCTACACAGTGTATTTACACAGTGGTGTTTAGTATCGATCGGAAGGGTATATAATTAGCAATATTCCGGTGTTGGTTAGAAACGGATTAATCGCTCGTGCGTATAGTTATGACTATAAGAAGTTTATGGACATTTACTATATTTGCAGTTTATTACCCATGCGGCGGGAAACCTGAGTTCCCCTCCCACCTGAGCAGTTTGAAATAGTCACAGCCCACCTGTATGAACCAACCTATGACCTTTTGTTATAATGCGGAGACGAATTCCTGTGTCCAATGAACAATAAGAATGTAGGGACCATTGTACTGTACTGTGTGTAAGTGTATATAAAGACAAGCCGACCTGGGCCAGCTCCACTCTACTCTTCTCAACGGTTCTCATCACTGATAATCGGGAGCTGGATATCCAGGAAGGCGCTTGCGATTGTTTCCCCTTGTGCGTAAGTTCTCTGCAGCCATTTTACCTCCTATTAATGTTGTAAGCCATTCTCTCTCTCTTTCCCCTTAAATGTAATTGTGTCACTATTGTATGTTAACGTGTAGTAATTCTGTTAGGTGTTTATGTTAGTTTGGTAGTGTATAAATTGTACTGTGTATCCTTTTGCAATTGAACGTTCATTCTCTCCCTTAAAAGGTGTTAGAACCTTAGACCGGTATTTGAGTGTTTATTATATTGCTAAGTGTTCTCAGAGCATCACGGACGCTCATACAGCTTTTAAACTAACAAGGTTACACTGCGTTACATTTACACCTTATCACTACACAAAGGTTTACAGTATAAGTACATTACTTATGGTATAGTTATTAAGGTTTAATTCTGTGAGCGTCAGCGCCGCTTGTGATCTCCTCGTGGTCTCGAGCGTCCGCTACGCTGTTAGCGTATCATTACGGTAGTCGGCAGCCTATAGCGTGCTTGCCTCTACGCATTAAGCCGTGAGCGAACGTGCCGCTCGTGCGTCTCGTCCACGGCTAAGCGTCCGCTACGCTAAGTGCGTACCCTTACGGTACCACATACTCCAATAGCGTACTGAGTCTCTTAACCTTTTAGAGTGTTTAATATAGGATAAATCAATAGGCTTTATCAATTGGGGGCTCGGCCGCTCTTCACATATCTGCACTAGGTAACTTTAGCAGACATTATCGGTCAGCAAAGGGCGGGAAGGTGGTATCCCTCGCAGTGCTGACCAGATAAGCGTCTGCTTCGCTTAGTAAGGAGTGCTGAGGGAATCCGGAACCGGAAGGTAGGAACAGTACGTTATTGTCTTTTAAAACTGTTTAGTTTCTGTTTTGCGTACATACGCATAAGCACACACACCTGTATTTCTTGTTTAGTAGTATTTGTCCGTATATCATTCTCCTGATTGCCACATACCAGTGATAACGTGCTGAGAGATTTGTTGTTATTAATAGTTAAAAGATAAAAAGTAATATTTAAGGGAATAATTGTAAAGGCACGCACACAGTCTCGCCTAGAAATACAAGGGAGATTTGGGTGGTGTTCAGTGAATGATTACAGTTAAAGATCATTTACATTGATAAACGTGTAGTTGTGTTACTGTGGATGTACTTGGTTTGTGTACACGTGTCCTTACAAGGGCGGGGAGTACACGACGCAAGGGTCGACGCACGGAGCGTATATTATGCAACGGAGCGTACGGATACGCCCACATAATACAAACCGCACGATAGTATTGTTTTTAGTAGGCGATAAGGAAGTAACGCGATAATAACGCAAATCTATCTCAAATCCAAAAGTTAAAGTTAAAAGAAAAACCTTCTCTGTTGCAATTCTTCTGGGTTAGGCTAATACTGTATGAAAGGAATTCTGTACAGAAATAAGAGTGTTAGAATGTAAGAGTGTGTATATATAAGATTTCTCTTTTTTTACGGACGTGGGAACCATAGGCCATTAGAAAGAGGTACACCAGCGAGAGTGATAGCGTGGGGTGGCTTGGGAGGCGTCCCTTGTTAGTCTCGACATATTATGAGCAGTAGAGTCTGCTGTACATAACAGACCAGGAGGTCAAAGACCAGGAGGTTCAGGTACAGCAGACTAGAAGTAGAGAGCACAACCGAAGAGGGTTGGTGCGAGACCCATATAGGCCAACAAACTCATTGCTGAAGGAATTCGCAGCCGAAATTTTCGATTCCACTGATCGTTCCGCACATAAGATTAGTTGCTTGTGTGCAGATACGATTGTACCGCATGTGATTGTGCGCATTAGCGTGTCTTGAATATTCATAAGAACGCTACTTGCACATTGTTAACGAGATTTGTGTAATTTTTTTATTTTAAGGGAAGTAGCCTGATCACTCAGGGACATTCCAATGACTGATACTTGCTGGGGAGGGTAACATACTCCCACACGCCCGAGCAAGTAGACGTTCATAGGGGCCCTAGGTTGGGTACGGAACCTCTGGGAACTTTGGTCGCCGTATTGGCCAGCGTGGGCGAAGTTAAGTGGGCGGACCTCGAGGCAAAACCCCCACCGCAGCCTTACCCCGGGCATCTTGGTTTTTGTAAGGGTTGCCGAAGACCCTGATTTGAAGTCAGAGGTAGTGAAAGCAGCACCTGCAAAGATGGGGGCCAGTTGTTCAGGTAAGGGGCGATCAACCGAGGTTCAGGTTGATTTGGTAAACTGACCAATCGGGTCGGCAAGGTATATCATGTGTGAGAAATATGGTCATCACACAGAAATGTTGTGCAATGAATGGGAAAGGATGACTGTGCATGACGGGGAGAAGTTTCCCCGGGTAGGTACTTTTAACCCAGAAGTGTTACAGAATGTAAAGAGAAGAGTTTGCCTGATTAAATCTTCAAAAAGGCGTATTAGACATTATGACTATTTAAAATTGTGGCAACAGGAAAGTGAAATGCAAAGAAATTTAACTTACATATCTGGCTCTCATCTTGGGAAGAGAGACATGGCAATGGAGAGGATTATGGCTGCAGAGAATGGCACGATGGTGTACGATAAAAATGCACTTAGTAACTGTATTAAGACTGAAAGTAACAAATGTAATAATGTTTATAAAAATGAAAGTGTCAAAATTACAAATGTTAACCTGTGCAAGTTGCACCCCATGTTAAACTCCCCTCAGGATTACCAGCGAGAAAGTGAAACCAGCACGATGTCGGCACCATTTCCAGTAGCCATCCTACAAGACATCCAGGTGGACGCGACCAAATCGGTAAAGGCAATAATCAAACCCCCTAACGGAGGGTCAGGTGAGGTCGTGTCCACAGGTACGTACGGTGTTATATATCACGCACAAACAAATGTACCTCATAAAGAAGAACCAACACAAGATGATGTAATTGAACTTAGCCCTGTCAGGGTGATCACAGTCCCCAATGGGGAGACTGACGCTCAGGGAGTCATTCCCGTCAAAGACAGTGCAATGCGCCGTCCCTGGTCCCGGACAGAATTGAGATCAATCATGTCTGAATTCCCTGATCCTAGGGAAGATCTAGCTTCATGTCAGAGATTTATTAAAGAACTAGGAAACTCCACAGAACCCACCAACAAAGATTGGCGGACAGTGCTGAGGGCATGTTTGCCCTCCAGTGTTGACCCTGCGAAATTTATTGCTGATTGTAAATTAGACACAGAGGTACCTTGTACGGAGGAACACAATCAGGAATGTATTAAGCAGATCAACCGACAGTTGGAAGTATATTTCCCATCCATTGTGGAATGGGAAGAAATCTTCTCCATAAGACAAAGAGAGGGGGAAATCACTTCTAATTACTTTCATCGGGCACTGCAGGAAATGGCTAGATACACTGGTATAGAAGATATTAAGACAAATGTACACTACAGGAAAGTAGCAGTTTATGTGTTAATAAATGGTTTAAAGAAAGTATTAAGAACGAATATACAAGCCTCTCTACCTAACTGGAGAGATATCTCAGTGGCCGATTTGAAAGAGTCCGCTATTAATCATGACCGGAACATCAAAAGCAAGCCACAAACCCCTGTGAATAGGTCAAAAGTAAGAAGGTGTTACAACTGCTTAAGGGAAGGTCATGTTGCACGAGATTGTAGGTCTAAAAACACACACAAGGTATATACACCCCCTAGACAACGACATGACCATAATAGTCAAAGAACCAGGGAAGCACAGGAAGAGCGGTTGATGGTGATGAGCATCCAAGCAGTAGAGGAGGCATCAAATCAACCAAAACCCCTGGCCGCTGGCACATGGAGGAAGCCAAGGGTTTGTTATCTTTGTAAAAGAGAAGGGCATTATGCCAACAACTGTAACAACCCACATAAAATCAGACCCCCTAGACAGAAACACGAACAGAGATATGACACACCAAATTATAATCAGGGATCATATAGGAAGAATTTTGGGCCACACCCATGATATGTAGTCAGGAAAGGTGATCATTAGGACTGATGGTAAGCCTGAGGTTATTGTTAATAAATTGGGAGGTCATTCCTTGAAGACACAGGAATGACCGGGTAAAATTTGTAATGTATCTGTAAAATGTTTTTTTTCCCCATCTCTGACGGTCATCGGCAGGACTCAAACATTACATAGCTACTTGGTCTTTGCAGAAGTCTACCAAACCCCAGCATGACCTACCCGCATCAATGTATCCTGGCCAGATACAAAGGGTGGAGTATGGAAATGCTGGTGGGAGGGACTGCGCAAGGATACCATAGGACATGTAGATGTGACAGCCTGATGATGAACGGAAGATCTGACAATGTTTTTTTTCTCTCCTGAAAAATGTTTTTTTTCTTCCTGTTGTTGTTTATTGTTGATTTATGTGACGCATATATATATATGAACGGTTCTCTCTCTTTTGTTGTTTTTTTTTCTCTCTCTCTCTTCTTTCTCATGTTCTCATACTTTACAGATGGTATGTCACACATCAGTTGGATAAATGGTAATGCAAGATTTATTCTCCTTACAGAAAGAGCACTGAGCTAGAAGGAATATTGTATCACCAGAATGATTAGAAGACTGAGAGACAGCATCTTTGAGATGACAGCAGAACAAGAAGAACAACAAGACTAGAGAACTAATTATCGTAACAAGTTTCTCTCCCCCTCAAACTGTTTTTCTGTACCCCCATTACAAATTTCTCCTTTTCTCCTCCTGTAAGATGGACTTGCCCCAAGTGACTGTGATATGGATTTTCCTGTTGACCATGATGTTGACCAGAGCAGTCTGTTTCGGTGAGAGTACCAGTGAGGTCGAGAAAGGATCCAGAATGGGTTTCTGATGACTGAGATGGAGGTGTAAATTTCCAATAACTACACAATCACCGAGCAAAGGCGAGTACCGGAAAACGATCTAGCAGCCATGTTATTTGTAAACATTGTAAAGGATTGTTAGCTAAAGAAAATTGCATCTGTAGGCATTGTGATAACTTAGTTGAGGATGGGGGCATCAAGAAATGTCAGTCCAGTTTTAACATTAACATGGACCGGCATCCACTGGGTGACTATCACTCATTAGTAGGTAAGGTGTTAAACCAAACAGACTGTTGGGTATGCTCTCAAGTACCTCAAGGTCACAGCAAGTCAGGACTAGTACCATTTCCTTTAACGATAGGGGAGGTACTTGAGTTAAGTGGTGGGAGGCCGGTGGACAAGAGGTTTAAAATCTCTAGTCCTCCTAGTTTGAAGCTCCACCAATACCATGTGGATAGGTCCTTAGTGTGCTTTAACATTTCCAATCCCCGAAAGCCGGGAAATTGGGAAGTGTCATGGAGTAATCAAACCATGACATTCTCACATAGAGCCGACAGATTGCCCATAGACACAGAACTTATACGCCAGATAATCGACCATAGGAAATTCTTTCGGTATAGGTACACCTTAGGAAGTAGGATCATGCGAGTTGGAGAAGTATCACCAGGATACTGTGCACAGATCGTACAAACTGATACGTGTACTAAACAGATGGAAGAATTAGGGTTAGGAGAGTTCACATGGAAAATCTGTAATATGGTTATGTCACACTCCGTCCCATATGTTCTCCCCGATGATGCATACTTCATATGCGGGAGGAAGGCGTATAAGTGGCTTGCCCCAAACTCAGAAGGGTTATGTTATATTGGAAAAGTACTGCCTGAGGTAATGACTGTATCCCACACTAAAATGAAAGATATTCACCGCAGTGCCCAAGCTCCTTATACTCACACTCATTACGAGCACATCGTTAAACGGCACCTGATAGAAAGAACAGAGCATCCGACTTCTGACCTGATCCATGAATCCACCGGGATTCAATTCCTAATCACGTTAGATATCACTCGTACCGCCAGAGGAGTGATAAATTATAAATATATATCTGCGCTTGCAAATTTATTAGACAATATCACTGAAATGTATGATGACACATTCAGGTATACTGGGAGAGAGTTACAAGCCTACAAAACGGAACTGGTTCAGCATAGGATGATTCTCAATTATCTCACGGCTGTGACAGGCGGGTATTGTGTTACCCTAGCGACTCAGTATGGAATAAAGTGCTGCACGTATATTACAAACAGCACTGAGGACCCAGCCGAGGTCATAGACCAAAAGATGGATGACATTTTGCAATTAAAATGGGAGTTCCGAAGGAAACACAATCTCACCCTTACTGCTGTGGGTAATGAGCTGACCGGTTGGGTGTCATGGTTGAACCCACGAAATTGGTTCTCTGGTTTAGGAGAATGGGCTCAAGAAATTATAATGGATGTAGGTAAATTTCTTTTGTGTATTCTGGGTGTCATCATATTGGTCGGTCTGATATTTAGATGCGTTCGGGTTTTAACAAAGTGTAAACGTAGCGCCCGAGTGATGAGTTTAAGAAGTGAAGATACTGTAATAACAACGACTGATTTGATTTACGACCCAACCATTGAGACAATGCTGTGATGAAAATGTGATTCCACGGTCCGTTTCTTTCACCCGTTTCTCCTTTGTTTTCCTCCAAGGTAAAAAGACATCCACTTGGAAGAAGAATTTGACAACCTTTTACACAGACCACTGATGGACAATGCCATAGACCCCCCATATCCCTAGAGACTTTAACTTTACGCTAGCCCAACACTTTTAAAAATTGTAAGTCTATGGACATTGAGAAAGCTTTTTGCTCACATTTTTGCAAAAGCCCAAAGAGACTACAGTCAACATGTACATCAAGACAAGACACCAGACAAGACTTCAATCAACAAATGTATATTAAACTCACATAGTCTATGACTGCATTTACCATAATTGCTCCTTATCTTCATCTCTACAACCTTCAGGTAATGACACACATAGTCGATAGGGAATATAGGCACAGATATCAGCACTCACATATCACCCCCCTTCATGTATCATCAACTAAAATGTGCTCCCCCATTTTGCTGCAACCAAAAGCCGAAAAGAGCTCGGTAAAGTTTGACAGCCCATCCACAGGCCCGTAATACGGGATAAGAAGGAATTCAAATGTATACTTCGCAATACCTCGAAGCTTGATTTAAAACACGTATGGCACGATGATACATGACCCCCCAAACATGGATTCATACACACATGCTTCTGCTATCTCACTAGGTCATACCCTTTTCCCACCTTCTTCTCTCCTCCCCTACCCAATCATAGAAATGTATTTACATATGACATATATTTTTCTCTTTTTGAACTGTTTTAGGAAGTGGCAGTTATTGGTGACTGCCAAAGGGTGGACTGTCAAAGTCAGAAAAATATCACGCTGCACATTGCCATATATGCACCTCATGCGTGTGCCCGCTGCACGTGCATGAGCCCTCCCGTGCATGCATATACTCGCAGTCGCATGCACTCGCAGGCGCACGGTATGTGCATTTACGGTAGAGTTTGTGTGCGTCTAGCGGGCGACTCAATCGTTACATATTTTAGTCATATAATATATTTTGTAGATTATGGTCCCTTTGATAGAATCTGAAAGTTTAGTTAATGTAGCATGTTCAGAGACAAAGAGATCCCTCTTTGTTTGATACGAAGGGTCAGACAGGGGTTACACAGTGGTGTTTAGTATCCATCGGAAGGGTATATAATTAGCAATATTCCGGTGTTGGTTAGAAACGGATTAATCGCTCGTGCGTATAGTTATGACTATAAGAAGTTTATGGACATTTACTATATTTGCAGTTTATTACCCATGCGGCGGGAAACCTGAGTTCCCCTCCCACCTGAGCAGTTTGAAATAGTCACAGCCCACCTGTATGAACCAACCTATGACCTTTTGTTATAATGCGGAGACGGATTCCTGTGTCCAATGAACAATAAGAATGTAGGGACTATTGTACTGTACTGTGTGTAAGTGTATATAAAGACAAGCCGACCTGGGCCAGCTCCACTCTACTCTTCTCAACGGTTCTCATCACTGATAATCGGGAGCTGGATATCCAGGAAGGCGCTTGCGATTGTTTCCCCTTGTGCGTAAGTTCTCTGCAGCCATTTTACCTCCTATTAATGTTGTAAGCCATTCTCTCTCTCTTTCCCCTTAAATGTAATTGTGTCACTATTGTATGTTAACGTGTAGTAATTCTGTTAGGTGTTTATGTTAGTTTGGTAGTGTATAAATTGTACTGTGTATCCTTTTGCAATTGAACGTTCATTCTCTCCCTTAAAAGGTGTTAGAACCTTAGACCGGTATTTGAGTGTTTATTATATTGCTAAGTGTTCTCAGAGCGTCACGGACGCTCATACAGCTTTTAAACTAACAAGGTTACACTGCGTTACATTTACACCTTATCACTACACAAAGGTTTACAGTATAAGTACATTACTTATGGTATAGTTATTAAGGTTTAATTCTGTGAGCGTCAGCGCCGCTTGTGATCTCCTCGTGGTCTCGAGCGTCCGCTACGCTGTTAGCGTATCATTACGGTAGTCGGCAGCCTATAGCGTGCTTGCCTCTACGCATTAAGCCGTGAGCGAACGTGCCGCTCGTGCGTCTCGTCCACGGCTAAGCGTCCGCTACGCTAAGTGCGTACCCTTACGGTACCACATACTCCAATAGCGTACTGAGTCTCTTAACCTTTTAGAGTGTTTAATATAGGATAAATCAATAGGCTTTATCAGTCCTTAATAGTGCTGCTATTCTGTTACAGAGTAACTCCATTATATACATTTTAGAGACATATATTATCATACAAGGAAGGAATGAATTGATAATATTGGCTTCTGTAACCTGAAGACTAATTAACATCTATACACTGTAGCCTTGGCCAATTAGCATTTAAATAACTAAGCTCACATGGCCAGCTCAGCCCACTGATACAGCTAGCCCACATGCTGTGAAAGACACACCCACAGGTTGCAGGTATACTTGAGCACTTGAAATCAGAGGGCACTCTCCCAAAACCACTGAGGCAGATGTACAGTAGCTGCACACAGCTACAAAGCCTCCAGAAGCATGAATTGCTCATCACCAGGACCGATCTCCTTACTAAGGCTAAGTATTGTATACACATGGCTTAATGG
This sequence comes from Pseudophryne corroboree, assembly GCF_028390025.1. Classification (NCBI taxonomy): domain Eukaryota; kingdom Metazoa; phylum Chordata; class Amphibia; order Anura; family Myobatrachidae; genus Pseudophryne; species Pseudophryne corroboree. The sequence goes on along the minus strand of NC_086445.1, from coordinate 636,678,138 downwards.
CATAGAATAGTTAAATATGTGTTTGTGGTAAAGTAGTTGTGAAACGATTGGCATAGAATAGTTAATTTGGAGATACAAATGGCTTAAGGTTAATGATACTTGTGCAATTATGTGATTGTTATGTGTTGGTGATAATACTCTATGAAATCTGTGATGAATTGGAACAGTAGACAATCTGTAGCATAGCATTCCTGGTATACATTTGTGGATGGTGATTTATAACAGATTGTAGTGGTTTTATATAGTGAATCTTGCTGAAATATAGCATGTGCTTGTAGCAATGGCAGGCTGATACTTGTGGTTACCTGGTGATCTGGTCTTGTGATGGTTCATATAATATGGACAGCATACAATATGCTCTGGTTACTGAGATACTGTGTTGGCTTGGAATTGTGAAAGGTGATTAGATGGCTTGGAATTGTAATATCAGCACATATGCATTATATTGAATCTTATACATTTTGGAATATAGTGGAGTCTTATGGCTTCTGCTATGTGATTATGGTGTAGCAAAGAATGCCATGTGTTTGGACTTGCAAATCTAAAATGGATGCTGGCATTCCCTTTTGAACCATATGTTACAGACTTTGGAATCATGGGAGTTTTCCCAAAATGGAGTCTAGCTTCTGTCCCATGCGGTCTGTGGACAATGCAGCCACATGCTGCCCCTCCCCCCCACACACACAAACACACACATACATAAACCAAAACCAATCCCCAAAGGTATTTCTCTAATATATATATATTGTCCAATATATATCAATAAATCTAGGATTTAGCCGAGTGCTTTGAGTAATATCTCCCCAGTAATAAATACACACATACAGTACAGTACATACATCTCCCACACTTCTTTCATCCTATTTGTTTCTTATATAGTTTGAATCTGTGAAACTATTACATGGTGACTTGCATTGTATTTGACCAATACTGTTTAATGATAAAAGTGAATTCTATGAGTAGCAATTGTTTGTTGAAATACATTCTTATGATTTACATTATATATGACTGGCATGCATTCTTATATGAACAGAATATTCCTAATGATTTAAAGATATATATGTCTAGATGCAACCTCTGCGGGTTTGCTTATAAAAGGTACACAATTAGTGATGAACTATTATAAATCACTAAAGGGTTAAAATTATACATTTGCTTCAAAGATATGAAATATAGTAATATAATACAAGCAATAGAATCATACAGAGAAAAGGAGGAGAATAGAGAAGGAAAAGGTATACCCCTTTAGCATGCCCCCTTATCATTGGCGCCCAACAGTACTGCTTTAGTCTCAATTTAAAAGCAGAGAACCCATATTCATTTTTTTTCTGTTTAAATCGCTTGTATACAAAATATACTTTATCTCTCTCCGTGCAAGATTTGGGGTTTTTTCAGCACTAAGAAGTTTCCTCAAGACCAAGGATTCACACTGAAGTAACCAAGCAAGTATGGTTTTAATTTATAACTTTTATTTGTTACAGCAAATACAGTTATCAAATGCATTATAAACTGTAGCACTCTCCCCAAGTTTATAAAGCAGACATTTTGCTGTTCAGATCAAATTGTTCACAGCCAATACAGCCAGGAATTATCACCATTGTTCTAAGTGATGTACAAACAGTTCCTTTTCTGGCTGGTTTAAGACCTAAGATTTGCATACCAATAGGTTTCCTTGAATACTAAAGTAACTAAAGAATTTGTATGGGACAGAGTAATTTTTTTTTTAAAAGTTTAAAGTCAAACTGCTTTAGTTTTGTTCTTAACAGATGCATAATTAATTGCAGCAAACCCATATATGACTTGTACATTTTTTGGGGATAAAAATAAAAGTTTTTATAGTTTTGAAGCAAAAATAAATAGAACTGAAAATTTATTGATAGCGATAGTAATTTTTTTGTTTAACTGAAATGTATGGAAAGTGTATTCCAATGTACTGTGCTCAAGTAATGACACAAACATTACTTAATTGGCAACTTTTCTAATGTTTGTTAAGGAAATCATACTTAACACAGGAAGGCTTTTAGCACCAATGTGAAGCATGATTTCAGCTTACCACACCTTCTGTTGTTTTGCTCAAAATTTTAGAAGCAACAGAATGGGGGTATTGTTTACAGTGTACAAGACCCAATAAAACAGGGATCTGTATCACTGTACAGTAGCATTACTGAGCACACACATGCAATGCACTTACAATACAATTAGTTAAAATTAATAGATTGTTAATGACTGAATATAAGAACCTTATTTAGGAAGAAGAAAAGAATATGGATAATTCTACCTATGATAAACTTGCTAACACTATTTTCTTCTTTCCAGATGGACTAAGTGTTATTTTTTGTTGTTGTTACTCTTCTTAGAATAAGTTCGTGTAGATTCCATGGAATTATGGATACTTGACAGGTTTTAGTCAAGGGTGTGATATCTGAGTGTGGTACTCAGTCAAGGTATGAGCCGCGTGGGGCGCTCCCACGGACTCATAGATGTGACGCCTTAAGCGTAACATCTGGGGGACTCTGCCCTGGTTGCAGTGGTACAAGGCATTCGTTGAATATGTCTTTGAAAGTTGTCTAGGTGGGTACGTGATTAACGACACATGAAGAATTTTGAGCTGACCAATGCGCACTGGATACCTGTTTTAAGGCCGTTATTAGCGATTTCGGCTGGGTGACTCCAGGTCTGCAAGATAAATTCACAGATTCTATAGAGAATCGAGGACTTCATTTCCACGCAGCAGGCAGCAGGGATATCACACAAATTAGTAATACAGTCATAGAACACCGTACATTAAAATATCGATTTCCTTAAATAGTTTAAGAAACTCGCAGAAAGGGGGTATACTAGACCCATTTATTCAACTCTGTTACAATTTATAAGTACCCTGGTAAGAAGCTTATAATCAGGTAAGGTATTGATAAGCAGGGTGTAATTACGTGGACCATATAGCGGGTTTTGCAATGAGTCCTGTAATAATCATTCTATAGATTGGTAAGCAGAAGGTATTTAAAAAAAAAAACAACTAAATCGCAGGAAGGCGAAGTCTTTAACAATAACGGTAAAGATGGATATTCATATAATTTAAGATGCCGCAGATGTTAGGATGTCTAAATTTTTCATTCCTTAGATAAACGGATCATATGGTAAGTATATATATATATATGACTTCAGGAAACATGAATTTTTAGACTGCTATATACATGACATTATAAATATTAAGAAACAATGCAATATATGTAATACTCGGAACTTTGGACATGTAAATGCCCTTAGTACTAGGTATGTTGCATGATAAGCAAAGATTTGGCGATCTGGGTCTGTCATGTGTATGTACATAAGGAGAAGTCTTTTTGTAACATTATTGACAGATGATAATGGATTCAACCTTTCAGCTTATAATAACAATGAGATTCATATAATTGTTCTTAAAACTGTATATGGTAATATATGGGATACAAATTGACAGGTGATATTAAAATCATTGTGAAATCCCAGGTATATACAGGTATTTATAATGGAATATATGTGTATATATTGGAGGAAAATATCCTCAAACCACCTAGTGGTAGTAAGTATGTATTGCAGCCCTCTGACCAGATTCTTAGGAATTGGAAAATGGGCGGGACAAGGTTCTTTTGGAAGATCTGGAAAAGTTTAATAGCTGACATATCTCTCATAAGGTAACACAGTATTGGATAAACATTGTCACAACTGTTGTAACAGTACATATGTAAAGGTTGTATAAATCCCAAATGCTTGTTAAGAGCTGACACAAATGTGATTTTATTTTTTGTGTTCACAAATCTCTGTAAATCCTAGTTAAATTGAGATGTTCAGAATTAAGGAATTAAGAATAACCCTGATGTTTATGGTCTTATACACCAGGACAGGGGGGTGACCATAGGTCATAAAATATGATCATCCTGTTTAAACTGTCACAGTAATGATTGAAACGGTGGGAAGGTAAGTTATCCTTAAATGCATATAGTGGTAATTTTGATGTTTTTTTTTAACCTCTGGTGACCAATAGGGACACTCCCATACTTTAGGAGTTTTGGAACTCCAAGATATTGATGGTGTTAGATCAAATGGTAGGACAATTCGTGGTTTCTTTTAACCAGAAAATGGAGAAATTTGCTCATGTTAGAAAAGTGGCTTTGCAGAACATGCATTGGATCAGCTGTTTGCAAAGAAACTATAAAATCATAATCACAAGGTAATCATAAGATATTGAGCTAATGGTTGCCTAAAATCTGATATATGATTGATCTGTTAACTTGAGTTGTTTCATCTCATCTTTACCGGTCCGCAGCAGGTAAAAGAATGGTCTCATATTTAAATAGGTTCTACAGGACAATGTTGTGTAATTGGTAATCTATTTGGGTAAAACTTACTAACAGTTTGTGTGTTTGCAATAGATAGGAAAAAGTTTCATTTTGACAGTAATTGTATTATGTATGCTAATGTTTCTATTTTCTCAGAACATCAAGGAACAGTCCAAAAATTTGTCAAAGAGCCCAAGACTTCCTTGATTCTCCTTCCCAATTAATATACAGATTATTGGACAGGAGAAAGGGGGGGTAGTATATGAGTTGGTTCAGGATAAATATATGTGAAAATCCTGAATATCGGGACACTGTTTTATGAAAATGTGAAAAGCAAAGGCATCCTAGGATCTGGATGCCATCTAGTGGCTAAAATAATGTGAAGTTCAATCTGTAGCACTCGCAAATAGTGGCATATGTGATTTGTAAAAATGTCAGAATGGAGTATACAAAATCATAAAGTATCTTAGAGGGTGGGGAGGGACAACTAATGCTCTGGAAGAGTTTCTGTTTCTCGCATCTACAGGGAAACAAGTCAACAGAAGGATATCAAAAGACTACAAGTGGATCGGATGGAAGAGAAGACATCATGGGTAGGTAGAGAGACATCCAAACTGATACCTCTTTATTTCCTACGTAGATACAGATGAGAAGGACGAGCCCAGCTGTAGACAGACGATATATCCAAAGATGACTGCATGGACCCTTAGATGATCGGACAGGACACAGACCAGAAGTACCGGACACAGATGACCTGAACCAGATTGTCCAAGGGATGATGACACCTTCATAAGACCCCACCACACTATGAGAAGAAGACTTCACAAAGAAACAACTAGGCCTTTAGTTTCCATTGTTGAGGGATATTAGGAAAGGGCTTGCCCACATAGGCAGATTTTTTTGTCCTTGCATAAGTATGCATAAATATAAAAACAAGGTTTTTTTTCCATCTACCTATGGCAGTGCAGGGGAGAAATGCCTCTTCTCAACCCCTTCATTACTTTATACTTTGAACTGTGAAATGACTTTGTTGTAATCTTTTCCAAACTAAATCTTTTCTTTCTTTAGACACCTGTACTAACACAGAACACACACTTACACTAAAATGTTTTTGACTGTATGTCAGTTTAATCTGTCGAATGCCAGATCACTGTCAACAGGGGGATATGTTACAGAGTAACTCCATTATATACATTTTAGGGACATATATTATCATATAAGGAAGGAATGAATTGATAATATTGGCTTCTGTAACCTGAAGACTAATTAACATCTATACACTGTAGCCTTGGCCAATTAGCATTTAAATAACCAAGCTCACATGGCCAGCTCAGCCCACTGATACAGCTAGCCCACATGCTGTGAAAGACACACCCACAGGTTGCAGGTATACCTGAGCACTTGAAATCAGAGGGCACTCTCCCAAAACCACTGAGGCAGATGTACAGTAGCTGCACACAGCTACAAAGCCTCCAGAAGCATGAATTGCTCATCACCAGGACCGATCTCCTTACTAAGGCTAAGTATTGTATACACATGGCTTAATGGCATAGAATAGTTAAATATGTGTTTGTGGTAAAGTAGTTGTGAAATGATTGGCATAGAATAGTTAATTTGGAGATACAAATGGCTTAAGGTTAATGATACTTGTGCAATTATGTGATTGTTATGTGTTGGTGATAATACTCTATGAAATCTGTAATGAATTGGAACAGTAGACAATCTGTAGCATAGCATTCCTGGTATACATTTGTGGATGGTGATTTATAACAGATTGTAGTGGTTTTATATAGTGCATCTTGCTGAAATATAGCATGTGCTTGTAGCAATGGCAGGCTGATACTTGTGGTTACCTGGTGATCTGGTCTTGTGATGGTTCATATAATATGGACAGCATACAATATGCTCTGGTTACTGAGATACTGTGTTGGCTTGGAATTGTGAAAGGTGATTAGATGGCTTGGAATTGTAATATCAGCACATATGCATTATATTGAATCTTATACATTTTGGAATATAGTGGAGTCTTATGGCTTCTGCTATGTGATTATGGTATAGCAAAGAATGCCATGTGTTTGGACTTGCAAATCTAAAATGGATGCTGGCATTCCCTTTTGAACCATATGTTACAAACTTTGGAATCATGGGAGTTTTCCCAAAATGGAGTCTAGCTTCTGTCCCATGCGGTCTGTGGACAATGCAGCCACATGCTGCCCCACCCCCACACACACACAAACACACACATACATAAACCAAAACCAATCCCCTAAGGTATTTCTCTAAGATATATATATTGTCCAATATATATCAATAAATCTAGGATTTAGCCGAGTGCTTTGAGTAATATCTCCCCAGTAATAAATACACACATACAGTACAGTACATACATCTCCCACACTTCTTTCATCCTATTTGTTTCTTATATAGTTTGAATCTGTGAAACTATTATATGGTGACTTGCATTGTATTTGACCAATACTGTTTAATGATAAAAGTGAATTCTATGAGTAGCAATTGTTTGTTTAAATACATTCTTATGATTTACATTATATATGACTGGCGTGCATTCTTATATGAACAGAATATTCCTAATGATTTAAAGATATATATGTCTAGATGCAACCTCTGCGGGTTTGCTTATAAAAGGTACACAATTAGTGATGAACTATTATAAATCACTAAAGGGTTAAAATTATACATTTGCTTCAAAGATATGAAATATAGTAATATAATACAAGCAATAGAATCAGACAGAGAAAAGGAGGGGAATAGAGAAGGAAAAGGTATACCCCTTTAGCATGCCCCCTTATCATATTCAATATAGGGTCCATCCTTTTTTCAATGAAATACGAGTCCAGCACCAACTAGAGACTAAGACTCCCTGATGAAACCCCATTCCAGATTCTCTTTAACATACTCGGATACTGCTTTGTTCTCAGGTATAGACAGTGGAAAGACTCCACGGGGAGGAATTTATACAGGAAACAGAGCGATAGGGCAGTGCCATTCCCGATGAGTGGGTGGTGTTTCAGCTGCCTTTTTACTGAACACATATCTACTGTAAAGGACTGATATGGAGCTAATAGAGAGTCATCTTGACGGATGGTCAAACTCTGAATAACTCTATATTGTGGTGTGATGGTTGGCAAGCATCTTTGGTAGCAGTGAGATCTCCGTGACAAAATTTGGGGTTTACTACAGTCTCGTATGGGAGCGTGTTGATGTAGCCATGGAAGACCCAGGATATTCAGGCTCTCAGCTGATGAGGTACATAGAAGGAGGTTAACTACCTGTGGAGAGCTCTAACCTGCATGTTAACTTCTGAAGTTCATGAGCAAATGGTAGTTTAGGAATTTTATTCCCATCTACATTTATGATACAGAGCAGAGTCTTCAAAGGCACAAAGGGAATTCCAAGCTTCTGAACTTTCTTGGCCATGACAAAATTGCCATTGGTGTCAGACTCTAGAAAGACCTTTAGAGGTCCAAAAGGCTTCTCCAGCAACAAGGTCACATTGGTAGTAAACCTGGAAAATGTGTTTTCTCTTGGGAACTGTACTTAATCTGACCACCTCTTCAGTTAGGTCTTCTCATTTCCCAAATGCTTGGGGCAACCAGTAGGAGGGTGACCTGGCTCACCACAGTATAAGCACAGCTCTCCTTTCCCTCTCTTCAGCAGGAAGACATGATTTTCCATCCTGCATTGGCTACTCCGTGAGATACAACAGGAGCAGTGAAACAAGGAGCAAGTTTTAACTTAAGCATTGTAAATGTTCCCTTTCCTGTGCTCTCTCTCTATCTCTATGGTGGAGGTCCACCAAGATACAGGATATCAAGTCATCCAGCAAGAGGCAAGGGTTCTAAACTGGACTACATACTGTCCCATGGAAGAAGTGCCTTGTTTCAGATGCAGCATACCTGATACCATGGAATACACCTGTCCAGGTTCATCATAATATTTTCTGAAAGCTTCCAGAAAATTGGTGCAGTCAGTGACTAACAGATCATTCCTTTCCTACCATGGGGAAGCCCACACTAGGGTCTGTTGGACAGCAGGAAAATCACGTAGCCACCTTTACTCCTCTCTGTAGGGACATTTGCAGCTTGGACTTTGAACTGAATCGAGCATTGATTCAGGAATCCCCAGCAACTATTGGGGTCCCCAACAAACTATGAGGGATTCGAGATCCGTAGTGGTGCAGAAACTCCTGAAGCTTAAATGGGCACCACAGGAGGTAGCACTAGCTATACCGAAGGCAGATGGATGGTACCAACTCCCTACATAATTGTCTATTGGAATTGCATAATCTGAGCCTGATCAAGCTCTTGCTTCTCTACTCAGGTGAAGAGATTCTCCAGCAATTCTCTTGGTAATGGATTACCAGCTGTATCCATGTTGTGGGCCAAAGTATTCTGTTACAACTAATGGATGGATAGTGGATGCTAACCCATACCTTGGGATTCTCAGAGACCCTGAACAGAGGTGTGGAGTCTAATGTGCCAGTGGTGTTTACCAGGGACCCCAGCAAGGAGGTTTGGGCTTTGATGCACCCGATATGCAGATTGCAGCCCTCTGTCTGGGTTCCCAGATACAGTGGCTGGTATGCACTGGAGATGGTACTGGCAGTAACTGAAAAGCATAAGACACAGGGATGGCAGGCTGGAAAGTACCTGCATGGGTGGACAGAAACCAGGTATGGAGCACAGGAGACAGGAACCACGAACAGGCACATTTAGACAGGAACCAGGAATGGGCACAGAGAGACAAGAAAGAAGCATGGGAGACAGGAACCAGAAATGGGCACAGGGAAACTAGGAACAGAACTTCACAAGAAGAGCACTGGTAGCACAAGGATAAATGCTGGCGTAAGGATTGGGTGTCTATACTCTGGCGCTTACAATATCTGTGCTCAGAGACTCCTTTTTATAAGGAGTAGTTTCAAATGTTGTGCCAAACATAATGTTATGTATGGTGCGCATGTCTAGAAAGGTCAATGCAAGCATACCTATGGGAGCCATGGTCACCTGCACCAGTAGAGAAAGGACACTGGCCAGTGAGAGATAACAGTGGCTGGTGCAGATGGAGTTTATCGGCTACAGAGGGGAGCCAGTGCCACTAGACACAGTAAGAGGGCTCAGGGACCTTGTGCGCTGTGACACCTTCTTCACTAGTACTTGGAAGATGGACCCAATCAATTCTGGGTGTCACCCACTTGTTCAGGGGTCCCCCCGAAGGTTGACTTGAACTGCTGGTTCTTTGCGTCAATATGACACTCAACAACCTGGATACGCCATCATGGCACTGGAGCGTCACAAACTTCGGAACCCCAGATATGGAGATTGGTACTCCCATTGATGGAAAAGTATAAAGATTTGAGGGACTACAGCTATCACAAGAGGGGCTCAGGTGGATGAAACTTTGGGGGATGAAAGACTGGACTCAACGATCTTGAATGCACGTAAAATCAGATTTTTACAATCACCTGGAGTTTGGGGGCTATTTTGGAAGGACTGTCTGCTAGGGGGAGTGTCCTATATACTCAGAGTCACCTCCAGGGTCTACAGACCCCCTTTGAGTTAAAAATTGCCATGGGGCACAACAAATTGTGCCATGGGGCCAACAAATTGTTGTCACAGTTCTTAGCTTTAATATGACACCACCACTGGCTCTTGGGGAGACTCCTGTGTGGCACAAGGGACTCTCAAAGCTAGAGACCTCAAAACATGGTTTGGAGCCCCCTAAAGGCATCATACCTTAAATGTTGAGGGGCAACAGCACCTTAACAGTGTGGCCCATATGCACCAAAGTTGGGATAAGAAAATCAGGGAAGACCCCTACCACCTTTCCTGCATGAAAGATACCCTTGAGTGAATGACTATACATGTTGCAAGGTGAGTTATTGACTCTGATGGTGTTCACACAGGTGTTATGGTGGTTATATAGACAAGTTTCGCGTGGCTAATTCTGTGAGAGAATTTACAAAAGAAACCTTTATTTGACCACATCTCTCTAATCTTATGTAAGTCCAACAAGGAGTATACCTTACACATGTTGGATGATTGCCTTTGGTTAATTTTATTCTTCCATTTTTCTCTTGAGAGGAAATACCATTAGGAAGCGTGATCAGGTGAGTCATAGTGTGAACTAGTTGTCATTTGTTATATATAAATAAAAAAAAACAAGAAAAACAATTGTGTTTGTTCAGGTCCAGGCAGTTGCATTGTGTTACAACAATAATGCTTAGTAGCTACTGTGCCACCCACCATGTTAATAATATAAGCTCTGTGAGTCAATATGGATCACGATTGTCACGAACCGGTCTCTCACCTCTGCGGGTTCTGGGGTTCATCCGTTGCCAGTGCGGTTGCTCGCAGTGCTGTGCGCCCGTGTGGGGACGCGGCGTGATCAGTGGCACAGGTAATGCAGAGTCTGGGAACTGGGAGTGCGGGGACCAAATGGCCTAAGGCACTGCGGTGTGTCTGCTGTATAGGAGGTGGCCATGTTGGAGACCAAATAGGTAATACAGAGCACTTGTGAAAACACCTGTGGGCAGGTGTAAGCCAATCCCGTGCTTATGCTGCCTTTAAGTAGGCTGGTATTATGTTACTCTGGGCCAGTGCTTTGTTGTATCAACGCTGTGCTCTAGCTCTGAGCTCTCTCCGTGCATTCCTGTGTGATTCCCGTGGTCCAGATATCGCCTCCGTTCCCAGAGGTCCGTCTGCAGCCTTCACTGCTAAAAGATCCACCGGCTCCCCGCTGTGCTGTCAGTTAATCACGCACCTACTGGTAACAATTGGATTCCCAGAGTCTTGCATGAGGAAACCCTATCTGCCTGCTTTCAACCATACAGAGTTTGGAGGATTCCACTAACTTCAGCTGTTCGTTTGTTCTGCTCTGCATTTTACCCGTTCATCACTTATATCATCTGCTACAGTTTCACAGTGATCTCCGGAACTCGCAAGTAACCCAATTTAGTACTTTTACTTTCTATGTTGCCATTACAAGGATAATTCTTCACAGTCTCTCAGTTACCTCTCAAAACTTCATTGCAAATCCTCACAGTTATTTCTTCATGTCTGCATTACCCAGTTAAACACATTCAGTTCAGCATCAAAGCCTGTTTATATTTGGACAATTCAACATTTATTCTCCAGCCTGTTTTAAACGCAATTCCATGAACATTTCTTTTATTTTTTCTTTAAGATTTATCCTGCATATTATTTCTATTATTCATGCAATACGTCAGTATATTATGGTGATTAATAACTTGCCATTTACCATTTTACTGAATTGTTATTTTCAATAAATATATGAAACGGAACATTCTTCGTCCTCCCTGCTTTCTTCATACTCCAGCACCTACACCTGTGGTTGGTTCAGGGTTAACGGATTCACAGAAACACCCGGACCTGACAGTAAGCACTGGCCACATGGATCCGTCAAGTGACCAATTCGCAGGAGGCGGTGCTACGTCAGATATCCTTTCCCGTCTGGAAAACCAGGAGTCTATACAGACACAAATAGTTCAGTGTATGCAAACTATGGCAGACCGTTTAGAGACTCTTCATACGGCTACTAAAACGTCTCAAGTCCAGATTCCAACTCCGGTTGTTCCAGTTACCACTACAGCTTCTCCTGTGACGCTGCCTACGTCCCGCTTGCAGTTACCCTCTCCGAGTAAGTTTGACGGAACTCCAAAACTTTGCAGAGGATTCCTGAATCAATGCGAGATCCAGTTCGAACTGTTGTCCGCCAGTTTCCCATCAGCTCATTCTAAGGTTGCATATATTATTGCCCTCCTCTCCGGTCAGGCTCTGGAGTTGGCATCACCATTATGGGAAAGAGGTGATCCTATCCTCTCTAATTACAAGGAGTTTGTATCATCCTTCCGGAGAATCTTTGACGAACCAGGCAGGACCACCTCAGCATCTTTGGAGATTCTCCGTCTACGTCAAGGTTTACGTCCTGTCAGTCAATATATTATTCAGTTTCGCACGTTGTCTTCAGAGTTAAACTGGAATGAGGAGGCCCTGATCACCGCATTTTGGAATGGACTTTCAGAGAGAATCAAGGATGATTTAACCATCCGGGATGTGCCAACTAAACTGGATGAATTGATTTCTCTCTGTAACAAACTTGACCTACGCTACAGGGAGCGATGTTTAGAGAAATCCAGGGCAGAGCGATCCAGTCCACGTTATCATCTTAGGCCTCGACAAGATTCTTCATCACAGTCTCCGGTAACGACAGAAGAGCCTATGTAGATTGGGCGCTCTCGCCTCACAGAGGAGGAACGACTTCGTCGTCGACAGGGTAACCTCTGCATGTACTGTGGGTCCTCCGAACATTTAGTTAAATTCTGCAAACTCCGGCTGGGAAATTCTCGCTCCTAGCTTATTCAAGGGAGGTTAAGCTAGGAGTTACTTTAGAATCACGTTCTGGGAAAGAGCCGACCTTGTCTATTCAATTAGAAGTTCCAAGTTCTACAGTGAAAGTTTCAGCTCTCCTAGATTCCGGGGCAGCCGAGAACTTCATGTCCTCAGCCTTTGTCTTACGGTCTAAAGTTCAAACCATGCCTCTGAAAGCAGCAGTTGCTGTTACAGCAGTGGATGGAAGTCGAATTCCAGATGGTATAATTACTCATCGAACCGTATGTCTCAAGATGAAAGTTGGTGTGCTCCATTCCGAATACATCTCCTTCTACGTGATTCCCAAAGCCTCTCAAGATGTGATACTTGGTTTACCTTGGCTGCAGAAACATAATCCTCAACTTAATTGGCAAACCCTGGAAGTCCTTTCGTGGGGTAAATCTTGTACCAAGGACTGTTTAGCCTCAATTGTACCTCTCCGGTCAATTAGCCTTCCCGACCTACCTCCGGTGTATCAATCCTTTGCGGATGTTTTCAGTAAACAAGCAGCAGACTCTCTACCTCCTCATCGCGAATGGGACTGCCCAATCGTCCTGGTTCTGGGCAAAACCCCTCCTAGGGGACGAATTTATCCGCTATCCATCCCAGAGAGGCAAGCTATGTCTGATTATATACAGGAAAATCTAACCAAAGGATTTATCAGACCATCTTCTTCACCTGCAGGAGCCGGATTCTTTTTTGTTAAGAAGAAGGACGGTGGGTTGCGACCATGCATAGATTACCGTGGACTCAATGAGATCACTGTGAAAAACAAGTACCCATTACCCTTAATTCCAGAATTATTTGATCGGGTAAAGGGAGCTACTGTGTTTACAAAATTGGATCTCCGAGGGGCCTACAATTTAATCCGCATCCGGGCAGGGGACGAGTGGAAGACTGCTTTTAATACCCGGGATGGGCATTACGAATACCTTGTAATGCCTTTTGGTCTTTGTAATGCACCTGCAGTTTTTCAAAGCTTTGTGAATGAACTTTTTCGTGATCTTCTCTACAAGTGTCTAGTAGTGTACCTGGATGATATCCTAATATTCTCTAAGGATCTAAAGTCTCACCGTCACCAAGTTAAAGAGGTACTGACACGTCTGAGGAAAAATCAACTTTATTGTAAGTTAGAGAAGTGCACTTTTTAAGTATCTTCCATACCGTTCCTTGGTTACATCATTTCTGGATCAGAGCTATGTATGGATCCCGGTAAGGTACAAGCTATCCGAGATTGGTCCACTCCTACAACTCTCAAGGGGATTCAGCGATTTCTTGGCTTTGCTAATTTCTATAGGAGATTCATTAAGAGTTATTCTACGTTAGCTGCTCCCATCACAGCCCTAACTCGCAAGGGAGCAAATCCTATGAACTGGTCTTCTGAAGCAATCAAAGCCTTCTCTGATTTAAAGCAAGCCTTTGTGTCAGCCCCCATTCTTCGACAGCCTGATTTGAATCGTCCCTTTCTACTAGAGGTGGATGCATCTACAGAAGCAGTAAGGTCCATCCCTGCGGATATTTCTCCCGTAAGTTCCTCCCGGCCGAACGTAATTATGCAATCGGTGAGCAAGAATTACTTGCCATCAAGTTGGCATTTGAGGAGTGGAGATACCTTCTAGAAGGAGCACAACATCGCATTACAGTTTATACTGATCATAAGAATCTTCTATATCTGCAGTCAGCTCAGTGCTTGAATCCACGACAAGCTCGATGGGCGCTTTTCTTCACACGATTTAATTTCAAGCTCACCTATCGTCCAGGGTCTCAGAACAAAAAGGCAGATGCCCTTTCTTGGTCCTTTGCTTCTTCTGAATTAAATGATGCTACCACGAATCAAGCCATTGTGAATCCTACGTCCTTTTTAATGACTCGAACCTCTCCAGTTCCTCCGCCTGGCAAGACCTTTGTCGCCACAAATCTTCGAAAACGGCTGCTTACCTGGGCTCACTCCTCTTCCTTCATGGGTCATCCTGGGGTTCTAAAGACTCTCAAATTTATTCAACAGTCTTATTGGTGGCCACGTCTCAAAGCCGATGTCCAAGAGTTTATAGCAGCATGTCCTAAATGTGCCCAACATAAGAGTCCAAGAAGTTCTCCACCAGGTTTATTACATCCATTATCCATACCCAAACAACCATGGACTCATATCTCAATGGATTTCGTGACCGATCTACCTCCATCAAAAGGGCGAAATACCATTTGGGTGATAGTGGATCGATTTTCGAAAATGGCACATTTCATTCCATTAACTGGATTACCATCAGCCCCTTTACTAGCCAGATTGTTCATTATTTATTTATTATTTATTAACAGTTTCTTATATAGCGCAGCAAATTCCGTTGCGCTTTACAATTTGAAATAACAATAACAAACTGGGTGATAACAGTCATAGAGGTAGGAAGGCCCTGCTCGCAAGCTTACAATCTATAGGGAAATAGGCATATGTACACAAGGAAAGGTGCTATCTATTGCATAGAATGAGAAGACATGTGAGGATATGTGTGGACTGTACAGAGTGGATGTAATTTGATAGGAATGTTTATGAAAGTTATGTGGGCGGTTCAGGAATTTGATACGCTTGCCTAAAGAGGTGAGTTTTGAGGGAACGCTTGAAGGTTTGGAGACTAGAGGAGAGTCTTATTGTGCGTGGTAGGGCATTCCACATGGTGGGTGCAGCCCGATGAAAGTCCTGCAGTCGTGAGTGGGAGCGAGTAATGAGTGTGGATGAGAGACGCAGGTCTTGTGAAGAGCGCAGAGGTCGGGTTGGGAGATATTTTGTGATAAGCGAAGTGATGTACATTGGTGTAGTTTGGTTAATGGCCTTGTGTGTGAGTAAAAGTATTTTATATTGAATGCGGTAGAGTACAGGTAACCAATGGAGGGACTGACAGAGTGGATCTGCAGACGATGTACGTCTAGCGAGGAAGATAAGCCTCGCCGCTGCATTCAGAATGGATTGTAGTGGTGAAAGTCTTGTTTTGGGAAGACCAGTTAGGAGACTATTGCAATAATCAATGCGGGAGATAATGAGAGCGTGGATTAGAGTTTTAGCAGTGTCTTGTGTAAGGTATGGTCGTATTTTGGATATGTTTTTTAGATGCATGTAACATGATCTTGAGACAGATTGAATGTGGGGAACAAAGGACAGATCAGAGTCAAGGATGACACCTAGGCAGCGAGCTTGTGGGGTAGGGTAGATAGTAGAGTTTTCAACAGTGATAGAGATATCAGGTTGGTACCTACTCTGAAATCTTCAAGTTGCATGGCCTTCCTCGAGAGATCATCTCTGATCGGGGAACACAGTTTGTGGCCAAGTTTTGGAGGTCGCTTTGTTCTTCTTTAAATGTCAAGTTGAATTTTTCTTCTGCATATCATCCTCAGACAGATGGACAAACTGAGAGAGTAAACCAAGACCTTGAAACATTTCTCCGGCTATATATATCGTCCTCACAGGATGACTGGGTTGACTACCTTCCATTGGCAGAATTTGCTCATAATAATCTCTTCCATTCGTCTTCAGAATCTACGCCCTTTTATATTAACTTCGGCTTTCATCATCGTGTGCCAGAGTTCCATCCATTGCCAGCCCTAGAGGTTCCAGCAGCAGATCAAGAGCTTCAACGTCTATCTAGAATCTGGAGTTGTGTGCGTAAGTCGTTGGTCAAAACTTCCGCTCGTTATAAATCTTTTGCAGATAGAAAACGTAAAGCTGTACCGAATTACAAGGTGGGAGACCAAGTTTGGATTTCTACGCGCAATCTCAGGTTCAAAGTTCCTTCTAAGAAATTTGCTCCCAAGTTTATTGGTCCATTTCCCATTGTAAAGGTACTCAACCCTGTGTCATACAAAGTCAAGTTGCCACCGTCTTTGAGAATTCCTAACGCCTTTCATACATCTTTATTGAAGCCTTTGATTCTCAATAAGTTCCATACTACCCAGCCCAAATCTCCTAAAGTTCACTCTTTGCAGGATGAGGAATTTGAAGTTAAAGAGATTGTGGACTCACGTTCCCGATATGGACGTTTACAGTTTTTGGTCGACTGGAAGGGTTACGGTCCGGAGGAGAGATCCTGGGTTTTCTCTGAAGATGTTTATGCTCCAAGACTGGTACAGAAATATTTCTCCAAAAATCCTGATAAGGTTCAAAGGTGTTCGGAGACCACCCTTAGAAGAGGGGGTACTGTCACGAACCGGTCTCTCACCTCTGCGGGTTCTGGGGTTCATCCGTTGCCAGTGCGGTTGCTCGCGGTGCTGTGCGCCCATGTGGGGACGCGGCGTGATCAGTGGCACAGGTAATGCAGAGTCTGGGAACTGGGAGTGCGGGGACCAAATGGCCTAAGGCACTGCGGTGTGTCTGCTGTATAGGAGGTGGCCATGTTGGAGACCAAATAGGTAATACAGAGCACTTGTGAAAACACCTGTGGGCAGGTGTAAGCCAATCCCGTGCTTATGCTGCCTTTAAGTAGGCTGGGATTATGTTACTCTGGGCCAGTGCTTTGTTGTATCAACGCTGTGCTTTAGCTCTGAGCTCTCTCCGTGCATTCCTGTGTGATTCTCGTGGTCCAGATATCGCCTCCGTTCCCAGAGGTCCGTCTGCAGCCTTCACTGCTAAAAGATCCACCGGCTCCCCGCTGTGCTGTCAGTTAATCACACACCTACTGGTAACAATTGGATTCCCAGAGTCTTGCATGAGGAAACCCTGTCTGCCTGCTTTCAACCATACAGAGTTTGGAGGATTCCACTAACTTCAGCTGTTCGTTTGTTCTGCTCTGCATTTAACCCGTTCATCACTTATATCATCTGCTACAGTTTCACAGTGATCTCCAGAACTCGCAAGTAACCCAATTTAGTACTTTTACTTTCTATGTTGCCATTACAAGGATAATTCTTCACAGTCTCTCAGTTACCTCTCAAAACTTCATTGCAAATCCTCACAGTTATTTCTTCATGTCTGCATTACCCAGTTAAACACATTCTACAGTTCAGCATCAAAGCTTGTTTATATTTGGACAATTCAACATTTATTCTCCAGCCTGTTTTAAACGCAATTCCATGAACATTTCTTTTATTTTTTCTTTAAGATTTATCCTGCATATTATTTCTATTATTCATGCAATATGTCAGTATATTATGGTGATTAATAACTTGCCATTTACCATTTTACTGAATTGTTATTTTCAATAAATATATGAAACGGAACATTCTTCGTCCTCCCTGCTTTCTTCATACTCCAGCACCTACACCTGTGGTTGGTTCAGGGTTAACGGATTCACAGAAACACCCGGAGCTGACAACGATCAGTCAACGGAAGAGCAGGAACAGAAACCAAGTACTAGTGCTTTGGCTGCTACCAGTCATTATAGTACTACATCTACTAAAGGTGGTCAAGGAGGAAGAGTTTAAGAAAAGGCATTTTAAATAAAAAAAATATTTCACCATGTTAAAAAAAGAGGTAGAGGTGTCACCTTAAAAACCGATACATTAGTTCACAAAAAAAAAAGAACACTAATGCTGGGTGTTCACAAATCCCTGAGGAGAGTCTAGGGGTGTCCACATTAGCTAAGGGTGAGTGTAACACTTCTCACACTGTACTTCTAGCAAAGCCTCCTAACACCATTTCTGCACCATCTGCAAATGTGGGGATGAGCAGTACAAGTAAAGATGATAATGTTGATGACAATAGAAATTGAGGAAGCTAGTGTGGAAGAGCAACATGATTAGGGGGATATTAGTGTACTGTCTGATGCTTTGTGTAAGTCAACCACCAATGGCAGCAGGTTTTGCCCGTGATAAAAAAGAAACTATTGTGATGCCCAACATGAGATTTAAAAAAGCCACCTCGTGAGTGTGGGATTATTTTTACCCAAATCCTGCCAACATTTGTTAAAGCATCTGCTCCATTCATGAGGCTAAAGTTAGTAGAGGTAGGGACATTAACTATCTAGGCACCTCCTGCATGTTACGTCATTTGCGGCAAATTCATGACATTTATTTAACAAAATTATAATATTTTGTAATTCAAGATTCAAAGAGTTTATTGTCACTGCAACATTTATCAATGCATAATTAACACCCTCATTAGTGATCAGAGATAGTCCTTCTACACAATTGGTTTCTGGGAGCTCAAACAAACCAAGCATTTCAGCCACAAAAGTGGCAGTTCCTGTCGCTGAGGTACTTAGTTTGTTAATCTGTACATGTCCTTTTTAATATCCAACATAATGGTAGGTGGGAGGGCCCAAGGATATTTCCATCTTGCACCATTTTTCTTTTCATAATGGCCTGAATTTTGAGGGGCATTGAGGATGGTCTTTTTTTTGCATAGCCATTTTTATTGGTTATTGCTCTAATACATTACTAATTTGAAACACATTTTTAAACAGATATACTTGCCGTGTGTTTATTCCGCTGCTCTGCTGCTTAGTTTAGCCAGCCAGTCTTCAGTCAATATTGGTAAACAGTATTGTGAGCTCTGAAGTTGTCAAAATTGACTAAGAATGGCTGGAAGTGAATGTTGTTGGTTTAATAATACTGTGGGAACAAGACAGGTCAAAATTACATGATTTTAGCTGTTTTTAACATTCCTGTGTGTTTTATTAAATACACATCCAAAACCAATACCAAAAACACATGAGGGTGGGTTTGTAAAATTAGAAACAAGCACAGAAATTAATACAGATCCAAAACCAAAACCAAAACCAAAACCAAAACATGGGGTTGGATGCACATCTCTAATTAAAACCTTGCTTAAAATATATAAACTAACTTGTTTCAGAATCTCTTCCGGAAAGTATGTTGAAATTTATTTTTCAAATACCGTATATACTCGAGTATAAGTCGACCCGAATATAGGCCGAGGCACCTAATTTTATCACAAAAACCTGGGAAAACTTATTGACTCGAGTATAAGCCTAGGGTGAGAAATGCAGCTCTAGCCGTACACAGCCCTCATACTGCCAGATATGCCCCCACAGTGCCTGATATGCCCTCATAGTGCCAGATATGCCCCCACAGTGCCAGATATGCCCTCACACTGCCAGATATGCCCCCACAGTGCCAGATATGCCCTCATAGTGCCAGATATGCCCCCCACAGTGCCAGATATGCCCTCATACTGCCAGATATGCATGCCCCCTCAGTGTCAGATATGCCCTCATACTTTAAGATATGCCCCCACAGTGCCAGATATGCCTTCATACTGCCAGATATGCATGCCCCCTCAGTGCCAGATATGCCCTCACACTGTCAGATATGCCCCCACACAGTGCCCCTTATACCCCCACAGTGCCAGATATGCCCTCATACTGCCAGATATGCATGCCTCCTCAGTGCCACTTATGCCCCCCAAGTGCCAAATATGCTCCCCCAGTGCCTGCTATAACTTATCCTCCGCCGCTCCCGCGTTGTCTTGTGAAGGAGGGACACGGAGGGCACAGCACGCGCCTCTCCTGTGTCCCTCGTGCGTCTCCGGCGGCCGCGGTGGGTCTGTTAAATGAAGTGCCCGTTCGTGAGCCAATCAGAGCTCACGAACGGGTACTTCCTTTAATAGACCTGCCGCTGCCGCCCACTGCACTGCACTGCCTCGAGTATAAGCCGATGGGGCTTTTTCAGCACAAAAATAAGTGCTGAAAAAGTCGGCTTATACTCGAGTATATACGGTAAGTGCTATTTTTAAATGCAATTACTGCTACTGGATAAAGGTACTGATTATTTAAAATTTACAAGTTCTGGTGCCAAGTTTAATATATACAATTGGTATTTAATAATACTTTGGGGCATATATTGTTATTGTATTTATATTTATGCAATTATCTAACTTTGAACTGTATGGCCAACAGTAACCATGTCAACATTCGTGAGGGTGAAACTGCAATCTTGACATCACAACATCGACATGGTTCAAACTGTCAAAGGCACCACGTATGATAACCAAAAACAGAGAAGAGTAACTTGCGCCTTAGTTGCAGCTTTGTACTATACTCTCAAAGAGCACCACTCTTTGACAAACATGTGTATACAAAAAAGAATAGAGTAGTCCACAAGCGCTACTATAGCTAGGGAGATCTCTGCCCAAATGTTTTCTCTATCTGGATGCAGAATTATTTTCCCTTAGTGTTGTAGAATTCTTTTCCTTCCACACTAAGGTTCGCACCTTTGGACCGACCTCCAATCGGTGCGGGATGTACATCAAAAGGTTTCTTTACACTTTTTCACAGCATCTCAAATTGCATCAATTGGACATCACCACGTCCCTTGTAGGGGACACTCACCTCTACTAGGTTCCCTATGTTCCTTGAAAGGTTTCTTTAGCCGTGACACCGTCCCGATTTTCTCAGAGGTCAAAATGACATTCACCACATCGATTGGTTGAACAAGAGGCCAAAAAACCAGATAGTAATAAAGTTCTTTCCAAAAAAGGGGAATGTTTTTATTCCAACGTATAAAAAAGTAACAATAGATAAAAACAATTAAAACATAAAAAACAATGAAGATCCCACTGATCCTGTGTTTGTTCTGCTCTATACCCTCAGGAACCACTTGCATAAAAAATAATATCTTAAAACAATGGACCTTAATAACGGGTAAGGGCTTTGATGAACACTTACAGGCAGGGGTCAGCACAGGTACCAACGCGTTTCGGATAGGCTATCCTTCCTCAGGGCATGTTGCAGAGCAAACACAGTCGGCCATTTATACTAGAGATGAGCGGGTTCGGTTTCTCTGAATCCGAACCCGCCCGAACTTCATGTTTTTTTTCACGGGTCCGAGCGACTCGGATCTTCCCGCCTTGCTCGGTTAACCCGAGCGCGCCCGAACGTCATCATGACGCTGTCGGATTCTCGCGAGGCTCGGATTCTATCGCGAGACTCGGATTCTATATAAGGAGCCGCGCGTTGCCGCCATTTTCACACGTGCATTGAGATTGATAGGGAGAGGACGTGGCTGGCGTCCTCTCCATTTAGATTAGGGTTGAGAGAGAGAGAGAGAGAGATTGACCTGAGGCTGTGATACTGTAGAAGAGAGTGCAGAGTTTAGTGACTGACGACCACAGTGACCACCAGACAGTGCAGTTGTTTGTTTTATTTAATATATCCGTTCTCTGCCTGAAAAAAACGATACACACAGTGACTCAGTCACATACCATATCTGTGTGCACTGCTCAGCCCAGTGTGCTGCATCAATGTATATATATATCTGACTGTGCTCAGCTCACACAGCTTATAATTGTGGGGGAGACTGGGGAGCACTGCAGTGCCAGTTATAGGTTATAGCAGGAGCCAGGAGTACATAATATTATATTAAAATTAAACAGTGCACACTTTTGCTGCAGGAGTGCCACTGCCAGTGTGACTAGTGACCAGTGACCTGACCACCAGTATATATAATATTAGTAGTATACTATCTCTTTATCAACCAGTCTATATTAGCAGCAGACACAGTACAGTGCGGTAGTTCACGGCTGTGGCTACCTCTGTGTCGGCACTCGGCAGCCCGTCCATAATTGTATATACCACCTAACCGTGGTTTTTCTTTCTTTCTTTATAGTCATACTAGTTACGAGTATACTATCTCTTTATCAACCAGTCTATATTAGCAGCAGACACAGTACAGTGCGGTAGTTCACGGCTGTGGCTACCTCTGTGTCGGCACTCGGCAGCCCGTCCATAATTGTATATACCACCTAACCGTGGTTTTTTTTTCTTTCTTTATACATACATACTAGTTACGAGTATACTATCTCTTTATCAACCAGTCTATATTAGCAGCAGACACAGTACAGTGCGGTAGTTCACGGCTGTGGCTACCTCTGTGTCGGCACTCGGCAGCCCGTCCATAATTGTATATACCACCTAACCGTGGTTTTTTTATTTCTTTCTTTATACATACATACTAGTTACGAGTATACTATCTCTTTATCAACCAGTCTATATATTAGCAGCAGACACAGTACAGTGCGGTAGTTCACGGCTGTGGCTACCTCTGTGTCGGCACTCGGCAGCCCGTCCATAATTGTATATACCACCTAACCGTGGTTTTTTTTTCTTTCTTTATACATACATACTAGTTACGAGTATACTATCTCTTTATCAACCAGTCTATATTAGCAGCAGACACAGTACAGTGCGGTAGTTCACGGCTGTGGCTACCTCTGTGTCGGCACCCGGCAGCCCGTCCATAATTGTATATACCACCTAACCGTGGTTTTTTTTTCTTTCTTTATACATACATACTAGTTACGAGTATACTATCTCTTTATCAGCCAGTCTATATATTAGCAGCAGACACAGTACAGTGCGGTAGTTCACGGCTGTGGCTACCTCTGTGTCGGCACTCGGCAGCCCGTCCATAATTGTATATACCACCTAACCGTGGTTTTTTTTTCTTTCTTTATACATACATACTAGTTACGAGTATACTATCTCTTTATCAACCAGTCTATATATTAGCAGCAGACACAGTACAGTGCGGTAGTTCACGGCTGTGGCTACCTCTGTGTCGGCACTCGGCAGCCCGTCCATAATTGTATATACCACCTAACCGTGGTTTTTTTTTCTTTCTTTATACATACATACTAGTTACGAGTATACTATCTCTTTATCAACCAGTCTATATATTAGCAGCAGACACAGTACAGTGCGGTAGTTCACGGCTGTGGCTACCTCTGTGTCAGCACTCGGCAGCCCGTCCATAATTGTATATACCACCTAACCGTGGTTTTTTTTTCTTTCTTTATACATACATACATACTAGTTACGAGTATACTATCTCTTTATCAACCAGTCTATATATTAGCAGCAGACACAGTACAGTGCGGTAGTTCACGGCTGTGGCTACCTCTGTGTCGGCACTCGGCAGCCCGTCCATAATTGTATATACCACCTAACCGTGTTTTTTTTTTCTTTCTTTATACATACATACTAGTTACGAGTATACTATCTCTTTATCAACCAGTCTATATATTAGCAGCAGACACAGTACAGTGCGGTAGTTCACGGCTGTGGCTACCTCTGTGTCGGCACTCGGCAGCCCGTCCATAATTGTATATACCACCTAACCGTGGTTTTTTTTTCTTTCTTTATACATACATACTAGTTACGAGTATACTATCTCTTTATCAACCAGTCTATATATTAGCAGCAGACACAGTACAGTGCGGTAGTTCACGGCTGTGGCTACCTCTGTGTCGGCACTCGGCAGCCCGTCCATAATTGTATATACCACCTAACCGTGGTTTTTTTTTCTTTCTTTATACATACATACTAGTTACGAGTATACTATCTCTTTATCAACCAGTCTATATATTAGCAGCAGACACAGTACAGTGCGGTAGTTCACGGCTGTGGCTACCTCTGTGTCGGCACTCGGCAGCCCGTCCATAATTGTATATACCACCTAACCGTGGTTTTTTTTTCTTTCTTTATACATACATACTAGTTACGAGTATACTATCTCTTTATCAACCAGTCTATATATTAGCAGCAGACACAGTACAGTGCGGTAGTTCACGGCTGTGGCTACCTCTGTGTCGGCACTCGGCAGCCCGTCCATAATTGTATATACCACCTAACCGTGGTTTTTTTTTCTTTCTTTATACATACATACTAGTTACGAGTATACTATCTCTTTATCAACCAGTCTATATTAGCAGCAGACACAGTACAGTGCGGTAGTTCACGGCTGTGGCTACCTCTGTGTCGGCACTCGGCAGCCCGTCCATAATTGTATATACCACCTAACCGTGGTTTTTTTTTCTTTCTTTATACATACATACTAGTTACGAGTATACTATCTCTTTATCAACCAGTCTATATATTAGCAGCAGACACAGTACAGTGCGGTAGTTCACGGCTGTGGCTACCTCTGTGTCGGCACTCGGCAGCCCGTCCATAATTGTATATACCACCTAACCGTGGTTTTTTTTTCTTTCTTTATACATACATACTAGTTACGAGTATACTATCTCTTTATCAACCAGTCTATATATTAGCAGCAGACACAGTACAGTGCGGTAGTTCACGGCTGTGGCTACCTCTGTGTCGGCACTCGGCAGCCCGTCCATAATTGTATATACCACCTAACCGTGGTTTTTTTTTCTTTCTTTATACATACATACTAGTTACGAGTATACTATCTCTTTATCAACCAGTCTATATATTAGCAGCAGACACAGTACAGTGCGGTAGTTCACGGCTGTGGCTACCTCTGTGTCGGCACTCGGCAGGCAGTCCGTCCATAATTGTATACCACCTAACCGTGGTTTTTTTTTCTTTCTTCTTTATACATACATAGTTACATAGACATCTCTTTATCAACCAGTCTATATTAGCAGCAGACACAGTACAGTACGGTAGTTCACGGCTGTGGCTACCTCTGTGTCTGCACTCGGCAGGCAGTCCATAATTGTATACTAGTATCCATCTCCATTGTTTACCTGAGGTGCCTTTTAGTTGTGCCTATTAAAATATGGAGAACAAAAATGTTGAGGTTCCAAAATTAGGGAAAGATCAAGATCCACTTCCACCTCGTGCTGAAGCTGCTGCCACTAGTCATGGCCGAGACGATGAAATGCCAGCAACGTCGTCTGCCAAGGCCGATGCCCAATGTCATAGTACAGAGCATGTCAAATCCAAAACACCAAATATCAGAAAAAAAAGGACTCCAAAACCTAAAATAAAATTGTCGGAGGAGAAGCGTAAACTTGCCAATATGCCATTTACGACACGGAGTGGCAAGGAACGGCTGAGGCCCTGGCCTATGTTCATGGCTAGTGGTTCAGCTTCACATGAGGATGGAAGCACTCAGCCTCTCGCTAGAAAAATGAAAAGACTCAAGCTGGCAAAAGCAGCACAGCAAAGAACTGTGCATTCTTCGAAATCCCAAATCCACAAGGAGAGTCCAATTGTGTCGGTTGCGATGCCTGACCTTCCCAACACTGGACGTGAAGAGCATGCGCCTTCCACCATTTGCACGCCCCCTGCAAGTGCTGGAAGGAGCACCCGCAGTCCAGTTCCTGATAGTCAGATTGAAGATGTCAGTGTTGAAGTACACCAGGATGAGGAGGATATGGGTGTTGCTGGCGCTGGGGAGGAAATTGACCAGGAGGATTCTGATGGTGAGGTGGTTTGTTTAAGTCAGGCACCCGGGGAGACACCTGTTGTCCGTGGGAGGAATATGGCCGTTGACATGCCAGGTGAAAATACCAAAAAAATCAGCTCTTCGGTGTGGAGGTATTTCACCAGAAATGCGGACAACAGGTGTCAAGCCGTGTGTTCCCTTTGTCAAGCTGTAATAAGTAGGGGTAAGGACGTTAACCACCTCGGAACATCCTCCCTTATACGTCACCTGCAGCGCATTCATAATAAGTCAGTGACAAGTTCAAAAACTTTGGGTGACAGCGGAAGCAGTCCACTGACCAGTAAATCCCTTCCTCTTGTAACCAAGCTCACGCAAACCACCCCACCAACTCCCTCAGTGTCAATTTCCTCCTTCCCCAGGAATGCCAATAGTCCTGCAGGCCATGTCACTGGCAATTCTGACGAGTCCTCTCCTGCCTGGGATTCCTCCGATGCATCCTTGCGTGTAACGCCTACTGCTGCTGGCGCTGCTGTTGTTGCCGCTGGGAGTCGATGGTCATCCCAGAGGGGAAGTCGTAAGCCCACTTGTACTACTTCCAGTAAGCAATTGACTGTTCAACAGTCCTTTGCGAGGAAGATGAAATATCACAGCAGTCATCCTACTGCAAAGCGGATAACTGAGGCCTTGGCATCCTGGGTGGTGAGAAACGTGGTTCCGGTATCCATCATTACTGCAGAGCCAACTAGAGACTTGTTGGAGGTACTGTGTCCCCGGTACCAAATACCATCTAGGTTCCATTTCTCTAGGCAGGCGATACCGAAAATGTACACAGACTTCAGAAAAAGAGTCACCAGTGTCCTAAAAAATGCAGCTGTACCCAATGTCCACTTAACCACGGACATGTGGACAAGTGGAGCAGGGCA
The DNA here is from genome assembly GCF_028390025.1 of Pseudophryne corroboree. Lineage (NCBI taxonomy): Eukaryota > Metazoa > Chordata > Amphibia > Anura > Myobatrachidae > Pseudophryne > Pseudophryne corroboree. The sequence goes on along the minus strand of NC_086445.1, from coordinate 636,651,411 downwards.
GGGTCAGGACTATATGACTGTGACAGCCCACTGGGTAGATGTATGGACTCCCGCCGCAAGAACAGCAGCGGCGGCACCAGTAGCAGCATCTCGCAAACGCCAACTCTTTCCTAGGCAGGCTACGCTTTGTATCACCGGTTTCCAGAATACGCACACAGCTGAAAACCTCTTACGGCAACTGAGGAAGATCATCGCGGAATGGCTTACCCCAATTGGACTCTCCTGTGGATTTGTGGCATCGGACAACGCCAGCAATATTGTGTGTGCATTAAATATGGGCAAATTCCAGCACGTCCCATGTTTTGCACATACCTTGAATTTGGTGGTGCAGAATTTTTTAAAAAACGACAGGGGCGTGCAAGAGATGCTGTCGGTGGCCAGAAGAATTGCGGGACACTTTCGGCGTACAGGCACCACGTACAGAAGACTGGAGCACCACCAAAAACTACTGAACCTGCCCTGCCATCATCTGAAGCAAGAAGTGGTAACGAGGTGGAATTCAACCCTCTATATGCTTCAGAGGTTGGAGGAGCAGCAAAAGGCCATTCAAGCCTATACAATTGAGCACGATATAGTAGGTGGAATGCACCTGTCTCAAGCGCAGTGGAGAATGATTTCAACGTTGTGCAAGGTTCTGATGCCCTTTGAACTTGCCACACGTGAAGTCAGTTCAGACACTGCCAGCCTGAGTCAGGTCATTCCCCTCATCAGGCTTTTGCAGAAGAAGCTGGAGACATTGAAGGAGGAGCTAACACGGAGCGATTCCGCTAGGCATGTGGGACTTGTGGATGGAGCCCTTAATTCGCTTAACAAGGATTCACGGGTGGTCAATCTGTTGAAATCAGAGCACTACATTTTGGCCACCGTGCTCGATCCTAGATTTAAAGCCTACCTTGGATCTCTCTTTCCGGCAGACACAAGTCTGCTGGGGTTGAAAGACCTGCTGGTGACAAAATTGTCAAGTCAAGCGGAACGCGACCTGTCAACATCTCCTCCTTCACATTCTCCCGCAACTGGGGGTGCGAGGAAAAGGCTCAGAATTCCGAGCCCACCCGCTGGCGGTGATGCAGGGCAGTCTGGAGCGACTGCTGATGCTGACATCTGGTCCGGACTGAAGGACCTGACAACGATTACGGACATGTCGTCTACTGTCACTGCATATGATTCTCTCAACATTGATAGAATGGTGGAGGATTATATGAGTGACCGCATCCAAGTAGGCACGTCACACAGTCCGTACTTATACTGGCAGGAAAAAGAGGCAATTTGGAGGCCCTTGCACAAACTGGCTTTATTCTACCTAAGTTGCCCTCCCACAAGTGTGTACTCCGAAAGAGTGTTTAGTGCCGCCGCTCACCTTGTCAGCAATCGGCGTACGAGGTTACATCCAGAAAATGTGGAGAAGATGATGTTCATTAAAATGAATTATAATCAATTCCTCCGCGGAGACATTGACCAGCAGCAATTGCCTCCACAAAGTACACAGGGAGCTGAGATGGTGGATTCCAGTGGGGACGAATTGATAATCTGTGAGGAGGGGGATGTACACGGTGATATATCGGAGGGTGATGATGAGGTGGACATCTTGCCTCTGTAGAGCCAGTTTGTGCAAGGAGAGATTAATTGCTTCTTTTTTGGGGGGGGGGTCCAAACCAACCCGTCATATCAGTCACAGTCGTGTGGCAGACCCTGTCACTGAAATGATGGGTTGGTTAAAGTGTGCATGTCCTGTTTTGTTTATACAACATAAGGGTGGGTGGGAGGGCCCAAGGACAATTCCATCTTGCACCTCTTTTTTCTTTTCTTTTTCTTTGCATCATGTGCTGATTGGGGAGGGTTTTTTGGAAGGGACATCCTGCGTGACACTGCAGTGCCACTCCTAAATGGGCCCGGTGTTTGTGTCGGCCACTAGGGTCGCTAATCTTACTCACACAGTCAGCTACCTCATTGCGCCTCTTTTTTTCTTTGCGTCATGTGCTGTTTGGGGAGGGTTTTTTGGAAGGGACATCCTGCGTGACACTGCAGTGCCACTCCTAGATGGGCCCGGTGTTTGTGTCGGCCACTAGGGTCGCTAATCTTACTCACACAGCTACCTCATTGCGCCTCTTTTTTTCTTTGCGTCATGTGCTGTTTGGGGAGGGATCTTTTGGAAGGGACATCCTGCGTGACACTGCAGTGCCACTCCTAGATGGGCCCGGTGTTTGTGTCGGCCACTAGGGTCGCTAATCTTACTCACACAGCTACCTCATTGCGCCTCTTTTTTTCTTTGCGTCATGTGCTGTTTGGGGAGGGTTTTTTGGAAGGGCCATCCTGCGTGACACTGCAGTGCCACTCCTAGATGGGCCCGGTGTTTGTGTCGGCCACTAGGGTCGCTAATCTTACTCACACAGCTACCTCATTGCGCCTCTTTTTCTCTTTGCGTCATGTGCTGTTTGGGGAGGGTTTTTTGGAAGGGACATCCTGCGTGACACTGCAGTGCCACTCCTAGATGGGCCCGGTGTTTGTGTCGGCCACTAGGGTCGCTTATCTTACTCACACAGCGACCTCGGTGCAAATTTTAGGACTAAAAATAATATTGTGAGGTGTGAGGTATTCAGAATAGACTGAAAATGAGTGTAAATTATGGTTTTTGAGGTTAATAATACTTTGGGATCAAAATGACCCCCAAATTCTATGATTTAAGCTGTTTTTTAGTGTTTTTTGAAAAAAACACCCGAATCCAAAACACACCCGAATCCGACAAAAAAAATTCGGTGAGGTTTTGCCAAAACGCGTTCGAACCCAAAACACGGCCGCGGAACCGAACCCAAAACCAAAACACAAAACCCGAAAAATTTCAGGCGCTCATCTCTAATTTATACCCACTGGTCCCTTCCTATGTGTCCAAGAACCAATCACAGTTTGGGACATCAACTCTATACATTACACATCTATATTTTAATATCTCCACTTTATCTAAATAGTGCATTAACATATCAACATTCAGGCTTTTCCAATGTAAAGAATAACTTTAAAACACTGAAGAAATTCGAATATATTATATAATTGGTCTTCAGGATATCCAGTACTGGATTATCCGGATTTTAAAACCTACATATAGTCACTTTTTTAGCATATGTGCAATCCGGAATTTTAAGCCATTTTTCTTCTTTTACTTCCATATAGTAAAAGTCCATCCCTCTCATTTCCCCCGGAAGTGATGTATGCCAGTGCAGCCCGGTCTCTTGTCCCCACACAGTGGGTGTACGCTTTTGAAAGTTCCTATGTGGGAGTACATTTCTTTCCGGTCAGTCCGCTTGCGACCGGAAGTGACATCTGTCCACATCCGGTAGATGGAACGCAAGTTATGGGTGTTGATGGAACGCACAGACATCTTCCCCATACGGAATTTATTTGTTCATAGCAAGCTCATATATCATAGAAAAAAGTAATAGAGAATAGATTACTATATACGAACATAATCCTTTTCCAAAGTCATATCACCATAATTTATAAATAAAAATAAATGAGAAGATTTTTGTATATTTGCCGTCATCATATAGTCTTTTTTAATTTATCAGTATAAATGGCACATAGACGCATCTATTTACATGGGGATTAGAATTACATTTTCTAGGAACTCGTTACAACCATAAGGTGATAATTTTCTATTATGTTATAAGAATTTCTTCATTTCAAAGTCAATATTGAGCCCCTTCGGGTCTAGGGTCCTCAAATCATAAATTGTTCGCATTTCTGCCTTTGCTAGCTGTATCTCCCCATCATTTGTTCTCCAATTAGGGATAACAGCTTTTATTCCACAGAAGCTAACTAAATGATCTATGTTACATTTGTGATCTTTTTTGAAATGAAGTGAGACGTTATGGGTTTCCTAACCCTTTCTGATGTTTCTTACGTGCTCTGCCATGCGGGTCTTCAGCATGCGGGTTGTTCGCCCCACATACTGAGAGCCACACGAGCATTCCAGCAGATACACGCAATTTTTCGTATTGCATGTAATGAAGTCTCTGATGGTATAAGTCCTTTTAGTCTGAGTGGACTTATAGTGGGTGATTTTATTCTCCTTGCTTTTGCACGTCCGGCACATAATACATGTGCCGCACCTATAGAAGCCTTTGGAGACATTTCTTGTCAACATCTTAGGTGCAGCCACTACACTTTTTACAATGCACTCTCTTAAATTTTTCGCTCTTCTGTACACAAACCCACTATAAGTCCACTCAGACTAAAAGGACTTATACCATCAGAGACTTCATTACATGCAATACGAAAAATTGCGTGTATCTGCTGGAATGCTCGTGTGGCTCTCAGTATGTGGGGCGAACAACCCGCATGCTGAAGACCCGCATGGCAGAGCACGTAAGAAACATCAGAAAGGGTTTGGAAACCCATAACGTCTCACTTCATTTCAAAAAAGATCACAAATGTAACATAGATCATTTAGTTAGCTTCTGTGGAATAAAAGCTGTTATCCCTAATTGGAGAACAAATGATGGGGAGATACAGCTAGCAAAGGCAGAAATGTGAACGATTTATGATTTGAGGACCCTAGACCCGAAGGGGCTCAATATTGACTTTGAAATTAAGTGGTTCTTATTAGAGATGAGCGCCTGAAATTTTTCGGGTTTTGTGTTTTGGTTTTGGGTTCGGTTCCGCGGCCGTGTTTTGGGTTCGAACGCGTTTTGGCAAAACCTCACCGAATTTTTTTTGTCGGATTCGGGTGTGTTTTGGATTCGGGTGTTTTTTTCCAAAAACACTAAAAAACAGCTTAAATCATAGAATTTGGGGGTCATTTTGATCCCAAAGTATTATTAACCTCAAAAACCATAATTTACACTCATTTTCAGTCTGTTCTGAATACCTCACACCTCACAATATTATTTTTAGTCCTAAAATTTGCACCGAGGTCGCTGTGTGAGTAAGATAAGCGACCCTAGTGGCCGACACAAACACCGGGCCCATCTAGGAGTGGCACTGCAGTGTCACGCAGGATGTCCCTTCCAAAAAACCCTCCCCAAACAGCACATGACGCAAAGAAAAAAAGAGGCGCAATGAGGTAGCTGTGTGAGTAAGATTAGCGACCCTAGTGGCCGACACAAACACCGGGCCCATCTAGGAGTGGCACTGCAGTGTCACGCAGGATGGCCCTTCCAAAAAACCCTCCCCAATCAGCACATGATGCAAAGAAAAAGAAAAGAAAAAAGAGGTGCAAGATGGAATTGTCCTTGGGCCCTCCCACCCACCCTTATGTTGTATAAACAAAACAGGACATGCACACTTTAACCAACCCATCATTTCAGTGACAGGGTCTGCCACACGACTGTGACTGATATGACGGGTTGGTTTGGACCCCCCCCAAAAAAGAAGCAATTAATCTCTCCTTGCACAAACTGGCTCTACAGAGGCAAGATGTCCACCTCATCTTCACCCTCCGATATATCACCGTGTACATCCCCCTCCTCACAGATTATCAATTCGTCCCCACTGGAATCCACCATCTCAGCTCCCTGTGTACTTTGTGGAGGCAATTGCTGCTGGTCAATGTCTCCGCGGAGGAATTGATTATAATTCATTTTAATGAACATCATCTTCTCCACATTTTCTGGATGTAACCTCGTACGCCGATTGCTGACAAGGTGAGCGGCGGCACTAAACACTCTTTCGGAGTACACACTTGTGGGAGGGCAACTTAGGTAGAATAAAGCCAGTTTGTGCAAGGGCCTCCAAATTGCCTCTTTTTCCTGCCAGTATAAGTACGGACTGTGTGACGTGCCTACTTGGATGCGGTCACTCATATAATCCTCCACCATTCTATCAATGTTGAGAGAATCATATGCAGTGACAGTAGACGACATGTCCGTAATCGTTGTCAGGTCCTTCAGTCCGGACCAGATGTCAGCATCAGCAGTCGCTCCAGACTGCCCTGCATCACCGCCAGCGGGTGGGCTCGGAATTCTGAGCCTTTTCCTCGCACCCCCAGTTGCGGGAGAATGTGAAGGAGGAGATGTTGACAGGTCGCGTTCCGCTTGACTTGACAATTTTGTCACCAGCAGGTCTTTCAACCCCAGCAGACCTGTGTCTGCCGGAAAGAGAGATCCAAGGTAGGCTTTAAATCTAGGATCGAGCACGGTGGCCAAAATGTAGTGCTCTGATTTCAACAGATTGACCACCCGTGAATCCTTGTTAAGCGAATAAAGGGCTGCATCCACAAGTCCCACATGCCTAGCGGAATCGCTCCGTGTTAGCTCCTCCTTCAATGCCTCCAGCTTCTTCTGCAAAAGCCTGATGAGGGGAATGACCTGACTCAGGCTGGCAGTGTCTGAACTGACTTCACGTGTGGCAAGTTCAAAGGGCATCAGAACCTTGCACAACGTTGAAATCATTCTCCACTGCACTTGAGACAGGTGCATTCCACCTACTATATCGTGCTCAATTGTATAGGCTTGAATGGCCTTTTGCTGCTCCTCCAACCTCTGAAGCATATAGAGGGTTGAATTCCACCTCGTTACCACTTCTTGCTTCAGATGATGGCAGGGCAGGTTCAGTAGTTTTTGGTGGTGCTCCAGTTTTCTGTACGTGGTGCCTGTACGCCGAAAGTGTCCCGCAATTCTTCTGGCCACCGACAGCATCTCTTGCACGCCCCTGTCGTTTTTTAAAAAATTCTGCACCACCAAATTCAAGGTATGTGCAAAACATGGGACGTGCTGGAATTGGCCCAGATTTAATGCACACACAATATTGCTGGCGTTGTCCGATGCCACAAATCCACAGGAGAGTCCAATTGGGGTAAGCCATTCCGCGATGATCTTCCTCAGTTGCCGTAAGAGGTTTTCAGCTGTGTGCGTATTCTGGAAAGCGGTGATACAAAGCGTAGCCTGCCTAGGAAAGAGTTGGCGTTTGCGAGATGCTGCTACTGGTGCCGCCGCTGCTGTTCTTGCGGCGGGAGTCCATACATCTACCCAGTGGGCTGTCACAGTCATATAGTCCTGACCCTGCCCTGCTCCACTTGTCCACATGTCCGTGGTTAAGTGGACATTGGGTACAGCTGCATTTTTTAGGACACTGGTGACTCTTTTTCTGAGGTCTGTGTACATTTTCGGTATCGCCTGCCTAGAGAAATGGAACCTAGATGGTATTTGGTACCGGGGACACAGTACCTCCAACAAGTCTCTAGTTGGCTCTGCAGTAATGATGGATACCGGAAACACGTTTCTCACCACCCAGGATGCCAAGGCCTCAGTTATCCGCTTTGCAGTAGGATGACTGCTGTGATATTTCATCTTCCTCGCAAAGGACTGTTGAACAGTCAATTGCTTACTGGAAGTAGTACAAGTGGGCTTACGACTTCCCCTCTGGGATGACCATCGACTCCCAGCGGCAACAACAGCAGCGCCAGCAGCAGTAGGCGTTACACGCAAGGATGCATCGGAGGAATCCCAGGCAGGAGAGGACTCGTCAGAATTGCCAGTGACATGGCCTGCAGGACTATTGGCATTCCTGGGGAAGGAGGAAATTGACACTGAGGGAGTTGGTGGGGTGGTTTGCGTGAGCTTGGTTACAAGAGGAAGGGATTTACTGGTCAGTGGACTGCTTCCGCTGTCACCCAAAGTTTTTGAACTTGTCACTGACTTATTATGAATGCGCTGCAGGTGACGTATAAGGGAGGATGTTCCGAGGTGGTTAACGTCCTTACCCCTACTTATTACAGCTTGACAAAGGGAACACACGGCTTGACACCTGTTGTCCGCATTTCTGGTGAAATACCTCCACACCGAAGAGCTGATTTTTTTGGTATTTTCACCTGGCATGTCAACGGCCATATTCCTCCCACGGACAACAGGTGTCTCCCCGGGTGCCTGACTTAAACAAACCACCTCACCATCAGAATCCTCCTGGTCAATTTCCTCCCCAGCGCCAGCAACACCCATATCCTCCTCATCCTGGTGTACTTCAACACTGACATCTTCAATCTGACTATCAGGAACTGGACTGCGGGTGCTCCTTCCAGCACTTGCAGGGGGCGTGCAAATGGTGGAAGGCGCATGCTCTTCACGTCCAGTGTTGGGAAGGTCAGGCATCGCAACCGACACAATTGGACTCTCCTTGTGGATTTGGGATTTCAAAGAACGCACAGTTCTTTGCGGTGCTTTTGCCAGCTTGAGTCTTTTCAGTTTTCTAGCGAGAGGCTGAGTGCTTCCATCCTCATGTGAAGCTGAACCACTAGCCATGAACATAGGCCAGGGCCTCAGCCGTTCCTTGCCACTCCGTGTGGTAAATGGCATATTGGCAAGTTTACGCTTCTCCTCCGACAATTTTATTTTAGGTTTTGGAGTCCTTTTTTTACTGATATTTGGTGTTTTGGTTTTGACATGCTCTGTACTATGCCATTGGGCATCGGCCTTGGCAGACGACGTTGCTGGCATTTCATCGTCTCGGCCATGACTAGTGGCAGCAGCTTCAGCACGAGGTGGAAGTGGATCTTGATCTTTCCCTAATTTTGGAACCTCAACATTTTTGTTCTCCATATTTTAATAGGCACAACTAAAAGGCACCTCAGGTAAACAATGGAGATGGATGGATTGGATACTAGTATACAATTATGGACGGGCTGCCGAGTGCCGACACAGAGGTAGCCACAGCCGTGAACTACCGCACTGTACTGTGTCTGCTGCTAATATATAGACTGGTTGATAAAGAGATAGTATACTCGTAACTAGTATGTATGTATAAAGAAAGAAAAAAAAAACCACGGTTAGGTGGTATATACAATTATGGACGGGCTGCCGAGTGCCGACACAGAGGTAGCCACAGCCGTGAACTACCGCACTGTACTGTGTCTGCTGCTAATATATAGACTGGTTGATAAAGAGATAGTATACTCGTAACTAGTATGTATGTATAAAGAAAGAAAAAAAACCACGGTTAGGTGGTATATACAATTATGGACGGGCTGCCGAGTGCCGACACAGAGGTAGCCACAGCCGTGAACTACCGCACTGTACTGTGTCTGCTGCTAATATATAGACTGGTTGATAAAGAGATAGTATACTCGTAACTAGTATGTATGTATAAAGAAAGAAAAAAAAACCACGGTTAGGTGGTATATACAATTATGGACGGGCTGCCGAGTGCCGACACAGAGGTAGCCACAGCCGTGAACTACCGCACTGTACTGTGTCTGCTGCTAATATATAGACTGGTTGATAAAGAGATAGTATACTCGTAACTAGTATGTATGTATAAAGAAAGAAAAAAAAAACACGGTTAGGTGGTATATACAATTATGGACGGGCTGCCGAGTGCCGACACAGAGGTAGCCACAGCCGTGAACTACCGCACTGTACTGTGTCTGCTGCTAATATATAGACTGGTTGATAAAGAGATAGTATACTCGTAACTAGTATGTATGTATAAAGAAAGAAAAAAAAACCACGGTTAGGTGGTATATACAATTATGGACGGGCTGCCGAGTGCCGACACAGAGGTAGCCACAGCCGTGAACTACCGCACTGTACTGTGTCTGCTGCTAATATATAGACTGGTTGATAAAGAGATAGTATACTCGTAACTAGTATGTATGTATAAAGAAAGAAAAAAAAACCACGGTTAGGTGGTATATACAATTATGGACGGGCTGCCGAGTGCCGACACAGAGGTAGCCACAGCCGTGAACTACCGCACTGTACTGTGTCTGCTGCTAATATATAGACTGGTTGATAAAGAGATAGTATACTCGTAACTAGTATGTATGTATAAAGAAAGAAAAAAAAACCACGGTTAGGTCACTGGTATATACAATTATGGACGGGCTGCCGAGTGCCGACACAGAGGTAGCCACAGCCGTGAACTACCGCACTGTACTGTGTCTGCTGCTAATATAGACTGGTTGATAAAGAGATAGTATACTACTAATATTATATACTGGTGGTCAGGTCACTGGTCACTAGTCACACTGGCAGTGGCACTCCTGCAGCAAAAGTGTGCACTGTTTAATTTTAATATAATATTATGTACTCCTGGCTCCTGCTATAACCTATAACTGGCACTGCAGTAGTGCTCCCCAGTCTCCCCCACAATTATAAGCTGTGTGAGCTGAGCAGTCAGACAGATATATAATATATATAGATGATGCAGCACACTGGCCTGAGCCTGAGCAGTGCACACAGATATGGTATGTGACTGACTGAGTCACTGTGTGTATCGCTTTTTTCAGGCAGAGAACGGATATATTAAATAAACTGCACTGTGTGTCTGGTGGTCACTCACTATATAATATATTATGTACTCCTGGCTCCTGCTATAACCTATAACTGGCACTGCAGTAGTGCTCCCCAGTCTCCCCCACAATTATAAGCTGTGTGAGCTGAGCAGTCAGACAGATATATATAATATTATATATAGATAATAGATGATGCAGCACACTGGCCTGAGCCTGAGCAGTGCACACAGATATGGTATGTGACTGAGTCACTGTGTGCTGTGTATCGCTTTTTTCAGGCAGAGAACGGATTATATTATGTACTCCTGGCTCCTGCTATAACCTATAACTGGCACTGCAGTAGTGCTCCCCAGTCTCCCCCACAATTATAAGCTGTGTGAGCTGAGCAGTCAGACAGATATATATAATATTATATATAGATAATAGATGATGCAGCACACTGGCCTGAGCCTGAGCAGTGCACACAGATATGGTATGTGACTGAGTCACTGTGTGCTGTGTATCGCTTTTTTCAGGCAGAGAACGGATTATAAATAAAAGTGGTGGTCACTGGTCACTATCAGCAAAACTCTGCACTGTACACTACTGAGTACTCCTAATGCTCCCCAAAATTAGTAAATCAAGTGTCTCTCTAATCTATTCTAATTCTAAACGGAGAGGACGCCAGCCACGTCCTCTCCCTATCAATCTCAATGCACGTGTGAAAATGGCGGCGACGCGCGGCTCCTTATATAGAATCCGAGTCTCGCGATAGAATCCGAGCCTCGCGAGAATCCGACAGCGTCATGATGACGTTCGGGCGCGCTCGGGTTAACCGAGCAAGGCGGGAAGATCCGAGTCGCTCGGACCCGTGAAAAAAAACATGAAGTTCTGGCGGGTTCGGATTCAGAGAAACCGAACCCGCTCATCTCTAGTTCTTATAACATAATAGAAAATTATCACCTTATGGTTGTAACGAGTTCCTAGAAAGGGTTCACTACGGCTGGCCGGCGGTCGGGCTCCCGGCGACCAGCCGTAGTGAACCCTTTCTAGGAACTCGTTACAACCATAAGGTGATAATTTTCCCGGCGCCGGGAGCCCGACCGCCGGCTTACCGACAGCTTGGCGAGCGCAAATGAGCCCCAGCTTGGCTACGCGCGCCACACTATTTTATTCTCCCTCTATGGGGGTCGTGGACCCCCACGAGGGAAAATAATTGTCGGTATTCCGGCTGTCGGGCTCCCGGCGCCGGTATACTGAGCGCCAGGAGCCCGACCGCCGGCAAACAGAAGACCACCCCCTAGAAAATGTAATTCTAATCCCCATGTAAATAGATGCGTCTATGTGCCATTTATACTGATAAATTAAAAAAGACTATATGATGACGGCAAATATACAAAAATCTTCTCATTTATTTTTATTTATAAATTATGGTGATATGACTTTGGAAAAGGATTATGTTCGTATATAGTAATCTATTCTCTATTACTTTTTTCTATGATATATGAGCTTGCTATGAACAAATAAATTCCGTATGGGGAAGATGTCTGTGCGTTCCATCAACACCCGGAACTTCCGTTCCATCTACCGGATGTGGACAGACGTCACTTCCGGTCGCGAGCGGACTGACCGGAAAGAAATGTACTCCCACATAGGAACTGTCAAAAGCGTACACCCACTGTGTGGGGACAAGAGACCGGGCTGCACTGGCATACATCACTTCTGGGGGAAATGAGAGGGATGGACTTTTACTATATGGAAGTAAAAGAAGAAAAATGGCTTAAAATTCCAGATTGCACATATGCTAAAAAAGTGACTATATGTAGGTTTTAAAATCCAGATAATCCAGTACTGGATATCCTGAAGACCAATTATATAATATATTCGAATTTCTTCAGTGTTTTAAAGTTATTCTTTACATTGGAAAAGCCTGAATGTTGATATGTTAATGCACTATTTAGATAAAGTGGAGATATTAAAATATAGATGTGTAATGTATAGAGTTGATGTCCCAAACTGTGATTGGTTCTTGGACACATAGGAAGGGACCAGTGGGTATAAATGGCCGACTGTGTTTGTTCTGCAACATGCCCTGAGGAAGGATAGCCTATCCGAAACGCGTTGGTACCTGTGCTGACCCCTGCCTGTAAGTGTTCATCAAAGCCCTTACCCGTTATTAAGGTCCATTGTTTTAAGATATTATTTTTTATGCAAGTGGTTCCTGAGGGTATAGAGCAGAACAAACACAGGATCAGTGGGATCTTCATTGTTTTTTATGTTTTAATTGTTTTTATCTATTGTTACTATTTTATATGTTGGAATAAAAACATTCCCCTTTTTTGGAAAGAACTTTATTACTATCTGGTTTTTTGGCCTCTTGTTCAACCAATCGATGTGGTGAATGACATTTTGACCTCTGAGAAAATCGGGACGGTGTCACGGCTAAAGAAACCTTTCAAGGAACATAGGGAACCTAGTAGAGGTGAGTGTCCCCTACAAGGGACGTGGTGATGTCCAATTGATGCAATTTGAGATGCTGTGAAAAAGTGTAAAGAAACCTTTTGATGTACATCCCGCACCGATTGGAGGTCAGTCCAAAGGTGCGAACCTAAGTGTGGAAGGAAAAGAATTCTACAACACTAAGGGAAAATAATTCTGCATCCAGATAGAGAAAACATTTGGGCAGAGATCTACCTAGCTATAGTAGCGCTTGTGGACTACTCTATTCTTTTTTGTATACACATGTCAAAGGCACCAGTCCGACATCCTCAAACTGTTGACGGGTTCACAATGTCGACATCTGAAATGTCACCATGTGAAATGTTGACAGTTTGAGGATGCCAGCATTAAGGGTTAGTCTATCAGTGACGTGCAGTGGGGTGAGGCAGAACCTTTCCTGTCATACTCCAGTATACACCAGAGATTTGACTATATAAAGTATATAAAAAATTAGTGATGTGCACCGGAAATTTTTCGGGTTTTGTGTTTTGGTTTTGGGTTCGGTTCCGCGGCCGTGTTTTGGATTCGGACGCGTTTTGGCAAAACCTCACCGAAATTTTTTTGTCGGATTCGGGTGTGTTTTGGATTCGGGTGTTTTTTTCAAAAAACCCTCAAAAACAGCTTAAATCATAGAATTTGGGGGTCATTTTGATCCCAAAGTATTATTATCCTCAATAACCATAATTTCCACTCATTTTCAGTCTATTCTGAACACCTCACACCTCACAATATTATTTTTAGTCCTAAAATTTGCACCGAGGTAGCTGTGTGACTAAGCTAAATGACCCAAGTGGCCGACACAAACACCTGGCCCATCTAGGAGTGGCACTGCAGTGTCAGACAGGATGGCACTTGAAAAAAATACTCCCCAAACAACACATGACGCAAAGAAAAAAAGAGGCGCACCAAGGTCGCTGTGTGACTAAGCTAAGCGACACAAGTGGCCGACACAAACACCTGGCCCATCTAGGAGTGGCACTGCAGTGTCAGACAGGATGGCACTTGAAAAAAATACTCCCCAAACAGCACATGACGCAAAGAAAAAAAGAGGCGCACCAAGGTCGCTGTGTGACTAAGCTAAGTGACACAAGTGGCCGACACAAACACTTGGCCCATCTAGGAGTGGCACTGCAGTGTCACGCAGGATGGCCCTTCAAAAAAATACTCCCCAAACAGCACATGACGCAAAGAAAAAAAGAGGTGCAATGAGGTAGCTGTGTGACTAAGCTCAGCGACCCAAGTGGCCGACACAAACACCTGGCCCATCTAGGAGTGGCACTGCAGTGTCACGCAGGATGGCCCTTCAAAAAAATACTCCCCAAACAGCACATGATGCAAAGAAAAAAAGAGGCGCAATGAGGTAGCTGTGTGACTAAGATAAGCGACCCAAGTGGCCGACACAAACACCTGGCCCATCTAGGAGTGGCACTGCAGTGTCACGCAGGATGGCCCTTCAAAAAAATACTCCCCAAACAGCACATGATGCAAAGAAAAAAAGAGGCGCAATGAGGTAGCTGTGTGACTAAGATAAGCGACCCAAGTGGCCGACACAAACACCTGGCCCATCTAGGAGTGGCACTGCAGTGTCACGCAGGATGGCCCTTCAAAAAAATACTCCCCAAACAGCACATGACGCAAAGAAAAATGAAAGAAAAAAGAGGTGCAAGGTGGAATTGTCCTTGGGCCCTCCCACCCACCCTTATGTTGTATAAACAGGACATGCACACTTTAACGAACCCATCATTTCAGCGACAGGGTCTGCCACATGACTGTGACTGAAATGACTGGTTGGTTTGGGCCCCCACCAAAAAAGAAGCAATCAATCTCTCCTTGCACAAACTGGCTCTACAGAGGCAAGATGTCCACCTCATCATCATCGTCCGATTCATCACCCCTTTCACTGTGTACATCCCCCTCCTCACAGATTATTAATTCGTCCCCACTGGAATCCACCATCTCAGGTCCCCGTGTACTTTCTGGAGGCAATTGCTGCTGGTGAATGTCTCCACGGAGGAATTGATTATAATTAATTTTAATGAACATCATCTTCTCCACATTTTCTGGAAGTAACCTCGTACGCCGATTGCTGACAAGGTGAGCGGCGGCACTAAACACTCTTTCGGAGTACACACTGGAGGGAGGGCAACTTAGGTAGAATAAAGCCAGTTTCTGCAAGGGCCTCCAAATTGCCTCTTTTTCCTGCCAGTATATGTACGGACTGTCTGAGGTGCCTACTTGGATGCGGTCACTCATATAATCCACCACCATTCTTTCAATGGTGACAGAATTATATGCAGTCACAGTAGACGACATGTCAGTAATCGTTGGCAGGTCCTTCAGTTCGGACCAGATGTCAGCACTCGCTCTAGACTGCCCTGCATCACCGCCAGCGGGTGGGCTCGGAATTCGTAGCCTTTTCCTCGCACCCCCAGTTGCGGGAGAATGTGAAGGAGGAGATGTTGACGGGTCACGTTCCGCTTGACTTGACAATTTTCTCACCAGCAGGTCTTTGAACCTCTGCAGACTTGTGTCTGCCGGAAAGAGAGATACAACGTAGGTTTTAAATCTAGGATCGAGCACGGTGGCCAAAATGTAGTGCTCTGATTTCAACAGATTGACCACCCGTGAATCCTGGTTAAGCGAATGAAGGGCTCCATCCACAAGTCCCACATGCCTAGCGGAATCGCTCTGTTTTAGCTCCTCCTTCAATGCCTCCAGCTTCTTCTGCAAAAGCCTGATGAGGGGAATGACCTGACTCAGGCTGGCAGTGTCTGAACTGACTTCACGTGTGGCAAGTTCAAAAGGTTGCAGAACCTTGCACAACGTTGAAATCATTCTCCACTGCACTTGAGACAGGTGCATTCCACCTCCTTTGCCTATATCATGGCCAGATGTATAGGCTTGAATGGCCTTTTGCTGCTCCTCCATCCTCTGAAGCATATAGAGGGTTGAATTCCACCTCGTTACCACCTCTTGCTTCCGATGATGGCAGGGCAGGTTCAGGTGTTTTTGGTGGTGCTCCAGTCTTCTGTACGCGGTGCCTGTACGCCGAAAGTGGCCCGCAATTCTTCTGGCCACCGACAGCATCTCTTGCACGCCCCTGTCGTTTTTTAAATAATTCTGCACCACCAAATTCAAGGTATGTGCAAAACATGGGATGTGCTGGAATTTGCCCAGATGTAATGCACGCACAATATTGCTGGCGTTGTCCGATGCAACAAATCCCCAGGAGAGTCCAATTGGGGTAAGCCATGCTGAAGACCCGCATGGCAGAGCACGTAAGAAACATCAGAAAGGGTTTGGAAACCCATAACGTCTCACTTCATTTCAAAAAAGATCACAAATGTAACATAGATCATTTAGTTAGCTTCTGTGGAATAAAAGCTGTTATCCCTAATTGGAGAACAAATGATGGGGAGATACAGCTAGCAAAGGCAGAAATGTGAACGATTTATGATTTGAGGACCCTAGACCCGAAGGGGCTCAATATTGACTTTGAAATGAAGTGGTTTTTATAACATAATAGAAAATTATCACCTTATGGTTGTAACGAGTTCCTAGAAAATGTAATTCTAATCCCCATGTAAATAGATGCGTCTATGTGCCATTTATACTGATAAATTAAAAAAGACTATATGATGACGGCAAATATACAAAAATCTTCTCATTGATTTTTATTTATAAATTATGGTGATATGACTTTGGAAAAGGATTATGTTCGTATATAGTAATCTATTCTCTATTACTTTTTTCTATGATATATGAGCTTGCTATGAACAAATAAATTCCGTATGGGGAAGATGTCTGTGCGTTCCATCAACACCCGGAACTTCCGTTCCATCTACCGGATGTGGACAGACGTCACTTCCGGTCGCGAGCGGACTGACCGGAAAGAAATGTACTCCCACATAGGAACTGTCAAAAGCGTACACCCACTGTGTGGGGACAAGAGACCGGGCTGCACTGGCATACATCACTTCTGGGGGAAATGAGAGGGATGGACTTTTACTATATGGAAGTAAAAGAAGAAAAATGGCTTAAAATTCCGGATTGCACATATGCTAAAAAAGTGACTATATGTAGGTTTTAAAATCCAGATAATCCAGTACTGGATATCCTGAAGACCAATTATATAATATATTCGAATTTCTTCAGTGTTTTAAAGTTATTCTTTACATTGGAAAAGCCTGAATGTTGATATGTTAATGCACTATTTAGATAAAGTGGAGATATTAAAATATAGATGTGTAATGTATAGAGTTGATGTCCCAAACTGTGATTGGTTCTTGGACACATAGGAAGGGACCAGTGGGTATAAATGGCCGACTGTGTTTGTTCTGCAACATGCCCTGAGGAAGGATAGCCTATCCGAAACGCGTTGGTACCTGTGCTGACCCCTGCCTGTAAGTGTTCATCAAAGCCCTTACCCGTTATTAAGGTCCATTGTTTTAAGATATTATTTTTTATGCAAGTGGTTCCTGAGGGTATAGAGCAGAACAAACACAGGATCAGTGGGATCTTCATTGTTTTTTATGTTTTAATTGTTTTTATCTATTGTTACTTTTTTATACGTTGGAATAAAAACATTCCCCTTTTTTGGAAAGAACTTTATTACTATCTGGTTTTTTGGCCTCTTGTTCAACCAATCGATGTGGTGAATGACATTTTGACCTCTGAGAAAATCGGGACGGTGTCACGGCTAAAGAAACCTTTCAAGGAACATAGGGAACCTAGTAGAGGTGAGTGTCCCCTACAAGGGACGTGGTGATGTCCAATTGATGCAATTTGAGATGCTGTGAAAAAGTGTAAAGAAACCTTTTGATGTACATCCCGCACCGATTGGAGGTCAGTCCAAAGGTGCGAACCTAAGTGTGGAAGGAAAAGAATTCTACAACACTAAGGGAAAATAATTCTGCATCCAGATAGAGAAAACATTTGGGCAGAGATCTTCCTAGCTATAGTAGCGCTTGTGGACTACTCTATTCTTTTTTGTATACACATGTCAAAGGCACCAGTCCGACATCCTCAAACTGTTGACGGGTTCACAATGTCGACATCTGAAATGTCACCATGTGAAATGTTGACAGTTTGAGGATGCCAGCATTAAGGGTTAGTCTATCAGTGACGTGCAGTGGGGTGAGGAAGAACCTTTCCTGTCATACTCCAGTATACACCAGAGATTTGACTATATAAAGTATATAAAAAATTAGTGATGTGCACCGGAAATTTTTCAGGTTTTGTGTTTTGGTTTTGGGTTCGGTTCCGCGGCCGTGTTTTGGATTCGGACGCGTTTTGGCAAAACCTCACCGAAATTTTTTTGTCGGATTCGGGTGTGTTTTGGATTCGGGTGTTTTTTTCAAGAAACCCTCAAAAACAGCTTAAATCAAAGAATTTGGGGGTCATTTTGATCCCAAAGTATTATTATCCTCAATAACCATAATTTCCACTCATTTTCAGTCTATTCTGAACACCTCACACCTCACAATATTATTTTTAGTCCTAAAATTTGCACCGAGGTAGCTGTGTGACTAAGCTAAACGACCCAAGTGGCCGACACAAACACCTGGCCCATCTAGGAGTGGCACTGCAGTGTCAGACAGGATGGCACTTGAAAAAAATACTCCCCAAACAACACATGACGCAAAGAAAAAAAGAGGCGCACCAAGGTCGCTGTGTGACTAAGCTAAGCGACCCAAGTGGCCGATACAAACACCTGGCCCATCTAGGAGTGGCACTGCAGTGTCAGACAGGATGGCACTTGAAAAAAATACTCCCCAAACAGCACATGACGCAAAGAAAAATGAAAGAAAAAAGAGGTGCAAGATGGAATTGTCCTTGGGCCCTCCCACCCACCCTTATGTTGTATAAACAGGACATGCACACTTTAACGAAC
Source organism: Pseudophryne corroboree (assembly GCF_028390025.1). NCBI lineage: Eukaryota > Metazoa > Chordata > Amphibia > Anura > Myobatrachidae > Pseudophryne > Pseudophryne corroboree. The sequence continues at coordinate 636,632,821 of NC_086445.1, read as the reverse complement.
CCATCATTTCAGCGACAGGGTCTGCCACATGACTGTGACTGAAATGACTGGTTGGTTTGGGCCCCCACCAAAAAAGAAGCAATCAATCTCTCCTTGCACAAACTGGCTCTACAGAGGCAAGATGTCCACCTCATCATCATCGTCCGATTCATCACCCCTTTCACTGTGTACATCCCCCTCCTCACAGATTATCAATTCGTCCCCACTGGAATCCACCATCTCAGGTCCCCGTGTACTTTCTGGAGGCAATTGCTGCTGGTGAATGTCTCCACGGAGGAATTGATTATAATTAATTTTAATGAACATCATCTTCTCCACATTTTCTGGAAGTAACCTCGTACGCCGATTGCTGACAAGGTGAGCGGCGGCACTAAACACTCTTTCGGAGTACACACTGGAGGGAGGGCAACTTAGGTAGAATAAAGCCAGTTTCTGCAAGGGCCTCCAAATTGCCTCTTTTTCCTGCCAGTATACGTACGGACTGTCTGAGGTGCCTACTTGGATGCGGTCACTCATATAATCCTCCACCATTCTTTCAATGGTGACAGAATCATATGCAGTCACAGTAGACGACATGTCAGTAATCGTTGGCAGGTCCTTCAGTTCGGACCAGATGTCAGCACTCGCTCCAGACTGCCCTGCATCACCGCCAGCGGGTGGGCTCGGAATTCGTAGCCTTTTCCTCGCACCCCCAGTTGCGGGAGAATGTGAAGGAGGAGATGTTGACGGGTCACGTTCCGCTTGACTTGACAATTTTCTCACCAGCAGGTCTTTGAACCTCTGCAGACTTGTGTCTGCCGGAAAGAGAGATACAACGTAGGTTTTAAATCTAGGATCGAGCACGGTGGCCAAAATGTAGTGCTCTGATTTCAACAGATTGACCACCCGTGAATCCTGGTTAAGCGAATGAAGGGCTCCATCCACAAGTCCCACATGCCTAGCGGAATCGCTCTGTTTTAGCTCCTCCTTCAATGCCTCCAGCTTCTTCTGCAAAAGCCTGATGAGGGGAATGACCTGACTCAGGCTGGCAGTGTCTGAACTGACTTCACGTGTGGCAAGTTCAAAAGGTTGCAGAACCTTGCACAACGTTGAAATCATTCTCCACTGCACTTGAGACAGGTGCATTCCACCTCCTTTGCCTATATCATGGCCAGATGTATAGGCTTGAATGGCCTTTTGCTGCTCCTCCATCCTCTGAAGCATATAGAGGGTTGAATTCCACCTCGTTACCACCTCTTGCTTCCGATGATGGCAGGGCAGGTTCAGGTGTTTTTGGTGGTGCTCCAGTCTTCTGTACGCGGTGCCTGTACGCCGAAAGTGGCCCGCAATTCTTCTGGCCACCGACAGCATCTCTTGCACGCCCCTGTCGTTTTTTAAATAATTCTGCACCACCAAATTCAAGGTATGTGCAAAACATGGGACGTGCTGGAATTTGCCAAGATGTAATGCACGCACAATATTGCTGGCGTTGTCCGATGCCACAAATCCCCAGGAGAGTCCAATTGGGGTAAGCCATTCTGCGATGATCTTCCTCAGTTGCCGTAAGAGGTTTTCAGCTGTGTGCGTATTCTGGAAAGCGGTGATACAAAGCGTAGCCTGCCTAGGAACGAGTTGGCGTTTGCGAGATGCTGCTACTGGTGCCGCCGCTGCTGTTCTTGCAGCGAGAGGCAATACATCTACCCAGTGGGCTGTCACAGTCATATAGTCCTGAGTCTGCCCTGCTCCACTTGTCCACATGTCCGTGGTTAAGTGGACATTGGGTACAACTGCATTTTTTAGGACACTGGTGAGTCTTTTTCTGACGTCCGTGTACATTCTCGGTATCGCCTGCCTAGAGAAGTGGAACCTAGATGGTATTTGGTAACGGGGGCACACCACCTCAAGCAATTCTCTAGTTCCCCGTGAACTAACGGCGGATACTGGACGCACGTCTAACACCAACATAGTTGTCAAGGCCTGAGTTATCCGCTTTGCAACAGGATGACTGCTGTGATATTTCATCTTCCTCGCAAAGGACTGTTGGACAGTCAATTGCTTACTGGAAGTAGTACAAGTGGTCTTCCGACTTCCCCTCTGGGATGACTATCGACTCCCAGCAGCAACAACAGCAGCGCCAGCAGCAGTAGGCGTTACACTCAAGGATGCATCGGAGGAATCCCAGGCAGGAGAGGACTCGTCAGACTTGCCAGTGACATGGCCTGCAGGACTATTGGCTTTCCTGGGTAAGGAGGAAATTGACACTGAGGGAGTTGGTATTGTGGTTTGCGGAAGCTTGGTTACAAGAGGAAGGGATTTACTGGTCAGTGGACTGCTTCCGCTGTCGCCCAAAGTTTTTGAACTTGTCACTGACTTATTATGAATGCGCTGCAGGTGACGTATAAGGGAGGATGTTCCGAGGTGGTTAACGTCCTTACCCCTACTTATTACAGCTTGACAAAGGCAACACACGGCTTGACACCAGTTGTCCGCATTTCTGTTGAAATAATTCCACACTGAAGAGCTGATTTTTTTTGTATTTTGACCAGGCATGTCAATGGCCATATTCCTCTCACCGACAGGTGTCTCCCCGGGTGCCTGACTTAAACAAACCACCTCACCATCAGAATCCTCCTTGTCAATTTCCTCCCCAGCGCCAGCAACACCCATATCCTCATCCTGGTGTACTTCAACACTGACATCTTCAATTTGACTATCAGGAACTGGACTGCGGGTGCTCCTTCCAGCACTTGCAGGGGGCGTGCAAATGGTGGAAGGCGCAAGCTCTTCCCGTCCAGTGTTGGGAAGGTCAGGCACCGCAACCAACACAATTGGACTCTCCTTGGGGATTTGTGATTTCGAAGAAAGCACAGTTCTTTGCTGTGCTTTTGCCAGCTTAAGTCTTTTCTTTTTTCTAGCGAGAGGATGAGTGCTTCCATCCTCATGTGAAGCTGAACCACTAGCCATGAACATAGGCCAGGGCCTCAGCCGTTCCTTGCTACTACGTGTCGTAAATGGCATATTGGCAAGTTTACGCTTCTCCTCAGACGCTTTTAATTTTGATTTTTGGGTCATTTTACTGATCTTTTGTGTTTTGGATTTTACATGCTCTGTACTATGACATTGGGCATCGGCCTTGGCAGACGACGTTGATGGCATTTCATCGTCTCGGCCATGACTAGTGGCAGCAGGTTCAGCACAAGGTGGAAGTGGATCTTGATCTTTCCCTATTTTTTTAACCTCCACATTTTTGTTCTCCATATTTTAATGCGCACAACTAAAAGCCACCACAGGTATACAATGTAGATGGATGGATAGTATAGTATTATATTACTTATGGAGGACAAGTGCACTGACGACACAGAGGTAGGTACAGCCGTGGCCTACCGTACTGCTATATATATATATATATATATATAATATACTGTATAATAATAACGGACCTGGTGGACACTGTCAGCAGACTGCTAAACTAGTATGAAGAAGAAAAAAAAACCACCACAGGTATACAATGTAGATGGATGGATAGTATAGTATTATATTACTTATGGACGACGAGTGCACTGACGACACAGAGGTAGGTACAGCCGTGGCCTACCATACTGCTATATATATATATATATATATATATATATAATATACTGTATAATAATAATAACGGACCTGGTGGACACTGTCAGCAGACTGCTAAACTAGTATGAAGGGAAAAAAAGCCACCACAGGTATACAATGTAGATGGATGGATAATATAGTATTATATTACTTATGGAGGATGAGTGCACTGACGACACAGAGGTAGGTACAGCCGTGGCCTACCGTACTGCTATATATATATATATAATATACTGTATAATAATAACGGACCTGGTGGACACTGTCAGCAGACTGCTAAACTAGTATGAAGAAAAAAAAACCCACCACAGGTATACAATGTAGATGGATGGATAGTATAGTATTATATTACTTATGGACGACGAGTGCACTGATGACACAGAGGTAGGTACAGCCGTGGCCTACCGTACTGCTATATATATATATATATATATATATATACTGTATAATAATAATAACGGACCTGGTGGACACTGTCAGCAGACTGCTAAACTAGTATGAAGAAAAAAAAAAGCCACCACAGGTATACAATGTAGATGGATGGATAGTATAGTATTATATTACTTATGGAGGACGAGTGCACTGATGACACAGAGGTAGGTACAGCCGTGGCCTACCATACTGCTATATATATATATATATAATATACTGCATAATAATAACGGACCTGGTGGACACTGTCAGCAGACTGCTAAACTAGTATGAAGAAAAAAAAACCCACCACAGGTATACAATGTAGATGGATGGATAGTATAGTATTATATTACTTATGGACGACGAGTGCACTGACGACACAGAGGTAGGTACAGCCGTGGCCTACCGTACTGCTATATATATATATATATATATATATAATATACTGTATAATAATAATAACGGACCTGGTGGACACTGTCAGCAGACTGCTAAACTAGTATGAAGAAAAAAAAAGCCACCACAGGTATACAATGTAGATGGATGGATAGTATAGTATTATATTACTTATGGAGGACGAGTGCACTGACGACACAGAGGTAGGTACAGCCGTGGCCTACCGTACTGCTATATATATATATAATATACTGTATAATAATAACGGACCTGGTGGACACTGTCAGCAGACTGCTAAACTAGTATGAAGAAAAAAAAAAACACCACAGGTATACAATGTAGATGGATGGATAGTATAGTATTATATTACTTATGGACGACGAGTGCACTGATGACACAGAGGTAGGTACAGCCGTGGCCTACCGTACTGCTATATATATATATAATATACTGTATAATAATAATAATAACGGACCTGGTGGACACTGTCAGCAGACTGCTAAACTAGTATGAAGAAAAAAAAAGCCACCACAGATATACAATGTAGATGGATGGATAGTATAGTATTATATTACTTATGGACGACGAGTGCACTGACGACACAGAGGTAGGTACAGCCGTGGCCTACCGTACTGCTATATATATATATAATATACTGTATAATAATAACGGACCTGGTGGACACTGTCAGCAGACTGCTAAACTAGTAGTATGAAGGAAAAAAAAGCCACCACAGGAGTGTTTTTCAGGCAGACAAACGTATACTGGACTGGTGGTCACTGTCAGCAAAACTGTGCACTGTACTCCTGCTATAACTGCTCCCCAGTCCCCACAATTAGGCAGTGTGAGCAGTGCACTCAGCACAGATATATCATGCAGCAGTGCAGCACACTGAGTGAGCACAGATATGGTGGAGCGTTTTTTTCAGGCAGAGAAACAACGGATTAAACTCACTGGTGGTATTATAATCAAAACCCTGCACTGTACTCCCTAACAGCTGCTCCCCGTCCCCAATCCTCCCCACAATTATAACTAAGTCACTCAGTCTTTTCTACTATAACGGAGAGGACGCCAGCCACGTCCTCTCCCTATCAATCTCAATGCACGTGTGAAAATGGCGGCGACGCGCGGCTGCTTATATAGAATCCGAATCTCGCGAGAATCCGACAGCGGGATGATGACGTTCGGGCGCGCTCGGTTTACCCGAGCCACACGGGAGAATCCGAGCACGGCTCGGACCCTTGTAAAAAAGCTGAAGTTCGGGTGGGTTGGTTTCCGATAAACCGAACCCGCTCATCACTATAAAAAATACATAGAATATATTACAAATATCTTCTTTGTATTATTCTAATCATTTTTGCAGTCAAAACTCTGAGGAAAAAGTCTATGACAGGTGAGGCAGTGCCTCCCCTGCACATTTCTGATCAAAATTCAACAAATTTCCTGCTTCGTCTGCGATCAATTGGGCCAATACATTGTGTGTAAAATAAATCTGGCTCTGGTACTAGCCACTGTCTCCGTAGCCATTTACCTCACAGTGCGTCCCTGTAGTCTTGGGGGGGGGGGGGAGTACATGGGTTAGACTGCAGGGGGTGTTAGGGTTAGGCACTAGTGGGAGGGTTAGGGATTACGGTTAGGTATTGGTGGAGAAATACCCGAATGCTGCAGCATCAGAAGTCAGAGCACTGCTGGGGCCCAGAAGAGGACGCTGGAGCCATTGCTGCTGACTTCAAAAGCGAAGGTAAGAGACCAGGGTTGGTTTGCCAACAGTTCATCATGACGACATATTATCCGTGTAGGCATGATGAACATCGACATGGTCACTGCATGCATGCTGAGCATGCCGACATGATGTCCTGTATGTATACTTCGACCCTGTAAACATTCTCATGTCAACTTAATGAATGTTAACATAATTTTGAATATGTGTAATTCTAGCAAAATCATGATATCTCAGCACAAACATAAAACATATTAACGTTTTAACGATAAACATTACACTCATATAAGTAACAGAAACCTAAACATCACTGTGCAGGGAAATCTAAAAGAATGAATAAATGAGAGAACAATAATTTCACCATCCAGTTATTATTTATAGGGCAAATCTCCTGTAGAGAGCATACTGTACGTTCTCTGAAGATTTGTTTTGCCTTCATGTACTGTATTAAACAGAGATAATTTCTTTTTGAAAGCCAGGAGGGCAATGCCATGTAGGGCGACTTATAAGTGTAGCTTGGTGTAAATACTGTCAGTCCTGGATTCTACCTGAAATACCTCACAGATAAGGATTAGTGCAATAAAAATTTATATGTTATATTGCACAAGTCAAAGTTTGAAATGTTTAGTTACTGTAAGAAAAATAACTGCAATATCAATACAGATAATAATGTTCCTCTGCAATTAAGTTGTAAAGAAATATGCAAATGATGGCAAGTTTATTAGTCCTTCATGTTGATGTGATATGCAGGGATTCAAAGAGAGTGAGAGAAGAGTCAGGTGGCCTGGGCCTACATTCAAGAAGGCATGTCACACACTCTGCAGAATCTCCTGGCAGCCTTGTTGATATAATATGTATGAATTAATCTTAATAATTGTGTATCTTTTATCATAGTTTATATTAATGCTAGAGATGAGCGGGTTCGGTTCTCTGAGAACCGCCCCCCCCCCCTCCCCCACCCGATCTGGTTTTACCACCCGTCTTGACTACGTAATCGAGGCAAAACACAATCATCCCGCTGTCAGATTCTCGCGGGTTTTGGATTCTATATAAGTCCCCGTGCATCTGTGCCATTATTATTATTATCCTTTATTTGAATGGTGCCACAAGGGTTCCACATCGCCCAATTACAGAGTACATAAATAATCAAAACAGGAAAAAAGCAACTTACAGTTGAAGACAATATAGGACGAGTACAGGGTAAACATTTACAGGGTAAATAAACATAGCTGCATCAGCACTGGAATGAGTATCAGGTGCAGTGACGTGCGGTGAGGTCACTGGTTGGGGAGGCACTGGCAGCTAACATGCGCCCCCCCCCCCTGAAAAAAAAAAAAAAAAGTGTGGTCCCCCAACACATCACGAAAACCAGCACTAGGCAGAACCAGCCAGGGGGAGTAATGCCATAGCAGGGGAGACACTCGGTATGGGGTCCCCCTGCCATAACATTAATCTGCCCCCCCCCCCAGCCAGTCAGCCCAGGGTTGGAATTCCTCGGAAAGTGGGAACCCCAAAAAATAAAAATGGGGTCCCCCCTCCCGAGCAATAACCAGCACTGGGCTGATAGCCCAGTGCTATGCCCCGCACCCCTGGTGGCGGTGGGTGCGGGGTTCATTGTGTGTTAATATTGTTCTTTACAGGTGGCCTACAGGTCCCAGCAAGCCTGCCCCAGCATGCTGGCACTTGGAGAACCACAAGTGCCAGCATGCCCGGACATAAAGGGCCTGCTGGCACCTGTAGTCCACCTGCAAAGAATAGTAATATTGTTCTTTACAGGTAGCCTACAGGTCCCAGCAAGCCTGCCCCAGCATGCTGGCACTTAGAGAACCACAAGTGCCAGCATGCCCGGACATAAAGGGCCCGCTGGCACCTATAGTCCACCTGTAAAGAAAATATTAAAATAAAACGTCACACGTCTTGAAAAGAAGCTTTATTAAACTGGGTCTTCACCTGGGGGCGGCGGCCTTTTAGCTCTTTTGCGTGGCCGCCGCCTTCCCAGGGCTTCCGGCGTCTTCACCTGGGGGGCGCCACCCCCCCCCAGGGCTTCCAGCGTCTTCACCTGGTGGGCGGCGGCTGCTAAGCTCTTTTGCATAGCCGCCGCCCAGCCAGGACTTCCGGCCGTCTTCTTTCTTCAGGAGCTCTTCACTGCTCCTCCTCCGCCGTCGGACTGACTCTCCTCCGCCTCGCGCTGACTTATATAAGTCAGCCGGAGGGGGCGGGGCGATGACGCGGCGAGCCGTGATTGGCTCGCGGCGGCCATCTTGAATTTAAAAAATGACGCTGAGGCGCCATTTTTGAAACTGGAACCGCTCCGCTGCCAAACTCTGCAGGATCAAGGTAATTTTCCGCCGCCGCAACCCGCCGCCTGCTCCACCGCCGCCCGCACCACCGCCGCATCCCGCCGCCCGCACCATCGCCGCATCCAGCCGCCCGCACCTCCTCCGCCAGCGTCGCCCACACAGTGATTGACAGCGGATCCAGTGACGGATCCGCTAGCCAATCACTGTGGCCTCACTGACAGGGATGTGCTTTCATAGGTTGAAAGCACGTCCCTGTATGAAAGCGGCACCACTAATGGTGCCGCTTTCCCATATATTTTCAATGGGCTTTTACAGCCCATGGCTAGTCCCCGCCCGTGCCCGCCCCCCGCTCCCCATACTTTCCCCAGTGACAACGGGAGGCACCACGATCGGTGCCTCCCAAACACATAAAGAGAGGAGCAATGTAAAGAATAATATTAAGAAGATACATATGACACAGAATATGTGTCATATGCATCTTCTTTGTATTATCTTAATCATTAATGACAGGGGAGGCACTGCCTCCCCTGCCTCCCCTGACTGCACGTCCCTGATCAGGTGGCAGAAGACTGCTGGATTTGGTGCAGTTGAAGATTATTAAAGTGAGAAAAAAATAAGCACATGAGGGAAGAAGGTCCTACCCGTGAGAGCTTACATTCTAAAGGCCATCTTCACTCCGGCATTGGAGAGTGTACTGGACAGACGTTTCCATCTCAGTACTGGGTGGCGTGTCATGGCGTGGTGTGGTGTGCGGTGTGTGGGGGTGCAGTGTGTGCTGTATCTGAAAGGGGTGCTCTCTCTGTCTGCTGTATCTGATAAAGGGGTGCTCTCTGTCTGCAGAATCTGAAAAAGGGGTACTTTCTGCTGTATCTGAAAAAGGGGTGCTCTGTCCGTCCATCCAGGGGCTCTGTCCCAGTGTAAAAGTAAAATAATAAAAGCTAAAAACAAATAGCCTAAAATTATTAAAAATTAGAGATGTGCGACGGACACTTTTCGGGTTTTGTGTTTTGGTTTTGGATCTGGATCCCCGCTCGTGTTTTGGATCTGACTTGGTTTTGCCAAAAGCACCCTTTCGGGTTTTGGTTTTGGATCTTGATGATTTTTGGAATAAACATAACAACAGCTAAAATCACAGAATTTTGGGGTAATTTAGATCCTACGGTATTATTAACCTCAATAACATTCATTTCCACTAATTTCCAGTCTATTCTGAACACCTCACACCTCACAATATTGTTTTTAGAGGTGCGGCGAGGTAGCTGGATGACTAAGCTAAGCGGCACAAACACCTGGCCCACCTAGGAGTGGCACTGCAGTGTCAGACAGGATGGCAGATTTAAAAACTAGGCCCCAAAGAGCACATCATTCAAAGATAAAAAAGAGGTGCAACGAGGTAGCTGGATGACCAAGTTAAGCGACACAAGTGGGTGGCACAAACACCTGGCCCAAAGGCAGATGCCCAGGGGCATAGAGGGCTTAAGTCAGGGTATGTAAAATCATTTAATTTTAGAGTGTTAAAGAAAAAAAATCTAAAGGAAAGTTGGCTGCAGAGGCAGTAAGACAAACTGCGCATTCAGAATCAGAACCATCAGACATTCTTGAGGAACGACATGGACACCCCTAAGAGAGAGAAGAATGCTGCTGCACCTTTCTTCCCAGCCCAGCACACAGCAGCATGTGCTTGGCTGGTGAGAGAGGCTGCTGAAGCATTCCTACACTGTAGATCTGTGCAATGGGGAATGGAAAGGGAGGAAGGGGGGGTATTGGAACCTGCCTGGGCCCCACCCTCACGGCACCACTGGTTATGGGGGGGAGGCTTACATTTTAGCTTGTTCAGCTTGTTCAGTGATGTCCAGTCAGATGTTTCTTAAAGGTCTTACAAAGATTATATTGTTCATGGTGTCTTTGTTCCTCTCCCTCTTGATTTATGGTACTTTTGCAGATCCCTCATTCCCAGTTTGGTTAGTGTTTTTTTCTGTGCAGCTTTTGTTTAGCCTTTGTTGCCCTTGTTTCCTTTTGGAGTAGATTAAGTGTAAAAAAACATTATCATCATCAGGCACACGTGGTGCAGGAGGGAGTGCATCGCGCGTGTTCGCATTGGGTGCCAATTTCAAAAGTCAATAGGGTTGACCGCTGGCTGATTGAGCCGTCTATCACAGCTCTCAGCCAATTGGGATGTCCCCATAGACTTTAATGAGGGAAAGATGATGGACCGCACTGCTCTTACACCGCTGCCTGCACTGCCGACACCAATACCTGCACTGCCAACACAGCCACCCGCACTGCCGATGCTCCCACACTGTCGGCACCCCACACTGAGGATACCACCGACACTCCCACACTGCCGAAACTCCCGCACTGAAGACTCCGCCAGCACCTCCATACTGCTGACACACCCCAGCACTGAGGACACCACCAGCACTCCCACATTGCAGACAGTGTCAGCACCCCTGAACTGAGGACACCGTCAACACTTCTGCATTGATGATACCACCAGCACCCCAGTAGCACTAACACCACCAGCAACCCTGCACTGAGTACACTGCCAGCACTGCTGATAGCACCCCTGCACTGCCGACACTCCCGTACTGAGGACACCACCTCATCCCCTGTCACAGTAAGTGCGCTATTGGTGTATCCACCCTGCACTGTATACTGCATTGTATCCGACCCACACTGTATCCTGCACTGTATCCAGCCAGCACTGTATCCGACCCACACTGTATCCCACACTGTATCCAACCAGCAATGTATCCAACACTGTATCCGACCCACATAGTATCCAATCCAAACTGTATCCGACCTGCAGTGCATCCCGCACTGTATCCAACCAGTAATATATCCTGCTCTGTATCTGACCTGCACTGTATAAACCCCACACAGTGTCCAACCAGCATTGTATCCATCCCACACTGTATCCAACCCACACTGCATCCAACCTGCACTGTTTCAGACCCGCACTGTATCAAACCAGTAATATATCCCGCACTGTATCCGACCCGTATTGTATCCAACCCACACAGTATCCAACGAGCACTGTATCCAACCCACTCTGTATGCCGCACTGTATCCAACCTGTCCTTTATCCCGCACTGCATCCAACCCACACTGTATCAGACATGCACTGTATCCAACCCACACTGTATACCGCAGTTTAACCAGCCAACCTTTGGCCAATATTGATGAAAACAATATTGTGAGCTGTGAGTAATGTTATTGAGGTTAATAATACTCTAGGAACAAAGAAAGACCCAAATTAAGTGATTTTAGCTTTTTTTGTCAGTTTTTGAAATAAAATCCAAATCCAAAGCTGGCAAATGAATCAGAACCAAATCCAAATCCAGCAAAAATGTTCTGGCGCACATCTCTAGTTTATGTAATACCCTGCTAAGTTAGGTATTACGGGGTAAATGTATTGTCAAAGTCAGAAAAATATCACGATGCACACTGCCATATTTACACCTCATACAGGTCTGCGCTGCGCATGCGTGCGCTCTCCCGTGCGTGCGCATACTCGCTGTTGCGGGCACCAGCGGGCGCGTGGTATGTGCATTTACGGTAGAGTTCATGTGTTCGTAGCGTGCGACTCAATCGTTACATATTTTCACTATATAATGTATTTTGTAGATCATGGTCCCTTTGATAGATTCTGAAAGTTTGGTTAATGTAGAATGTTCATGAACAGAGAAATCCCCCTTTGTTTGATACGAAGGGTCAGACAGGAGTAATACAGTGGTGTTTAGTATCCATCGGAAGAGTATTTAATTAGCAATATTCCGGTGTTGGTTTGAAGCGGATTAATCGCTCGTGCGAATAGTTATGGACATAAGAAGTTTATGTCCATTTACTATTATTTGCACTTAATTATCCATGCGGCGGGAAACCTAGTTTCCCACCCACCTGAGCAGTTGGAAATCGTCACAGCCCACCTGTATGAATCAACCTATGACCTTTTGTTATAATGCGAGGAGGAATTCCTGTGTCCAATGAACAAGGAGATTGTAGGGACCATTGAATTGTATTGTGTGTGGGGCATAAATAGACAAGCCGATCACATCCAGCTCACTCTTCAACGGTTATCATTGCTGAAAATCGGGAGCTGGATGTCCAGAGGCGCATGCGATCGTTTCCTTTGTGCGTAAGTTTTCTCCGCAATCATATTGTCTTTCTTGTTGTTATGGGCCATATCTCTCTCTCTCTCTCTTCTCCTCTTTCTCTCGTAGTCTCTTAAACGTAATAGTATTGTATTGTATTTACTGTGTAGTTATCTGGTTAGGTAGTCTATGTTATATTGTAGTGTATGACTTGTATTGTATTAATTCTTTCGCAAGTATAACATTCATAATATATATATTAGGCGTTGGACCCTAAGCACGGTATCTGTGTATTTCTTATAGTGATAAGTATTCTCAGAGCGTCGGTGACGCTCAAACAGCTTTTAAGTTAATAAGGTTACACTGTGTTGCATCTACACCCTATCTCTACACTAAGGTTTTACAGCATATTACATTGTTTATGGTTTAGATATAAAGGTTTAACATTGTGAGCGTCTGCGCCGCTCGTGATCTCCTCGTGGTCTCGAGCGTCCGCTACGCTGATAGCGTAGCATTACGGTAGTCGCTCACCTATAAGTGTGCCCGATACCAACAGCGTATTCTCGTAAGCGTCTGTATTGCTCGAGCAGCCTGCTCCCGATACAGCGTCCGTTACGCTATAGTGAACCATTACGTTAGTCGGCAGCCAATAGTGTGCCTGCCTGTGATCTCTTGGCCGTGAGCGAACGTGACGCTTGAGCGTCTCGACCACGGCTAAGCGATTGTTACGCAACTAGCGTACCCTTACGGTACTCCATACGTAAATAGCGTACAGTGTTCTTAGACCTCATAAAGGGTTTTATATAAGATAAATATTTAGCTTTATCAATTGGCAGCTCGTCCTGTCCTTCACATATCTCTGCTAGGTAATTTCAGCAGACATTATCCATCAGCAAAGGGCGGGAGATCATATTCTTCGCAGTGCTGACGGGATAAGCGTCTGCTTCGCTTAGTAAAGGGTGCTGAAGGAATCCGGGAACCGGAGGTAAGAACAACACACTAGTGTCTTTTAAAACTGTTTATTTCTGTCTTGCGTACACACGCACATATCTGCATTTCTTTTTCATTCGTGTATTTTCATATATCACTCTCCTGTTTGCCATTTTATAATTGATAAAACGTGCTAAGAGAGATTTGTCGCTATTTCATAGTTAAAGTATAAAAGTAATGCGTTAAGGGATAAAGTGTAAAGCACACACAGCTCTACCTAAAGGTAAAAGGAGAGATTGGTGTGTTGCGCGGTAGACGATCGAGGATCATCTACATTGATAAACGTGTTAGTTGTGTTACGGTGGACATTGGTTTTGTGTACACGTGTCTCTAACAAAGGACTGAGACTCGCGTACGCAAAGGCCGACGCACGCAGCGTAAATTACGCAACGGAGCGTCTGGGTACGCCCACGTAACTCAAGTCACACGATAGTGTTGATTTTTAAATAACGCAACAGGCGATAAATAGCGCAACAGGCGATAAATAGCGCAAAAGGCGATAAATAGCGCAAAAGGCGATAAGTAGCGCATCAGGCGATAAGTAGCGCAAATATATATATAAATCCGAAATTTAAATTAACAGATCCTTCTCCAAATTTACAACACATCTGGTCTAAAGAAAAATTTCTGCGCAGAAATAGAAATAGAAACAAAAGTGTGTATGTGATGAGTGAGTGTTTTTAAGTTTTACAATTTTGGGGATTGAACCACAGAAATCATCGAGTTCTCGTGAAGGTACATACGTGTAAGTGACATACATGGTGGCTAGGGAGGCATCTCTGGTTAAACATATATAAAATTTGAGCATTAGAGTGTAGCAGACCAGGAGGTCATACTGTAACAGACCAGGAGGTCGCATAACAGACCAGGAGGTCCAGGTACAGCAGACAAGGAAGTCCGCTATAGAAACAAGGCACAACACCAAAGAAGGGTTGGTGCGACACCCATATAGGAAAATAAAGCTCAGGCTGAAGGAATTCGCAGCTGCTGAATGTCGATTCCACTGGTCGCTCCGTACATAAGATTAGTTGCTTATGTACTGAACGATTGTACCGCACGTAATTGTGTGCATTAGTTAGTAACCTGACCAGTACCATTTGTGTACAAACCCGGTCATAAACGCTATTTGTACATTCTAACGTGATTTGTGTAATTTTTTATTTTAACCAAAAAGGGAAATTCTCTGGTCACTCAGGAATTATCCGACAACCCCACCTTTACTGGAAAGGGTCAATGCTCTGCGGATCACACCCACATGTTCCAGTAAACACAGGTTAATAGGGGCCCTGGGTCGAGTACGCCAGCACTATATCAGTGTGTGGGCATATTGGTCGGCGTGGGCGAGTGAGTGAGGTGCTCGGTAAACTTCACCGTCAACCTATCTTTGAATATTTTGGTTTTTTAAGGGTTAGCAACACCTGCAAATTATGGGGGCCAGTTGTTCAAGAAGGGGGCGATCAACCTCGGTTCGGGTTGATTCTGTAAACCGACCAGTCGGGTCGGCAAGGTACGTAATGTGTGAAAAATACGGAAGGCACACAGAAATTTTATGTGATGAATGGGAGAAAATGACTGTACATGACGGGGAGAAATTCCCAAGAGTAGGTAGCTTCAGCCCAGAAGTGTTAATGAATTTAAGGAGAAGGATATGTCTCATTAAATCAGCAAAGAGACGAATCCAACATTATGATTATTTGCAGCTATGGCAACAGGAGGGTGAAATACAGAGAGGATTGGCTCAGGCGGCGGGATCTGGCCCTATCAGAAAACTGATAGCCACGGCCCCGCCGCCACCATACATATCAGGAGAGAAATTGGTTGCGGAGAATGACGCATCAGGGGGTAACAAACAGGCACTTAGCAACTGTATAAATGTTAAGGATAATGTTAATAAGTTAACCCATGCAAGTATTAACCCGTGCAAGTTGTACCCTGTTTTGAACTTTCCCCAGGAGTGTGATCAGGAAGACGAATCGGCAACAATATCGGCGCTCTCTCTAGCAGCCACCATATCAGAAACGACAGTAGGCACGGCCCAACCCATAAGATTAGTAACAAAGCCCCCTAGCGGAGGGACAGGTGAGGTCGTATCAACGGGTAAGTACGGCACCATACACTATGCTGAGACTATTTCACCACAGGCTGTAGAACCTACACAGAATGATGTTGTTAGAATTAATCCTGTTAAGGTAATAGTAGTGCCGAATGGGAAAACGGACACTTCAGGAGTCACTCCTGTTAGGAACATTGCCATGTACAGCCCGTTTTCCCGAATGGAATTAAGGACCATAGTGTCTGAATTCCCTGACCCGAGAAAAGACTTAGTTGCTAGCCAAAAATACATCAGAGACCTAGGAAACACTTTAGAGCCCAATAACAAAGATTGGCAGGTATTGCTGAGGGCATGTTTACCCTCCAATGTCGACGCAGCTCAATTTTAAGCTGACTGTGGACTGGATCAGGATGTACCTCTTACAGATGTGTACAACAAAGATAACGTAAAAAGAATAAATTTACAGTTAAAGGAGTATTTCCCAGCTGTAGCCAAATGGAATAGAATTTTTTCCATTAAACAAAAAGAGTCAGAAACAGCTGCAGAATATTTTCACCGGGCATTATTAGAAATGGCAAAGTACACTGGCATAGAGGACATTAGGACCAATGCAAATCATCAAGAAGTAGCAGTATCTGTGCTAATGGATGGTTTAAAAGAGGCATTAAAGACTAGGGTACAGACCACACAACCATGTTGGCGAGGTCTGTCGGTGGCTACTTTGAGAGAGGCTGCTATTGATCACGACCGGAATATCACCAGACACAGGGAGTCGCAAGGTGATAAGTTAATGTCAGTAAGTATACAGGCCCTGACCACAAAACAGCCTGTGTTTATATCACCAAACCCTGTGGGTAAGTCAAAGGTGGTAACATGTTATTTTTGTCATAAACAGGGACACATAGCACGAGACTGTAGAGCGAAAAATTCGCAAAGATCATACCAACCCCCTAGACAACGACACGACACACGACACTGGGAGCAAGGTCCGCAGAGACGGAGTTATGAGCCACATACAGGGGAAACAAAAAGATACCCCCCGAACAGAGACTGGCAAGCCACTGGTAGTTCCCATTTCACCCCTTCACAAGTAGTTGCTGCCAGCGGGATTCAGGGAGGTCACCATACCCAATAGGGGTGTGGCCATACCTGTAATCTGCAGCCAGTAAAATTGATTGCAAATCTTGGAAGTGAACCAGAAATTGCAATCAATGTAGCTGGTAAATCATTAAACTTTCTTGTAGACACAGGGGCGGCCAAATCAGTGATAAATTCGACAGTGGGCATGAGAACCACTGGTAAGACAATTCCAGCCATAGGAGTAACAGGAGTAGTCCAGCACTACCCTGTTAGCAAACCAGCCGAGATTACAGTAGGGCCGTTACATACCAAGCATTCCTTTTTGCTGGCTGCATCGGCACCGACTAATCTCCTGGGAAGAGACTTATTGTGCAAAATGGGGTGCGTCATTTATTGTACTCCTGAAGGTGTATTCTTGGACATACCTGAGAATCACGCTCAGGAAGTGCGAGACATGTTAGACTCCCCGTCAAAATTAATGTCACATACCATTATGACAAATAGGACTCCATCCCAAGTAGAGGAAATGACATCCCAGATACCAGAGTCACTTTGGACTAAAGACGGACAGGACACTGGATTAATGGCAAACGTAGCTCCGGTAGTTGTACAAGTAAAAGATGGTAGGATAGCTCCAAAAATCCCACAGTACTCTCTGAAGCCAGAGGTGGAGTTAGGAGTGTATCCCGTAATAGAGCGCTTGCTACAACAGGGCATTCTGGTAAGAACGTCCAGCACTGCCAATAGTCCCATCTTCCCTGTTAAAAAGAGTGGGGGGAGGGGTTACCGGCTAGTGCAGGATCTAAGGGGGATTAACAAAATAGTTGAGAGTCAGTTCCCCGTAGTGCCAAATCCAGCTGTCATCCTTATGCAAATTCCTCCCACTGCGAAATTTTTCACTGTTATTGACCTCTGCTCCGCTTTCTTTTCGGTACCTCTGCACCCTGACAGCCAATATTTGTTTGCATTCACATACAGAGGAGTCCAATACACATGGACTCGATTACCACAAGGTTTCATAGACAGTCCAAGTATCTTTTCCCAGGCTTTGCATGATTGTTTACAGTCTTTCCAACCAGAGAGTGGATCAGTATTAATACAGTACGTGGATGATCTACTACTGTGTTCTGATTCATTGGAAGCATCCCTGAAGGATACGAAACAGCTCCTGTTTCATCTTTCAGACACAGGACACAAGGTTTCCAAAGACAAGTTGCAATTATGCCAAACTAAGGTAAAATATTTGGGACACTGTCTAACACAAGGACTGAGACACCTGACCGCTGATAGAATTCAAGCAATTAGAGACATGACTCTGCCACAAACCCAGCAACAAATCAGAACATTTTTAGGAATGTGTGGGTATTGCCGTAACTGGATCCCAGGGTTTTCCATTCTAGCGTTACCTTTGCAGGAGATGGTCTCCTCAAACAAACCTGATCGGATTTCGCATACAGACGAGTCCGAGATGGCATTTGAGAGACTTAAACAGTGCCTAACGCAGGCACCAGCATTAGGTATGCCAGACTATGGGAAACCCTTTGAGCTGTACGGAACAGAAAGTGCGGGTTGCGCGGCAGGCGTCTTAACCCAAAAGCACGGTGATGCCAGCAGGCCAGTAGCATACTACAGCGCTCAGCTAGACACGGTAGCGCGATCCCTCCCCACATGCTTGCGAAGCGTTGCTGCGATAGCATTGCTAGTAACGAAATGCGAAGATGTAGTGCTAGGTCACAACCTCACAATTCATACACCACATGCAGTGTCAGCCTTGCTAAATTCTGCCCAAACCAGGCACGTCTCATCAGCGCGGTTTACAAGATGGGAATTGGCACTAATGGCCCCCGTAAACATCACCATAAGGAGATGCAGTGCATTAAATCCTGCAACATATCTCCCAGGTGTGCCTGGACAGGCACAAAGGGTGGAGGATGAGAGTGGTGGGGAAGGAGAATTTAACACAAAGGAGGACACACATGATTGTATGGAATATTTGACCCAAAATTTTACCGCAAGGCCTGACATCAGTGACAACCCACTGGAAGATGTAGATCTAACTTTCTACACGGACGGTAGTTGTCACAGACAGTCAGACTCGGGAGACTTGTGTACTGGATACGCAGTCGTAGATGACCAAGGCACCATAGAAGCGGAACCGCTAGGCCCACCTCACTCAGCCCAGGTTGCTGAACTGGTCGCCCTAACCAGAGCATGTGAATTGGCTAAGGGCAAATCAGCCAATATCTACACCGACTCTAGATACGCATTCGGGGTAGTCCATGATTTCGGAGCCCTATGGCGCCTCAGAAATTTCATGACGGCAGCTGGTACACCGATAGCGCATGCAGCTCACATCAAAAGGCTTCTAACAGCGATACAGGAACCCGACAGAGTGGCTGTTATCAAGTGTAAAGCACACACATATAGCCAGGACCCAGTATCACTTGGTAACAGCCGAGCAGATGAAGCAGCTAAGTTAGTAGCTGGTACCCCCAGACAGACAGACACCACACAAGTGATGGTATTTAATACCATCAACACACAGAAGTTGTGTGAGATGCAAAATTTGTGTTCCACACAGGAAAAGGCAGTTTGGAAGGCAAAGGGATATGGCCAGGAGTCCTCAGGACTCTGGACGGATGGACAAGGTAAACCGGTGGCCCCCAGAGCATATCTTCCATGTTTAGCTGAGGCAGCACACGGGCTGACTCATCTGGGCAAGGAAGGAATGTGCAAGTTGGTAAGAGCATATTGGTGCGCCCCAGGATTTTCATCTCATGCAGGTAAGAGAGCAATGTCATGCCTTACCTGTTTGAGAAAGAACATCGGAAAGACAATACCAACAGAACCATCTCATATCCCACCTGCAGGCGGCCCTTTCCAGGTAATACAGATTGACTTCATTCAATTACCCCCTTGTCGAAATTTGAAATATGTACTTGTTTGTATAGATGTTTTCTCAAATTGGGTCGAAGCATTTCCTGCGGCCACAAATACCGCTATGTTTACTGCTAAGAAAATTGTGCAGGAATTTGTATGTAGATATGGTATCCCTAGAATAATTGAAAGTGATAGGGGTACCCATTTTACAGGTGATGTCTTTCAAGGAATGTGTAAGTTGATGGGAATTGATAGCAAGCTGCACACTCCATACCGTCCACAGGCGAGCGCGAAGGTGGAAAGAGTGAACAGCACCATTAAAAATAAACTGAGCAAAGTTATGGCAGAGACAGGATTGACATGGCCAGAAGCTCTACCCATTGTACTATACAGCATCAGAACCACTCCCAGGTCCCCTCTTAATCTGTCTCCCTTTGAAATCTTGTTTGGTCGACAACCGCATGTTATGATTAACCCTCAGGATGATTTGAAGTGTAACAATGAAGTGACTGTAAAGTACTTGATTAACATGAGTAAACAGCTAAGGAATCAAAATGATAATTTGAAGTTGGTGATTCCTGATTTACCAGATAGTAATTGTCATGACATTGAACCTGGGGATTATGTAATGATACGGAATTTTCTACGCTCAGGTTGCCTTATTGACAGATGGGAAGGACCATACCAAGTCTTATTGACTAGCACTACAGCATTGAAAGTTGCCGAGAGAGAGACTTGGGTTCATTCGTCCCATTGTAAGAAGGTTGCTGATCCAGAGAGGTCCCGTGATAAGGAACAGACGGTAGAGGAAGTTGTATCACTGGAGTGTCTGTTCCAGGAGGACTGAGGCGGCACCTGAGCATTGAAAATCACAAGATCAAAAGCAGTTGTCGATTCCCTGTTCCCATTTATTGTTTTTCTCCACTTCCCATCCCCTCTCCCTCAAATTATTTTTCCCCCTCCTCATTCTTCTTCGTTTCCTCCTAAGATGGACTTGCCTCAAGAGACTGTGATCCGGATTTTCCTGTTGACCATGATGTTGACCAGAGCAGTCTGTTCCGGCGAGAGTACCATGGAGGTCGAGAGAGGTTCTGGAATGGGTTCTGATGACAGAGATGGAGGCGTAGTTTTCCAAGAACAACTTAACCAACAAGCAAAGGCGAGTATCAGAAAACGATCCGATAGCATTGACCATAGAAGGAATTGTGAAGGATTGTTAGCTGAGGAAAACTGTATCTGTAGGCTCTGTGACAATGTAGTTGAGGATGGGTGCATTAAGAAATGCCAATCCAGTTTTAATATCCACATGGACCGACATCCATTGAGTGACTATCACTCCTTAGTGGGTAGTGTGTTAAATCAAACAGATTGTTGGGTATGCTCTCAAGTACCTCAAGGTCATAGCAAATCAGGACTAGTACCATTTCCTTTAACGATAGGGGAGGTACTTGAGCTAAGTGGTGGGAGGCCGGTGGACAGGAGGTTTAATATCTCCAGTCCTCCTAGTTTGAAGCTCCACCAATATCATGTGGATAGATCCCTCATATGTTTTAACATTTCCAATCCCCGAAAGCCGGGAAATTGGGAAGTGTCATGGAGTAACCAAACCATGACCTTTTCATATAGAGCAGATAGAATGCCGACAGATACAGAGCTTATACGCCACATAGCCAGTAGAGGAAAATCTTTCCGATATAGGTATACCCTAGGAAATAGGATTACGAGAGTTGGAGAGGTATCACCAGGATACTGTGCACATATCGTACAAGCTGATACGTGTACTAGACAGATGGGAGAATTAGGGTTAGGAGATTTCACATGGAAGATGTGTAATATGGTTATGTCCTACTCCGTCCCATATGTTCTCCCCGATGATGCATATTTCATATGCGGGAGGAAGGCGTATAAGTGGCTTGCCCCAAACTCTGAAGGATTGTGTTATATTGGAAAAGTATTGCCTGAAGTAATGACTGTATCACATGACAAAATGAAAGACATACACCGTGGTGCCCAAGCTCCTTATACTCACACCCATTACGAGCACGTAGTTAAAAGGCAACTGACAGAAAGAACAGAGCATCCGGCCTCTGACATGATCCATGAATCCACCGGGATTCAGTTTCTAATCGCGTTAGATTTCACTCGCACCGCCAGAGGAGTGTTGAATTATAAATACATATCTGCGCTCGCAAATTTGTTAGATAATATCACTGAAATGTATGATGACACGTTTAGGTATACTGGAAGAGAACTTCAAGCTTATAAAACAGAACTGGTACAGCATAGAATGGTTCTCAATTACCTCACAGCAGTGACAGGTGGATATTGTGTCACACTGGCAACACAGTACGGCGTGAAATGTTGCACATATATTACAAATAGCACCGAGGACCCGGTCGAGGTCATAGACCAAAAGATGGACGATATTCTCCAACTGAAGTGGGAATTTCGCAGGAGACACAATCTCACTCTTGCTGCTGTAGGTAATGAGCTGACTGGTTGGGTGTCATGGTTGAACCCGCGAAATTGGTTCTCTGGTTTAGGAGAATGGGCTCAAGGAGTCATAATGGATGTTGGGAAGTTTCTTCTATGTATCTTAGGTGTTGTCATAGCCATTGGCTTGATATTTAGATGCGGTCAGGCTTTAATGAAGTGCAAACGAAGTACCAGGGTGATGAGTTTAAGGAGTGAGGAAACTGTAATTCCAATGGATTTGATTTATGACCCAAATGTAGAAACAATGATGTGATGAAAATGCGATTTCTACGGTCCGTTTCTTTCACCTATTTTTCTTGTTTTTCCAAGGTAAAAAGACCCACTTTTGACGAGGAATTTGATGATCCTGTATACAGACAACTGATGGATTAAAGAAGAAGTTTTGACAACCTTATACACAGATTTTTGATGAACAATGCCATAGACCCCCAGTTTCCCTAGAAATTTTAAAATTACGCTAGCCCAACACTTTTGTAAATCTATGGACATTGACAAAGCTTTTGCTCGCACCTTATGGGCAAAAGCACAAAGAAGACTGCATTCAACAGACACCGAACAAGACTTCAACCGACAAATGTTCATTTACCTGACATAGAATACCACTGCATTCACCGTAATTATGTCTTATCTTCATCTCTACAACCTTCAGGTAATTACACACATAGTATAGGGAATACAGGCACAGATATCAGCAATCACATATTCCCCCATTCATGTATCATCAACTAAAATGTGCTCCCCATTTTGTTGCAACCAAAATCCGAAAAGAGCTCGGTAAAGTTTGACAGCCCATCCACAGACCCGTACCACGGGATAAGAAGGAATTCAAATGTATACTTCGCAATGCCTCGAAGCTTGATTTAAAACACGTACGGCACGATGATACATGACCCCCAAACACGGATTCATACACACGTGCTTCTGCTATCTCACTAGGTCATACCCTTTTCCTACCTTCTCCTCTCCTCCCCTACCCAACCATGTAAATGTATTAACCCCTGACATATATTTTTCTCGTTTTGAAATGTTTTAGGAAGTGGCAGTTATTGTTGACTGCCAAAGGGTGGACTGTCAAAGTCAGAAAAATATCACGATGCACACTGCCATATTTGCACCTCATACAGGTCTGCGCTGCGCATGCGTGCGCTCTCCCGTGCATGCGCATACTCGCTGTTGCGGGCACCCGCGGGCGCGCGGTATGTGCATTTACGGTAGAGTTCATGTGTTCGTAGCGTGCGACTCAATCGTTACATATTTTCACTATATAATGTATTTTGTAGATCATGGTCCCTTTGATAGATTCTGAAAGTTTGGTTAATGTAGAATGTTCATGAACAGAGAAATCCCCCTTTGTTTGATACGAAGGGTCAGACAGGAGTAATACAGTGGTGTTTAGTATCCATCGGAAGAGTATTTAATTAGCAATATTCCGGTGTTGGTTTGAAGCGGATTAATCGCTCGTGCGAATAGTTATGGACATAAGAAGTTTATGTCCATTTACTATTATTTGCACTTAATTATCCATGCGGCGGGAAACCTAGTTTCCCACCCACCTGAGCAGTTGGAAATCGTCACAGCCCACCTGTATGAATCAACCTATGACCTTTTGTTATAATGCAAGGAGGAATTCCTGTGTCCAATGAACAAGGAGATTGTAGGGACCATTGAATTGTATTGTGTGTGGGGCATAAATAGACAAGCCGATCACATCCAGCTCACTCTTCAACGGTTATCATTGCTGAAAATCGGGAGCTGGATGTCCAGAGGCGCATGCGATCGTTTCCTTTGTGCGTAAGTTTTCTCCGCAATCATATTGTCTTTCTTGTTGTTATGGGCCATATCTCTCTCTCTCTCTCCTCCTCTTTCTCTCGTAGTCTCTTAAACGTAATAGTATTGTATTGTATTTACTGTGTAGTTATCTGGTTAGGTAGTCTATGTTATATTGTAGTGTATGACTTGTATTGTATTAATTCTTTTGCAAGTATAACATTCATAATATATATATTAGGCGTTGGACCCTAAGCACGGTATCTGTGTATTTCTTATAGTGATAAGTATTCTCAGAGCGTCGGTGACGCTCAAACAGCTTTTAAGTTAATAAGGTTACACTGTGTTGCATCTACACCCTATCTCTACACTAAGGTTTTACAGCATATTACATTGTTTATGGTTTAGATATAAAGGTTTAACATTGTGAGCGTCTGCGCCGCTCGTGATCTCCTCGTGGTCTCGAGCGTCCGCTACGCTGATAGCGTAGCATTACGGTAGTCGCTCACCTATAAGTGTGCCCGATACCAACAGCGTATTCTCGTAAGCGTCTGTATCGCTCGAGCAGCCTGCTCCCGATACAGCGTCCGTTACGCTATAGTGAACCATTACGTTAGTCGGCAGCCAATAGCGTGCCTGCCTGTGATCTCTTGGCCGTGAGCGAACGTGACGCTTGAGCGTCTCGACCACGGCTAAGCGATTGTTACGCAACTAGCGTACCCTTACGGTACTCCATACGTAAATAGCGTACAGTGTTCTTAGACCTCATAAAGGGTTTTATATAAGATAAATATTTAGCTTTATCAGTATGAAGGGGCGATACGGTGGAGAAGCGATATTAGTGCACGTTATGTGCACTATACCGCTTCACCCTATGTATGAAAGGTGCGGTGAGGGCACAGTGCGTTATGCACCCTTGTCTATATCGGCACTGCTATCTAAAAGATAGTAGGCCGATATGCGCAGCCAATGTATGAACGGTCAGCATTGCTGACTGTTCCAACACCTGCCCATAGACCACAGCAGGGACAGAGCTGCGAGATCCCGCACATGCGCAGAGGGAGCCGGCTAGGAGGGAGACATAGCATGTCAGCTCTGAGCTGATGCGCTGTGAGCTCAGGGAGACTTTGCCAGAGGGGGGAGCTTTCGCTCCCCCGCTCCGGCAGACAAGATGTAGCTACATCATGTTGATGTCCGTTCCTGCTTCGCCTTGGTAATGAGGTGAAGCAGGAAGTGTTATAGTGGCACGATGCGTGCCGCTTTAATACATTTACCTGCGAATCTAATACTGTTTATTCCCAGCAGCCTTGGCAGCTGCTCGAGAGGTTAGAAGCAGGTCACATGACCGGTGTCAGGTGGTGAGCTCAGCGACAGTTAGAAGTGAATGGCAGTTAGTCAGGGCAGAGCTGCACAAGGCCCAGGATGTAATATAGTGTTCCCGCCAGGATTCCGGATGGACAGGGTGCATGGGCTGCAGGGGCACAGAGAGGATGTACGGCTGGACACGGAGGGGGCATAGCCCCACTGGCATCACTACTTGGGGAGGGCCCCTCTACTGTATGTCACTAATGGGGGTGTGCCTGTGCCATTGGCGTTACTGATGGAGGTGTGCCCAGCACCTATGAAGGTGCTGGGCTTCCTCCAAGCGCTGCCTTTCAGATGAATAGATGTTGTGTGTGTATGCAAAGCATCTATTTACGTGGTGGCGGTGGCACGGCAGGCTGTTTTAGCAGGGCGCTGCTAAAGGGGCAGGGTGCATTTTGCCCTTTAAAAATCGGGCAGGGTGCAGTACCTGCTAAAACTGCTTAGTATGAACACTATAATATAGAGCAGGCAGTATCAATGAGGGGTCTGTCCTGAGGTAACCAATGAGAAGAGACAACCTGTGCGACTGAGGTGTCGCTTGTGGTGGCTGCGAGGGATCCGTGTCTCGGAGACTTAGCAGCGGAGACTGCATCAAGTCAGCCAGGGATGGTGACTTTATTCTGGAGGCTAGACTGCTGTAGAGGAGTGCCTGGAAAATGGGGCTGAGCATTTGCCCCCAGTCGGGGGGAATTCCTAGCGATGGAAGAGGCTGGGCTTCCTTTGGGTGACAGCTGGCGTTGTCAACCCCAAATATACTGCATAAGCAGGGGACAGTGAGTACAACAGTAATTGTTCACTGCCTACACTCTGCAGTGATTATCTTTAAGAAAGCGCACTACCCTCCAGGCTGCACTCACACCAGGACAGAGATAACCACAGAGTGAAAATTGTTGACATGGGGGGTCATTCCGAGTTGTTCGCTCGGTAAAAATCTTCGCATCGCAGCGATTTTCCGCTTAATGCGCATGCGCAATGTCCGCACTGCGACTGCGCCAAGTAAATTTGCTATGCACTTAGGAATTTTACTCACGGCATTTTCATCGTTCTGGCGATCGTAATGTGATTGACAGGAAATGGGTGTTACTGGGCGGAAACAGGCCGTTTTATGGGCGTGTGGGAAAAAACGCTACCGTTTTCGGAAAAAACGCAGGAGTGGCTGGAGAAACGGGGGAGTGTCTGGGCGAACGCTGGGTGTGTTTGTGACGTCAAACCAGGAACGACAAGCAGTGAAATGATCGCAGATGCCGAGTAAGTCTGAAGCTACTCAGAAACTGCTACGAGGTGTGTAATCGCAATATTGCGAATACATAGTTCGCAATTTTAAGATGCTAAGATTCACTCCCAGTAGGCGGCGGCTTAGCATGAGCAAATCTGCTAAAATTCACTTGCGAGCGAACAACTCGGAATGACCCCCATGGTTCTATAAGATCTATCAATAGACAGCTGACTTACAATTTTGAGAATAACTGAACCATTAAACCCTTGGAGTGTCTAGTTGCTGTTAATTTCAGTTAAAGCAGTGCAGACAGCAGTAGCTGTCACAACTGAGGGCTGGTGCTGACCAGGGGGAAGCCTCAGTTGTAGGGGCAGAGGTATATGTGTACCTGGGAGGCAGTACAGCGTTCTTGGACATGCAGGGGACCTTTAGAACAAATGCCCGAAGGCGTGACCAAGACAACGAAGGAAAGTTCAAAGGTTTTATTAAACACAGTTCAGAGGAATACTGATGACTTGGTACTGGTAATAGGAAACACAGTTCAGAGGAATACTAATGATAGAAAACCGATGGTGACTTGGGATCGATGGCGGAACACCGATGGTAACTTGGGATCGATGGCAGAACACCGATGATGACTTGGGATCGATGGCAGAACACCGATGGTAACTTGGGATCGATGGCAGAACACCGATAGTGACTTGGGATCGATGGCGGAACACCGATGGTGACTTGGGATCGATGGCAGAACACCGATGGTGACTTGGGATCGATGGCGGAACACCGATGGTGACTTGGGATCGATGGCGGAACACCGATGGTGACTTGGGATCGAATGCGGAACACCGATGGTGACTTGGGATCGATGGCGGAACACCGATTGTGACTTGGGATCAATGGCGGAACACCGATGGTGACCTGGGATCGATGGTGGAACACCGATGGTTACTGGCATGGCAGAGCACTGCTGGAAGCTGGTGTCGGTAACTGCCAGTCACAGGATGCAATGATGAGACACTGCAGAGTCAGGCTGTACTGCAGAGAAAGTCCATGGGAGGACTGCACACTGGAATCACTGAAGACAATTGAAGCACTGACATCTTTCCACCCCAGGAACAGGATATTTATACCTGCTGGGAAGCAGGGATTGGCTGGCTGATTAACCAGAGACCAGAGTGCAGCTGCTGTGTAATCAGGCTGAGAGCAGAGTGCAGCTGATAGGCTGAAAGGTAACATGTGATTAGGAAAACATGGTTGCGCCCATGTTAGCTTTTGGAGGGAAAGATTGTTTGTAACTTGAATGTGAGCTTTAACCATGAAGCTGCCAGAATCACAGTAAAGAGATTTGAGACAATGAGATGCAGCGTGCTGCACACAGACAGTGCAGATGGAATCCAGGCTTTGAACACTGGGACAGTCTCAGGAGGCATTTGGAAGGTAAATAATGATAAAGAATTACCTGGATCGTGACAGCACCCCCTCCTTTAGGAGTGGCCCCAGGACACTTCTTATAAATTCTTTACCTGAACAAACGGAAGAATCTAGATTGAATCCTGATGAACTTGAACTGGCTGGAACCAGAGGAGACTGTACTGGACCTATGGACGAGACCAGATTGAGTCCAGACAAACTTAAACCGGCTGAGATCGGCGGAGACTTTAGACCGACGGATAGGACCGGATTAGATCCGAAGGTATTGGAATCGGCTGGAACCGAAGGAGGCTGATCCGGACAGACGGATGGGACCGGATTGGGTCCAGAAAAGCTTGAACCGGCTGGGACCGGAGGAGTCTTCGGATTGACGGTTGAATCAGCTGGAACTGAAGGAGTCTTTGGACCTACGGATGGAACCGGATTGGGTCCAGAGATATCGGAATCGGCTGGAACCGAAGGAATCTTCAGACAGACGGATGGAACCGGATTGAGTCTAAAGACAGTTGAATCAGCTGGAACTGAAGGAGTCAGAATCCGGTTAGAACGGGAATGAGTGGTATCCGAGTGTTCAGTTAGACCATCCTGGACCTGGTCCATGCTGGATGCCAACAGGGTGGTGCTCTCTGAAGACGGCAAACTGGAGTTCATAACTGCATCTGTAGCACAAAAATGTCCATCTATGTACTTAGCTCTGGATACTTCCCTTGGGGCTGAAACTTTGGTGACCCCTCCTGGGGTTGACGAATCAGACACCTCTCTCAGGGTTGTTTTCTCCAGCACCCCTCCTGGGGCTGACAGATCAGAAACTCCTTTTTGAGAAGACTCATATGCCCCTACTAGAGCTTGAACATTGGATACCCCTCCTGGGGTTGCAGAAACGAACGCCCCTTCTTGGGCTGTAGACACAGACGTCCCTTCTTGGGCTGTAGACACAGACGCCCCTTCTTGGGCTGTAGACACAGACGCCCCTTCTTGGGCTGTAGACACAGACGCCCCTTCTTGGGCTGTAGACACAGACGCCCCTTCTTGGGCTGTAGACACAGACGCCCCTTCTTGGGCTGTAGACACAGACGCCCCTTCTTGGGCTGTAGACACAGACGCCCCTTCTTGGGCTGTAGACACAGACGCCCTTCCTTGGGCTGAGGAAAGTTTGGACACTAGGATCTGGTACTGTACCAGATATTTAACGACTGTTTGTGTCCCCTGACGTAGCCTGAGGATATCAGAGGAGGCAGAGGTCACACGACCTGGTTCATCAAAGATGCGCCTGAAGGTTGCCACGAAATCTGCATATGAAGAGAGCAGGGCATCAGACTTCTTCCATAGAGGTGATGCCCAATCGAGGGCGGAGCCACTGAGGAGGGAGATGATGTAAGCAACCTTGGTGCGGTCAGTTGGGAAGATGCCAGGCTGTAACTCGAAATACACCTCACACTGATTTAGGAAACCCCGACAGGCTTTTGGGGAACCATCAAACTTGGCAGGTGTCGGTAAATGGAGACAAGGAGCAGAAACAGGAATGGTGGGTGGGGATACCACCAAAGGTACTGCAGTCGGCACACTGGACGCCCCTGAACCACGGACGGTTACTTGTATTCCATCCAGCCGAGAGGAGAGGTCCTGGAGACAGCGAATCACATGGTCCTGTGCAGCCTCCTGACGTTCAAGGCAGGCTGCAAGTTCTTGCATCGGCCTGGTCGCTTGGACCTGGTCTCCGGCCGGATCCATTTGGTCAGTGCTTACTGTCACAACTGAGGGCTGGTGCTGACCAGGGGGAAGCCTCAGTTGTAGGGGCTGAGGTATATGTGTACCTGGGAGGCAGTACAGGGTTCTTGGACATGCAGGGAACCTTTAGAACAAATGCCCGAAGGCGTGACCAAGACAACGAAGGAAAGTTCAAAGGTTTTATTAAACACAGTTCAGAGGAATACTGATGACTTGGTACTGGTAATAGGAAACACAGTTCAGAGGAATACTAATGATAGAAAACCGATGGTGACTTGGGATCGATGGCGGAACACCGATGGTAACTTGGGATCGATGGCAGAACACCGATGATGACTTGGGATCGATGGCAGAACACCGATGGTAATTTGGGATCGATGGCGGAACACCGATGGTGACTTGGGATCGATGGCGGAACACCGATGGTGACTTGGGATCGATGGCAGAACACCAATGGTGACTTGGGATCGATGGCGGAACACCGATGGTGACTTGGGATCGATGGCAGAACACAGATGGTGACTTGGGATCGATGGCGGAACACCGATGGTGACTTGGGGTCGATGGCGGAACACCGATGGTGACTTGGGATCGATGGCGGAACACCGATGGTGACTTGGGATCGATGGTGGAACACCGATGGTTACTGGCAGGGCAGAGCACTGCTGGAAGCTGGTGTCGGTAACTGCCAGTCACAGGATGCAATGATGAGACACTGCAGAGTCAGGCTGTACTGCAGAGAAAGTCCATGGGAGGACTGCACACTGGAATCACTGAAGACAATTGAAGCACTGACATCTTTCCACCCCAGGAACAGGATATTTATACCTGCTGGGAAGCAGGGATTGGCTGGCTGATTAACCAGAGACCAGAGTGCAGCTGCTGTGTAATCAGGCTGAGAGCAGAGTGCAGCTGATAGGCTGAAAGGTAACATGTGATTAGGAAAACATGGCTGTGCCCATGTTAGCTTTTGGAGGGAAAGATTGTTTGTAACTTGAATGTGAGCTTTAACCATGAAGCTGCCAGAATCACAGTAAAGAGATTTGAGACAATGAGATGCAGCATGCTGCACACAGACAGTGCAGATGGAATCCAGGCTTTGAACACTGGGACAGTCTCAGGAGGCATTTGGAAGGTAAATAATGATAAGGAATTACTTGGATCGTGACAGTAGCCTCATATACTGAGAATAAACTAGCCTCGCTGAGACTGCAGTAGAAGTCGATTATTAATCTGAATAGACTTAATTTTATATGCCACAGTCAGAGAGTGGGATTCTTTGTTTTTTGTACTCTGATGCCAGATGCAACTTTGTGTAGACTAAAATACCAGAGAAGTTGTCCACCACCTTCTTTAAAAACTCCAGCAACAACTTTGCAAGTGGAGCCTCCAAAAACAATACCCAACCTAAGAGAATTGTAACTGTCAGAGACGTTTAGAGTTTATTTTACTAAAGCTGCTACATTTACCAACATGCTTGCCCTCCTTACTTACTCCTGGAATGTGCACCAACAAAGGCTTGGATAGATAGGACTTCCAGGAATAGCCGGATTTAATGGACTTTTGAGTTGAAAATTATAGTCTACTTATGTAGTACCTATGTGGTAGCATAGTGTCTGTACCCTAGAATATTCATTCTATTGTACATGCATGGCAGTGTTAGTTTGTAAAAAAATGTTTTATTTGTGGTAAAAATCCAGTCACAATTTCTGTAAGGGATATATAGAATACATATATATATTTCTTTATTTTTTATTTTTTCAATATTGAGTTTTTATTGGTATTATAAAGCATGGGATGGGGATTGGGATACAAAAATGAAAAAAGGGAGGGAGACAGGAAGGATACACACTTTTGAGGAACTATTGTACATATATAGACAGCAGTGCTGCAAAACACATCAATTGGTACAAAAAGAGTAACATTTGTCCGGAAAAAATATATATATCTATAAATTTACAATAAAACTAGAATAGCAAAATCACTACTAATAACGAGACCTGACAATGAAAATAAACAAATACAAATCATAAAAAAAACTATTGATAATGCGGGAAATACAGGATACAGTAGTAGGGATAAAATTTATAAGCGACGATGAAAATATGACATGAGAGATCTGTGTTTTATTTCTCCAGTATTTGTTCTAGCCAAACCATCATATCAGAAGGTTGGTGGATGAAAAGGAATATGAAGACCCTGCCATTTCGAACTCATAATGGGAATGAAGAGTATGTTCAATTGGATATAGTAGGAACATATGGTGACTGGCAGTCAGGAGTTTTGTAGTTATCAATATTTGGCCCATTATATATCTATCATTAATAGGGAAGTCTCCATGATACATATGAAATAGAGCCAGCAAGGGGTTAGAGGCAATTGGGGTGTTCATAACTTTAGAGATAAGGACGAATGTCAAGGATATTAAATTGGATAGTGCTAGACATGACTAGAATATATGCAGGAGGGAGCCCACATTGCCACAATTACACCAACATAGATTAGAATGATATGGCCATATCTTATGTAAAATCAGTGTCAAATAGAGCTGGTGTAACAATTTATATAAGTGTTCAGAGTGACATACACATTTAGAAAGTTGGAAACAAGTCCCAAATATCCCGCCCAATCTCCTTTCTAAAGTGATCCCCGTTATCGTGCATATCACAACCATAGTAATCAGGTCTATCTGCATAAAGGGTTGGGTGCCTCACTATCCTGGGGGTAGTGAGCTGAAATGATGATACCACGCCCATCAACAGAAACAGAACAGGTGTAGAAGGGGGCGGAAAGAATGAAATACCGCCCTGAGAGTCACAGTTGGTGACTGTTGGTTCCCCATAGAGAATGTGCCTTTATGCGTTAAGCCACACCATGTGGTGTCATAATGACTTCATCAATGTGCCAATTAACCCTTGCAGCTTTAAAGACAAACTTGTCTAAAATAGTTAAAAGGCTAATATGGCCACTGTTACACTATTCACTTGTTATACAGCACAGAGTACATACATTCCAAAATTACATAGACAGTATTTGTGGATCATAACTTTAAAAAAAAAATTGTTTACACATTTCTAGTAAGGTGACAACAGGGATAAAAGGTCATTTCATCAGACTCTGATGATGTTGGAAACGATTCATAACTATATTGTCCACAGACCTCTCATTTCCTCACAGCATCCCACCCACTTCCTAGTGAAATAGGTGGGAGGGGACATAATGATACAATTATAAGGAGAAAGTTCTGCACTGTCGTCCACAGTGGCCTCATGCATCTCCATCTGGTAACTTTCCTGGAGGTATAGTAGCAGAATGACAGAAGCCCCCCAGACTGTTTTTTAATGCCTTGGGTTGGCTGCTGGCATCTGAAGGGCTACAGGCATAAGCAGCAGCTATTTAAGCTTGGTGAACACTTGTCCAATTATCAGGAAGTCCAACTCCCGACCGACCAGTTGGTCCAACATTGGACAAATGTGTACTCTCCCCTCACCGATCCATTCACACTTGCCTGTGTGCTCTCCTGGTTTTTACACATGGTAAAAACCAGGAGACCTGACTGTCGACCAGTTGACCAAGTGTGCAGTGAGTAGGCTGCTGACACCGTAGTTGGTGGCCAATCTGTGGTCTCTACAGCATAGCAAACCATCTTCAGTCAGGTGTGGTATCAGTACCAGATCTGCAGGGATCATGGTGGCAGGATTGGAACTGTGGCGGGACCTAGTGGAGGCAGTGGGCATGTCGGTGGGCCTAGATCCCCATCAGTCATTACTGCATAGGGCAGTGGTGGTGTGTTTCATCACTGCCCTATGGACACAATGGTGATGTTTCCAGTTTCAAAAATAGCACCATGAGCACAATTTACTTGCTAACTGCGCCATTTTTAAAGATTAAGATGGCCAGAGCAAGGCAGCAGTTGTCAGTCAGACAGTGGGGAAGGATCAAGCAAGAGGTACTAAAGGCAGAAGATGCTAGAAGTCCTGGGGAGACAGCAGCCATACAAAAAAAGCTTACAAGTCGCCACCCCAGGTAAAGATGCAGGAAGAAGATGCTGGAAATCCTGCGGAGGCCATGCAAAATATCTTAAAGGCCGCCACCCCCCAGGTGAAGGTGTAGGAAGAAAATGCTAGAAGTCCTGGGCAGGCAGTGGCCATGCAAAAGAGCTTAAAGGCTGTCACTCCCTAGGTGAAGGTGCTGTCCATTCATTCTTGCAACATTAGGTGTGTTTATTTTAATATTTTCTGTACATATGGACGTCAGGTGCCAGCAGGTCCTTAAAATCTGGCCATGCTAGCACTTCTGGTTCTCTAAGTGTTGGCATGCAGGGGTAGGCTTACGGGGACCTACAGACCGTCTGTAAAGAACAATATTTAAATACAATGAACACCATACCTACTGCCACCATGTGTTTTGAGCATAACTCTGGACTTTCAGCACAGGGCTGGTTGTTGCTCGGAAGTGGGCACCATATTTTATTTTTTTGGATACCCTACTTTACAAAAAAGTCTAGCCCTGGGCTGACGAGTTTGGAGCTGGTTAATGTGATGTCAGGGCGACCCCACATTGGACCTCATTCAGGTCCAATTGTAATTGCTTCTCTTGCTGCAAAGTACCGATTATCAGTACTTTGCACATGTGCAGAACCTGTAGGTCAGTGATTTGCCCCACATCATTATTATTAATAACAATAATAAATCCCCCTTACCCCAGCCAACTTTATTCTTTCAGTAGATTGGAGGTCTGTTGAAAAATTGGAGTGTGTATGCATAGATTGGATGTAGAATCCACGACCAGGTTTGTAGTAGTATTGTAGAAACAGTCTGATTAGGAGTCTGATCTCCTGAGGAGTGGAGAAGTGTGTACTCAGTTTAAGATTATACAGTCTTTTGCTGTAAACTTGATGGCTCCAATTGGCCTTCTATTGGCCTTCTTCCCAAGCTTCTTCTATTCTCCCTCCTTACCACCTTATTCTATTGGCTCTCCTTGATGGTTTTTCTATTGGCCCCAACCCCTACTTTTTCTATTGGTGTTATGATTCTGTTGGTGCATGTATTCCCTCTGTTCTGAATGCACCTGGTGTCAGCTGCAATTAACAATCCAGTATATTTTCTGTTCCTTAACGGCCCTACACACTGGTCGATCTGACTGAAAGATATGAACGATCTCGTTCATTATTGAATGAGATACCGTTCATATCTTTCAGTGTGGAGGCACAAGCGATGAACGATGCGCGGCCCCGTGCTCGTTCATCGCTGGTGCCCCGTCGGCTCGTCCATATTTGTCTGCACTTCTATGGAGCCGGGTGATGGGGGGAGTGAAGGAACTTCACTCCCCCGTCACTGACCCCCCCCCCCCGCCGCCGGGTCGCCCTTCGGCCATATCCGCCGTTGGGCAGCTCGGCGGCGGATCGTTAAATGTGTAGGGCCCTTTAGGCTCTGTGTACATGCAGCTCTGCAGGTGCACAGGGTTTGTAATTAGCATTGACACTCCCAGCCTGGCTTTGTTCATTGGTTAGTGTGGTTGTTATAAACCAGCTAGCTGAGTTCTCCCATGCTGGTGATATTATACTATTATCCTGCCAGAACGATCTGGGTTGCCTGGTGTCTTAGTCCAAGCTCCTGTTCTTGCTGAGAAGCCTGATCTGCTGGTCCTTGTTATCCATCAAATCCTGTTCTTGCTAGTTTGTGTTTCCAGGACTACCTTAGCTTAGTGAAACACCTTTCTTATCAATTAACTAGCTCACCACAGGTGATGGCAATCATACATTACCAGGAAAGTCCAGGAACAAAGCATTTTTTCCCTAATGGAGAGGGTCAGGTAGGCAAGTATGTTATGGACTTTCACTGTGCCCTGTGGATTCTCTAAACATTCATTACTTGTGTTTACATACTACTGTGGACTTCCTCTATGCCTGCATGAATTTCTGATTTGTTGTGCAAGTCTTACAATTGAAGTACTGTGGATCATTACTCTGGATTCTTGTTCAACTATTTCATTACTCTGCTGCAAGTCTCATTCTGGATAACCATTTACTTTCTGCTCATGTTGTACTTGATTGTTACCATACATTATTATACCACTGCTTCAATAAAGTAATTAGTATTCCCTCACATCTGTGGACATGTGTATCACAACAGTGATTGTGATACATTCTGGTCCTGAATTCTGAATTCAAGCCTTGGCTCATAGCTGTGTAACTACTCATCTGCTGTCCATAATCAATGTATGATGCTACACATTCCTGTCTTAAAGGGAGAGTCCATAGTCTGCTAAACTTTAAATTCTGCTACACCTCGCTCAAGTTACTACAGTATTCCACAGTCAAGTCTGGTTAACCATTTCTGTGCCACTCTGCATCTGCCTGCACCTCCAGTGTTCTCTTCTCGTAATTCACCTGCCAAACATTAGAGGCAGGTGAATTGTAACAATTGGTCTGTCCTATGCAATGCAGTGCCCCAGCAACTGCTTATTCTACGGCATATCTGCATGGCCGAAACTTGGGGTGGGGGGGCTAGGGGGGCATGTGACCCAGGCGCAGGGTTTAGAGAGGCGCTGAGAGAGAAACCCGGGTACAGTCCAAGGCAGCAGCTGCGATACAAGCGCAGCTCCGCTTGGTGCCTTTCAGTGAAGGAGAAGAACACGTAGCTGTGCAGCTGTGAGAGGCGGACCCGGGGTGGAGCTGTAACACAGAAGCTGGGCTCTCCTTGGAGCACTGGTTGAAGCAGCGCCTCCCGAGTCCGCCTTTCACAGCTGCCACTCACCCTCATTGCTCCGCCTGCCAAAGCCGCTCAGGGACACACTGATCTATCCCTGCATGCTGTCCCAGCTCTACGGCAGCGAGCCTCCGCCCTCTAGTTACTAGCAGACAGTCCAGCTGGAGGAGAAGAGGCGGGACAGCAGAGTATCAGTGAGTGTATCCAATCTCTGCTGCACCCGCCTCCTCTGAAAGTGTTCTGCTGTATGTGGTGGCTGGTCCCTGCTCCAGGACCAGCCACCCATGTGCTGCTGCTGTGGACCAGGCCCGTCCCCGTCCCTCCACTGAGTCCATCATTCAACTGTGTCCGGAGCTCCACAGGACAGAGGAGTAGAGATCTTCCTCATGGTAGGCATGTATTGTAGTACAGGGGATAGTGTAGTAATAGTAATGTAGTGTTATTGTTGGTAATGCAGATGTAGTGTAGTGTAATGAAGTAATATATAGTACAGCATATAGGTATGTAGTGCAGTGTATAGAAGCATGTAATGTAGTGCAGCATATAGGGGGTGATGTAGTAGTGTAGTGCAGCATATAGGGGATAGTGTAGTAATGTAGTGCAGCATATAGGGGCATGTATGTAGTGTAGCGTATAGAAGCATGTAATGTAGTGCATTGTATAGGGGATAGTGTAGTAATGTAGTGCAGTATATAGGGGCATGTTCGTAGTGTAGTGCAGTATAAAGGGCACTTAGTGTAATCATGTAGTGCAGTGTTATGGTGCAATGTGTGCGGACACACAGGGGCTATGTGACAGATGCTTAGGGCATTATATTTGATAATATGATCATCTTTTGTGTAATGAGGATGGGGGGGGGGCGGAGGCTGCACCAAAATGCTTCCTTGCCCCGGTTGATGACAATTCTAGTTTTGGCTCTGATATCTGGTATCCTTAGGTAACAGCTTATAGTCATTCGGTGTTTATAAAGTTGTCACAGACACTGTGTCCCTAGATGATCCATGTTACACCTAGAGATGAGCTAGAGTTGTTTCTCGGAGAACTGGACCCACCCGAACTTTGGGCTCGGGACTTCCCGCCTTACTCGGATCTCAAATCAAGGCCGAAAATCATCATCCCGCTGTCAGATTCTCGCAGGTTTTGTATTCTTTAGAGGTCCCCAGTGACTTGTGCCATCTTCACTCCAGTTGTGGAGTGTAGAGTGTACTGGACGGACGTGTCCGTCTCAGTACTGTGTTGTCTGGCATGGGGCGGGTGCTCTGTTTGCTGTATCAGTCCAGATGCATACCTCCCAACTTTTGCTTTGAGGGAGTCAGGACTAACGTGGGGTGAAGCTGCGTGCCGATCCGAAAATGGGGGTGTGGCATTTGTCATGTTGGGGATGCGGCCTTGCCGAGCGGGCATGGCTTTGCCAAGCGGACAGTTTTTCAGCCTTTTGGAGGGGGTGCCCAGCGCTCCCCGAGCAGCTGGGAAGTCCCCTGCTCCCCTCTCAGCACTGAATACATGCCGTGTGCGTGCGCATAGCATATATTCAGAGATCACTCACTGCTTTGCAGAGCAGTAGGTGATCAAAGGCTCCCCCAACTGCCCCCCCCCACCCGCAAGACACTGCTACCCATGGGAGGGACAGCGTGACAGTCTCCAAATAGCGGGACTGTCCCGCTGGAATCAGGACAGATGGGAGGTATGCAGGTGTGCTCTGTCTGTTGTATCAGTTCAGGCGTGGTGCTCTCCACTGTTTCAGTCTAGGGGTACACTGTCTGCTGGATCAGTCCAGGGGTGATCTGTCCGTCCATCCATCCATCCATCCATCCATCCATCCATCCATCCATCCATCCATCCATCCAGGAGCTCCACCCCAGTGTAAAATTAAAATAATATAAGCTAAAAACAAAAAGCCTAAATCTAATTCTACATTTTTGTTGTGCTGTACCCCAGTGTACTATACAATTTTCATTGTATTTACATAAGTACTGTGACACTGCCGGTCAGACTGCATTATATTATTTCGTACTCATGCACGTATTGTGCGATACTGTTGGTGAAGGTCAACCGCAGTGTTCAATTACTATTTCTGACTCATACACGTATTGTGTGACACTGTGGGTGAAGGTGGTACCACAGTAATATACACTGCTCAAAAAAATAAAGGGAACACTAAAATAACACATCCTAGATCTGAATGAATGAAAAATTCTTATTAAATACTTTGTTCTTTACATAGTTGAATGTGCTGACAACAAAATCACACAAAAATTATCAATGGAAATCAAATTTATTAACCCATGGAGGTCTGGATTTGGAGTCACCCTCAAAATTAAAGTGGAAAAACACATACAGGCTGATCCAACTTTGATGTATTGTCCTTAAAACAAGTCAAAATGAGGCTCAGTAGTGTGTGTGGCCTCCACGTGCCTGTATGACCTTCCTACAACCCACACAAGTGGCTCAGGTAGTGCAGCTCATCCAGGATGGCACATCAATGCGAGCTGTGGCAAGAAGGTTTGCTGTGTCTGTCAGCGTAGTGTCCAGAGCATGGAGGCGCTACCAGGAGACAGGCCAGTACATCAGGAGACGTGGAGGAGGCCGTAGGAGAGCAACAACCCAGCAGCAGGACTGCTACCTCCGCCTTTGTGCAAGGAGGAACAGGAGGAGCACTGCCAGAGCCCTGCAAAATGACCTCCAGCAAGCCACAAATGTGCATGTGTCTACTCAAACGATCAGAAACAGACTCCATGAGGGTGGTATGAGGGCCCGACGTCCACAGGTGGGGGTTGTGCTTACAGCCCAACACCGTGCAGGACGTCAGGCATTTGCCAGAAAACACCAAGATTGGCAAATTTGCCACTGGCGCCCTGTGCTCTTCACAGATGAAAGCAGGTTCTCACTGAGCACGTGACAGACGTGACAGAGTCTGGAGACGCCAAGGAGAATGTTCTTCTGCCTGCAACATCCTCTAGCATGACCGGTTTGGCAGTAGGTCAGTAATGGTGTGGGGTGGCATTTCTTTGGGGGGCTGCACAGCCCTCCATGTGCTTGCCAGAGGTAGCCTGACTGCCATTAGGTACCGAGATGAGATTCTCAGACCCCTTGTGAGACCATATGCTGGTGCGGTTGGCCCTGGGTTCCTCCTAATGCAAGACAATGCTAGACCTCATGTGGCTGGAGTGTGTCAGCAGTTCCTGCAAGATGAAGGCATTGATGCTATGGACTGGCCCGCCCGTTCCCCAGACCTGAATCCAATTGAGCACATCTGGGACATCATGTCTCGCTCCATCCACCAACCCTTTTTGCACCACAGACTGTCCAGGAGTTGGCGGATGCTTTAGTCCAGGTCTGGGAGGCGATCCCTCAGGAGACCATCCACCACCTCATCAGGAGCATGCCCAGGCATTGTAGGGTTGTCATACAGGCACGTGGAGGCCACACACACTACTGAGCCTCATTTTGACTTGTTTTAAGGACAATACATCAAAGTTGGATCAGCCTGTAGTGTGTTTTTCCACTTTAATTTTGAGGGTGACTCCAAATCCAGACCTCCATGGGTTAATAAATTTGATTTCCATTGATAATTTTTGTGTGATTTTGTTGTCAGCACATTCAACTATGTAAAGAACAAAGTATTTAATAAGAATTTTTCATTCATTCAGATCTAGGATGTGTTATTTTAGTGTTCCCTTTATTTTTTTGAGCAGTGTATTTTATTTCCTATTCATACACGTATTGTGTGACACTGTTGGTGAAGGTCAACCGCAGTGTTAGATTACTATTTCTGACTCATACACGTATTGTGTGATGCTGTGGGTGAAGGTGGTACGACAGTAATGCATTTTATTTCCTATTCATACACATATTGTGCGACACTGTTGGTGAATTTAAACTGCAGTGTTCGATCACTATCTCTGACTCATACACGTATTGTGCTACACTGTTGATGATATTAAACTGCAGTGTTTGATTACTAGTTCTGACATATTATGCCATGCTGGTGTTACATTATTTTGTACAAATTGTGTACTATACCCCACTTCATTCGTGTTTGTGAATAGATATGGAGGATGAACAATTGGGAGAAGAGTGGGTAGCACATACTAGTAATGTAGGTGCAGCCAGCAGTCATGATGATACAAGTCCGTCAACATCATCTACTAAGGCCAATGCCCAGTGGCATAGAGGGCTTAAGTCAGGGCATGTGAAATCATTTAATTTTAGAGTGGTAAAGAAAAAAAATCAAAAGGAAAGTTAGCTGCAGAGGCAGTAAGACAAACTGTGCATTCAGAATCAGAACCATCAGACATTCTTGAGGAACATTTAAGGGTGTTCACGTCAGCTATGTGTGAGTCTGACATTTCTCACACTGTCCTCATAGACAAGCCTCTTTCACCTCCTTCCACCATTTCTGCGCATGTGGGGAGCAGTACAAGTAAAGATGGTGATGATGAGGATGACATAATAGAAATTGAGGATTCGTGTCTGGAAGTGGAACAGGATGAGGGATGTGTGTACTACTACTATCTGACACTGAGTATGATGATGTTGTGTGTGTAAGTCAGCCACCAGTGGCTGCAGTTGCTGACAGTGATAAAAAGAATGCCATTGCAATGCCTGGGCAGCAGACAAAAAAAGCCATCTCTTTGGTGTGGCATTATTTTTACCCCAATCCTGACAATGTTTGTGAAAGCATCTGCTCTATTTGTGAGGCCAAAGTTAGTAGCGGTAGGAACTGTAGCCATCTAGGTACCTCCTCCATGTTACGTCATTTGCGGCAAAGACATGAAATTTATTTTATAAGATTATAATGTAATTAACACCCTCATCATCAACATCCTCATTACTGATCTGAGGTAGTCTTTCTAAAAAAAATTTGTGGGGCCCCAAACAAACCAGTAATTTCAGCAACAAGTGACAGTTTCTGTCGCTGAAATTATTGGTTTGTTAAACTGTGAATGTCCTGTTGAATATATACAACACAAGGGAGGGAGGGCCCAAGGACAATTCCATCTTGCACCTCTTTTCTTTGCATTATGTGCTGTTTAGAGCATTGCTGACTGTGATGACAAACATTTGTACAGTTTATTAAAATTAGTGATGAGCGGGTTCGGTTTCTCGGAAACCGAACCCCCCCGAACTTCACGCTTTTTACACGGGTCCGAGGCAGACTCGGATCTTCCCGCCTTGCTCGGTTAACCCGAGCGCGCCCGAACGTCATCATCCCGCTGTCGGATTCTCGCGAGGCTCGGATTCTATCGCGAGACTCGGATTCTATATAAGGAGCCGCGCGTCGCCGCCATTTTCACACGTGCATTGAGATTGATAGGGAGAGGACGTGGCTGGAGTCCTCTCCGTTTAGAGTAGACTAGAGAGTAGTAGAGACACTTGATTTACTAATTTTGGGGAGCATATTAGGACTGGAGTACTACTACTTGCTGATAGTGTGACCAGTGACCACCAGTTTAATTAATCCGTTCTCTGCCTGAAAAAAAACGATATACAGTGTGACACAGTCACATACCATATCTGTGCTCAGCCTCAGTGTGCTGCATCATCTATGTAATACTGTATATCTGACTGTGCTGAGTGCTCACTGCTCTCACAGCTTAATTGTGGGGGAGACTGGGGAGCAGTTATAGCAGGAGTACATATTTTAACAGTGCACACTTTTGCTGCCAGAGTGCCACTGCCAGTGTGACTGACCAGTGACCACTGACCACCAGTATATTGTGATTGTCTGCCTGAAAAAGTTAAACAGTCGTCGTGTGGTGTTTTTATTCTATAAACGCATTCTGCTGACAGTGTCCAGCAGGTCCGTCATAATATAATATATACCTGTCCGGCACAGTAGTGATATATATATATTTTTTATATCATTATCATCCAGTCTATATTAGCACTGCAGCAGACGCAGTACGGTAGTCCACGGCTGTAGCTACCTCTGTGTCGGCAGTCGCTCGTCCATCCATAATTGTATACAACCTACCCGTGGTGTTTTTTCTTTTTTCTATCTTCTTGATACTAGTAGCTTACTTTAGGAGTCTGCAGTGCTGAGCTGACAGTGTCCAGCAGGTCCGTCATTATATAATATATACCTGTCCGGCTGCAGTAGTGATATATATATATTTTTTATATCATTATCATCCAGTCTATATTAGCAGCAGACGCAGTACGGTAGTCCACGGCTGTAGCTACCTCTGTGTCGGCAGTCGCTCGTCCATCCATAATTGTATACCACCTACCCGTGGTGTTTTTTTTTTTCTATCTTCTTGATACTAGTAGCTTACTTTAGGAGTCTGCAGTGCTGAGCTGACAGTGTCCAGCAGGTCCGTCATTATATAATATATACCTGTCCGGCTGCAGTAGTGATATATATATATATTTTATATCCCATTATCATCCGGTCTATATTAGCAGCAGACGCAGTACGGTAGTCCACGGCTGTAGCTACCTCTGTGTCGGCAGTCGCTCGTCCATCCATAATTGTATACCACCTACCCGTGGTGTTTTTTTTTTCTATCTTCTTGATACTAGTAGCTTACTTTAGGAGTCTGCAGTGCTGAGCTGACAGTGTCCAGCAGGTCCGTCATTATATAATATATACCTGTCCGGCTGCAGTAGTGATATATATATATTTTTTATATCATTATCATCCAGTCTATATTAGCAGCAGACGCAGTACGGTAGTCCACGGCTGTAGCTACCTCTGTGTCGGCAGTCGCTCGTCCATCCATAATTGTATACCACCTACCTGTGGTGTTTTTTTTTCTTCTATCTTCTTGATACTACTAGTAGCTTACTTTAGGAGTCTGCAGTGCTGAGCTGACAGTGTCCAGCAGGTCCGTCATTATATAATATATACCTGTCCGGCTGCAGTAGTGATATATATATATTTTATATCTCATTATCATCCAGTCTATATTAGCAGCAGACGCAGTACGGTAGTCCACGGCTGTAGCTACCTTTGTGTCGGCAGTCGCTCGTCCATCCATAATTGTATACCACCTACCCGTGGTGTTTTTTTTTCTTCTATCTTCTTGATACTAGTAGCTTACTTTAGGAGTCTGCAGTGCTGAGCTGACAGTGTCCAGCAGGTCCGTCATTATATAATATATACCTGTCCGGCTGCAGTAGTGATATATATATATATTTTTTATATCATTATCATCCAGTCTATATTAGCAGCAGACGCAGTACGGTAGTCCACGGCTGTAGCTACCTCTGTGTCGGCAGTCGCTCGTCCATCCATAAGTATACTAGTATCCATCCATCTCCATTGTTTACCTGAGGTGCCTTTTAGTTGTGCCTATTAAAATATGGAGAACAAAAATGTTGAGGTTCCAAAAATAGGGAAAGATCAAGATCGACTTCCACCTCGTGCTGAAGCTGCTGCCACTAGTCATGGCCGAGACGATGAAATGCCAGCAACGTCGTCAGCCAAGGCCGATGCCCAATGTCATAGTACAGAGCATGTAAAATCCAAAACATCAAATATCAGTAAAAAAAGGACTCAAAAATCTAAAATAAAATTGTCAGAGGAGAAGCGTAAACTTGCCAATATGCCATTTACCACACGGAGTGGCAAGGAACGGCTGAGGCCCTGGCCTATGTTCATGGCTAGTGGTTCAGCTTCACATGAGGATGGAAGCACTCAGCCTCTCGCTAGAAAAATGAAAAGACTCAAGCTGGCAAAAGCACAGCAAAGAACTGTGCGTTCTTCGAAATCACAAATCCACAAGGAGAGTCCAATTGTGTCGTTTGCGATGCCTGACCTTCCCAACACTGGACGTGAAGAGCATGCGCCTTCCACCATTTGCACGCCCCCTGCAAGTGCTGGAAGGAGCACCCGCAGTCCAGTTCCTGATAGTCAGACTGAAGGTGTCAGTGTTTAAGT
The DNA here is from genome assembly GCF_028390025.1 of Pseudophryne corroboree. Classification (NCBI taxonomy): domain Eukaryota; kingdom Metazoa; phylum Chordata; class Amphibia; order Anura; family Myobatrachidae; genus Pseudophryne; species Pseudophryne corroboree. Next base: position 636,588,708 of record NC_086445.1, on the reverse strand, counting down.
ACACCAGGATGAGGAGGATATGGGTGTTGCTGGCGCTGGGGAGGAAATTGACCAGGAGGATTCTGATGGTGAGGTGGTTTGTTTAAGTCAGGCACCCGGGGAGACACCTGTTGTCCGTGGGAGGAATAGGGCCATTGACATGCCTGGTGAAAATACCAAAAAAATCAGCTCTTCGGTGTGGAAGTATTTCAACAGAAATGCGGACAACATTTGTCAAGCCGTGTGTTGCCTTTGTCAAGCTGTAATAAGTAGGGGTAAGGACGTTAACCACCTCGGAACATCCTCCCTTATACGTCACCTGCAGCGCATTCATCATAAGTCAGTGACAAGTTCAAAAACTTTGGGCGACAGCGGAAGCAGTCCACTGACCAGTAAATCCCTTCCTCTTGTAACCAAGCTCACGCAAACCACCCCACCAACTCCCTCAGTGTCAATTTCCTCCTTCCCCAGGAATGCCAATAGTCCTGCAGGCCATGTCACTGGCAATTCTGACGAGTCCTCTCCTGCCTGGGATTCCTCCGATGCATCCTTGCGTGTAACGCCTACTGCTGCTGGCGCTGCTGTTGTTGCTGCTGGGAGTCGATGGTCATCCCAGAGGGGAAGTCGTACTCGTAAGACCACTTTTACTACTTCCACCAAGCAACTGACTGTCCAACAGTCCTTTGCGAGGAAGATGAAATATCACAGCAGTCATCCTGCTGCAAAGCGGATAACTGAGGCCTTGGCATCCTGGGTGGTGAGAAACGTGGTTCCGGTATCCATCATTACTGCAGAGCCAACTAGAGACTTTTTGGAGGTACTGTGTCCCCGGTACCAAATACCATCTAGGTTCCACTTCTCTAGGCAGGCGATACCGAAAATGTACACAGACCTCAGAAAAAGACTCACCAGTGTCCTAAAAAATGCAGTTGTACCCAATGTCCACTTAACCACGGACATGTGGACAAGTGGAGCAGGGCAGGGTCAGGACTATATGACTGTGAAAGCCCACTGGGTAGATGTATGGACTCCCGCCGCAAGAACAGCAGCGGCGGCACCAGTAGCAGCATCTCGCAAACGCCAACTCTTTCCTAGGCAGGCTACGCTTTGTATCACCGCTTTCCAGAATACGCACACAGCTAAAAACCTCTTACGGCAACTGAGGAAGATCATCGCAGAATGGCTTACCCCAATTGGACTCTCCTGTGGATTTGTGGCATCGGACAACGCCAGCAATATTGTGTGTGCATTAAATCTGGGCAAATTCCAGCACGTCCCATGTTTTGCACATACCTTGAATTTGGTGGTGCAGAATTATTTAAAAAACGAGAGGGGCGTGCAAGAGATGCTGTCGGTGGCCAGAAGAATTGCGGGACACTTTCGGTGTACAGGCACCACGTACAGAAGACTGGAGCACCACCAAAAACGCATGAACCTGCCCTGCCATCATCTGAAGCAAGAAGTGGTAACGAGGTGGAATTCAACCCTCTATATGCTTCAGAGGTTGGAGGAGCAGCAAAAGGCCATTCAAGCCTATACAACTGAGCACGATATAGGAGGTGGAATGCACCTGTCTCAAGCGCAGTGGAGAATGATTTCAACATTGTGCAAGGTTCTGCAACCTTTTGAACTTGCCACACGTGAAGTCAGTTCAGACACTGCCAGCCTGAGTCAGGTCATTCCCCTCATCAGGCTTTTGCAGAAGAAGCTGGAGACATTGAAGTAGGAGCTAACACAGAGCGATTCCGCTAGGCATGTGGGACTTGTGGATGGAGCCCTTAATTCGCTTAACAAGGATTCACGGGTGGTCAATCTGTTGAAATCAGAGCACTACATTTTGGCCACCGTGCTCGATCCTAGATTTAAAACCTACCTTGGATCTCTCTTTCCGGCAGACACAAGTCTGCTGGGGTTCAAAGAACTGCTGGTGACAAAATTGTCAAGTCAAGCGGAACGCGACCTGTCAACATCTCCTCCTTCACATTCTCCCGCAACTGGGGGTGCGAGGAAAAGGCTCAGAATTCCGAGCCCACCCACTGGCGGTGATGCAGGGCAGTCTGGAGCGACTGCTGATGCTGACATCTGGTCCGGACTGAAGGACCTGACAACGATTACGGACATGTCGTCTACTGTCACTGCATATGATTCTCTCCCAATTGAAAGAATGGTGGAGGATTATATGAGTGACCGCATCCAAGTAGGCACGTCAGACAGTCCGTACTTATACTGGCAGGAAAAAGAGGCAATTTGGAGGCCCTTGCACAAACTGGCTTTATTCTACCTAAGTTGCCCTCCCACAAGTGTGTACTCCGAAAGAGTGTTTAGTGCCGCCACTCACCTTGTCAGCAATCGGCGTACGAGGTTACATCCAGAAAATGTGGAGAAGATGATGTTCATTAAAATGAATTATAATCAATTCCTCCGTGGAGACATTGACCAGCAGCAATTGCCTCCACAAAGTACACAGGGAGCTGAGATGGTGGATTCCAGTGGGGACGAATTGATAATCTGTGAGGAGGGGGATGTACACGGTGATATATCGGAGGATGATGATGAGGTGGACATCTTGCCTCTGTAGAGCCAGTTTGTGCAAGGAGAGATTAATTGCTTCTTTTTTGGTGGGGGTCCAAACCAACCCGTCATTTCAGTCACAGTCGTGTGGCAGACCCTGTCACTGAAATGATGGGTTGGTTAAAGTGTGCATGTCCTGTTTATACAACATAAGGGTGGGTGGGAGGGCCCAAGGACAATTCCATCTTGCACCTCTTTTTTCTTTCATTTTTCTTTGCGTCATGTGCTGTTTGGGGGGTGTTTTTTGGAAGGGCCATCCTGCGTGACACTGCAGTGCCACTCCTAGATGGGCCAGGTGTTTGTGTCGGCCACTAGGGTCGCTTAGCTTACTCACACAGCTACCTCATTGCGCCTCTTTTTTTCTTTGCGTCATGTGCTGTTTGGGGAGTGTTTTTTGGAAGGGCCATCCTGCGTGACACTGCAGTGCCACTCCTAGATGGGCCAGGTGTTTGTGTCGGCCACTAGGGTCGCTTAGCTTACTCACACAGCTACCTCATTGCGCCTCTTTTTTTCTTTGCGCCATGTGCTGTTTGGGGAGTGTTTTTTGGAAGGGCCATCCTGCGTGACACTGCAGTGCCACTCCTAGATGGGCCAGGTGTTTGTGTCGGCCACTAGGGTCGCTTAGCTTACTCACACAGCTACCTCATTGCGCCTCTTTTTTTCTTCTTTGCGTCATGTGCTGTTTGGGGAGTGTTTTTTGGAAGGGCCATCCTGCGTGACACTGCAGTGCCACTGCTAGATGGGCCAGGTGTTTGTGTCGGCCACTTGGGTCGCTTAGCTTAGCCATCCAGCGACCTCGGTGCAAATTTTAGGACTAAAAATAATATTGTGAGGTGTGAGGTGTTCAGAATAGACTGAAAATGAGTGGAAATTATGGTTATTGAGGTTAATAATACTTTGGGATCAAAATGACCCCCAAATTCTATGATTTAAGCTGTTTTTTAGGGTTTTTTGAAAAAAACACCCGAATCCAAAACACACCCGAATCCGACAAAAAAAATTCGGTGAGGTTTTGCCAAAACGCGTTCGAACCCAAAACACGGCCGTGGAACCGAACCCAAAACCAAAACACAAAACCCGAAAAATTTCCGGTGCTCAGCACTAATTAAAATGCCATCCTGTCTGCCACTGCAGTCCCATTCTGTTTCCAAGATGTGCCATGTTGGAAGTTTAAGTGTCACATGTTTGTGCCATCCACTGCTGTCGCTTAGCTTAGTCATCCAGCTACCTCGGTGCAACCTTTTGGCCTAAATTGGATGAAAACAATATTGTGAGCTGTGAGGTGGTCAAAATTTACTGGAAATGAGTAGAAATGTATGTTATTGAGGTTAAAACTACTGTAGGAACAAAAACAGGCCCAAATTATGTGATTTTAGCTGTTTATATGACTGCTACTAGGGATATTTATTAATTGGAAGAACCATCCAATTCATCCATATTAAATATATAAATAAATATGGATAATTAGATTTTATTTGTGGGAAAATATGCCTTTTTGTCTGCGACAACACTAGAGGTGAGCGGGTCCGGTTCTCCAAGAACCAGACCCACCCAAACTTAGCTACTTGAGCTGGTATCCGAGTCTGATTCTGGTTTTCCCGCCTGACTTGGATCCCAAAATGAGGTTAAACGTCGCCCTCCCACTGTCAGATTCTCGCAGGTTTTGGATTCTATAAAGGTCCCAGGCAGGGCCGGATTAAGGGCCACATAGGCCTGGAGCTGAAATTGTCAAGGGCCTATACTGAGAAGGAGAGGATGCTGTGTGGGTGGGTGTGGCCAGAGCCATGTGTACACTACACTATGGGGCAACTTTATTAAGCCTGGTGAAGTGATAAAGTGGAAGGTGATAAAGTGCCAGCCAATCATATCCTAACTAACATGTTACACGCTGGATTTGAAAAATGACAGTTAGGAGCTGATTGGCTGGTGCTTTATCACCGTCCACTTTATCACTTCACCAGGCTTAATAAATCTTCCCCTATGTTTCCCAATGTCTCCCTAAATACATAAACATAGAAAACTGTGATAATTTTGTGAGAAAACTATAAAAACAATTTTAAAACTTATGATTTATGATTGTTTGGCAAGACGTGCTGCTGGTCATCATCCTGCTGCCAGCATGATGGGCCTATTTTTAAGTGGAGGCCTGGAGCTGGAGCTCCATCCGCCCCATTGTTAATCTGGCCATGGTCCCAGGTGATCGGCGCCATTTCACTCCAGCTGTGGAGTTTGTACAGTGCAGACGTGTTTGTGCTGTGTCCGTACAGTGGTGCTGTGTTATCCATTAGAGGTACAATGTTGTCCACCCAGGGGGGTGCTACCGTGTCCTCCAGGGGTGCTCTGTCCGTTTTGGGGGTGCTCTGTCCATCCATCCAGAGGCTCTGCCCCAGTGTTAAAAAAACCTCAAACTATAATATTATAATTTAAAATAAAAATATATATATTTTTTTTGTGCTGTACCAAAGTATACAGTTGTGCTCATAAGTTTACATACCCTGACAGAATTTGTGATTTTCTGGCCATTTGTCAGAGAATATGAATGATAACTCACAAACTTTTCTTTCACTCATGGTTAGTGGTTGGGTGAAGCCATTTATTGTCACACAACTGTATTTACTTTTTTTAAATCATGATGACAACAGAAACTACCCAAATGACCCTGATCAAAAGTTTGCATACCCCAGTTCTTAATACCGTGTATTGCCCCCTTTAACATCAATGACAACTTGAAGTATTTTGTGGTAGTTGTGGATGAGGCTCTTTATTTTCTCAGATGGTAAAGCTGCCCATTCTTCTTGGCAAAAAGCCTCCAGTTCCTGTAAATTCTTGGGCTGTCTTGCATGAACTGCACGTTTGAGATCTCCCCAGAGTGGCTCAATGATATTGAGGTCAGAAGACTGAGATGGCCACTCCAGAACCTTCACTTTATTCTGCTGTAGCCAATGACAGGTCGACTTGGCCTTGTGTTTTGGATCATTGTCATGTTGGAACGTCCAAGTACGTCCCATGCGCAGCTTCCGGGCTGATGAGTGCAAATTTTCCTCCAGTATTTTCTGATAATATGCTGCATTCATCTTGCCATCAATTTTGACCAAGTTTCCAGCGCTTTTATAGCTCACACATCCCCAAAACATCAGCGATTCACCTCCGTGTTTCACAGTAGGAATGGTGTACCTTTCATCATAGGCCTTGTTTACTCCTCTCCAAATGTAACGTTTATGGTTGTGGCCAAAAAGTTAAATTTTGGTCTCATCACTCCAAATTACTTTGTTCCAGAAGTTTTGAGGCTTGTCTCTGTGCTGTTTGGAGTATTGTAAGCTGGATGCTTTGTGGCATTTGCGTAGTAATGGCTTTCTTCTGGCGACTCGACCATGCAGCCCATTTTTCTTCAAATGCCTCCTTATTGGACATCTTGAAACAACCACACCACTTTTTTTCAGAGATTCCTGTATTTCAGCTGAAGTTATTTGTGGATTTTTCTTTGCATCCCGAACAATTTTCCTGGCAGTTGTGGCTGAAATTTTTGTTGGTCTACCTAACCTTGATTTGGTTTCCACAGAATCCCTAATTTTCCACTTCTTAATTACAGTTTGAACACTGCTGATTGGCATTCTCAATTGCTTGGATATCTTTTTATATCCCTTTCCTGTTTTATACAGTTCAATTACCTTTTCCCGCAGATCCTTTGACAATTATTTTGCTTTCACCATGACTCAGAATCCAGACACGTCAGTGCAGCACTGGATGAAAGATGCAAGGGTCTTTCAGGAGTCCAGAAACTCACTGACCTTTTATATATACACACACTGATTACAAGCAAACAGATCACAGGTGAGGATGGTTACCTTCAGTAGCCATTCAAACCTGTTTGTGTCAACTTGTGTGCATGTTATCAGGCCAAAATCTCCAGAGTATGTAAACTTTTGATCAGGGTCATTATGGTAGTTTCTGTTGTCATTATGATTTAAAAAGAGTAAACACAGTTGTTTGACAATAAATGGCCTCACCCAACCACTTACCATGAGTGAAAGAAAAGTTTGTGAGTTATTATTCATATTCTCTGACAAATACCCAGAAAATCAGAAATTCTGCTAGGGTATGTAAACTTATGAGCACAACTGTACATCCAGGGGCTGCTGTGTCCATCCAGGGGTGCTATGTCCATCCATCCAGGGGCTCCACCCCACTGTAAAATTAAACTAAAAAAAGATAAAATGCCTAAAATATAATTATTTAAAAAAAAACTATTTGTTTGTGCTGTACACCAGTGTACTACACAATTTTTATTTTCATAAGTACTGTGACACTGCCGGTCAGCCCGCAGTATAATATTATTTTGTAATCATACATGTGTGTGACACTGCTTATAAAGGTCAACCACAGTGTAATATATTTTATTTCTTACTCATACACGTATTGTGTGACACTGTTGGTGAAAGTGGTACCACAGTAATATATTTTATTTCCTACTCATACACGTATTGTGTGACACTGTTGGTGAAGGTCAACCGCAGTGTTAGATTACTATTTCTGACTCATACACGTATTGTGTGATGCTGTGGGTGAAGGTGGTACGACAGTAATGTATTTTATTTCCTACTCATACACATATTGTGCGACACTGTTGGTGAATTTAAACTGCAGTGTTCGATCACTATCTCTGACTCATACACGTATGTTTTATTTCATACTCGTATACGTAATGTGCGATGAAGGTGGCCCGGGAAGGTTGACCCCGGGATTCTGGCAACAGAATGCCGGTGAGGGGGGCGAGTGCAACTAAGCCCCTTGCGATCTCGCTGCGCTCTCTATGCTTGCCACAGGTTCTGTTCCCACTCTATGGCTGTCGTGGACACCCTTAGAGTGGGAATAGAGCATGTTGGCCGGTATTCCGTGTGGCGGCATTTCTAGGGTTCTGGATCCCGGTGTAGGCATGCTGACCGCCGGGATCCCGAGCACCGGTCAGCTAACTGCATCCCCTACGACAGTATGTATAATGTAATGGCTAGGATTACAGCTCTGAGGTTATAAATTTGATTCCCACCATGGCCCTAACTATGTGGAGTTTGTATATTCTCGCCCTGCTTGCCTGGGTTTCCTCTGGATGCTCCGGTGTGATTTCATCCCACAATTATATGTTTATAATATGTGCATTAGATGGTTCTTAACTGCTGTCAAATTCTAAGGTAACCCTTCTTTCTTTCTTTTACAGCAGAAAGAAGAATGGTGGTCATTCCGAGTTGTTCGCTCGTTGACGATTTTTGCTATGCTGCGGTTTGTTGCTAAATGCGCATGGTACGCAGCGCGCATGCGCTTAGTTATTTAACAAAAAACTTAGCAGTTTTGCTGTTGTTCGTGCGGTGCTTTTCAGTCGCACTGCTGATCGGTGAGTGATTGACAGGAAAGGGGCGTTTCTGGGTGGTAACTGAGCGTTTTCCGGGAGTGTGCTAAAAAACACAGGCATGTCAGGCAAAAACGCAGGAGTGTCTGGAGAAACGGGGGAGTGGTTGGCCGAATGCAGGGCGTGTTTGTGACGTCAAACCAGGAACTAAATGGACTGAGGTGATCGCAATCTAGGAGTAGGTCTGGAGCTACTCAGAAACTGCTTGAAAATATTTAGTAGCAGTTTAGCTAAGATACACTCCCAGAGGGTGGCGGCCTAGCGTTTGCAATGCTGCTAAAAGCGGCTAGCGAGTGAACAACTCGGAATGACCACCAATGTTTGATCATTACCGTCACCAATGCCCTCCTTAACATTTTGAGAATTAAAGAATTAATTTAAATTAACTTACGGATCAATCCTTTCTTCCTTCTGATCTCGTTAATTAATGAAAACATTCTTGGTTACTTTATGGGGCCATACAGTTTATTAAACTGCCATCCTGTCTGCCACTACAGTGTCATTTTATTTCCTAGATGTGCCATGTTTGAAGTTAATCTGCCACATTTGTGCTGTCCACTGCTGTCATTTAGCTTAATCATCCAGCTATAGTACAGTAGCTCGGTGCAATCATTAGGTCTAAAGCGGATGAAAACAATATTGTGAGCTGTGAGGTGTTCAAAATTGACTGGAAATGAGTGGAAATTAATGTTATTGAGGTTAATAATACTGTAGGAACAAAAACAGGCCAAAAAAATCTGTTATTTTAGCTGTTTTTATGATTTCAAAAAGAAAAAAATACAGGTCCAAAACCAAAACTAAGACCCTCAAAAGCGGTTTTGGTAAAACCAAATACAGATCCAAAACACAAATGAGATACAGATTCAAAACCAAACCCGAGAAAATGGCCGGCACACATCTATAGGAAACACCCATTTGCCATAGCAAAATGGCTCCTCACTCTTAAATAAATTAGCCTATGTTTGATATCTAAAGACCACCTTTTAAGTTTGGGTCAGAGCTCATGGGCCAGTGCTTTGTAATTGACCCCAGACAGAAAGTTGCTAGCTGGGCAAGTATAATTTGAACGTACTACATCTGTATGGCTAACACTGTTAGCGTAAACAGTAGTTGCAGTGAAATATAATGATGTATTGGCAAGTTAAGACTACGTGCTATACTACATGCAAAAACAGTTACTCAACTGGTTTTACTGCTTTTATGGGTTTCTCTGTTATGATACATTAATTACAAGCTGTAAAACACTTCTTGTGACGACTGAGCCCTGTGTCACTCAAATGTTTTGCATATACTGTATGAATACATCTAATTGTCAATTACAAACTGTAGCACAAGAGCTGTGTGTAGACCTTTACAATTATACATTTATAATCAAACATTTATACATATAATACCACTGTAAAGGTTGTGTCTGTACGTAGTAATTTTATTTGAGAAATATACTTCTAGGGACTCTTAATGTCTGTTCGTTCCGGCATTACGCAAAAACTATTGGATGAATTCGGATTGCGTTTTCAATATAGCTTACTGACCTGGGGGTAATTCAGATCTGATCACTGAGGTGCATTTTCGCACAGCAGGCGATCAGGTCCAAACTCCGCATGCACCGCAATGCGCAGGCATGTCGTACAGCTACAATGGGCATCGCCGGTCAGCGACTGGATGGTGCGAAGGATCCATTTGCACGGGTGATTGACAGGAAGAGGCTGTTTGTGGGTGTCAACTGACCACTTACAGGGGGTGTCCGGAAAAACGCAGGTGTGTCCAAGCATTTTGAGGGAGGGTGTCTGACGTTAGCCGATAAGCAGGATTCAGTCATGTCCCTGATCAGCAGGATTCGCACTGGAAGAGTAAGTCCTGGGCTGCGCAGAGACTGCACAAACATATTTTTAGCAGCTCTGCTAACACATAGGAACGCACACTTGCACAGCAAAAATACACTACTCCTGTAGGTGGCGACTATGTGATCGCAGGACAGCAAAAATCATAGCCCAGCGATCAGATCTGAATTACCCCCCTAGAAAGAAACTGAGGTATGTATGATCTCGATGTGACATAAGGGAAAGGAGCAATAAAGGAAAACCCAGATGTTTGACACTCAGCGCACTGAAAGTTGGTGTACCGATAATGCTACTGCAGAACTTGACTCCACCCAAGTTATGCAACGGAACCCAACTTAAAGTGACTGCTCTGCAGAGGAACCTAATTAAGACAGAGATTCTAATGGATGTGATGCAAGTTTATTCCCTTATCCTCAATAATTTCCTTTTCAATTCAAGTGCCTACAGTAAGTGTCTGCTTTGCTATGATGCGCCATGACCAGAGTTAATAGAGTACAGCTGCCAGTAAGAAGAGACAGGCATCTTACCAGTGGTTGGGATCCTGGCATTAGTATTCTGACAGCCGGGATTCCGACCGCCAGGATCCTGACTACTTCCCATATAATTGGAAGTGAACAAGCCCGGTTATACGGGGGAAACGCGTCTTCCTACACAATATGGACACAGCATCTTGTGTCTCATAGAAGTGTGCCTTATCGTCCACTGCTATTCAAAAGGATTCTGCTTTCAATACCACTCAGGGACCTGGGTGGTATCGGGTACCTTTATTACCTTTTTTTTGTCACTATTGGATATCATTACTATCTCGTTTACTAACGGGATATATTGTAACAGCATCTGCATACAGGCATTGGTCTTTTCCTGATTCAGGGCTGTCTGTCCTGATTCATACTGAATTGTTTCTTATAGATAGAACTGTGATTACTTTTTACTGTCTGTTTAAGAGGGACTCCTTCTGGCAGGTACCATAACGGGACCTGAATGGTATCAGGCATTACTTACCCCCTCTGCTGTCCGCTGTATTGTACATTAGTGATTGTTAACTAGCCAACCATACCGTATAAATAAGACTTTACTTACCGATAATTCTATTTCTCATAGTCCGTAGTGGATGCTGGGAACTCCGTAAGGACCATGGGGAATAGCGGCTCCGCAGGAGACTGGGCACAAAAAGTAAAAGCTTTAGACTAGCTGGTGTGCACTGGCTCCTCCCCCTATGACCCTCCTCCAAGCCTCAGTTAAGATACTGTGCCCGGACGAGCGTACATAATAAGGAAGGATCTTGAATCCCGGGTAAGACTCATACCAGCCACACCAATCACACCGTACAACTCGTGATCTGAACCCAGTTAACAGTATGATAACCGTAGGAGCCTCTGAAAAGATGGCTTCCAACAATAAACAACCCGATTTGTTTGTAACTATATACAAGTATTGCAGACAATCCGCACTTGGGATGGGCGCCCAGCATCCACTACGGACTATGAGAAATAGAATTATCGGTAAGTAAATTCTTATTTTCTCTGACGTCCTAGTGGATGCTGGGAACTCCGTAAGGACCATGGGGATTATACCAAAGCTCCCAAACGGGCGGGAGAGTGCGGATGACTCTGCAGCACCGAATGAGAGAACTCCAGGTCCTCCTCAGCCAGGGTATCAAATTTGTAGAACTTAGCAAACGTGTTTGCCCCTGACCAAGTAGCTGCTCGGCAAAGTTGTAAAGCCGAGACCCCTCGGGCAGCCGCCCAAGATGAGCCCACCTTCCTTGTGGAATGGGCTTTTACAGATTTTGGCTGTGGCAGGCCTGCCACAGAATGTGCAAGTTGAATTGTACTACAAATCCAACGAGCAATCGTCTGCTTAGAAGCAGGAGCACCCAGCTTGTTGGGTGCATACAGTATAAACAGCGAGTCAGATTTTCTGACTCCAGCCGTCCTGGAAACATATATTTTCAGGGCCCTGACTACGTCCAGCAACTTGGAGTCCTCCAAGTCCCTAGTAGAGATGAGCGGGTTCGGTTCCTCGGAATCCGAACCCGCCCGAACTTCATGTTTTTTTTCACGGGTCCGAGCGACTCGGATCTTCCCGCCTTGCTCGGTTAACCCGAGCGCGCCCGAACGTCATCATGACGCTGTCGGATTCTCGCGAGACTCGGATTCTATATAAGGAGCCGCGCGTCGCCGCCATTTTCACACGTGCATTGAGATTGATAGGGAGAGGACGTGGCTGGCGTCCTCTCCATTTAGATTAGAAGAGAGAGAGTGAGATTGATTTGAGACAGAGACACTTGATTTACTGGAGCTTAGGAGTACTGTAGAGAGTGCAGAGTTTAGTAGTGACTGACCACAGTGACCACCAGACAGTGCAGTTTTATTTAATATAATCCGTTCTCTGCCTGAAAAAAAGATACACAGTGACTCAGTCACATACCATATCTGTGTGCACTGCTCAGCCCAGTGTGCTGCATCATCTATGTATATATCTGACTGTGCTCACACAGCTTATAATTGTGGGGGAGACTGGGGAGCAGTGCCAGTTATAGGTTATAGCAGGAGCCAGGAGTACATATTATTAAAATTAAACAGTGCACACTTTTGCTGCAGGAGTGCCACTGCCAGTGTGACTGACCAGTGACCTGACCACACAGACCACCAGTATAGTTAGTAGTATACTATATTGTGATTGCCTGAAAAAGTTAAACACTCGTCGTGTGACTTGTGTGGTGTTTTTTTTTTTATTCTATAAAAAACTCATTCTGCTGACAGACAGTGTCCAGCAGGTCCGTCATTATATAATATATACCTGTCCGGCTGCAGTAGTGATATATATATATTTTTTATATCATTATTTATCATCCAGTCGCAGCAGACACAGTACGGTAGTTCACGGCTGTAGCTACCTCTGTGTCGGCACTCGGCAGTCCATCCATAATTGTATACCACCTACCCGTGGTTTTTTTTTCTTTCTTCTTTATACATACATACTACATCTCTTTATCAACCAGTCTATATTAGCAGCAGACACAGTACAGTAGTCCACGGCTGTAGCTACCTCTGTGTCGGCACTCGGCAGTCCATCCATAATTGTATACCACCTACCCGTGGTTTTTTTTTATTTCTTCTTTATACATACATACTACATCTCTTTATCAACCAGTCTATATTAGCAGCAGACACAGTACAGTACGGTAGTCCACGGCTGTAGCTACCTCTGTGTCGGCACTCGGCAGTCCGTCCATAATTGTATACCACCTACCCGTGGTTTTTTTTTCTTTCTTCTTTATACATACATACTACATCTCTTTATCAACCAGTCTATATTAGCAGCAGACACAGTACAGTAGTCCACGGCTGTAGCTACCTCTGTGTCGGCACTCGGCAGTCCATCCATAATTGTATACCACCTACCCGTGGTTTTTTTTTCTTTCTTCTTTATACATACATACTACATCTCTTTATCAACCAGTCTATATTAGCAGCAGACACAGTACAGTAGTCCACGGCTGTAGCTACCTCTGTGTCGGCACTCGGCAGTCCATCCATAATTGTATACCACCTACCCGTGGTTTTTTTTCTTTCTTCTTTATACATACATACTACATCTCTTTATCAACCAGTCTATATTAGCAGCAGACACAGTACAGTAGTCCACGGCTGTAGCTACCTCTGTGTCGGCACTCGGCAGTCCATCCATAATTGTATACCACCTACCCGTGGTTTTTTTTTCTTTCTTCTTTATACATACATACTACATCTCTTTATCAACCAGTCTATATTAGCAGCAGACACAGTACAGTAGTCCACGGCTGTAGCTACCTCTGTGTCGGCACTCGGCAGTCCATCCATAATTGTATACCACCTACCCGTGGTTTTTTTTTCTTTCTTCTTTATACATACATACTACATCTCTTTATCAACCAGTCTATATTAGCAGCAGACACAGTACAGTAGTCCACGGCTGTAGCTACCTCTGTGTCGGCACTCGGCAGTCCATCCATAATTGTATACCACCTACCCGTGGTTTTTTTTTCTTTCTTCTTTATACATACATACTACATCTCATTATCATCCAGTCTATATTAGCAGCAGACACAGTACAGTACAATAGTCCACGGCTGTAGCTACCTCTGTGTCGGCACTCGGCAGTCCATCCATAATTGTATACTAGTATCCATCCATCTCCATTGTTTACCTGAGGTGCCTTTTAGTTGTGCCTATTAAAATATGGAGAACAAAAATGTTGAGGTTCCAAAATTAGGGAAAGATCAAGATCCACTTCCACCTCGTGCTGAAGCTGCTGCCACTAGTCATGGCCGAGACGATGAAATGCCAGCAACGTCGTCTGCCAAGGCCGATGCCCAATGTCATAGTACAGAGCATGTCAAATCCAAAACACCAAATATCAGTAAAAAAAGGACTCCAAAACCTAAAATAAAATTGTCGGAGGAGAAGCGTAAACTTGCCAATATGCCATTTACCACACGGAGTGGCAAGGAACGGCTGAGGCCCTGGCCTATGTTCATGGCTAGTGGTTCAGCTTCACATGAGGATGGAAGCACTCAGCCTCTCGCTAGAAAACTGAAAAGACTCAAGCTGGCAAAAGCACCGCAAAGAACTGTGCGTTCTTCGAAATCCCAAATCCACAAGGAGAGTCTAATTGTGTCGGTTGCGATGCCTGACCTTCCCAACACTGGACGTGAAGAGCATGCGCCTTCCACCATTTGCACGCCCCCTGCAAGTGCTGGAAGGAGCACCCGCAGTCCAGTTCCTGATAGTCAGATTGAAGATGTCAGTGTTGAAGTACACCAGGATGAGGAGGATATGGGTGTTGCTGGCGCTGGGGAGGAAATTGACCAGGAGGATTCTGATGGTGAGGTGGTTTGTTTAAGTCAGGCACCCGGGGAGACACCTGTTGTCCGTGGGAGGAATATGGCCGTTGACATGCCTGGTGAAAATACCAAAAAAATCAGCTCTTCGGTGTGGAAGTATTTCACCAGAAATGCGGACAACATTTGTCAAGCCGTGTGTTCCCTTTGTCAAGCTGTAATAAGTAGGGGTAAGGATGTTAACCACCTCGGAACATCCTCCCTTATACGTCACCTGCAGCGCATTCATAATAAGTCAGTGACAAGTTCAAAAACTTTGGGCGACAGCGGAAGCAGTCCACTGACCAGTAAATCCCTTCCTCTTGTAACCAAGCTCACGCAAACCACCCCACCAACTCCCTCAGTGTCAATTTCCTCCTTCCCCAGGAATGCCAATAGTCCTGCAGGCCATGTCACTGGCAATTCTGACGAGTCCTCTCCTGCCTGGGATTCCTCCGATGCATCCTTGCGTGTAACGCCTACTGCTGCTGGCGCTGCTGTTGTTGCTGCTGGGAGTCGATGGTCATCCCAGAGGGGAAGTCGTAAGCCCACTTGTACTACTTCCAGTAAGCAATTGACTGTCCAACAGTCCTTTGCGAGGAAGATGAAATATCACAGCAGTCATCCTGCTGCAAAGCGGATAACTGAGGCCTTGACAACTATGTTGGTGTTAGACGTGCGTCCGGTATCCGCCGTTAGTTCACAGGGAACTAGACAATTTATTGAGGCAGTGTGCCCCCGTTACCAAATACCATCTAGGTTCCACTTCTGTAGGCAGGCGATACCGAGAATGTACACGGACGTCAGAAAAAGACTCACCAGTGTCCTAAAAAATGCAGTTGTACCCAATGTCCACTTAACCACGGACATGTGGACAAGTGGAGCAGGGCAGGGTCAGGACTATATGACTGTGACAGCCCACTGGGTAGATGTATGGACTCCCGCCGCAAGAACAGCAGCGGCGGCACCAGTAGCAGCATCTCGCAAACGCCAACTCTTTCCTAGGCAGGCTACGCTTTGTATCACCGCTTTCCAGAATACGCACACAGCTAAAAACCTCTTACGGCAACTGAGGAAGATCATCGCAGAATGGCTTACCCCAATTGGACTCTCCTGTGGATTTGTGGCATCGGACAACGCCAGCAATATTGTGTGTGCATTAAATATGGGCAAATTCCAGCACGTCCCATGTTTTGCACATACCTTGAATTTGGTGGTGCAGAATTTTTTAAAAAACGACAGGGGCGTGCAAGAGATGCTGTCGGTGGCCAGAAGAATTGCGGGACACTTTCGGCGTACAGGCACCACGTACAGAAGACTGGAGCACCACCAAAAACTACTGAACCTGCCCTGCCATCATCTGAAGCAAGAAGTGGTAACGAGGTGGAATTCAACCCTCTATATGCTTCAGAGGTTGGAGGAGCAGCAAAAGGCCATTCAAGCCTATACAATTGAGCACGATATAGGAGGTGGAATGCACCTGTCTCAAGTGCAGTGGAGAATGATTTCAACGTTGTGCAAGGTTCTGATGCCCTTTGAACTTGCCACACGTGAAGTCAGTTCAGACACTGCCAGCCTGAGTCAGGTCATTCCCCTCATCAGGCTTTTGCAGAAGAAGCTGGAGACATTGAAGGAGGAGCTAACACGGAGCGATTCCGCTAGGCATGTGGGACTTGTGGATGGAGCCCTAAATTCGCTTAACAAGGATTCACGGGTGGTCAATCTGTTGAAATCAGAGCACTACATTTTGGCCACCGTGCTCGATCCTAGATTTAAAACCTACCTTGGATCTCTCTTTCCGGCAGACACAAGTCTGCTGGGGTTGAAAGACCTGCTGGTGAGAAAATTGTCAAGTCAAGCGGAACGCGACCTGTCAACATCTCCTCCTTCACATTCTCCCGCAACTGGGGGTGCGAGGAAAAGGCTCAGAATTCCGAGCCCACCCGCTGGCGGTGATGCAGGGCAGTCTGGAGCGACTGCTGATGCTGACATCTGGTCCGGACTGAAGGACCTGACAACGATTACGGACATGTCGTCTACTGTCACTGCATATGATTCTCTCAACATTGAAAGAATGGTGGAGGATTATATGAGTGACCGCATCCAAGTAGGCACGTCACACAGTCCGTACTTATACTGGCAGGAAAAAGAGGCAATTTGGAGGCCCTTGCACAAACTGGCTTTATTCTACCTAAGTTGCCCTCCCACAAGTGTGTACTCCGAAAGAGTGTTTAGTGCCGCCGCTCACCTTGTCAGCAATCGGCGTACGAGGTTACATCCAGAAAATGTGGAGAAGATGATGTTCA
This sequence comes from Pseudophryne corroboree, assembly GCF_028390025.1. Classification (NCBI taxonomy): domain Eukaryota; kingdom Metazoa; phylum Chordata; class Amphibia; order Anura; family Myobatrachidae; genus Pseudophryne; species Pseudophryne corroboree. The sequence goes on along the minus strand of NC_086445.1, from coordinate 636,571,746 downwards.
TTAAAATGAATTATAATCAATTCCTCCGCGGAGACATTGACCAGCAGCAATTGCCTCCACAAAGTACACAGGGAGCTGAGATGGTGGATTCCAGTGGGGACGAATTGATAATCTGTGAGGAGGGGGATGTACACGGTGATATATCGGAGGATGATGATGAGGTGGACATCTTGCCTCTGTAGAGCCAGTTTGTGCAAGGAGAGATTAATTGCTTCTTTTTTGGGGGGGGGTCCAAACCAACCCGTCATATCAGTCACAGTCGTGTGGCAGACCCTGTCACTGAAATGATGGGTTGGTTAAAGTGTGCATGTCCTGTTTATACAACATAAGGGTGGGTGGGAGGGCCCAAGGACAATTCCATCTTGCACCTCTTTTTTCTTTTCTTTTTCTTTGCGTCATGTGCTGTTTGGGGAGGGTTTTTTGGAAGGGCCATCCTGCGTGACACTGCAGTGCCACTCCTAGATGGGCCCGGTGTTTGTGTCGGCCACTAGGGTCGCTTATCTTACTCACACAGTCAGCTACCTCATTGCGCCTCTTTTTTTCTTTGCGTCATGTGCTGTTTGGGGAGGGTTTTTTGGAAGGGCCATCCTGCGTGACACTGCAGTGCCACTCCTAGATGGGCCCGGTGTTTGTGTCGGCCACTAGGGTCGCTTATCTTACTCACACAGTCAGCTACCTCATTGCGCCTCTTTTTTTCTTTGCGTCATGTGCTGTTTGGGGAGGGTTTTTTGGAAGGGCCATCCTGCGTGACACTGCAGTGCCACTCCTAGATGGGCCCGGTGTTTGTGTCGGCCACTAGGGTCGCTTATCTTACTCACACAGTCAGCTACCTCATTGTGCCTCTTTTTTTCTTTGCGTCATGTGCTGTTTGGGGAGGGTTTTTTGGAAGGGACATCCTGCGTGACACTGCAGTGCCACTCCTAGATGGGCCCGGTGTTTGTGTCGGCCACTAGGGTCGCTTATCTTACTCACACAGCTACCTCATTGCGCCTCCTTTTTTCTTTGCGTCATGTGCTGTTTGGGGAGGGTTTTTTGGAAGGGACATCCTGCGTGACACTGCAGTGCCACTCCTAGATGGGCCCGGTGTTTGTGTCGGCCACTAGGGTCGCTTATCTTACTCACACAGCGACCTCGGTGCAAATTTTAGGACTAAAAATAATATTGTGAGGTGTGAGGTATTCAGAATAGACTGAAAATGAGTGTAAATTATGGTTTTTGAGGTTAATAATACTTTGGGATCAAAATGACCCCCAAATTCTATGATTTAAGCTGTTTTTTAGGGTTTTTTGAAAAAAACACCCGAATCCAAAACACACCCGAATCCGACAAAAAAAATTCGGTGAGGTTTTGCCAAAACGCGGTCGAACCCAAAACACGGCCGCGGAACCGAACCCAAAACCAAAACACAAAACCCGAAAAATTTCCGGCGCTCATCTCTAGTCCCTAGTAGCCACAGGTACCACAATAGGTTGATTCATGTGAAACGCTGAAACCACCTTAGGGAGAAATTGAGGACGAGTCCTCAATTCCGCCCTATCCGAATGAAAAATCAGTTAAGGGCTTTTATAGGATAAAGCCGCCAATTCTGATACGCGCCTGGCTGAAGCCAGAGCCAACAGCATTACCACTTTCCATGTGAGATATTTCAAATCCACTGTGGCAAGTGGTTCAAACCAATGTGAGTTTAGGAACCCTAAAACTACATTGAGATCCCAAGGTGCCACTGGGGCACAAAAGGAGGCTGTATATGCAGTACCCCTTTGACAAACGTCTGAACTTCAGGCAGTGAAGCCAGTTCTTTCTGGAAGAAGATCGACAGGGCCGAAATTTGAACCTTAATGGATCCTAATTTTAGGCCCATAGACAATCCTGCTTGCAGGAAATGTAGGAAACGACCCAGTTGAAATTCCTCCGTAGGGGCCTTCTTGGCCTCACACCACGCAACATATTTTCGCCAAATGCGATGATAATGTTTTGCAGTTACATCCTTCCTGGCCTTGATCAGGGTAGGGATGACTTCATCTGGAATGCCTTTTTCCTTCAGGATCCGGCGTTCAACCGCCATGCCGTCAAACGCAGCCGCGGTAAGTCTTGGAACAGACAAGGTCCCTGCTGGAGCAGGTCCTTCCTGAGAGGTAGAGGCCACGGGTCCTCCGTGAGCATCTCTTGCAGTTCCGGGTACCAAGTTCTTCTTGGCCAATCCGGAGCTACGAGTATCGTTCTTACTCCTCTCCTTCTCTGTCCAGTTTCTTGTTGAGACGGGACGCCATCATGTCCACCTTTGGTTTTTCCCAACGGTTTACAATCACTTGGAAGACTTCTGGATGAAGTCCCCACTCCCCCGGGTGGAGGTCGTGTCTGCTGAGGAAGTCTGCTTCCCAGTTGTCCACCCCCGGAATGAACACTGCTGACAGTGCTATCACATGATTTTCCGCCCAGCGGAGAATCCTTGCAGCTTCTGCCATTGCCCTCCTGCTTCTTGTGCCGCCCTGTCTGTTTACGTGGGCGACAGCCGTGATGTTGTCCGACTGGATCAATACCGGTTGACCCTGAAGCAGAGGCCTTGCTTGACTTAGGGCATTGTAAATGGCCCTTAGCTCTAGGATATTTATGTGAAGAGACGTTTCCATGCTTGACCACAAGCCCTGGAAATTTCTTCCCTGTGTGACTGCTCCCCAGCCTCTCAGGCTGGCATCCGTGGTTACCAGCATCCAATCCTGAATGCCGAATCTGCGGCCCTCGAGAAGATGAGCCTTCTGTAACCACCACAGGAGAGATACCCTTGTCCTTGGAGATAGGGTTATCCGCTGATGCATCTGAAGATGCGATCCGGACCATTTGTCCAGCAGATCCCACTGAAAAGTTCTTGCATGGAATCTTCCGAATGGAATCGCTTCGTAAGAAGACACCATTTTTCCCAGGACTTTCGTGCACTGATGCACTGACACTTGTCCTGGTTTTAGGAGGTTCCTGACTAACTCGGATAACTCCCTGGCCTTCTCCTCCGGGAGAAACACCTTTTTCTGGACTGTGTCCAGAATCATCCCTAGGAACAGTAGACGTGTTGTTGGAATCGGCTGTGATTTTGGGATATTTAGAATCCACCCGTGCTGACGTAGCACTACCTGAGATAGTGCTACTCCGACCTCTAACTGTTCCCTGGACCTTGCCCTTATCAGGAGATCGTCCAAGTAAGGGATAATTAATACGCCTTTTCTTCGAAGAAGAATCATCATTTCGGCCATTACCTTGGTAAAGACCCGTGGTGCCGTGGACAATCCAAACGGCAGCGTCTGAAACTGATAATGACAGTTTTGTATCACAAACCTGAGGTACCCTTGGTGAGAAGGGTAAATTGGGACATGGAGATAAGCATCCTTGATGTCTAGAGATACCATATAGTCCCCTTCTTCCAGGTTCGCTATCACTGCTCTGAGTGACTCCATCTTGAATTTGAACCTTTTTATGTAAGTGTTCAAAGATTTTAGATTTAAAATTGGTCTCACCGAGCTGTCCGGCTTCGGTACCACAAACAGCGTGGAATAATACCCCTGTCCCTGTTGTAGGAGGGGTACCTTGATTATCACCTGCTGGGAATACAGCTTGTGAATAGCTTCCAATACTGCCTCCCTGTCGGAGGGAGACGTTGGTAGAGCAGACTTCAGGAACCGGCGAGGGGGAGACGTCTCGAATTCCAATTTGTACCCCTGTGATACTACCTGCAGGATCCAGGGGTCCACTTGCGAGTGAGCCCACTGCGCGCTGAAATTCTTGAGACGGCCCCCCACCGTGCCCGAGTCTTCTTGCAGAGCCCCAGCGTCATGCTGAGGACTTGGCAGAAGCGGGGGAGGGCTTCTGCTCTTGGGAAGAGGCTGCATGGTGCAGTCTTTTTCCCCTTCCTCTGCCCCGAGGCAGGAATGAGCGGCCTTTTTCCCTCTTGCCCTTATAGGGACGAAAGGACTGGGTTTGAAAAGACGGTGTCTTTTTCTGCTGAGAGGTGACCTGGGGTAAAAAGGTGGATTTTCCAGCCGTTGCCGTGGCCACCAGGTCCGATAGACCGACCCCAAATAACTCCTCCCCTTTATACGGCAATACTTCCATATGCCGTTTGGAATCCGCATCACCTGACCACTGTCGCGTCCATAACGTTCTTCTGGCAGAAATGGACATCGCACTTACTCTAGATGCCAGGGTGCAAATATCCCTCTGTGCATCTCGCATATATAGTAATGCATCCTTTAAATGCTCTATAGTTAATAATATACTGTCCCTATCCAGGGTATCAATATTTTCAGTCAGGGAATCCGACCAAGCCACTCCAGCGCTGCACATCCAGGCTGAGGCGATCGCTGGTCGCAGTATAACACCGGTATGTGTGTATATACCTTTTAAGATATTTTCCAGCCTTCTATCAGCTGGTTCCTTGAGAGCGGCCGTATCAGGAGACGGTAACGCCACTTGTTTTGATAAGCGTGTGAGCGCCTTATCTACCCTAGGGGGTGTTTCCCAACGTGCCCTAACCTCTGGCGGGAAAGGGTATAGTGCCAATAATTTATTAGAAATCAGCAGTTTTTTATCGGGGGAAACCCACGCTTTATCACACACCTCATTTAATTCATCTGACTCAGGAAAAACCACTGGTAGTTTTTTCACACCCCACATAATACCCTTTTTTGTGGTACTTGTAGTGTCAGAAATGTTCAATGCCTCTTTCATTGCCGTGATCATGTAACGTGTGGCCCTACTGGACATTACGTTTGTCTCGTCACCGTCGACACTGGATTCAGTATCCGTGTCAGGGTCTGTGTCGACCATCTGAGGTAACGGGCGTTTTAGCGCCCCTGACGGTGTCTGAGACGCCTGAACAGGCACTAACTGATTTGTCGGCTGTCTCATGTCGTCAACAGTTTTTTGCAAAGTGCTGACATTGTCACGTAATTCTTTAATTACTACCATCCAGTCAGGTGTCGACTCCCTAGGGGGTGACATCACTAACACAGGCAATTGCTCTGCTTCCACATCATTTTCCTCCTCATACATGTCGACACAATCGTACCGACACACAGCACACACACAGGGAATGCTCTGATAGAGGACAGGACCCCACTAGCCCTTTGGGGAGACAGAGGGAGAGTTTGCCAGCACACACCAGAGCGCTATATATATACAGGGATAACCTTATATAAGTGTTACTCCCTGTTATAGCTGCTGTATTTATATATTAGCTGCCAATAGTGCCCCCCTCTCTGTTTTACCCTGTTTCTGTAGTGCAGGACTGCAGGGGAGAGTCAGGGAGCCGTCCTTCCAGCGGAGCTGTGAAAGAAAATGGCGCTTGTGTGCTGAGGAGAAAGGCTCCGCCCCCTTCACGGCGGCCTTTTCTCCCGCTTTTTTCAGGAAACTGGCAGGGGATAAATGCATCCATATAGCCCAGGAGCTATATGTGATACATTTTTTTTAGCCATATAAGGTTTTTATATCGATTTTATTGCGTCTCAGGGCGCTCCCCCACAGCGCCCTGCACCCTCAGTGACCGGAGTGTGAAGTGTGCTGAGAGCAATGGCGCACAGCTGCAGTGCTGTGCGCTACCTTATTTGAAGACAGGAACGTCTTCTGCCGCCGCTTTCTCCGGACCTCTTCGCTCTTCTGGCTCTGTAAGGGGGCCGGCGGCGCGGCTCCGGGACCCATCCAGGTTGAACCTGTGATCGTCCCTCTGGAGCTAATGTCCAGTAGCCAAGAAGCCCAATCCACTCTGCAGTCAGGTGAGTTCGCTTCTTCTCCCCTTAGTCCCACGATGCAGTGAGCCTGTTGCCAGCAGGACTCACTGAAAATAAAAAACCTATTTAAACTTTTACTTCTAAGCAGCTCAGGAGAGCCACCTAGCTTGCACCCTTCTCGTTCGGGCACAAAAATCTAACTGAGGCTTGGAGGAGGGTCATAGGGGGAGGAGCCAGTGCACACCAGCTAGTCTAAAGCTTTTACTTTTTGTGCCCAGTCTCCTGCGGAGCCGCTATTCCCCATGGTCCTTACGGAGTTCCCAGCATCCACTAGGACGTCAGAGAAAAGGGAATTACTGCAGCAGCATTACCAATTCAGATACAAATCTTCCTTCGATTCAGGTATTCTGGTATTAATTAGGCTGCATATTGGCAATACCGCAGTAATCATTTTTTAGGGAATACATACTAACCAGTATACACACCCCAAAGGGGGCACTATTTGGTATCTGTATATTTCTTATTAAGTATGATATTCCCTTGTCGAGTGTACACAGTCAAGTGATATAAGCTTATTACTCACTGGATATTTTCTCAATGTGACAACAGACAAGTATTGCAATAATTACCTTGAATATCTCAATGATACCATATGTACTGGCCTATCTAACCTACTTATGTAGACTCAGCTATACCTAAGACTCAGGTACTATCTCCTTTCCTACCTGTGGACTCTCATCCACGATTCAGGGGAATCCCTGTCTAACGTGGACAGCAGATCCACACTTCACAATCTGGTATTCACCCCACTCATTCTTTCTCTCAGTATTATCTGAGACTATACCCCCTTTTTTAGGTGCACTCTCATTAGTGTACAGGACAGTGTTCTATGTACCATCATACCACATCGCCTATGCCCAATCTCGTCTGATCTTGGAAGCCAAACGGTGTGGGCCTGGTCAGTACCTGGAAGGGTGATCCCCAGGGAATACTATGTGTGGTAGCTTAACACTCATCAAACTCCTGATTTTACACTAACAGCAGGATCACCACTGTCTCTTCCTTCCTACTGGATATTTTTGTACCAGGAGTCTCAGGACTATACTTTGCTTATTTTACTGGATAATAGGCCATTACAATTACATTCTATAGGGTACCCAGAGAAATACATAGTTACTATGAGGACGATAAATTTACATTAAGGCTTTTTCAATTGTGATTGTAACCCATTGGGGTTCCATTAAACACAAGCACTGCTTGAGCTGGTGAGATGGGATAACACTGCAGTACTGAAAGCGTCTGCAGCTTATCATTTAACCTACCATAATTGTAGTACACCAGAACATATCCAATTTTTTCAAGTCAATTATATTTAAATACTAACTATTTTTATATAATGAGGAATACTGTTTTCTTTTATGTACTGAATGTAATAAAAGTTACATTTTAATTCACGAGACATTATACACTATCACTATTAAACCACTTAACTGGCATGGTCAGATTTCATGCAACTGCGCAGTCCCACCCTGTCTTCCCCCCTCCCCCATTTTTGACGAGGAGATCTGTTCTGCAGATGTGCATAATATAATGTTTAAATATTGTAAAAAATACTTTTTCAACTTTATTAAATAAAATAAATTTTAAAAAACAATGTTGTTAACGCTTTTGAAGGGAAAAATCGTCAGCAAAGTGGTTAAACTACTAAAGAGTGCGCCCACACAAGAATCTTCTTTTTCTTTTTTGTTTTCTTGCTTACATCCGATATCTGGATTAATAATGGGAAAAATGGGACTGGGGCTCCTGGCCTCCATATAGCATTAGCTCCTCAACTGGGCTTATTTAATAATGGTGCAGTTAGAGGCACAGCCCTAGGTTGCCCCGCTGAAATATTTCTATGAGTACCAGTGACTTTATTTAAAACTAGCTGTTCTAGCCGTTCTTCGCATGGGAGTTTCTAATTTTAACGGTTGCAAATATAAATGAGTGTTAAACATTTTGTAAATCCATAGAGATATTAATTTGAGACATCTTAATCTAAGTAAATATTAATCCATGGTTCTTGGCATTACCCGAGGAGCACCCATAGCAGATACGGTAAAAAGTGACAGGACCATTTTTTTAGTTTATTAAATTCTACACATGGAGATGTAATCCATATTTTGTTCTGATTGGCCGTTTGGGCGTTATCAATCACACAACGTAAGCCACACATCGGTAATGATGTCATTATGGCAACCCCCCCTTTTGATCCACTTAGAGGAGGTTTATTAAAATTCTAATTACGTAGTTTTCCTATTTCCCACCTGAAGAATACCTATTTTAAATTTCATCTTCCCAACATATCGGAAAGTAAGAGAATTGGTGATCAGTCAGTCAGTCAGTCAGTCAGTCAGTCAGTTAGTGAGACAACATTTGTATTTTACAAGTTTACTAGTTTACAGGGACAAAAAACGATGTGCATACAGGCTTAGGTCTGAATTAGCCCTATTGTTTCAAGCATTCCCTCAGAGGAGCTAACAATCTAATCAATCTGTCACACAAATACCCAAGTGTTAACTATCAAGTATAGGATTGTTCTGTGTTTATTTAATTCTTGACTTTCCATAATTCATGTAACATTACATTTTCGAGACAGCCAAGTCAATAAACCTGCAGATGGACGTGAAAGCTGTAATAGCTACTAGGAGGGAACACAGTCTATCAATATGCTCATCAGTTAGACCTCCTTTGTTTTTTAAACTCTTTTGCTCTCTCATTGTTATTATTTTGTTCCCCCTATCCATTATTGTCATCTATTGTATACAGTATGTCCTATCCATCCCCCTTCTGTTTCCCTCTTCCATCTTTTTCACCTCCGTTACCATCATTGCTCCTTATTATCACCAAAATCTTAATTCCAGGGAGAGTTAGCAGTCTAGAATGCACATGCTCCGCAGGCCATGCTTTCACCATTTGGAACATATTTTCCAGGCTTCACTTTCCTTACATACTGCATGAACTACAGCAGGGCTGGCCAAACCGGTCCTCGAGATCTACCAACAGTTCACATTTTCCAGGCCACCTAGCTGGTGCACAGGTGTAGTCATTACTAATTAAGATGTGCTGGAATTCATTCCTACCTGACAATTCTACAGATCTCCAGGAGGCCTGGAAAACATGAACTGTTGGTAGATCTCGAGGACCGGTTTGGCCAGCCCTAAACTATAGGGAATATAGGAGGGAGATATTCTGTAGGTGGTTAGAGGGAGACCCGTTCTACAGTATGTATGTTCTATGGGTCACTGACCATGCCACCTTGTACCCCATTTTCTATCATTTTGCACTTTTTCACCCTGAAAATGAAATGTCATTATTGGCCAATTCAAAATAATTAAAATCTTCTAATTGCCTAATTAGTCATTCTGGGAGGTGTCCCAGGGGTCAGAACCAAATCTTAAATTTTTTTTACTTAAAATAGGGATTTTTCCCAAGTTGATCACCCGCTCAGAGTTGGTGAATTGAAATTCACTATAAAATTACCACAAATCTGTTTTCACGGACAATTGAACAAACACTTTTGTGAATTTACTGCAATTCGTTTTTTTTCCTCAAAAACGCATTTTTGGGGCAAATTGAATTTGGCCCTAAGTGGCTAAACATTCAAGCTTCAACATACCCATAACTGCCAAGGCATGCTGGCATCTGAGAAATCAAGAGTGCTTCCATGAGATTGTATCCGGAGCACACCGGCACATTTAGGAGAAATGCAGTAAAAAAATAAATAAATACAAAATACCTAATTACAAGTTTTTTCCATTGGAAATAAGCATTCACCCACACAAAACCATTTTCTGAAATGTATTTCTCATTTGAGTCTCAGGGAGCGAAGGGAGGGTACTCTTTAGTCTATGTAGGCATACACAGATTGGCAGAATAGCAAACACTGGAATGACAATAATTGCTCCTTATGGAGTACAGGTATTATGAGAATTACTAAGAAATGACATATCACTTCTAATTATAGTGTAGGGATTTCCCACAGATTGTGATCAAAGCATGGAGATTCCCTGCGTTATACATTGAAGTGATACATCACTAGAAACAATTTACAACATACTGTATGCCGTAGACATCTTAAGGTTCTTGCAGCTCTTAATATAAAACAAATTCGTATTTGTTACAGATACAGTTTATACCTATGTTTTTGATGGAAATTGCATCCAAATCTTCATGAGTCCCATACTTTCCATTTTTACAATGATTCAAATAATGGTGAAAGCAGTGGAGGAAATAAAAGAGTGAGAATCAAGACAATGCAACATATAAAATGCTAACAACATCCCATATCCACAACTGCAACGCACAGTGAGTTGGATACTAAATTAGCACTGATGCTCTGCAACAGCTGCGTAACTAGGGGTGGTCAAATGGGGCATGTGCGGAGGGGACACTGTAATGGAGGCTTTCAACAGGTACCTGGTTGTCTCCTGAACAGGGGCGGATCAAGAAGAGGGTCTTACATCATAGGCACTTCAGGATGCAAGACAGTGCCATCCTGCACAAGAACCAATCACCTTGCGATCGCCGTTGCGATCGCGTTCTTTGTAAGGTCCCACGCTGCCCGGCGTTTCCCATCGCCAGGCAGCGGCATGCTTGCACATTGCGGTCGTGGCACATGTGCAGTTCAGACCCAATTGCACCGCTGTGAACAACTGCAGCGTGCGATTGGGTCGGAATCACCCCCATTGTACTGAAAGATTGCAGACTGGTTATAGTTCTTCCCCACATGAGTTTGCAACTAAAGAAAATAAAAAGTACAATGTAAATAAAGCCAACAATTTTGTGCATTAAAGGTTGATATTAGCTTGCAAACTACTAATTGAATTGAATGTGTTGGAGGTGCTTCCAGGAATCAAAAGTATAATGAAGAGTAAACATTATGTTTTCATGACCGCAGAGCACCTTTCTTTTTTTTTTCTTCTTTTTTGGGGGGGGGGGGGGGGGGGGACGACGACACTCTATTGTGTGATGTATTTATTCAAATGTAACTTCTAATGACATTATATTAAAATATTATAACCAGTCTACATAAGTAGACTCGCTTATTACAAAACATTTTTTTTTCTTTAAAACCTAATCTATACATATAAATGCAAAAGCCTTCACTAACTCACTGACTGACTGACTCATCACTAATTCTCCTACTTCCCGATATGTTAGGAAGCTGAAATTTAACATAGATATTCTTCAGGTGGGAAATAGAAAACAACGTAATTAGAATTAACCCCTTAGGGGATGAAAAGGGGGTTGAAATAATGACGTAATTACCGATGCTTGGCTTGCGTTGCGTGAACGATAATGCCCAAACGGACAATTGTTTCAAAATATGGATTGCACCTCCAATGTGTAGAAGTTAATAAACTACAAAAATGGTCTTTAAGGGGCACTAATGTAAGGATTGTGCCTTGAAAATGATTGCAGCTTTACAAATACCTTTGAGATCGCCCGGCATCGTGCACTGCCGGCAAACTCTGACCTTATTACGTATGGCCCTCTGTCTAACTTAGTACAAAAATTAGTACCACACAAGTGTTTTAGAGTTCACCTTATATAGGTTCATAGGATGACAATAAAGTCCAGAAAACAGCCTCAATGCTGAACTCAAATATAACCTGAAATAACATTTCTGATAAGAAATATGATAGGTCACTTCTGTACAAGAGTCAATGTCACATAAGCAGTGCTTAAAGTGGTCCTAAAGAAGTTGTGGAATGCACCCCCCCCCCCCCCCCTACCCTGGTGCTTATTTAATAAAGGGACTGTGCGTGGCCTAGACGCGCTTCTCAAAAAAAGGGGAATGGTCTCAAAAAGGGAAGTGATCTCAAAAAGAGAGGGGTTATGGTCACATTATATTCAAATTATACTGCACAGTAGCACAATCTTATTCCCATTACACGTAATAGTGTCCCTTATTCATGTTATGACACACAGTAGTTCACCCTTATACACAATGCCCACAGCAGTAGTGCCACTTATGCAATGCCCACTGTAGTGGTAGTGCCCTTATGCAGAGCACACAGTGGTAGTGCCCTTATGCAGAGCCCATAGTAGTGGTGCCCCTTATGCAGTGCCCCCCAGTAGTAATGCCCCTTATGCCCCCAGGAGTGATGTCCCTTATGCATTGGCCCCTATGCAATGTCCCCATTAGTAGTGCCCCTAGTGGAAATGGCCCCTGTAGTATTTCCCCTAGTAGTAATGCCCCCATTAGTAATATCTCCGGTAGTAGTGCCCCTTACACACAAAAAAACTACAATACTTATCTTAAGCACCACTCCTGTGTCTGACCACTGCCATCCATCTGGCCGTCCACTCCTCTGAGCTATGGGAGAGACGTCATGGGTTAGGTGGGCCGAAGGAGGCCCACTTTAAACCTGCACATAAGTATCATTTCTCCTGTGAGTAATTGTGATGACAATGAGTATTGAGAAGATAATGCTGTGAGCGGGTGAAGACACCTGAAGTGCCAGGAGCCGGATTCACAGCATCAAGTTGGATGGAGGTGCAGTGAGCAAACAATGAGAGAGGATAAGGGAGGAGGTGAAGCAGTGCCACAGGAGAGGGCTCCCACAGATAAGTATTAGCTTTCCTACTTTATTGTGTGATTTTTTTTGTCTTCTTTTCTCTCCCTTTATCCTTGATTAAATTAGCATTTACTGTTCTGTTGAAAATATTGTTTCTCTTCATAGCTAGGCCATAGTACAGTATCGTATTGCATAGATTGTATTGTTTGTATTGTTTTTCGGAAGGTAACAGGAAGTTAGAGTTGTCAAACAAATGGGCGGGGCCGTGATTGAGAATCTCAGTGCATGTTGTGCAAGATGTATGCACACCTTGAGCAACCATCCCGGTGTGAATACATCTGCGCAAAGTGTGTGCGAACGGTTGCCCTGGAAGCCCAGGTAACTGATCTATAGCAAACCGTTACAAGACTAAGGGATATTCACAATCTCGAGCAAAGCTTAGATAGAACGGTGGAGGAGTTGCAGGGGGCAACACTGGTAGAGGAGGGCAGGACAATTAGGTAATCAGCTTGGTCACGGTTAGAAGGAAGAAAAAGAGGGGGGGCAGGACATCTTTGAACTGCCAAACCCCAATAAATTAGTCAGATTGGACGAAGATAGATGGCAGTAAGGAAATGACGGAGCTAGAGGATACCGTTCCCTCTAGCAACCAGAGGAGCGGCCCCTCCGATGCAAAGGGGACATGAGAAAGCGAGGTACCTAGTCAGATTGTGGTGGTAGGGGATCCTATTATCAGTAAAACAGACAGGGCAATCTGCTACCGGGACCGCGATCACCATAAAGTCTGTTGTCTCCCGGGTGCTCGGGTATGACACATTGCGGACTGGGTAGAAAGATTGTTGGGAGGGTCTGGGAATGATCTGGTGATCTTGGTTGGCACTAACGACAAAGTTAGTGGTAGGTATCTTGTCCTTAAGAAAGATTATAGGGACTTAGGCCAGAAATTAAAGGCAAGGACATCTAGGGTAATATTCTCCAAAATAATACCTGTGCCACGCGCTAGCCCAGGGAGACAGAGGGAGATTAGGAAGGTAAATTTGTGGCTAAGAGACTGGTGTAGGAAAGAGGGGTTTGTGTTCCTGGAAAACTGGGTGGACTTCTCGGTCAGGCGCCATATTTTTTGTCATGGTGGATTGCACCTGAATGAGGAAGGGACAGCAGTACTGGGGGTAAGGATGGTTAGAAGGTTGGAGGAGATTTTAAACTAGGTGTCAGGGGGGGGAAGGGGGGAGTTTAGCTAGAAACTACGGGTCAAGCAGTGAAAATAGAAACGATGGAGGTAGTGAACTAATTGGGGGTGGAGAAGGGGGGAGGGAAAGAGCAGGCGGCAAGGGTATTAACGAGGTTATTACCAAGGGTATTGCAAAAACACTAGCTAATGATGATTGCAGGTCATCAATACGCATATAGAAAATGATGTCACTAGCATAAAATGAATACTTACCTTAAATGTTTGTATGTAAACGCTAGAAGCCTTACAGGGAAAGAGGGGGAACTGAAAGTCCTTGCAGCAAACAAACAGTATGATAATATAGGTATTACTGAAACGTTGCGGGATGAATCTCATCATTGGAAAGTCAATCTGGAGGGATAAATGCTGTTCAGGAGAGAGAGAATAAATAAACGGGGTGGAGGGGTATGTCTTTACGTAAAGCCATTTTTAAAAACTGAAATATGGGAAGATATTCACAAGGGGACTGCAAATACTGTTGAGACTTTATGGGCAGAATTTGCATGCGGGGGAAAGGGAACAAAGAAGATAGTATTAGGGCTATGCTACAAGCCACCTGTTATTGATGTGTCTGATGAGTAATTGTTACTGAATCAAATTGAAAAAGCGTCAGGATTTGGTGAAGTAATAGTGATGGGAGATTTTAATTATCTGGAGATTAACTGGAAAAATTATTCATGTGAAACTGCTATGGGTAATAGGTTTTTAAACACAGTAAATGGTTACTACTTACCATAACTAATCGAGGAACCAACTAGGCACAATGCGATCTTAGACCTGGTATTAACAAACAATGGGGAATTTATATCAAATATTATAGTAGGGGAGCCCATGGGTAACAGTGATCACAATATGGTCAGATTCAATATCAGTTTTCATAAGCAGCCCTATATAGGCTCAACTAGGACTCTAAATTTTAGCAAAGCCAACTTTGATTTGATTCAGGAAGCTTTAAGCGACATTGAATGGAAAATTTTAGTTCAAGGAAAAAATGCTGCGAAGAAATGGGATGTATTTAAAATGCTGCTCGATAACTATACTCGTAAATATTCCCATGGGCAGTAAATAAAGGAGTAATAATTGCAAACCAATGTGGCTTAACAAAAAAAAATAAGGAACTAATGGGCAAAAAAAGGAGAGCATTCAAAAAATACAAATCAGATGGGAATATGGAGTCATTCAAGAATTATAAGGTTTGTAACAAAATATGCAGAAAAGAAATAAGGGTGGCTAAAGTAGAAACGGAAAAGCTAATAGCAAGGGAAAGCAAATCAAACCCCAAAATGTTTTTTTAAATACATCAGCAGCAAAAGATTTAAGAAGGAGAGCATAGGCCCTTTAAAGGACAAGCTGAGCATCTTAATCAAAAATTATAATGACATAGCGGAAAAATTTAATTAGTTTTTCTCATCTGTATTCACAAGAGAGGAGAAGATGCCAGGATAGCACATAACCTCAGCAATGATAATGTCCCACTGCTAAGTGCTTTTTTAAGTGAGGAAGTAGTCAGTGACCGATTAAAAAAAACCATTAAGATTATAAGTCACCTGGTCCAGATGGAATTCACCCAAGGGTTCTCAGGGAGCTACACTCTGAACTAGCAAGACCACTATTTTTGATCTTCAATGACTCACTTACATCAGGTATGGTTCCCAAAGACTGGCGTATAGCAGAAGTTGTGCCGATATTCAAAAAGGGAAGTAAACATGATATGGGTAGTTATAGACCAGTAAGTCTTAAATCTATAGTGGGAAAAATACTGAAAGGAATTTTAAGGGATAGTATACAGAAGTTCCTTGAAGCCAATAAGGTAATTAATAGGCAGTCAATCTAGAGGGATATACGCTGTTCAGGAGAGATAGAATAAATAAATGGGGTGGAGGGGAATGTCTTTACGTAAAGCCATTTTTAAAAACTGAAATACGGGAAGATATTCACGAGGGGACTGCAAATACTGTTGAGACTTTATGGGTAGAATTTGCATTCGGGGGAAAGGGAACAAAGAAGATAGTATTAGAGTTATGCTACAAGCCACCTGTTATTAATGTGTCTGATGATTAATTGTTACTGAATCAAACTGAAAAAGCATCAAGATTTGGTGAAGTAATAGTGATGGGAGATTTTAATTATCTGGAGATTAACTGGAAAAATTATTCATGTGACACTGCTATGGGTAATAGGTTTTTAAACACAGTAAATGATCACTACTTACTTTAACTAATCGAGGAACCAACTAGGCACAATGCGATCTTAGACCTGTTCTTAACAAACAATGGAGAAGTGATATCAAATATTACAGTAGGGGAGCCCATAGGAAACAGCGACCACAATATGGTCACATTCAATATCAGTTTTCATAAGCTGTCCTATATAGGCCCAACTAGGACTCTAAACTTTAGCAAAGCCAACTTTGACATGATGAAGAAAGCTTAAGGGACACTGAATGGTAAATTTTGTTTCAAGGAAAAAATACTGCAGAGAAATGGGAGGTATTAAAAATGCTGCTCAATAATTATACTCGTAAATTTATTACCATGGGCAGCAAACAAAAGAGTAATAATTCCAAACCAATGTGGCTTAACAAAAAGATTAAGGAACTAATAGGCAAAAAGAGGCAAGCATTCAAAAAATATAAATCAGACATGAAAGCGAATTCCAGTACTATAAGGAATGTAACAAAATATGCAAAATAATAATAATAATAATACTACAGGGAAAGAGGGGGAATTGAAAGTCCTTGCAGCAAACAAACAATATGATAAAATAGGCATTACTGAAACTTTGCGGGATGAATCTCATGATTGGAAAGTCAATCTGGAGGTATATACGCTGTTCAGGAGAGATAGAATGAATAAACGGGGTGGAGGGGTATGTCTTTACATAAAGCCATTTTTAAAAACTGAAATATGGGAAGATATTCACAAGGGGACTGCAAATACTGTTGAGACTTTATGGGCAGAATTTGCATGTGGGGGAAAGGGAACAAAGAAGATAGTATTAGGGCTATGCTACAAGCCACCTGTTATTGATGTGTCTGATGAGTAATTGTTAATGATTCAAATTGAAAAAGCATCAGGATTTTGTGAAATAATAGTGATAGGAGATTTTAATTATCCAGAGATTACCGTATATACTCGAGTATAAGTCGACCCGAATATAAGCCGAGGCACCTAATTCTACCACAAAAACCTGGTAAAACTTATTGACTCGAGTATAAGCCTAGGGTGGGAAATGCAGCTCTAGCCGTACACAGCCCTCAGTGCCAGATATGCCCTCATAGTGCCAGATATGCCCCCACAGTGCTGCCAGATATGCCCCCACAGTGCTGCCAGATATGCCCCCACAGTGCTGCCAGATATGCCCCCACAGTGCTGCCAGATATGCCCCCACAGTGCTGCCAGATATGCCCCCACAGTGCTGCCAGATATGCCCCCACAGTGCTGCCAGATATGCCCCCACAGTGCTGCCAGTTATGCCCCCACAGTGCTGCCAGTTATGCCCCCACAGTGCTGCCAGATATGCCCCCACAGTGCTGCCAGATATGCCCCCACAGTGCTGCCAGTTATGCCCCCACAGTGCTGCCAGTTATGCCCCCACAGTGCTGCCAGATATGCCCCCACAGTGCTGCCAGATATGCCCCCACAGTGCTGCCAGATATGCCCCCACAGTGCTGCCAGATATGCCCCCACAGTGCTGCCAGATATGCCCCCACAGTGCTGCCAGTTATGCCCCCACAGTGCTGCCAGATATGCCCCCACAGTGCTGCCAGATATGCCCCCACAGTGCTGCCAGTTATGCCCCCACAGTGCTGCCAGTTATGCCCCCACAGTGCTGCCAGATATGCCCCCACAGTGCTGCCAGATATGCCCCCACAGTGCTGCCAGATACGTTCCCTCCCCAAGTGCCAGGTATGCCCCACAGTGCTGTTACTTACCCCTCCGTCGATCCCGCGCTGTCTTCTGGAGGGACACGAAGCACACAGCGTGCGCGGCTCTCCTGTGTCCCTCCTGCATCTTCGGCGGCCGCGGCGGGTCTATTATAGGAAGTGCCGGTTCGTGATCAGAGGTCACGAACGGGTATTTCCTGTAATAGAACCGCCGCTGCTGCCGCCGGAGATGCAGGAGGGACACAGGAGCGCCGCGCGCTGTGCGCTCCATGTCCCTCCTTCACACTGCTCTGCCTCTGCCTGCACTGACTCGAGTATAAGCCGAGGTGGCTTTTTCAGCACAAAAAAAAGTGCTGAAAAAGTCGGCTTATACTCGAGTATATACGGTAACTGGAAAAATGATTCATGTGATACTGCTAGGGGTAATAGGTTTTTAAACACAGTAAATGATCTCTACTTACTTTAACTAATCGAGGAACCAACTAGGCACAATGCGACCTTATACCTGGTATTAACAAACAATGGGGAATTGATATAAAATATTATAGTAGGGGAGCCCATGGGTAACAGTGACCACAATATGGTCACATTCAATATCAGTTTTCATAAGCAACCCTATATAGGCTCAACTAGGACTCTAAATTTTAGCAAAGCCAACTTTGATTTGATTCGGGAAGCTATCGGTGACATTGAATGGGAAATTTTAGTTCAAGGAAAAAATGCTGCGGAGAAATGGGATGTATTTAAAATGCTGCTCGATAACTATACTCATAAATATTCCCATGGGCAGTAAACAAAGGAGTAATAATTGCAAACCAATGTGGCTTAACAAAAAAAATAAGGAACTAATGGGCAAAAAGAAAATACAAATCAGATGGGAATGCGGAGTCATTCAAGAATTATAAGGAATGTAACAAAATACGCAAAAAAGAAATAAGGACGGCTAAAATAGAAACTGAAAACTAGAAGCAAAGGAAAGCAAATCAAACCCCAAAATGTTTTTTAAATACATCAGCAGCAAAAGATTAAAGAAGGAGAGTATAGGCCCTTTAAAGGACAAGTTGGGCGTCATACTCACAGACGATAATGACATAGCAGAAATATTAATTGAGTTTTTCTCACCTGTATTCACAATTGAGGACCAGATGGCAGGATTAACACATAACCTCAGCAACAATAATGTCCCACTACCAAGTGCTTATTTAAGGGAGGAAGTTGTCTGTGATCGATTAAAATAAAAATAAGATTAATAAATCACCTGGCCCCGACAGAATTCACCCAAGGGTTCTCATGGAACTACACTCCATACTTGCAAGACCGCTATTTTTGATCTTCAATGACTCACTTACATCAGGCATGGTTCCCAAAGACTGGCGTATAGCGGAAGTAGTGCCGATATTCAATAAGGGAAGTAAATCTGAGCCGTGTAACTATAGATTAGTTAGTTTTACATCTATAGTGGGGAAAGTACTGGAAGGTATTTTAAGGGATAGCATACAGAAGTTCCTTGAAGCCAATAAGGTTATTAATAGGAACCAACATGGATTTGTGAAGAATAGATCATGTCAAACAAACTTACTAGGCTTTTATGAAACAGTGCGAACCTTGATCAGGGTAAGAAGGCGGATGTCATCTTTTTAGACTTTGCTAAAGCTTTTGACACAGTACCACACATGAGACTTATCTACAAGTTACAAAAACTGGGGCTAGGGAGCACTATATGCACTTGGGTTAGAAATTGGTTATATAATAGGGAGCAGCAAGTTGTGGTAAATGGAACATTTTCAAATTGGACTGAAGTACCAAGTGGTGTGCCACAAGGGTCTGTACTCGAACCACTATTGTTCAACATTTTCATAAATAATCTAGCAGTAGGTCTAGTGAGCATGGTGTCAATTTTTGCAGACGATACCAAACTGTGTAAGGTTATAAATTCGGTAGGGGATGCTGAGTCTATTCAGAATGATTTATTTAAAGTTTTAAACTGGAAGCATGGGCAGCAAAATGGAGAATGATGTTCAATACAGACAAGTGTAAGGTAATGCACTTTGTTAGCCAGGAAAAAAATACCACCTACATACTAAATGGGGTAAAATTAGCGGATTCTGTACTGGAAAAAGACTTAGGTGTTTACATAGATAACAAACTTAGCAGCAGTTCCCAAAGTAGATTTGCAGCAAAGGCAAACAAGGTATTAGCATGCATAAAGCGGGGAATTGACGCAAGGGATGAGAGTGTTTATACTCCCATTGTATAAATCCCTAGTGAGACCACATCTTGAATACTGTGCACAATTTTGAGCACCATACTACAAAAAGGATCTCCTGGAACCAGAAAAGGTTCAGAGGCGGGCGACCAAACTGATTAAGGGTATGGAGACGCTGGAATATGAGGAAAGGCTTGCTAGGCTAGGCATGTTTACACTGGAAAAGAAGAGATTAAGAGGGGACATGATTAACATTTACAAATATATAAGGGCCAGTATGCAGAGCTTGCGGAGGATCTGTTTTTTTTTTTTTACAAGATTGACACAGAGTACACAGGGACATCCGCTTAGGTTAGAGGTGAAGGGATTTTGCACACAGAGGCGAAAAGGTTTCTTCACAGTAAGAACAATACGTGTTTGGAATTCCCTGCTTGAGAGAGTAGTAATGGCAGACTCGGTCAATACTTTTAAGAATGGGCTAGATAAATTCCTAATGGTTAAGGATATACAGGGTTATGGCGGGTAGATCATGCACTATAGTAAAAAAAAAAAAAGAGGAATAAACATAAGGCCGACATTCACAAGAGATAAAATTAGTCGTAAAAACAATACAGTGTAGGAGACCACAAATAGGTTGAATTCGATGGACAAATTGTCTATTTTCAACCTCAAAAACTGTTATGTTACTATATTATATAAAATAAGACCATTAATATTATATTTAGCCATTGGATTTTTGAGACCCAAGTGGCTGATTTTGCTTTTTTTGGCATTAAGCTTTAATTGCCATTCTTCTAGTTTACCTACTTGATCAGACATTTGTTTTACCACTCCTGGTGTGTCTACCCTGTTGTGTCATCTGCAAAAAGGCATATTGCAGTGCCACCAATAAAGATATTAAAAAGTACTGGTCCAAGTACAGATTCCTAGTGTACCCCATGTGTAACATTTCTCTCCTGTGAATGCACTCCATTTACTACAAGTCTCTGTATTCTATCCTGCAACCATGATCTCATCCACTCAACCTTCTTAATATCCAATCCCATGCTGTCAAGTTTATTCAACAGTCTGCAATGTTGGACAGTATCAAAAGCTTTACTAAAGTCTAGATAAGCTATATCTATGCCCCCCCCCCCCCCCCATTATCTATTTCTTTAGTCACCCAATAAAAAAAGTCAATAAGATTTGTTTGACATGATTTCCCCCAAGTAAATCCATGACAGTAGTTACTTGCCTCCTTACCTTCCTTTCTTCCACTTTTGTACAGTGTTACTTTGTTTGCTCTTATCCAGTCCTCTGGAATTACTCCTGTAGCTAGTTACTGGTTGAATACTTCTGTTAATAGTGCTACCAGCACCCCTTTAATTTAGTATCCTTGGATGTATCCCACCTGGTCCCATTGATTTATCCACTTTCAGTTTTGAGAGTTCTGTAAGGGTCTTCTCCTCTGTAAATGTACATGTTTCTACCTCCTTTTTTCTGAATATGCTTACAACTTAACTATGCCCCTTCCTCTCTCTTACACTTAGCAAGAATAACTATTAAGATGATCTGCTATGACATTATCTTCCTCAACAAGTCTCCCACTCTCTGTCTTTATTCTTATTATTCCATCTTTTGTTTTTCTCCTGTCGCTTATATATCTGAAAAAAAGTTTTGCCCCCTTTACACACTGACTGGGCCATTTTCTTTTCAGCTTGTGCCTGTTCACATCTGATTACCTTCTTAGTCTCCTGCTTTCTACCAAAGATACACCTCTATGTCTTCATTATTTTGTGTCTGCTCATATTTCCTTAAGGCCATCTTTTTTGCATCGCTTAAGATCTGGGTCAGTTAGAAAGAAATTCATGATGAATGACTTAAACCTAGGCTCAAGCACCATCACCAAAATGTAGTGATCTGATTTGAAGATGTTGATAACCCTTGGATCCTGGTGAAGTGAATAAAGGACTTGATCTACAAGTCTGACATACTTAGATGTAGGGATAAGTGGGTTCAGTTCTCTGAGAACCGAACCCGCCCAAACTTGGAGATCCGAGCTCGGACCGAGCAAGGCTCGGTTTTGCGCACCTGACTCGGATCCAAAAATGAGGCAAAATTACATCATCCTGCTGTTGGATCTTGCGGGTTTTGGATTCTATATATAGTACCGGTGATTGGCACCATCTTCACTCCAGACTTGGAGGATCCACAGTAAGGACATGTTCCTTCTGTGCTGTAGTTAGGGAAGAAGGCAGGAGAGAGCAAAGGGGGACAGGAGACAGCAGAGGGGTTGCAGGAGAGTTGAGTTAACCTGGGGTGCTGCTTGTGTAGGTGTGCTGTCACTGTGTTAGGGCTCTGCATAGTGGTGCACTGCATTTAGCATACTGTGGCTGTGCATAGGACCAGGTGTTGTTCTCTGTCTAGAAGGGGCTGTGTACTGCCATACACTACTGCCATATGTACTCTTTGTGTGATCCAGACTCAGAGGAAAATATATATTTCTATTGGTGCGTCACTCCTGCTACTAGTACTGTGGCTGCCGTACACTACTGCTATATATCTGTGTGTGATCCAAACTAAAAAAATATATTTCCTTTGGTGCGTCACTCTGACTACTAGTACTATGGCTGCCATACACTTCTGCTATATATCTGTGTGCTCAAAGCAAAAAATACATTTCTATTGGTGCATCCCTCTGACTACTAGTACTGTGACTGCAGTACACTACTGCTATATATCTGTGTGTGATCCAAAGCAAAAAATATATTTCTATTGGTGCGTCACTCAGTGACTGCTAGTACTGTGGCTGCCATACACTACTGCTATATATCCTCTGTGTGTGATCCAGAGCAAAAAATATATTTCTATTGGTGCGTCACTCTGACTATTAGTACTGCGGATGCCATACACTAATGCTATATAACTTCTGTGTGTGATCCAGAGAAAGAAATATATTTCTATTGGTGCATCACTCAGTGACTACTAGCATTGCGGCTGCCGTACACTACTGCTATATATCCTCTGTGCTATATATATATTTCTATTAGTGCCATACTCTACTGCTATATATCTTCACTCAGTGCACAAGAAATGGAGGTGAAAGATCAGGAACTACTTACTACTACTACTACTAGTGCTGAAGCTGCTGAAACTAGTCATGACAACAATGCAATTCTGTCAACGTCATCAGCTAAGGCCGATGACCAAGCTAAGGCCGATGACCAATGGCGTATAGGGCATGTAAAGTCAAAGAAGCAATATTTCAAGGTGTTTAAAAATAAATAATTAAGCTAGCTGAAGAGAAATGTAAATTGGCAATATGCCAATATTACGAATTCCCAAGGAGAGTCCAACTGAGTCCGTGGTTACCATGTCTAACCATACTGTACCGGAAGAGGAGGCTCCTTCCTCCAGTTGCACGCCCTTTGTAAGTGCTGAGAGGTGCAGCGCCAGTCCACGTGCTGACATTGAGATTGAGGATGTCACTGTAGGATGAGGAGGATATTGGTGTAGCTGGCACTGAGGAGGAAGTTGAAGATGAAGATTCTGATGGTGATGTGGTTTGTTTGAATAAGGCACCAGTGAAGACAGTTGTTGGCCATGGGATGAAAAAGCCCATTGTTATGCCTGGGCAAAATACCAAAAAATCCACCTCTTCAGTGTGGAATTATTTCTCCACAAATCCAGACAAGTGTCAAGGCATATGTAGCCTTTGTAAATCCACAATAAAAAGGGGTAAGGACATTAACCAACTAGTGCAGTAACATCCTCCCTTATATGTCACTTGCAGCGCATTCATCAAAAGTCAAGTTCAGAAATTTTGGCTAGGAGTGTGACCAGTCCAGTGACACCTAACTCCCTTTTTCTGTTGTATCCAAGCACCTGCAATCCACACCACCAACACCATCATCATCAATTTCCTCCTCAATCAGGCTTGGAGGTAGTCCTGTAGGCCATGTCATAGGCATGACTGACTCCTCTCTTTTCCAGGATTCCTCCAGAGGATACTTGAGTGCTACACCTACTGATGCTGCTGTTGTTGCTGCTGTGAGTCGATCTTCAGGGGAGCAGGAAGACCACTTGCACTACTGTAACAAAGCAATTGACTGTTCAACAGTCCTTTGCAAGGAAGATGAAGTATGACAGCAGTCATCCAGTTGCAAAGTGGATTACTGAGGCCATAACAACTATGCTGGTGTTAGACGTGCGTCCAGTATCCGCCATTGGTGCAGTTGATTAGTGCATGATGATGGACGTACTGTGTACCCGGTACCAAATCCCATCTAGATTCCACTTCAATAGATAAGCAATTCCCAGACTGAACAAGGACATTACGAAAAGTGTCATTAGTGCCTTCAAAAATCTTGTTGTACCCACTGTCCACTTTCCCATGGACATGTGGACAAGTCCTCCAATATTTCTCTCAATTAGAGGAAGGTTTGGAACTGGAAATCTTGACTAAGAAAGAATTCGACTTCCTTTTTACAGAATATCCAAAACACCTACCTTTTACCAGCTACCCAAACTTCATAAGGATCAAAGAAATCCCCCTGGCCGACCCATAGTGTCGGGCAGAGCCGGCCCTAGGCATAGGCAAACTAGGCAATTGCCTAGGGCATCTGGTATGCCTAGGGGCACAAGCAGCTTCTGCTGATTAAAATGATATGTGGCATGCTTATATTCTGTGTAGCATTTCGTATGCAGATACAGCCGCAGTCGCACACAGTATATAGGCATGCCGCATATCATTTTAATCAACAGAAGCTGCTTGTGCATCCTAGCCACATAGCAATGCAAATAAGATGCATTTTCAGAAAAAAAATTGGTGCCCGACGTTAGCAGAGCTGCCAGTTGACTCACGCCAGGAACTATATCTGTCATTATGTGTATATGGGCATTAATAATGTGCGGCATATGTGTAATGGACATTATGTGTGTCATTATGTGTTTAAGGGCATTAACATGTGTGGCATATGTGTAAGGGAAATTATGTGTATAAGGGCATTAATAAAGGTTGGCATAATGTGTAAAGTGCATTATATTTATAAGGACATTAATAATGTGTGTCATATGTGTAAGGGGGATTACTGTCTGGTATTATGTGTATAGATGCATTACCAATGTGTGGCATTATGTGTATAAGGTGCTCTACTGTGTGGCGTAACATATAGAAAGGGCACTACTGTGTGGTCTAATGTGAATAAAGAGCAATATGGTGTGGTGTAATGTGAATAAGGAGCAATATCATGTGGCGTAATGAGAAGAAAGAGCAATATGGTGTGGTGTAATGTGAATAAGGAGCAATTCAGTATGATGTTATATGAATGAGAGGCACTACTGTGAGGAGTAACGTATATAAGGTAAAGTGGTACTACTGTGTGATGTAATGTGAATAAGGGACACTATCGTATGATACATTGTGAATAAAGTTGCACTACTGTGAGACATAATTTGAATTGGGGGTACTATTGTGTGGCCATGCCCCTTGCCAGCAAAAACACATACCTTTTTGGGCCGTGCGTCGAATGTGCACACGGGGGGTAATTCCAAGTTGATCGCAGCAGGAATTTTTTTAGCAGTTGGGCAAAACCATGTGCACTGTAGGGGAGGCAGATTTAACATGTGCAGAGAGAGTTAGATGTGGGTGTGGTGTGTTCAATCTGCAATCTAATTTGCAGTGTAAAAATAAAGCAGCCAGTATTTACCCTGCACAGAAATAAAATAGCCCACCCAAATCTAACTCTTGCTGCACATGTTATATCTGCCTCCCCTGCAGTGCACATGGTTTTGCCCAACTGCTAACAAAATTCCTGCTGCGATCAACTTGGAATTACCCCCACTGTTCTTATTTAAATTACAGGGTGTAGGAAAACAAAAAAAGGACTACTATGGGTGTGGGGTGATGGTGCTGGGAAAGGGATGCAGGGTCAAAGGCGGAACTAGCGGTGGTGCTAGGGGGCACCAGCCAAAATCTTGCCTAGGGCATCATATTGGTTAGGGCCAGCTCTGGTGTCGGGAATAGGATCTCTTTAAGCCAATCTGTCTAAGTATGTTGACTTTTATTTGCAAAACTTGGTGCAAGCTCAAAAAAGTTACCTAAAAGACACTTTGAATGTTTTACAACTGCTATCTAACATTGAATGGAAAGAAGTATATATTCTTTGCACCAGTGATGTGCGATTTTTATACACTTGGTATAGATCGTGACTTGGGCTGTGATTCAACACATTTTTTTCTCTCCAAAATGACCACTCTGCCAAATACACAGATTAACTTTATCATGACCTGCATAAATTTCATCCTGCGTAGAAACTACTTCTGGAACCAAGGAGACTATTATAACCAAACCAAAGGGACAGCAATGGGCTGTTCATTCGCTCCAAGTTATGCAAATCTTTTTGTAGCAAAATGGGAAGAAGAAAACATTTGGGAAAACATTCTCTATACTAACAACATAATTTTCTGAAGGTGCTACATAGATGACCTGCTGTTTATTTAGCACGGACTAGAAACACTTCTGCAACAATTCTTACAATATATGAATGCCAACAGATACGGATTGGAATTTACTTACCACACAAGTAAAGAAGTAGTCATTTATCTCGATCTGGAGATTTTCATAAGGAATAATTCAATATACACAAGAACACATACAAAGGAAGTGAGTGGGAATAATATAGTATCAAGAACAAGCAACCATCATAACCATCAAACACATCCCTGGTGGACAGATCAGATGATTGAAACGGAACTGCACTGAACATGACAGATTTATAAAACAAAGCCTTAAAATGAAGAAATAATTTGCAGCAAGAGGCTACGGGAATGAAGAACTACAAGCAGAGATAGAAAAAATAGACCTCCTTGATAGAAATGAACTGATCCATTATAGAAAGGGACCGACACATGAAGATCAAAGTGTAGCCTTCATCACACAGTTTAATAGTCAACATCATATTCTGGAATCCATACTCAACAAACATAATCTTCATCTTGACAAACAACTGCAACCATTTATCAGGGATAAACCAAAAGTGATATACAAAAAGGCGCAGAACTTAAAACAGGAATTGGTAAAAAGTTTTATACAAATAAAGAAATCGAATACCAGGGACAAATCTGGACACTTTCATTGCCTGAACTGCTTACCATGTAGAACAACAAAGAGATACAATACACAGCCGGTTACAGAGTTTCATTGAAATGCAACAAGAAAAGAATACAAAGTAAAGGAAAGGATTACATGTGAAATTGAAGGAGTAATTTACTTGCTGGAGTGCCCTTGTGGCCTTCAGTATGTAGGATACACGAAAAGAAAACTTAAAATCAGGATTGCGGAACACATATTTAATATAAAAAAAGGACTTCAAACTCATAGTCTTTCTAAAAAAAATTTTTTGACATGCACAAGCAAAATCCGGTCAAATTAAAATGAATTGGAATTCAGAAAATAACCCCCAATTGGAGAGAAGGCGACTTATGTAAAGAACTGAGAAAAAAAGAAAACAAAATGGATATACCTTTTACAGACACTTCAGTCTAATGGTTTAAATATTGATTTTGAGCTTAATGCCTTCCTCTAATTCAGTAACTACATTATATATATCCTAAACCACATTTATACAGTTTTTTTAAGTAAACATCCATATTATTAATAAGTAATACTTGTAATATATATTAAAATCATTTTTATGAATTGGGATTTACACACATATTCCTTTTTTATGATGCCATACTTGTTATTTATTGGCATATATCCCTGTAAATTCTCAATTAATTAATTAATTAATAAGGCAATTTGGAGGCCCTTGTAGAAACTGGCTTTGTTTTACTTAAGTTGCCCACCCTCCAGTGTGTAGTCAGAAAGAGTTTTTAGCCCAGCCGGGAACTTTGTCAGGGATCGGCGTAGGAGGTTACGTCCCCAAAATGTGGAAAAGATGATGTTAATCAAAATTAATTACAAATTCTACGAGGAAGACCTTTACCAGCAATTACCTCCACAAAGTACAGAGGGACCTGTGATGGTGGATTTCAGCGGGGACGAATTAATAGTCTGTGAAGACGAGGATGTACACACTGATGGGAGCCGGTCTGAAGATCAACACTGTCTAGGTTGACAATGTTTAGGTCGACCACTATAGGTCGACAGTCACTAGGTCGCAGGTCAAAAGGTCGACATGAGTTTTTCACATTTTTTCTTTTTAAAAAAAACTTTTTTATACTTAACGATCCACGTGGACTACGATTGGAACAGTAATCTATGCCGAGCAAAGCTGTAGCAGAGCGAGGCACCTTGCCCGAAGCATGGCGAGCGAAGCGAGCCATGCGAGGGGACACTGTGCACTAATTCAGCTTCCCGGTCACTGTACGCAGAAAACGACACCAAAAAAACTAACAAAAAAACTCATGTCGACCTTTTGACCTGTCGACCTACCACATGTCAACCTAGAAACCCTGTCGACCTTCCAACCCTGTCGACCTAGTGACTGCCGACCTATAGTGGTCGACCTAAACATTGTCGACCTAGACACTGTCGATTTGATGATCCACCCCCCACACTGATGGGGGGTGAGGAATCAGAGGATGCTGACATCTTGCTTCTGTAGGGCCAGTTTGTGTCGGGAGAGATCAATTTCTTTCTTTTTTTTTGTGGGGACCCAAACAAACTAATCATTTCAGCCACAGGTGTGACAGTTCCTGTCGCTGCAATGATTGGTTTGTTAAAGTATGCATGTCCT
The DNA here is from genome assembly GCF_028390025.1 of Pseudophryne corroboree. NCBI lineage: Eukaryota > Metazoa > Chordata > Amphibia > Anura > Myobatrachidae > Pseudophryne > Pseudophryne corroboree. Next base: position 636,543,426 of record NC_086445.1, on the reverse strand, counting down.
GTTTATACAACATTAGGACAATTCTATCTTGCACCTCTTTTCTTTGCATTATGAGCCTAATTCAGTAAGGATTGCAAAATCTGCTAATTAGCAGAATTTGCAATCCTTTTCCAAGCATGCTGGGGGCTACCCATCACAAGGCAAGACCACTCAGCATGCTGACCGCCGCCTCCCCCTCCTTGATGAAGCAGAAATTGCAATCGCCTTGCAACTTTTGTTTCATCGTAGAAATGAGTGAAGCCTCCTACCGGCGGCAGGAGGCCCGCTGCGTGCTTCTGTGTGATGTCATGCAGCCACCATGATCATGCCCCCAACACACCCACATTTGTCTGCCTCCGCCCCCATTTGCGCTGCACTTCCCAGGCAATGCTCCATCTCCTCCCTTGAAATGGATCGTTGCCCGCCCCCCCCCCCCCCCCCCCCCCACGCAACCGCCTCTGCCTGATTTACAGGCAGAGGCGATTGCATTTTCTGTGCACCCCCCCGCCCCCCACAGGAAATGCAGGCACATGCGCAGGACGGATGCTGCACATGTGCCAGCATTTTTTTCTCAATAATTCCGGTTGGATCCAACCTGAATTAGGCCCCATGTGCTCTTTGGAGTATTGTTTGGACATAGTTTGTAAAACTGCCAATCTGTCTGCCACTGCAGTGCCACGCCTAGATGTGCCAGGTGTTTGTGCCACCCACTACTGTCACTAAGCTGAGTCATCCAGCTACCTCTGTGCAACCTTTTGGCCTAAAAACAATATTGTGAGGTGTTCAGAATAGACTGGAAATGAGTGGAAATTAATGTTTTTGAGGTTAATAATACTGTAGGAATAAAAACACCCTTAAATTCTGTTATTTTAGCTGTTTTGTTAATTTTTTCGAAAAAATACAGATCCAAAACCAAAATCCGCAAGGGTGGTTTTGGCAAAACCAATCCAGATCCAAAACACAAAGGAGATCCAGATCCAAAACTATTGTATTGTACGCAATGAGCAATTATCGGCAATGTGCCACTGCAAACCCTCACACAATGAGGACTCCTTCGTAAAGTGATTGACAGAAAGTGACTGGGGGCGTTAATATGGAGTTATCAGGGAGTAGTTGTTAAAACACTGGCGTGTCACGGCCATTTTCTGACATCAGCTGCGAGCCCTAATGTACAAAAACATAAGGCCTACGTGGCAACTGGCGCCTCCAGTCTGCGTAGCCATAGGTCTACCCTTCAGCCCGATATTCCTTGTTCCTATGTATAGACTGCATATGTGTATGCAATTGTGAATAAATTGACATAGCTCCGGTGGGTGTCTCATTTCATTTATAAGAGGCAGCTTCACTCGCTGACATCTGCTATTGCATTGCATATAAAATCGCACTGGCAGCTGTATTAGCAGACTTCTCTGAATCAGGCCCTTAATCTCTTCATCTAGGCAGTGTCTACTCTTTTGATGTGGAGCCATGTTTCACTATGCTTGTTGTTAATAGATTACAGACAGTGGCAGAACTACATCTATTGCCAGTGTAAAGCAACTCTACCATCCCCCCCACTCCCCTAAAAATTCAAAACAATATTTCATAAAAGTAGAGATGTGCACAGGAAATTTTTCGGGTTTTCTGTTTTGGTTTTGGATTCGGTTCCGCGGCCGTGTTTTGGATTTGGACGCGTTTTGGCAAAACCTCCCTGAAATTTTTTTGTCGGATTCGGGTGTGTTTTGGATTCTGGTGTTTTTTTTTCAAAACCCCCTCAAAAACAGCTTAAATCATAGAATTTGGGGGTAATTTTGATCCTATAGTATTATTAACCCCAATAACCACAATTTCCACTCATTTCCAGTGTATTCTGAACACCTCACACCTCACAATACTATTTTTAGTCCTAAAATTTGCACCGAGGTCGCTGGATGACTAAGCAAAGCGACCCAAGAGGGCTGCACAAACACCTGGCCCATCTAGGAGTGGCACTGCAGTGTCAGACAGGATGGCACTTCAAAAAATTGGCCCCAAACAGCACATGATGCAAAGAAAAGAGAAAAAGAGGTGCACTGTGGTCGCTGGATGGCTAAGCTAAGCGACACAAACACATCAATATCACAGGAATTATTTGTTCTAATCAATGGTATTATTGGTCCAAATCACTGGGAGAAAATGACAAAATCACTGGAATTATTCGTAAACATTTGTAGAAAGTCGCTGCTTTCTGATTACAGAAATGCTCAGATATTCCTGCAAATCCACAATCCCTTCCCAGAGGAAAAAGAAATTGAGAAACCGTTGTTTGAGAACGTTTATTCTCTTTCCCTTACAAAGGAGCAAACCACTTTCCAAGAAGACTGACGTTTTTGGGATTATGGAGACATTATGTTTTTGAATATAAATCCTAGAGCAGGTGGTGTATTAGAGCAAAAGAGTGCAAGAGACTAGCCATGCAGTTTCTGAAATATTATGACAAAATGTTACTGTATTTCATAAGCACTCATTCCTAACTCTGCTAAGTACTGTTTGGTATACTGTATCTGGCTTCCATGAGGTAGTTGTCCATTATTTCAACTTCCATTGACCTTTTTGAAAGCGGTAGAAGTTATCGATTCTTTTTTTTTTTTTTCCCTATTTTTAATTTTCTCCTGCATAGCCCAGTAAAATGTTGCAATGTTAAGTATTGACTTGTGCCTTCTGGGGGTCCACTTCTTCACCAAACCCAGCCAAATCTCATCCTAACCCTCTGTTCCACGTTCTCTATGTACCCCATCTGTGTCACCCATGTCTGTCTACCCCTCCCCTTTAGATTGTAAGCTCTCACGAGCAGGGCCCTCTTCCCTCATGTGCTTATCATTTGTCTTACTTTAATAATCTTCAGCTGTACCACATCCAGCAGTCTTCTGCCACCTGATACTTATTCCAGTGTCATCTGCTGATGTAACTATGTGTATTTACCCTGTACTTGTCCTATACTGTCATCAACTGTAAGTTGCTGTTTTCCTGTTTGATTATTTATGTACTCTGCTATTGGGCGCTGCAGAACCCTTGTGGCACCATATAAATAAAAGATAATAATAATATAGGGTGTATAATCCCCAGGTGTAGCTCACACATCACACAGTACAGTATATAGGGTGATCAGGATACTAGAAGTGACACAGAGCTGCAAGATACAGCAATGGCCTACTGTACTGTACTGTACTATATATGTATACTGCTGGTCACCAAAATGCTGCGCTGTCTACTATATACTGCTCACAATAATGCAGCACATATATGGAATGGATACTTGCAGTGACACAGAGCTGCAAGATACTACAGCAATGGCGTAATGTACTGTACAACTATATACTGTTGGCCACCAAAATGCTGCACTGTAATACTATATATACTGCTCACAAAAATGCAGCACAGATATGGAATGGATACTTGCAGTGACACAGAGCTGCAAGATACTACAGCAATGGCCTAATGTACTGTACAACTATATACTGTTGGTCACCAAAATGCTGCACTGTAATACTATATATACTGCTCACAAAAATGCAGCACAGATATGGAATGGATACTTGCAGTGACACAGAGCTGCAAGATACTACAGCAATGGCCTAATGTACTGTACAACTATATACTGTTGGTCACCAAAATGCTGCACTGTAATACTATATATACTGCTCACAAAAATGCAGCACAGATATGAAATGGATACTTGCAGTGACACAGAGCTGCAAGATACTACAGCAATGGCCTAATGTACTGTACAACTATATACTGTTGGTCACCAAAATGCTGCACTGTAATACTATATATACTGCTCACAAAAATGTAGCACAGATATGGAATTGATACTTGCAGTGACATAGGGCTGCAAGATACTACAGCAATGGCCTAATGTACTGTACAACTATATACTGTTGGTCACCAAAATGCTGCACTGTAATAATTATAATACTATATATACTGCTCACAAAATGTAGCACAGATATGGAATGGATACTTGCAGTGACACAGAGCTGCAAGATACTACAGCAATGGCCTAATGTACTGTACAACTATATACTGTTGGTCACCAAAATGCTGCACTGTAATACTATATATACTGCTCACAAAAATGTAGCACAGATATGGAATGGATACTTGCAGTGACACAGGGCTGCAAGATACTACAGCAATGGCCTAATGTACTGTACAACTATATACTGTTGGTCACCAAAATGCTGCACTGTAATAATTATAATACTATATATACTGCTCACAAAATGTAGCACAGATATGGAATGGATACTTGCAGTGACACTGAGCTGCAAGATACTACAGCAATGGCCTAATCATGTACTGTACAACTATATACTGTTGGTCACCAAAATGAAGCACACTGAGCACAGATATTTGCAGCACACTGAGCACAGATATGGAGCTTTTCAGGCAGAGAACATAGATATTTTCAGCACACTGAGCACAGATATTTGCAGCACACTGAGCACAGATATTTGCAGCACACTGAGCACAGATTACGGAGCTTTTCAGGGAGAGAACGCAGCCATGTCCTCTTCGTTCAATCTCCAATGCACGAGTGAAAATGGCGGCGACGCGCGGCTCTTTATATAGAATACGAATCTTGCGAGAATCTGATAGCGGGATGATGACGTTAGGGTGCATTCGGGTTAACCAAGCAAGGCGGGAAGATCCGAGGCTGCCTCGGAACCGTGTAAAATAGGTGAAGTTCGGGGGGTTCGGATCTCGAGGAACCGAACCCGCTCATCTCTAAATAAAAGTAGTATACTGAAATAAAAATACATGCACTAAAGTCAAGGTCTACAGTACATATCTCTTCACCTATTTTGTGTGTTGTCTCTACTGTCCTTTTTACTTTTTCTATCACCTTTCTTTTCTGTTATCGTTTCTCTTTTTCTGTCTTCAGTGCAAATAGGCTCCTAGTAAGGCTTTTTCCTACTGTAGTCGGCTAGGGACAAATGTTTTTGGCAGAAAGTTGTACTTGCAGCCAATGTGCCCTGCATCATTTACAACAACAGAATTATTGCCATGGTGATGGTGACTGATGAGACCGCATAGGCCATGATCATTAATAACTGTCTGGACAGTGAAAGATGCGACTGTACAGTCCACAATACTGAGTCAAGAACTACAGAAAGGTTCCAACCAAACCCTGCATTTCTGCAAAAGTCTTTATCAACAACTGTGCGTGATCTGCTTTCCAACATTCCACAGTCTATCCACATTACCTGCTGATCATGCCTAGCTTCCAATGTCAGGGATATGGGCCTGATTCAAAGGTGGAAGCAATGAATCCTGCGGTGTCTGTGTAAGTTAGGCAATAATCAGTGGCAGTAAGTAATGAACCCCAAGAAGTGAAGCTGGTACACGTCTTTTGGTGGGGAAAGCTTTATCACATTTTCCACTTTTTACTGACATTTACGCAGTCCATTTGCATAAATTGTGCCCACGGTATGTGACAGCAGTCATGAAGAACTCACACTTATCTCTTTTGGCTCTGAGCCCATATTGTTCAAGCCACTGCAACACCAGCTTAAGGTTTTTGAAGGTGTTCTGCATCAGATGAGCCTGTAACAATAATGTCATCCAGACAGCATTGGGTACCAGGAAGTTGGTACTCCTTGTAACACTTGGTTCATGGCTCATTGCCAAAGGACAGGGGCAGAAGTGGTGCCAAACACCAAACAATTGTAACTGTAAAGTCCTTTGTGTGTATTAATGGTGATAGAATTTGACATAGAATTTGACGGTTGATAAGAACCACTTGGCCAATCTAGTCTTCCCCTTAAATGAACACCTTCAAATAATCCTGCTTTCCTTTTGTAGGTATGCATCAGCTAGGTCAATCATACAAGACTTTTGTCCTCCTGCTAGATTTACAAATATATCTTCAGTTCTTGGTAATGTGCAGTGATCTGTCTGCAATACTGGATTTATGGTCACTTTAAAGACCCTGCACAGCTGTACCGTGACATTTTTCTTTAATATTAGAATGACTGAAGTTGCCCAAGGGCTCCAATCAACCTTGGATAATATTTTCTCATCTTCCAGCCTGTCCAACTCTAGCTCCCCTTTCTGGTGGTTAGTGTAAGGTATTGGGTATGCTTCATGGAACCTGGGAACAGCTCCATCCATTAGCACTAGCTTCCCATTTATGTGTTGCAAACTCCTAATGCCTGCTTGGAAAACAACTGTGGCTTAGTTAACTGACTAAAAGATCAGAGGCAGGGCCTGTGTGACACTCAGACTTTTGATGTCTGACCAGTCTGACAGAATTTTTCGCAGACATTTACAGCCCCATAATGCTGGGCCACTTTTCTGTGTGATGTATAAGTCCATAGTCTCCTACTGCATGAGTACAGGCAACACCCCGCATGGAATGACTTTCTCCCCAGTATATATTTTAAGCAGCATTGAAGTTTTGTTTAATTTGACTTTTTTCAAATGCCATTTGTACGCCTGCTGTGAATTGTAGAGACTGTAGAACTGTCAAAGTCAGAAAAATATCATGCTACACGTTGCCATATATTCACCTCATGCGCGTGCCTGCTGCACGTGCACATTCTCTCCCGTGCGTGCGGATACTCGCAGCTGCGTAATGGAGCTTCTACGGCCGTGCGCATTGGCACGTGGTATGTGCATTTACGGTAGAGTTTGTGTGCGTCTAGCGGGCGACTCAATCATTAAATAATAAAACCAAATAGTATGTTTCATAGATAATGTTCCCCTTAGTGATAACTGTAAGTTTGTTTAATGTGACTTGTTCACGGACGTGGGAATCCCTCTTTACGTGGTACAAAGGGTCTGATTAAGGTTGAACAGTGGTGTCTGGTACCTAACCGAAGAGTATTTTAATAGCAATAATCCGGTGTTGGTTAGGTAAAGATTAATCGCTCCTGCGTGTAGTTATGGCCATTAGTAGTTTCTGGACATTTCATATATTTGCAGTTCATTATCCATGCGGCGGGAATCCGGCGATTCCCTCCCACCTGAGCAGTTTGTAATAGCCACAGCCCACCTGTTCAAATCCACCTATGACCTTTTGTTACAGTGCAGAGAGACATTCCTGTGTCCAATGAATAATAAGATTGTAGGGCCCTTTGTAGTACACTGTATGTTGTGTATATAAGGGTCACTGTCCCCAGACCGGCCAGTACTCTCACTCTTCAACATTTATCTCAGATAATTGGAGGACTGGATTCCGGTTGCGCTTGCGAGTGTTCCCCGTATGGTATGTTTCTCTGTGGCCACTTTGTTACCCGTTTAAATGTTAGTCATTCATTCTTATTTGTTGTATTAGTGTTTGCGATCGTTCGCTATTGTGTATATTTCTGTTTAGTTATTCTGTTAGATTTTAATGTTAGCCTGTAGTGTATGAACTGTTCACTGTTATCTTTTCCCATTTACTTAGTTAAATATTGTTAGTAAAGGTGTTGGAACCTTAGCAAGGTATTGAGTGTTTATTACATTACTGAGGGTGATCGGAGCATCTCAATCGCTCAAACAACTAGCTTACAAACCAAGGTTAAACAGCATTATATCATTACAGTATCTAACACTAAGATATACAGTATAAGCATACTCTGTGTAAGGTATAGAAGGTTATTATCTGTGTGTACGCTATCTGTGTGTTCAGTACACCCAGCGCAGCGTGTGTACGTGACTTGCGTACCACGTGCAAGGTATTCTTACGCAAATAGCGTACGGAGTGCGTAGCACGTGCACGAGGTTCAGCGGCCATTACGACTTCACGGTATAGATTTAATAGCTTGTGTTGTAGAGTATAAGAATCAGCTTTGTCAATTGAGGGCTCATCCGTCCTCCACATATCCGCACTAACGAAAACAAACGTTATCTGCCACCAAGGGCGGGAAGGTAGTAGTGCTGGCTAGATAAGCGTCTGTTTCGCTACGTTGTAGGAGTGCTGGTGGAATCCGGAACCGGAGGTAAGAACAATACGCTATTATCTTCTAAAACTGTTCATTTCTGTTTTTGCGTACGCACACACGCACGCACGCACACACCTGCATTGTTGCGGCTCACTCTCTTGTTGCCATTAGAAACGTGCTGAGGAAATCTGGTGCTATTTAGTTGAGATTATAAAGGATAATTTTTTTTAAGGAAATAATTGGAAAGGACACGCACACAGCATAGCAAATACTGTGTGGTGTACGGTAAGCGATTACAGTTGAACATCGTTTACATTGACAGAAGCGTGTTGGTTGCGTTGCTGTGAGCATATCTGGACTTTGTGCATACGTGTCTCGGGCAACGTGCGAGATTACGTACGCAACACAAAGGCATACGCACGTGGCGTGTTTACGCAGCGGAGCGTACGGATACGCCCACCGAGACTCAAATCACACGATAACATTGTTTTAGTGGGGGCGGTATAGTATAGCCACCTGAATAATAGCACAGGTTTGTTCAGTTTTCCAAAAAGCTTAGTTAAAAGAGAACCTTTTTCCATTGCAATACTCAGGGATTGAACTACTGCCTGTATGAAAGGAATTTCTGTACAGAAAGATCAGTGTGTATGTGAGTGAGTAGGAGTGAGTGTGGAAATAAAGGTATTATTTTCTGTGAACCTACAAATCGGGATCCCGTCGGAGACCACATCTGGTGAGTGGACACTTGGTGGCGTGGGACTGGCTGGCCCGCGTTAACATTATACAAGGTAAAAGGAGCAAGTAGTATCCGCAGACAAAACGACTGCGAAGGTTTAAGCGCAGCCCGGGGGGTTTTGCGTATTACCCATATAGATTGAGCTCCGGCTGAAGGTTTTGCAGCCTAAATAACTGATTCGGTTGGTCGTACAGCGTATAAATATTAAGTTACTTATGCGCAGTGCGACTGAACCGCACGTAATTGTGTGCATTAGTTTGTTACCTTGATACCCATTAAAATTTACTGTGGGATCATAAACGCTATTTGTACATTCTAACGTGATTTGTGTAGGTTTTTGTTATTTTAAGGGAGTTTCGCTGTTCACTCAGGAAATCTACAACAACCAATACTTACTGGGGAGGGTAGCATACTCCCACGCGCCCCAGTAAATAGAGGTTACAAAAGATCCCACGGATTGGATTGGCCAATTGGGGCGCAGAGTGAGTGAAGGCACTAGTGGAACTTTCACCGTCGCCTTACCGCGGGCAACTTGGTTTGTTTTGTAAGAATTTGCTGAGACAGCAATATCTGCAAACAATGGAGGCCAGTTGTTCAAAGAAGGGACGTCCAACAAGGGTTCACGTTGGTAATTGTTGGCCCAAAGGGTCAGCACGGTATATAATGTGTGAAAAATACGGATCACACACACATGCATTTTGCAAAGAATGGGAACGAATGACAGAGGATGATGGGGAACAGTTTCCCCGGGTAGGCAGTTTGAACCCTGAGGTATTGCAGAACCTAAGAAAAAGGATAGGTCTAATAAAATCTGCAAAGCAGAGGATTAGACATTATGATTGTTTACAGGTATGGCAACAGGAAAGTGAAATACAACAGGAATTAGCTCAGAAAGCAAATTCAAATCCTGGTAGGAGTCTGATAGCAACGGCACCACCACCGTATATAGTAGGGGACAAAGTGGCTGCAGAGAATGACATGCGGGTGTACGATAAGGGTGCACTTAACCAATGTAGTAATGATAAGAGTAAAATGAAAGTTAATGCAAATGTTGAGACTAACGCTAACCCATGCAAGTTGTATCCCATTTTAAACTTCCCCCAGGAATACGACCAGGAAGATGAACCCACTACGATTTCAGCTCTCTCTCTAGCGGCCACCATAAACGATACTTCAGTGGGCATCACCCAACCAGTAAGATTGGCATCAAAGGCACATAGTTCAGGGACAGGTGAGGTTGTATCTAAAGGTAAGTACGGCACTGTACAATATGCTGAAACTGTTGCACCACCCACTGTAGAATCAACCCAGAGTGAAGTAATTAATATTAATCCTGTTAGAGTGATAGCGGTCCCCAATGGGAAGACCGACACAAATGGGGTCACACCCATCAGGAATATTGCATTGCACTGTCCCTGGTCCCGAGCAGAATTAAGAACAATTTTGTCTGAATTTCCTGATCCCAGAAAAGATTTAGCCGCATGTCAGAGGTTCATTAAGGACCTGGGTAACTCCACTGAACCAAATAACAAAGATTGGCGGACACTACTGAGGGCATGCCTGCCCTCTAGTATTGACCCTGTGAAATTTTTAGCTGACTGTAAATTAGATGAAGAAGTACCCCTTACGGATGAGTATAATCAAGATAATGTAACCAGGATCAATCTGCAGCTGGGAGTATACTTCCCAGCTGTGGTAAAATGGAACAAAATCTTCTCCATCAAACAAATGGAAGGAGAAACTGCCGCTGACTATTTCCACCGGGCACTGGAGGAAATGGCTAAATACACTGGGATCGTGGAAATTGAGGCAAATGTACACCATAGAGAGGTAGCGGTGTCCGTCCTGATGGACGGTTTAAAGGAGGTATTAAGGAATAGGGTACAAACCACTTAACCTAACTGGAGAGGTATGTCGGTGGCCGCCTTAAGAGAGACTGCTGTTGGGCACGACAGGAACATCACAAGACGCAGGGAGTCACAGAGTGATAAACTGATGGCTATAAGTATCCAAGCCCTCACAACAAGGCAGCCTCAGTCTAAATCTCAGACCCCTGGTGGTAAGCCACATACGGTAAAATGTTACAATTGTAATAGGGAAGGTCATTTTGCACGTAACTGCACCAGTAATCCACACAATGCATATAAAAACCCTAGACAACGACATGACATACGAGATTGGGATCAAGGACCGCAGAGACGGAGTTATGAGCCACACACAGGGGAAACAAGAAGGTATCCCCCAAGAAGAGACTGGCAAGTCTCTGATAATTCCCATTTACCTCCTTCACAGGTAATAGCTGCCAGTGCGATGCAGGGAGGTCACCACGCACCATAGGGGCGGGGCCACACCTGTAGTCTGCAGCCAGTGAAATTAATTGCGAGCCTTGGAAGTGAACCTGAGGTCACAATTGATGTAGCTGGTAAATCTCTAAATTTCCTTGTAGATACGGGGGCAGCCAAATCAGTGATAAATTCGACCGTGGGCATGAGAACCACTGGTAAAACAATTCCAGCCATGGGAGTAACAGGAGTAGTACAGCACTACCCTTTAAGCAAACCTGCAGAGATTACGATAGGGCCTTTGCATACCAAGCATTCTTTTCTGTTGGCTGCATCGGCTCCGACTAATCTCCTAGGGAGAGATTTACTGTGCAAAATGGGATGCGTCATATACTGTACTCCTGAAGGTGTGTTCTTGGACATACCCGAAAACCACGCTCAGGAAGCGCAGGATATGCTAGACTCCCCAACAAGATTAATGTCACACACTGTTGTTGTAAATAGGTGTCCGTCCAAGGTAGAGGAAGTGATTTCCCAGATACCGGAATCACTTTGGACCAAGGATGGACAAGACACTGGATTGATGGCAAACGTAGCCCCAGTAGTTGTGCAAGTAAAAGATGGTAGGATAGCTCCAAAAATCCCACAATATCCTCTGAAGCCAGAGGTGGAGTTAGGAGTTTTCCCTGTAATAGAGCGCTTGCTACAACAGGGCATTCTGGTAAGAACGTCCAGCACTGCCAATAGTCCCATCTTCCCTGTTAAAAAGAGTGGGGGGAGGGGTTACAGATTAGTGCAGGATCTAAGAGGGATCAACAAAATAGTTGAGAGTCAATTCCCCGTAGTACCAAATCCAGCTGTCATCCTTATGCAAATCCCTCCCACTGCCAAATTTTTCACTGTGATTGACCTCTGCTCCGCTTTCTTCTCGGTACCTCTGCACCCTGACAGTCAATACTTATTCGCATTCACATACAGAGGAGTTCAGTACACTTGGACTCGATTACCACAAGGTTTCATAGACAGTCCAAGTATTTTCTCACAAGCTCTGCATGATTGTTTACAGTCTTTCCAACCAGAGAGTGGATCAATATTGATACAGTACGTGGACGATTTACTACTGTGTTCAGATTCACTGGAAGCGTCCCTGAGAGATACGAAACAACTCCTGTTTCACCTTTCAGACACAGGACATAAAGTTTCCAAAGATAAGTTACAATTATGCCAGGCCCGGGTGAAGAATTTTGGACACTGTCTGACACAAGGACTGAGACACCTCACCGCTGATAGAATTCAAGCAATTCGTGACATGACTCTGCCACAAACCCAGCAACAGATTAGAACGTTTTTAGGAATGTGTGGGTATTGCCGTAACTGGATCCCAGGTTTTTCCATACTGGCCTTACCTTTGCAGGAAATGGTTTCATCAAGTAAACCTGATCGGATTTCGCATACAGACGAATCTGAGATGGCATTTGAGAAACTTAAACAGTGCCTAACGCAGGCACCGGCATTGGGTATGCCAGACTATGGGAAACCCTTTGAGCTGTACGGAACAGAGAGTGCTGGGTGCGCAGCAGGTGTCTTAACCCAGAAGCATGGTGATGCCAGCTGGCCGATAGCCTACTATAGTGCTCAGCTAGATACGGTAGCGCGATCCCTCCCCACATGCTTGCGAAGTGTCGCAGCAATAGCATTGCTAGTCACAAAAAGCAAAGATGTAGTGCTAGGACACAACCTCACAATTCATACACCACATGCAGTGTCAGCCTTACTGAATTCTGCCCAAACCAGACACGTCTCATCAGCGCGGTTTACAAGATGGGAATTGGCATTGATGGCCCCCGTAAACATCACCATAAGGAGATGCAGCGCATTAAATCCTGCAACGTATCTCCCAGGTGTGCCTGGACAGGCACAAAGGGTGGAGGATGAGAGTGATGGTGAAGGAGGATTTAATACAGGGGATGACACGCATGATTGTATGGAATATTTGACCCAAAATTTCACGGCAAGGCCTGACATCAGTGACAACCCACTGGAAGATGTAGATTTTACCTTCTACACTGACGGTAGTTGTCACAGACAGACGGACTCGGGAGACTTGTGTACTGGATACGCAGTCGTAGATGACCATGGTACCATAGAAGCAGAACCGCTTGGCCCACCTCACTCAGCACAAATTGCTGAACTGGTTGCCCTAACCAGAGCATGTGAATTGGCTAAGGGCAAATCAGCCAACATTTACACAGATTCTAGGTACGCCTTCGGAGTAGTCCATGATTTCGGAGCCCTATGGCGCCTCAGAAATTTCATGACGGCAGCTGGCACACCTGTAGCGCATGCAGCCCACATCAAAAGACTTCTAACAGCGATACAGGAACCCGACAGAGTGGCTGTTATCAAGTGTAAAGCTCACACATATAGCCAAGACCCGGTATCACTTGGTAACAGCCGAGCAGACGAAGCTGCTAAATCAGCAGCCGGTAACCCCATACAAACAGATAGTACACGACTGATGGTATTAAGGACTGTAAACACACAGAAATTGTGTGAAATGCAAAATTTGTGTTCCCCACAGGAAAAGGCAGTCTGGAGGTCAAAAGGATATGGCCAGGAGTCCTCAGGACTCTGGACAGATGGACAGGGTAAACCAGTGGCACCCAGAGCATACCTTCCAAGTCTAGCGGAAGCAGCACATGGGCTGACTCATCCAGGCAAAGAAGGGATGTGTAAGCTAGTAAGAGCTTATTGGTGCGCCCCAGGATTTTCCTCCCATGCGGGTAAAAGAGCAATGACATGTCTCACCTGCTTGAGGAAGAATATTGGAAAGGCAATACCGACAGAGCCATCCCATATCCCTCCGACAGATGGTCCTTTCCAGGTAATACAGATTGACTTCATACAATTGCCACCTTGTAGAAATTTAAAATATGTATTGGTCTGTATTGATGTGTTCTCAAATTGGGTTGAAGCATTTCCCGCAGCCACAAATACCGCTGTATTTACTGCAAAGAAAATTGTGCAGGAATTTGTGTGTAGGTACGGTATCCCTAGAATAATTGAAAGTGATAGGGGTACCCATTTCACAGGTGAAGTCTTTCAAACAATGTGTAAGTTGATGGGAATTAATAGTAAGCTGCATACTCCGTACCGCCCCCAGGCGAGCGTGAAGGTGGAAAGAGTAAACAGCACTATTAAAAATAAATTGAGCAAGGTAATGACTGAAACAGGACTGTTATGGCCTGAAGCTTTGCCAATCGTACTATACAGCATCAGAACCACACCCAGGTCCCCTCTAAATCTGTCTCCTTTTGAAATTCTGTTTGGTCGACAACCCCATGTTATGATTAACCCCCAGGATGATTTGAAATGTAACAATGAAGTAACCGTAAAGTACTTGGTTAAGATGAGTAAACAATTGAGAAATCAGAACGATAATCTAAAGTTGGTGATTCCTGATTTGCCAGACAGTAATTGTCATGACATTGAACCTGGGGATTATGTAATGATACGGAATTTTTTACGCTCAGGTTGCCTTATTGATAGATGGGAAGGACCATATCAAGTCTTATTAACCAGCACAACAGCATTGAAGGTTGCCGAGAGAGAGACTTGGGTCCATTCGTCTCATTGTAAAAAGGTCACTGACCCAGAGAGGTCCCGTGATAAAGAACAGACGGTAGAGGTTGTATCACTAGAGTGTCTGTTCAGGGAGGATTGAGACAACACCTGAGCGCTGAGAATAACAAGACCGGAAGCTTGTCGAGCCAGATTTCTTTTTCCCATTTGTTATTTTCTCCAGTTCCCACCTCCCTCCTATTTCCTTTCCCCCTTCTTATTTTTCTCCTTTTACTCCTCTAAGATGGACTTGCCCCAAGAGACTGTGATCCGGATTTTCCTGTTGACCATGATGTTGACCAGAGCAGTCTGTTTCGGTGAGAGTACCATGGAGGTCGAGAAAGGATCGGGAATGGGTTCTGATGACCAGGATGCAGGCGTAAATTTCCAAGAGCAACATAATCTCCGAGCAAAGGCGAGTATCAGAAAACGATCTGGTAGCATTGACAATAGAAGGAATTGTGAAGGATTGTTAGCTGAAGAGAACTGCATCTGTAGGCATTGTGACAATATAGTTGAGGATGGGTGCATAAAGAAATGTCAGTCCAGTTTTAATGTCCGCATGGACCGGCATCCATTGAGTGACTATCACTCCTTAGTGGGTAAAGTGTTAAATAAGACAGACTGTTGGGTATGCTCTCAAGTACCTCAAGGCCATAGCAAATCAGGACTAGTACCATTCCCATTAACTGTATGGGAGGTACTTGAGCTAAGTGGTGGGAGGCCGGTGGATAAGAGGTTTAATATCTCTAATCCTCCTAGTTTGAAGCTCCACCAATATCATGTGGATAGGTCCTTAGTGTGCTTTAACATTTCCAATCCCCGAAAGCCGGGAAATTGGGAAGTGTCATGGAGTAATCAAACCATGACCTTTTCATACAGACCCGACAGAATGCCCATAGACACAGAACTTATACGCCAGATAGCCGACCATGGAAAATATTTCCGGTATAGGTACACTCTAGGAAGTAGGACCATGCGAGTTGGAGAAGTATCACCAGGATACTGTGCACATATCGTACAACCTGATACGTGTACTAAACAGATGGGAGAATTAGGGTTAGGAGATTTCACATGGAAAATTTGTAACATGATAATGTCATACTCTGTCCCATATGTTCTCCCCGATGATGCATATTTCATATGCGGGAGGAAGGCGTATAAGTGGCTTGCCCCAAACTCAGAGGGATTGTGCTATATTGGAAAAGTACTGCCTGAAGTAATGACTGTAACCCATAACAAAATGAAAGATATTCACTGCAGTGCCCAAGCTCCTTATACTCACACTCATTACGAGCACATCGTTAAACGGCACCTGATAGAAAGAACAGAGCATTCGGCCTCTGACCTGATCCATGAATCCACCGGGATTCAATTCCTACTCGCGTTAGATATCACTCGTACCGCCAGAGGAGTGATAAATTACAAATATATATCTGCGCTTGCAAATTTATTAGACAATATCACCGAAATGTATGACGACACATTCAGGTACACTGGGAAAGTGTTACAAGCCTACAAAATGGAACTGGTTCAGCATAGGATGATTCTCAATTACCTCACAGCTGTGACAGGCGGGTATTGTGTTACCCTGGCAACTCAATATGGAATCAAGTGCTGTACGTACATTACAAACAGCACGGAGGACCCAGCCGAGGTCATAGACCAAAAGATGGATGACATTTTACAATTAAAATGGGAGTTTCGAAGGAAACACAATCTCACACTCGCTACTGTGGGTAATGAGCTGACCAGTTGGGTGTCATGGTTGAACCCACGAAATTGGTTCTCGGGCTTAGGAGAATGGGCCCAAGGTATTATTATGGATGTAGGGAAATTTCTTTTGTGTATCCTGGGAGTCGTCATATTGGTTGGCCTGATATTTAGATGCGTTCGGGTTTTAGCGAAGCGTAAAAGTAATACCAGGGTGATGAGTTTAAGGAGCGAGGACACTGTACTAACAACAACTAATTTGATTTATGACCCAACGATAGAGACAATGTTGTGATGAAAATGTGATTCCACACACACATAGCAAAAGCATCGGGAGACTACAGTCAACATATACATCGAGACAAGACACAAGACAAGACCTCAATCAGCAAATGTATATTAAACTCACATAGTTTATGACTGCATTTACCATAATTGCTTCTTATCTTCATTTCTACAACCTTCAGGTAATGACACACATAGTCGATAGGGAATATAGACACAGATATCAGCACTCACATACCCCCCCATTCATGTATCATCAACTAAATGTGCTCCCCCAATTGTTGCAACCAAAAGCCGAAAAGAGCTCGGTAAAGTTTGACAGCCCATCCACAGACCCGTCATACGGGATAAGAAGGATTCAAATGTATACTTCGCAATACCTCGAAGCTTGATTTAAAACACGTACGGCACGATGATACATGACCCCTCAAACATGGATTCATACACACATGCTTCTACTATCTCACTAGGTCATACCTTTTTCCCACCTGATCCTCTTCTCCCTTACCCAACCATAGAAATGTATTTACACATGACATATATTTTTCTCTTTTTGAACTGTTTTAGGAAGTGGCAGTTATTGATGACTGCCAAAGGGTGGACTGTCAAAGTCAGAAAAATATCATGCTACACGTTGCCATATATTCACCTCATGCGCGTGCCTGCTGCACGTGCACATTCTCTCCCGTGCGTGCAGATACTCGCAGCTGCGTAATGGAGCTTCTACGGCCGTGCGCATTGGCGCGTGGTATGTGCATTTACGGTAGAGTTTGTGTGCGTCTAGCGGGCGACTCAATCATTAAATAATAAAACCAAATAGTATGTTTTATAGATAATGTTCCCCTTAGTGATAACTGTAAGTTTGTTTAATGTGACTTGTTCACGGACGTGGGAATCCCTCTTTACGTGGTACAAAGGGTCTGATTAAGGTTGAACAGTGGTGTCTGGTACCTAACCGAAGAGTATTTTAATAGCAATAATCCGGTGTTGGTTAGGTAAAGATTAATCGCTCCTGCGTGTAGTTATGGCCATTAGTAGTTTCTGGACATTTCATATATTTGCAGTTCATTATCCATGCGGCGGGAATCCGGCGATTCCCTCCCACCTGAGCAGTTTGTAATAGCCACAGCCCACCTGTTTAAATCCACCTGTGACCTTTTGTTACAGTGCAGAGAGACATTCCTGTGTCCAATGAACAATAAGATTGTAGGGCCCTTTGTAGTACACTGTATGTTGTGTATATAAGGGTCACTGTCCCCAGACCGGCCAGTACTCTCACTCTTCAACATTTATCTCAGATAATTGGAGGACTGGATTCCGGTTGCGCTTGCGAGTGTTCCCCGTATGGTATGTTTCTCTGTGGCCACTTTGTTACCCGTTTAAATGTTAGTCATTCATTCTTATTTGTTGTATTAGTGTTTGCGATCGTTCGCTATTGTGTATATTTCTGTTTAGTTATTCTGTTAGATTTTAATGTTAGCCTGTAGTGTATGAACTGTTCACTGTTATCTTTTCCCATTTACTTAGTTAAATATTGTTAGTAAAGGTGTTGGAACCTTAGCAAGGTATTGAGTGTTTATTACATTACTGAGGGTGATCGGAGCGTCTCAATCGCTCAAACAACTAGCTTACAAACCAAGGTTAAACAGCATTATATCATTACAGTATCTAACACTAAGATATACAGTATAAGCATACTCTGTGTAAGGTATAGAAGGTTATTATCTGTGTGTACGCTATCTGTGTGTTCAGTACACCCAGCGCAGCGTGTGTACGTGACTTGCGTACCACGTGCAAGGTATTCTTACGCAAATAGCGTACGGAGTGCGTAGCACGTGCACGAGGTTCAGCGGCCATTACGGCTTCACGGTATAGATTTAATAGCTTGTGTTGTAGAGTATAAGAATCAGCTTTGTCAGAACCTATGTGCAGTTCTGTTTTTATAGGTTATTATTGACTCATGGAATGAGCCAAATTGCTTGATTGTCACCCACTTTTACTGCAAACAATTCCAAACTGCCCAGATCCTTGTCACTGAGTCCACCTTGTGTCCTTCCAAAGCATATGTATTCCATATTCTACTGCGATTCGGTCTCTCTCCAGTGGCCTCAGAGTGCTATGCCTGTGACTGACAAATATGTTTAATATGCCCTTTTTTGTTAAATTTTCAACAGAGTTCAAGTTTACACCTACAGTCCCTGAGTGAATGTGTATCTGCCCCTCAGTGGTAGCACACATCCGATGGGGCACCATGTGCGTACAAGGGAGTGGTTGTTGCCACCATTTTATGAACTTGAGATGCTGACTTGCCCCTGATCTGGAGTTCTATAACATCTTTAGCTTCAGTTTCTATTGACAGTGCCACTTGTACTGCACTTTTAAACATGAGAGCTATCTCTGTTAGTAAATGTTATTTACACTCTCATTTGAAATACCAACACGCCAGATGATCTCTCAGGTCATCGTTCAGGCCATCTCCAAACTGGCAGTGCTTTTTAGTTCTACCACATACTCAGTGGTGCAAGTGTGATAGCCGGGCAGCGGCCGGTCCATCAGTGATTTTAAAAAAGCATTGAACACCAGGCCATGTCATCACATAAGCAAGCAGTTTATTCACAGTTCAGACAGGGTTATCACGACAGTAACATTTAACTCCTTGTTCTCCTCTCCAGCGCAATATTCATATGGGTTACATCAAGTTACATCTCCTTTCATTTGCTTCACGGGCAATAACAGCATTTACAGTGATGTGACATCATTACAGTACAGTACATACCAGCGCAGTCTCTGGGAATCAGTAGTGCGGCTTTCGCAAACTGAAATTCATTTTAGTGTGCTCTCCCCCATTCGCTAGGGGCTCCATCTAAACGGGATCTCATGTACACGTTACTGGGGGCCTTCCGCCAAACGTGGTTCCTACCACTCACCCAGCTCGTCCTATCCCGCAGACTCACACCTCCCGTCCTGCTTCTTGGGTACCCCGGAAGGTCCTTTGTTCCTGGTTCCTTCCACTGTACTCTGCATACTGTGGCTCTCACACTGCACTCTCCATCTCTCACTGAAGCTGCTGGCTCTCCTGTCACACTGCAGATATGGGCTCTCCCTCTCTTCATAGCAACACCCACACGCTGCTCTTCTTTCCATCATGCCAGGGACTGTGGAGTGCCATTCTTGTTCCACAGTCCCCAGCCTGCGTTTCTCCTGGACACTTAGCCTGTGCCTTCCATCCTCAGTCCTCAGCTCACACTGAACTGTCCTGTGCTTTGTTCCTTTTCCTAAAATCCCCCTCCACTTCCTGTCCTAACCCCCTACATGTGGCAGGGTCTGCTAGAACTGGTTTGGGGCCATAAAACTCCCCCACTCACTGATAAGAATTAAAAGGCTTTTGGAACTTTCCAATATCTCTTGTCTACTAACATTCCAGTATGCCACATACACCCCTGCTAAAATCTTGCGTGTCCCCACGCAATATAACTAATTAACTATGAGCTTGCAAAAAGTCTAGCAAGGAACAGTCTCTTATACTCTACAGCAAGGTCAAAACATAACACACAATAAACAAGCATAATTGAAGTATACATCATACACAATATAACAATCACATGAGCAAACAAACATGGCATGCAAACACACAATATAACAATCACATGAGCAGAAAAACATGGCATGCAAAACATCACATGAAATACAAATAACATATACTGCTGCCTATTTCCTGTGAATTACAGTCCTGGGTCACAGATGATCATGAATGTTAAAACATCTTCTGGCAATTGTGCCAAACACTTAGAACCTGCCCGTGCCGGCCCTTGTCTCCCCCAGTTCGCTGGGTCAAAAGAGATAGGTGGCTTTCATGGGCCCCTCCCAATAAAGTTTTCCCCAAATTGTCAAATAAATCTTCGGTACCGATCCTGTTCACGGACGCCAAATTGTGATAGCCGAGCAGCGGCCGGTCCATCCGTGATTTTAAAAAAGCATTGAACACCAGGCCATGTCATCACATAAGCAAGCAGTTTATTCACAGTTCAGACAGGGTTATCACGACAGTAACATTTAACTCCTTGTTCTCCTCTCCAGTGCAATATTCATATGGGTTACATCAAGTTACATCTCCTTTCATTTGCTTCACGGGCAATAACAGCATTTACAGTGATGTGACATCATTACAGTACAGTACATACCAGCGCAGTCTCTGGGAATCAGTAGTGCGGCTTTCGCAAACTGAAATTCATTTTAGTGTGCTCTCCCCCATTCGCTAGGGGCTCCATCTAAACGGGATCTCATGTACACGTTACTGGGGGCCTTCCGCCAAACGTGGTTCCTACCACTCACCCAGCTCGTCCTATCCCGCAGACTCACACCTCCCGTCCTGCTTCTTGGGTACCCCGGAAGGTCCTTTGTTCCTGGTTCCTTCCACTGTACTCTGCATACTGTGGCTCTCACACTGCACTCTCCATCTCTCACTGAAGCTGCTGGCTCTCCTGTCACACTGCAGATATGGGCTCTCCCTCTCTTCATAGCAACACCCACGCGCTGCTCTTCTTTCCATCATGCCAGGGACTGTGGAGTGCCATTCTTGTTCCACAGTCCCCAGCCTGCGTTTCTCCTGGACACTTAGCCTGTGCCTTCCATCCTCAGTCCTCAGCTCACACTGCACTGTCCTGTGCTTTGTTCCTTTTCCTAAAATCCCCCTCCACTTCCTGTCCTAACCCCCTACATGTGGCAGGGTCTGCTAGAACTGGTTTGGAGCCATAAAACTCCCCCACTCACTGATAAGAATTAAAAGGCATTTGGAACTTTCCAATATCTCTTGTCTACAAACATTCCAGTATGCCACACAAGTATGCGGGTAAGCTCGGGTACGGAGTACCCTTAAGAATTTGGCAGCAGGTACGCAGTACCACCTGCCACACACTTTGCCATTGCCACAATTATAATGTGCCACAAATGCTTATCCCAC
Source organism: Pseudophryne corroboree (assembly GCF_028390025.1). Taxonomy (NCBI): domain Eukaryota; kingdom Metazoa; phylum Chordata; class Amphibia; order Anura; family Myobatrachidae; genus Pseudophryne; species Pseudophryne corroboree. The sequence continues at coordinate 636,521,961 of NC_086445.1, read as the reverse complement.
TTTGTCAGAGTTACTGGGAGTGCAACAGTGGCTGTATTGTCCTGTTATAATGGAGGCATTACTATATATTGTTATTACATTGGGGGCATTACTATATATTTCTATTATACTGGAGGTATCACTATATATTTCTATTATACTGGAGGCATTACCATATATTTTTAGCCGTGCCTCCAGAATCCCCCCAAAAAGGGTCTGTGTCATGTGGACACGCCGCTAGTGTCATGTAGCCACTCCAACTAGCAGCATGTGGCCATACCCCATCACAACACATGACCATGCTCATTTTTCATCACTCAGTACTCATTAGAAAATATTTCTACTTACACCACTGCACATACTGTATGCAGCCACTGATTCCCATCCTCCTGATTCCATGTATGGAATCTGAACCGTTCTGCTACCTGGGGAGGCCTATGCAGGCTCGGATTGGGACACCGGAGAGCCGGTGAGCTCACTGGTAGGCCCTGCCGAGTATTAGCCATGCCCTCTTTTGTGTGAGGGCGTGACCAACAAGTGTCGGACTGAGGGAAAAGAGGTGCGCGGCGCGCTGTGCTCTCCACCCGGCCCAGCCACAGGACGGAGCACATACGAGACACACAGTAGTAATGTGTACAGCACCTTTCTGCTAATGTAGCTCCTTCAGGTTATAATGACCGGAGCCTCATTGCCACTGATTAGCACTGCAGCACGGATCCCCACCAGCTAGAGACATTGCATGAAGATCAGCGCTGTCCGTACAGAGCCTCCACACTGTGCACGGACTCAGTCAGCATCTCTTATAGGGAAAGATTTTACACTTGCAATATCTGAATCAGTGGCGGTGAGGCTCTGGTTATTATCACCTAAAGGAGCTACATTAACAGAAAGGTGCTGTACACATTACTACTGTGTGTGTCTTGTATGTGTACTTTATGGTCCCTGCTGCTTATTGGGCATACTTGATTTCACTGCACTTTGATTTTATTTGTATTTTATTTTTATATTTATTTCTTATTATTGTTTTGATATTATTTTATTTTAATTATATTTTATATTTTTAACAACCCGTATTCAAATATACATGTATCACCATTTAACTAGAAGCAGTGTCGGGCTGAGGTGAGGAGAGGCACGCGTTGCGCTCTCCTCCCCATCCCTCATCCACGGGGTGATCCCGGGCGGCAGCGGTGGACATATGTGTATCTGGCACTGCTGGGGGCAGCATATGTGTATCTGGCACTGCACTACTGGGGGCGTATATGTATCTGGCACTGCTGGGGGCGTATTTGTATCTGGCACTGCTGGGGGCGTATTTGTATCTGACACTGCTAAAGGGAATTCTGTGTATCTGGCACTGCTGGGGGCATCTGTGTATCTGGCACTGGACTACTGGGGTCATATGTGTATCTGTCATTATACTGGGTCATTATGTGTATCTTGCACTACTGGGGTCATTATTTGTATCTACTGTTCTCTCCCATATAACCCAGGTGCGTATATACTACTGTTCTCTCCTGGTGTAACCCAGGCACACATACTACTGTTCTCTCCTGGTCTAAACCAGGCACATATACTACTGTTCTCTCCCAGTGTAACCCAGGCACATATACTACTGCTCTCTCCTGGTGTAAGCCAGGCACATATACTACTGTTCTCTCCCAGTGTACCCCAGGCACATATACTACTGCTCTCTCCCGGTGTAACCCAGGCACATATACTACTGTTCTCTACTGGTGTAACCCAGGCACATATACTACTGCTCTCTCCTGGTGTAACCCAGGCACATATACTACTGTTCTCTCCCAGTATAACCCAGGTGCATATACTACTGTTCTCTCCCAGTGTAACCCAGGTGCATATACTACTGTTCTCTCCCAGTGTAACCCAGGCACATACACAACAGCTTGAAGTGGGCAGCGAGGTAGAGCTCTTTCTTTATATACCATGCTAGGTGGTGCCTATAATGGCTGGCCACTCCTCTCTGGTCACATGCTCACACCCCTTCCAGCATATGGCAATGCCCCTTAGTGGGCCCCTGTGATTGCATTTCCCTGGTGGGCCCTTTATGCCCCAGTCTGACACTGTGTGCCTATGGGACAGATGCTTTTGCAAAATCTTACCAATATTTGTAAAATACTTTGCAGGTAGGTTTCTCAGGGGCTATCAAACTGAGAAGCAGACAATAGGCTTTCCCCTATAGCGCTTAATAGAACTGGCACTTGTTTCTCGTCAGCAACATTATTTGCCACAAGATACTATTCCAGTCTTTCTGTATAGAGGAGCCAGTCATACTTTTCTATGTCAAAGTCACTTAATGTGCCTATTTGCATAACCATGGCATAACCTTACCGATGCTTGTAGTTGAACAGAGTACAAAGTGATTCCCTCACAAATACTGCCACTTCACTTCCCTTCTGGTCTGGAAGATATGGCCTGGGGTCATAAGCCACTCGTCGCCAATTGTAGTGTTTGTGTGTTTGCTCACACATCCAAATACACATGGAAATTTGGAGCTGTGATCAGCATGCTGTCAAACACTTTACTGAACTGAAGAACAAACATAAAGCAACATATTTTGCAGCAGGTTGCAAAATAGCACAATACGCAACTTAGTGGTGAGGCATGGTACTGCAGGCATGAAACAGCAATGTGAATCTAGCAGAGCCAGATTTCATTATCTAACACAGATGTTTGAGCAGTTGAGTGATTATTTGCTACTGCGCATGCACTAAAAGTCCTGAAAATCCCTAATTCACATGTGTTCCCTGACTGTATACAGACACAGCTGTTGCTTATGGAGCCACTTGTATAGAGCTTGTGGCACATTGCAATGGGCGTTCCTGGGCAGTGACCGGTAGGTTGCCTGAAGTGTTCACAAAAAAAGGCCATCTCATGGGCATGTAAAGGATGTGTCATTGGAGTGTCATTGAATGCAGCTGTGCTCCTAAATGCATATCCACAGCCACAGAGGCCATGCTTTAATCAATTTGAGAAGAAGACACTGAGCAGCCCACAGGCTGTCGCAAGTGTCAGTCGTGTGAACAATGATGGATTGTCCAGAACCACCAATGTAGTTGGAAACTGGGTATCTCATGCTGACATAAGCATTTGCATACTTTGACTCCCTGTGTCCTGACAGCAGCCACTATTGTGGACGAAGTAGAGTCACCTCTGAATCAGGCCATATAACCTGTGTGGCATTTGACACAAAGCCTATATTACTGTGCGGGAGTCTCTGGAGAACACTGCTTAGGCTTTGCACCTTCATGCCTCTGTGGCCAAACTAGACTAGACTTGTACAATCAAAGGGGTAACAATGATGGCATGTAAACATTGGTCAAAAACCATTGATGTTTTAAGACATCAATCATCGATGTACCATTCTGACAAATACTCAGGGTTGTCCATGTTGCTTGCAGGGGCTACAGTATCTGCTGGAAGTACTGCTGCATTAATAAGCACTATCATTTACACCAGTCTTGAGACTCACTCGGGAGCTTGGGAATTTTCATTCTTATCCAATTTTTTTATTTTGAGAAATATTTTTTTTGAGGTTTTACAGGCAAAGAAATAATAACATGCGGGTAAACAGCAAAATTAAAATAGTATTCTCAGATGAACATGCAATATTGGAAGCAATATACCAACATGTTGAAATACAGCAAAGTAAGTGCGTGAGCGAAACCAGTATATTTGGAACAGGTGGAGGGAGGGGAGGAAGAGGGAAGAGGAAAGTATGGAAAGAGGATGTGGAGGAAGGAAAGTAGGGGAAGGTCAGTGAGGGGAAGAAGAGGAAAGGGGTGGAGACTGTTTGCGGGTATTATGTATAGCAAAGAACTATGGGGGTGCAAGCACGAGTCTCATGATAAAAGATCCAGGGAGACCAGACTCCTGCAAATTTGTTTGGGGATTCATGCAAATAGCTAGTAATGTGTTCTAAGTGATAAGTGTGCCAAATTAAGTTGTGTAAAGCAGATGCGGAAGGAGGGGGGGGGGTGTCTACTTTCTTCCAAGATGCCGCTATGGCACAGTTAGCTGCATTAAGGATGTGCCTAATTAGGGCTGAATTGCTACTGTCACAATTAGGAATAGGACATATCAAGAGAAAATATGAGGGGCAGTGTGTGAGTGAGATGCTCGTAAGGGAAATAATTAAACTATGTACTATGTCCCAAAAGCACCTAATTTTAGGACAGTGCCGCCATATGTCAGATAAGGTGTCCTGTTCTCCACAATCCCTCCAGCACCTATCCAACAACTCGGAAAATATAGTTTGAAGGTGGGTTGATACTAGATACCATCGATATAGGCATTTATAAGAGTTTTCTAGGATCCTAACACAAATAGATGAGTTAGCAGTGAATGATCGAATTATAGCCCACTCCTCTGGCTTCAGAGTCTCCCAATGTCCTTCTTCCAGCCCAGTTGGTGGGGTTCCTTGGGTTGCTGGTTGTGGGTGATCAGAAGCCATTCTTATCTAATTTACTTTTGTCAGCCAGCTCTCCTACCACTTGCAATGCTCATGTGCAAGCTGGGTTACTACTGTCATTTCTGCAGCTCCTGGGTGTCTGTGAGGGAATGTACTGTAGGCTGATACCAACTACAGAATAGCCATTATGGGTCTGATTCAGAGTCACATGCTAACTGCATGCAATGCTGTTATGCATGCAGTTGGAAATGTTTTAAGAACTGTGCATGACTCAAAGTCACACTGCACACGCATCTCAATAGTCACCACATGAGACAGAGAACAATTCTGGATGCAGGGAGTGTGGATTTCAGTAGGCGTTCCTGGGAGGTGGCTAGGCAGATGCGTGTGTGCAGCTGACAGAGGCTGCACCTAAAGATGCACACATCTATTTTGCAAGCTGAAACAGTATGCAACCTAGTCATTTGCTAGAAAATAGTTATATCACAGAAGCACTAAGTATGAGCTGTACCAAAGCTTGGAGATAAAGTGGAGAGAGATAAAGGACCAACCAATCCGCTTCTAGCTGTCATTTTACAAGTTGTATTTGAAGCTTTGATACATCTCTCATTTAGGGGTCTATTTACTAAGCCTTGGATGGAGATAAAGTGGATGGAGATAAAGTACCAGCCAATCAGCTCTCAACTGCCATGTTACAGACTGTGTTTAAAAAATGACAACTAGGAGCTGATTGGCTGGTACTTTATCTCCACCCAAGGCTTAGTACATAGACCCCTTAGTGCTTCAGATATATTACTATTCATACTGTATCTTCCTGCATAACTATATTACAGATGTGGACACGCTAATCGGATGGAGCCCTACTAATTGTGGCTCCATCTGCAACTGAGTATGCCCGACGAGGCGGACAGCCGTAAATGAATGGGACATGCGTGCATCGCAGACGCGCACGCGTCCCATTCAAAGTGAATGGGAGCATCTCTGTGTGCTTGCCGGCGTGCCTGGATGCAGGCGCGCCCAGGCACGCCAGGCACCCCCGCCTGCGATGTAGCCACGCTCGATGAGCGTAACTCCATCTGTAGGATCCATTATAAGGGTGGTATTTCAGAATAAATTCAGTTCCCTATATATAAGTATTGATGTTAATGTCATTTTATTCTTAATTATTAGCTTTTATTCTACGTTCATACTGTTTATCTGTAACAATTTCTAAACGATCAAACTAAATGAACTGATAAAAACTAAGAAGTTAACTTGAGGAGAATCATAGAGGAACAATACATATAATAAAGAAATGATGTACTTTAGTGAACTCAGGTATACCTTTGCGTAACGTCTCATTGCTCCCCTCCCTCAGACAGCTTCTATCTCTAGTTTCATTACTCCATAATCACGTGTTGTTACGCAGAACTTGTTTCTTAATTCTGTTTACCTTGAAGGGCTGTGCCTCACCTGTTTCTATACTTACACCCCCTCACTTCCTCACTTACTGTAAGTGACTCAGGTAACTTGATACTGTGGAATGAAGCCAGACACACCTGTTTGACAGGTGGAGGAAAGTTTATGAAACTTAAATATAATTGTGAAAAAGTCCAGTTTATAAATATAATTTCTAAAATCTTTGTGATGCGTTTCCTTTCTAATCTGTGGGGAACTGTTACATTTAATTGTATTGTTATTTACTCGTATTTCTGTAAGGTGGTAATCCAAAAATATGAGATGCAGCATCTTTTGAATAAAAGCTTAAGGAGGGATGATTTAGATGTGACAACATTTTACAGTAAAGATCTTTCATGGAGCCAAGGAAAATGTACGTTATACCACATCACTCTCAAACATGGCAGTAATCATTTCTTAGGTGCACTTGCTACTTGGCTACTGGGATGAGTCCATCTATGGCTTAGCTGGCATGAAAAAGCAAAACACCTAAATAGTTTCTCGCTAGGTACATTAACTAGGGTGACTCATTGACTTGGAAATAACATGCTCTGGTAAACATTTTCAGATGACATTGACAGAACCTCAGAAGACATGGGAGTTTACAGACTTCATATGGGGTTTGACTATGATGTCATTATTTATGACAACAAATTAAATACAAGATTTTGCAATGATCTAGCATGTCTTGTTAATTAAATTGTGTGATACAGTAATATCTGAGATTTACTAATAGCATATCATTTATGCTAACTACAAAAACGTCAGTCTAGTCACAAAAATGTCTGCACAAATAATGCAGGACAAGCACAACATTTTCATGGAGGACAATGTATCGAAAAGAGAACTCTATCACCATCATGCACTTTATAGAACCCTGAGTCACATTTAGGGGATCCTCGTGATTCAGCACCTGCTTGCAACTACATTTAACAGTCAATTTTCACCAGCTGAAAGCGGAATGCAATATTTTTGAAGATAAGCAGACATTCTATGTTTTGCACCCTGGAAATATATTGTCAGTTTCAAAACACCAGGAAAATATGCCAAACAAAAGAAATGCTTATAATAGGCAAGACTGCTAAAATTAGAGCAAGTTGGAATATAAAAAGGGACAGAAACATATGTGCTGCTGTAAACAATTTAGTGCTGTGATACACCTACTGGGTGTGTGGCACACATCCTCTCAATAACTCTATGGCCCCGAAAGAGTCATGGAAACAGTATTTAGGTCATTGCACACATGTGGACAACAGATGCAATCAAGGGTGGATTAGGATGGAAAAACCAGCCCGGGAAATTTATGGAAGCAGCCCTAATGGGGGTGTAGTCTGATGAGGGGTTAAGGTCTGTTGAGGGGGGCGGAAACCCATCTCATAGGGCCTGATTATACACAATTGCAGCCTTCTTTGCATCTTTTCCTGCAGTTGTGTCTGAGACCAGGGGTAGATTGGAAACTCAAAGTGGCCCTGTAAAATTTTGTAGGAGTGGTAGCACAAGAGGTATAACATACCGTGCAGCCAGCCATCGCAGCATCCCTGGATGGCAGAGTTGCTGTACTGCAGAGATGAAATAACAGAAAGAATGGGGTCAATGCACTGTGGGGGGTGGGACCACATGACAATACGTAAAACAGACCCACAGACAAGCCAGCCTACCTGGAATCTTCCTGGTGAGCCCTATGGCCAATCCGCCCTGGATGCAGTACAAGTCAAAGAACGTTGGGTGCCAGATCATCTTGTGATGAAATGTAAGCCCTGCTCACCTGGGGTTAGGACAGGATCATGGATATTTACATTAGGTCTTCTTTTTTCTAGTTGTTTGAGATTACCTCCATCTATTCCTCTAGGACAGGGCTGGCCAAACCGGTCCTCGAGATCTACCAACAGTTTATGTTTTCCAGGCCTCCTGGAGATCTGTAGAATTGTCAGTTAGGAATGAATGCAGCACATCTTAATTAGTAATGACTACACCTGTGCACCAGCTGGTGGTCTGGAAAATGTGAACTGTTGGTAGATCTCGAGGACTGGTTTGGCCAGCCCTGCTCTAGGATATATAAGCTATCCATCAGTGGTTGTTATGTTACCCTTATACCCTAGGAATTAGGGTTAGTAAAGTAAATTCTGCCTAGTTCAGTATTTAGACACAACTACTGTAAATTTTAAGTACCAAGAAAAATATATTCTTTATTAATCAGGATTTTTGCACTTGTGATAGTCCACAAACGTCAGTATAAATCATCCTTTATTTATCTATTAACAGTTTTTTATATAGCACATCAAATTCTGTTGCACTTTACAAATGGAAACAGTATAACATAAAAGAAAACAATTGCAAAAAACAGTGAAAACACAAGCCTGGGTAATAACAGACATTGGTTCGCAGCAGTACCTCTGGTGTTTGATGTCATCAGCACACGCAGTGGCCCAGCATTGCTGCACCCTTACCGCCACCAGTACTTCTATGCAGCTATCCTTGTGTATCAATGCCTATTTCCCTATAGATTGTAAACTTTGGAGCAGGGCCTTCCTATCTCTATGACCGTTTGTTATTACCCAGTTTTATTTTATCATTGTTGTTTCCAACTGTAAAGTGCAATGGAATTTGCTGCGCTATATAAGAAATTGTTAATAAAGAAAAAAAACTGTGAAGAGACACTGATCCAACCCTAGATAAGGTAAGTTAGATGCACCATTCTCACAGTTCCATTCCTTCTGGAAATCATCTATAATTGGCCCCCACCAATTTATCATTAAAAGGCTATAAACATTACATTCATTTGACCCTTTGTTTTTAATTCTTGCTATATGCTTTCATCACTTTAATTTTATTACTGCATCTCCAGACATAGGCGTGTGCAGAACATTTAATTAGGGGGTGCACTGCCGGAGGGACATGTCTAGTGGCACTCACTGCAAACATGGACATGTCAACATGACACGCCTCCTGTTTCTCATCACTAGGGGAGTATTCCTTTCCATTCCATATGCACCTTACTTGCAGTATATGGTGGTTTCTCACAATGGGGAACCTCTGAGGAAATGTATTCTCCCTGGGCAGGCAGTGTCTTCAGTCAGTAATCACTATTCACTATAGGAAATTACATGGTCCAAGAGATGCATGTTTGTGTGGGAATATAACCAAGATCATCATCATGAAACAGAAGTTCAACCAGACTCGTGTCACCTCCTGCCCCCTAGATCTCTCAGCCACACCATCATCTCCTGTCTGTGTGTTTCAGCCACACCATCTCCTCCCCTCCTTGCGTCATCTCTCAGCCACACCATCACCCCCTCCCTGTATCATCTCTCATCCACACCATCATCTCCCTGCCACGACATCATCTCCCAGATGCATCTCTCACCATCCACCTCAAATTGGGTCTCTCAGTCTCCCCCTTCACTCTGTGCCTCTAAGCCTCCCACCATTCATTCTGTGTCTTTTAGCCTTCAACCCTTCACTCTGTCCCTCTCAGCTTGCCCCCTTCACTCTGTGTCTTTCAGGCTCCAACTCCGTTCAATCTGTGTCTAGTGCCGCTTACAAACAATAGCCACAGTAGTAGTGTCCCTTACACAATGCCCATAGTTATGCCCCTTACAAAATACATACAGCAGTTGTGCCCTTTACAAAATGCCCACAGCAGTTGTGCCCCTTAGACAATGGTCATAGTAGTAGTGCCCCTTACACAATGCCCACAGCATTTGTGCACAATGCCCATAGTTGTGTCCCTTACAAAATGCCCACAGCAGTTGTGCCCCTTAGACAATGCCCACAGTGTTATTGCCTCTTAGACAATGCCCGTAGTAGTAGTGCCACTCACACAATGCCCACTGCGGTTGTGCCCTTTACACAGTGCTGGTAGTAGTACTGCTCCTAGCACAATGTCCATACTAGTAGTGCCCCTTGCAGAATGCCCACTGTAGTAGTGCCCCTTACACAATGCCCATAATGGTGCCCCTTACACAATGCTCACAGTAGTTGTGCCCCTTACATAATGCCAGTAGTAGTAGTGCTCCTTGCACAATGTCCATATTAGTAGTGCCCCTTGCACAATGCCCACTGTAGTAGTGTCCCTTGTACAATGCCCATAACTGTGCCCCTCACGCAATGCTCACAGTAGTTGTGCCCCTTACACAATGCCCATAATAATAGTGCCCTTTACACAATGCCCATAGTAGTAATGCCCCTTGCACAATATCCACAGTAGTAGTGCTTCATACACAATGCCCATAGTAGTATGGCCCCTTACACAATCCCTTGGTTGCTGTGCAGCATGAAAGGGGCAAATTGAAATAATCCAGGTCGGGTGACCCAGTTTTTTAACTCTGGTAGTGACCAGGGTTGAACACAGCTTCAACGCGGGTCGTGGTGCGGTGTGAATGGGTAAGCCGCGTTGATGTGACCAGCACCTGTTAACACTACAGGAAGTGGTGGCGCTTGGAGATCATCTCATCTCCAAGCACCGCCTCCGCATGCATCAGTGGTGACGTCACCAACCCGACATTATGCCGGGTCGGGCTGCCTGAAAGAGGTCTCTTGTCCGGTTGCACCTGGAATGTACACGTGTACAAATCCTGGGTGCGACCTGGTATTTGCGGTCTAAAAAGGGGTATAAGCAGGAGCCATAAACCAGATCAATTAAAGATATTAATGTAAAACTACTACAATCATGGGGCTCAATCCAATTAGCAGCGATGATCTTATGAGTGCGAGTGGTTGCGGCAGTAGTCTCAATTTACAGTGGCCCGAACTTGCACAAATGTGCTAGCCACCACATAGGGCTCCGAGCAATTTTGTACAAGAAAAGTGCAAGATCGGGTGCCATTGCTGGCGTTGAAATGCCACAACGGCACATCACACCCTTCGCGGCTAATTGGATTGACCCCATGAGTGTAGTAGTTTTCGTGCCTTCAGTGGGCTAAAAACGGGTGCCGCACGTGAAGCCCCGCCCTCTATTTAAGCCTCGCCCATCCCCGCGAAGCCCTATCCCCTTTTTTCTCACTGCCGCACCGGGTGTTACAGAGGTGAGTGACGCCTCTGCCCTAGATCAGTGGTTGGCATGATCTGAACCACTGTGGCTACTGTTGGCGGCGGGGGCTTTGAATCCGAGAGACAGTGATCCAGAGTGTGCCGGGTGGAGTATTGTAATAAACCATGCGTTAATCAGCCCACACTCTTTGTAATAGCATAGGAGCAGCTATATATTAATTGACTAATTCCCATACTGAATTGATATTTGCCTGTGGGTTTTGGGATTACGATAAAGGGGAGCTGCAGTCCACTAAAAGGATTCTGGTTCTTGAAAATTGAGAACTTGTTTTATTAGGACTGTGTGAGCAGAATCTGTTTGTGTATGTGTGTGGTTTTAAAGTAGTTACCAATAGTGGTTCTTGCTACGGGCATGCAGGATTTTTGCCCGGGGAGCCGCCTTCCGCAGGGTGCCGCTGCCGTAGCAAGATCTGCTACTGGTGCCCCCGGTCCTCGGTAGATGCACCGCACGGCATTGTGGGAGCCGCACATAGATACTAGGGGTCATGATTGACCTCTAGTGTCTATGCGGTGCTATGGGAGAGATGTCATGACGTCTCTCCCACAGATCAGAGGAGCGGCGCCGGCGGCCGGAGACGGAGGGCAGCAGGTGGTCGGGAATCAGGAGCGGGGATGGTAAGTATTAATTTATTTTTTATTTTTTTATTTTTGTAAGCGGCACAACTCTACTAGGGGCACAAACGGGGGCACAACTCTAATGGGGGCACAAACGGGGGCACAACTCTACTGGGGGCACAAACGGGGGCACAACTCTACTGGTGGCACAAACGGGGGCACAACTCTACTGGGGGCATAAACGGGGGCACAACTCTACTGGGGGTACAAACGGGGTCACAACTCTACAGGGGGCATAACTGACCACGCCCCTTTATGAAGCCACACCCCTTTTTTGCTCGGGGCGCGACAAGGGCTAGAACCGGCCCTGGTAGTTATCACAGTAGAAAATTAAATGAGCGCATTGATTGTCTGTATGTTTCTTTATATATAACACATTGAAACAGTATAAGAGATATTTAAATCTGTGTAATAGGGATACGGTCATTAGGTCGACACAGCTTAGGTCGACAGTCATTAGGTCGACCACTGAAGGTCGACATGCATTAGGTCAACATGGTCAGTAGGTTGACATGGTCATTAGGTTGACATGTACTAGGTCAACATGAGGTTGTTTTTATAAAAAAATAATTTTTTGGACTTTTTCATACTTGACAATACACGTGGACTACAATTGGGAACGGTAACCTGTGCCGAGACAGCGGTAGTGGAGCGAGGCACCTTGCCCAAAGCATGGCAAGCGAAGCGAGCCCTGCGAGGGGACAGGGTGCACTACTTGGGGTTCCCCGTCACTTTACGAAGAAAACTACACCAAAAAAAAGTCCAAAAACCCATGTCGTCCTTTTCACCTGTCGACCTAGTACATGTCAACCGAATGACCATGTTGACCTATTGTTCCTGTCGACCTAATGCATGTCGACCTTCCATGGTCGACCTAATGACTGTCGACCCAAGTTGAGTCGACCAAACGACCCATACCCCTGTAATATACAGTATTGAACCAAATAATATAGAGCAGTGGTTCTCAAACTCGGTCCTCAGGACCCCACACAGTGCATGTTTTGCAGGTAACCCAGCAGGTGCACAGGTGTATTCATTACTCATTGACACATTTTAAAAGGTCCACAGGTGGAGCTAATTACTTCACTTGTGATTCTGTGAGGAGACCTGCAAAATATGCACTGTGTGGGGTCCTGAGGACCGAGTTTGAGAACCTGTGATATAGAGCAATGCCTACAATTTTTAAGAATCAGTGTAGGGTCTCACCAGACGGGAGGATCATGACATGGTTGGTGAGCTTTGACAATTTATTGCAATATTTTGTAAACTAATATTTCCTGATTTTAAATGAAATACAGTTTGGAATTTAATTACAGTAGGTGAGTGCAGAATATGTATGATTTTTATTTTTATTTTAAATGATGTGGCCACAACACCACTTGCACCACAGTAAATTGACTGCTGTGGATTAAAGCCAATTGTTTATGTAAAATGTTGTGGTTGCACATTCTCTTGCACCCCTATTTCCCATATGTAAGCCAAATCTTGCCAGCTCATTTTTCCAGGTGCTCAATTATGAGTATGCATGGGTGTGGGTCTGTCTCTTTAAGCCAAGTGAGTCAGTACTTAAACCCACTGAAAAAGCATAACTTGTATTTAAAATCTGTGTAATATATTGACCCAAATAATATAGAGCAATGCCCACAATTTTTGTGAATCTGTGTAGAGACTCACCAGAAGGATGACCATGAAGTGGCTGGTGAGCTTTGACAATTATCGCAATATTTTGGAAACCAACATTCCCCGATTTCAAATGAAATAAAGTTTGGAATTTAATTACAGTAGGTGAGTGCTGAGTATGTATGATTTACAAATGGTGTCGCCACAATACTATTTGCACCACAGTAAGTTGAGTGGTCTGGATTAAGGCATATATATATATATATATATATATATATATATATATATATATATATATACTAGCTGGCGTACCTGGCGTTGGCCAGGATGTTAAGAATGTTTGTTTACAAAAATCAGTGTAAAGATTAAACACACAGGTTGCAGCTAACATTTTATTCCTTGTGGAATTGTTTTTATTTCCACCATATGTAGCTGTTTTCTTTGGTGGCATTTTATTTTTTTAACTTCAAAACAATTTGTTATACATCAGTGACATATTATGCATGTCCTGAAATAGTATGTGCTGCTGGGCCACCCTAGGGGTGCTAGTGGTGTGTTACCCCCACAGTGTTTGTTCCCAGAGTGTAAGTCATGTGTTTACCAAGTTTGGTGTAAATTGCTCCATGCATTGCAGAGTTATGCTGTCTGTTGAAAAACTCTGTGCTGCTGCCCCACCCCTAGGGGACGGGTGTTAGGGGTGTGTTACTCTCACAGTGTTTGTTCACATGTTGTAATTAATATGTGTATCAAGTTTGTTTAAAATTGGTCCAGGCATTTGTGAGTTATGCTGTATCCTGAAATACTCTGTGCTGCAGGCCCACCCCCTAGGGGTGCTAGGGGTGTCTAACTCCCACAGAGTTTGTTGATAGATTGTAAGTTGGATGTATCCCAAGTTTCGTGTCAAGTGCTCCAGGCCTTCCACAGTTATGCTGCCTGCTGACATACTCTGTGCTGCTTTCCCATCTCCAGGGGTGCTAGGGCTGTCTGACCCCCACAGTGTTTGTCCCCAGAGTGTAAGTCATATGTGTACCAAGTTTGCTGCTTTTGGTGTAAATTGATCCAGGCATTCCAGAGTTATGCTGTTAGCTGAAAAACTCTGTCCTGCTGCCTCACCCCTGGGGATGCTTGGGGTATTTTACCCCCACAGAGTTTGTTTCCAGATTGTAATTATATGTGTACCAAGTTTGTTTTACATTGGTCCAGGCATTCAGGAGTTATGCTGTCTCCTGAAATAATCTGTGCTGCTGCAGGATGCTAGGAGTGTCTAACCCCCACAGAGTTTGTACCCAGATTGTAAATCAGATGTGTTCCAAGTTTGGTGTAAAGTGTTCCAGGCCTTCCACAGTTATGTTTTCTGCTGACATACTCTGTGCTGCTGCCCCCCCCCCCCCCTTAGGGGTGCTAGGCGCGTCTGACCCCCACAGTGTTTGTTCCCAGAGTGTAAGTCAGATGTGTACCAAGCTTGTTGTAAATTGCTGCAGGCATTCCAGAGTTATGCTGTCTGCGGAAATACTCAGTGCTGCTTCCTCACCCCGAGGGGTGCTAGGGGTCCCCCCCCCCCCCCACAGTGTTAGTTCCCAGACTCTGAGGCATATGTGTACCAATTTGTGAGTACATGGCTCCAGCAATTACGGAGTTATGCTGTCTCCTGATACACTCTGTGCAGCTGTCTCCCCCCCTAGGGGTGCTAGGGATTTCTATTTTTTTCCGTTGCCTCCGCTGTGTTTTAATACGCTTGTATGTCAAATTTCACAATCTTCACTTGTAAATTGTGGATTTGTATAGCAAGACAGAGAGACAAATTTTCACTTTTATATAGTAGATATGAGATGCTGTTAATTTTTCGGCAGTCAGGATTCCAGTCGTCAGGATACCGACTCTGAAATCCCGACTGCTGACAATCCCGACAGCCAGAATACCAGCTCACAGGGGCTAATCCCACTCGTGGGTTTCCATGACACCCATAGAGTGGGAATAGAACCTGTGGCATGTACAGAGAGCCACAGAGCCTGCAGCATGGCAAGTGCAGCGAGCCTGCAAGGGGACTCTTTGCGCTCGCCCTGCTGCCGGCATACTGATGGCCAGGATGCCATTTTTAGTATACTGACCACTGGTAAATCATACCGAACCCGTAAATATATATATAAGTGTGTTTTGGTGAGACAGGTGAGGCAGAGCCTTTCCTCTCATACTAACATATACACCAGAATTTTGACTATATAAATTAAATGAAAAATACAAAGCATATATTCAAAATATCTTCTTTGTATTGTTCTAATCAGTTTTATAGTGAAAACCTCCCTATCTTTTCCACACATCTCTTATCAAAACTCACCAAATTTTCAGCAGTATATACTGCTGCACCTGTGTATAATGCCCACATGAACCCTTTTGCTCATATATCTTATGTAAATCTTGCTCTGGTACTAGCCAGTGTCTACTAAACTATTTACCTCATATGAATGCGAAAGCCCTGACTTACTGACTCACTCACTGACTAACTAACTCATCCCTTCCCGATATGTTAGGAAGCTGAAATTTAACATATGTATTCTTCAGATGGGAAATAGAAAAACTACGTAATTAGAATTGGGGGTTGACATAATGATGTCATTACCGATGCGTGGCTTGCGTTGCGGTAATGATAATACCCAAACATACAATTGGATCAAAATTTGGATTGCACCGCCAATGGATAGAATTTAATAAACTACAAAAATGCAAAAGCACTCACTCACTCACTGACTGACTCATCACTAATTCTCTTACTTCCCGATATGTTAGGAATATGAAATTTAACATAGGTATTCTGCAGGTGGTAAATAGAAAAACTACATAATTGGAATTTTAATAAACCTCCCCTAAGGGGATGAAAAGGGGTTGACATAATGACGTAATTACAGTTGTGTGGCATGCGGTGCATGAACGATAAAGCCCAAACGAACAGTTGGATCAAAATTTGGATTGCACCTCCAGTGTGTAGAATTTAATAAACTACAAAAATGGTCCTGTCACTTTTTACCGAATCTGATCCTCGGTTAATGCAAAGAACCATGGATTAATATTTATTTACATTAGATGTCTCAAATGTACAACTCTATAGATTTCCCACATTTTTAACACTCATTTATATTTACAACTGTGAAAATCAGAAACTCCCATGCATAGAACAGCTAGTATATATATAACCAAGATCTTTTCCATTCAATAATCCTAGTATCTAAACTTGAAAGTTTTGGATTGGATACTAGGATTATTGAATAAAAAAGATCTTGGTTGCAGGAGAGAAAACAGAGAGTTGTGGTAAATGGAGTGCATTCACATGAGGGAAATGTTACCAGTGGAGTACCTGAGGGATCTGTACTTGGACCAGTGTTTTTTAATATCTTTATTGGTGACATTGCAAATGGCATTAAAGGGAAAGTAAGCCTTTTTGCAGATGACACATAGGTATGCAACAGGGTAGACACACCAGGAGGGGTAAAACAAATGATTGAGGATCCTGGTAGACTAGAGGAATGGTCAAGAGTGTGGATATTACAGTTTAATGCCAAAAAATGCAAAATCATGCACTTGGTTCTCAAAAATCCAAAGGCTAAATATAGTATAATGGCTCTCTACTGGAAACTACTGAGGAGTAAAGGGATCTAGGAGTCTTCAGGTGACTTAAAGGCAGGAAAGCAATGTAACAAAGCAATAAGGAAGGCTAGTCAGATGCTTGGCTGCATTGTGAGAGGAATCAGCAGCAGAAAGAAAGAAGTAATAATGCCACTGTATAGGTCATTGGTACGGCCTCATCTAGAATACTGTGTTCAATTCTGGAGACCATATCCTCAAAAGGATATTAATACATTAGAGACTGTACAAAGAAGAGCAACTAAAATGGTGCATGGCCTACGGCACAAAACATACCCAGAAAGACTAAAAAATCTCAATATGTATGGTTTGGAGCAGAGAAGATAAAGGGGGGACCAGGGGTGTATCTAGGGGTCTGAGCGCCCCTGGCAAAGTAAGGGGCTGCTCCCCCACACACACCCACACACCCCCTACACACATTTGAAATAAGGTGTGAGTATTGGAAATGGGGCATGGTCTTTTGGGGGAAGGGTGTGGTCACAATAGTACTTCCAATTTAAATTATGCCACACAGTAGTATCCCTTATTCACATTACATCGCACAATAGTGTCTCGTATTCACGTTACACCATCCCTCCCCCCTAACCCTAATCCACCTTTCCCACAGCCTGACCCTAACCCCCCCCCCAGCCTCTTCAGTGGTGCCTAACCCTAACCCACCCGTCTTAATCTCCCTCCCTGCAACCTGTCCCTAACCCTCCCACCCTCGCAGCCTAAATCTAACCCTTCCACCCTCACAGCCTAACCCTAACCCTCCCACTTAGCTTGCCAGTGGAGACTTTGGTACCAACTCGATCTGGATTTTGGCATTCTGCATCGCTATTTATGTTGGGATGCCAGCATCAGCATTCCAAGCAGTTTCGGGATGCTGGCGTCAGCTTTCCGGCCGCCAGGATGCCAAACACCGGCATCTTGACTGCATCCCGAATGAAATGCTAATGAGATGATGTGAGATGAGCCTCAAATGGACCCAGCCATTAGCCAAACACCATTAGTTGGATTGTAGAAGTGTTTCCTGTTAGAAAAGACATCAGGGTGCCATAATTTCCAAGATAAAATGATCAATTATACAATTAACTGATATAAATTTCCTTGAATCTGGCCTTGAAATAGGTAAGATATGTATTTTCTTTATTACACTAAACAAGTTAAAGTTTTCGCTTACTTACTACTTACTGACATCTAACATGCATGAAAATCGTGTAGTTTTCAAGGTAATACAGTCCCTTCTCCCAAACACTGACACTTTTTTATTATCTTCAACAACAAATAGGTCTATAGCTCTGTGCTATGTAACAATTGCTGTGTACCTGGTGAGAGTCTGTTACTGCCGCCGTAGCCCCGGTCTCCATCAGCACCGCACTGCACTAGTGATCAGACTAGTGTCCAGCAGCACTGCACTTGTAATCAGACTCAAAATAAACTACAGTTCCCAGCAGCCCTTGCTGCCTGGAGCTCCCAGCAACAAGGGCTGCTGGGAGCTGTAGCTTATTTTGAGTCTGATTACAAAGTGCGGTGCTGCTGGACACTAGTCTGATCACTAGTGCAGTGCGGTGCTGACGGACACCGGGGCTGCGGCGGCAGTAACAGACTCTGACCAGGTACAGTCTGACAGTACTACTGTTCTACCCTTTGGCCGCGGGTGGCAATGCCAGACTGCACCCCCTCCTTGCCTGGCGCCCCTGGCGAGTGCCATCCTGGCCAATGGGTAGATACACCCCTGGGGAGGACATGATAGAAACTTTCAAGTATAGCAAGGGTATTAACAAAGTCCAGGAGGGAAACATTCTTCAAATGAAGAAAAGCAATAAGACACGAGGACATGCACTGAGACTGGTGGGAGGTAGGTTCAGGGGAAATTTGAGGAAAAATGACTTCACAGAAAGGGTAGTGGACAAGAGGAATAGCCTCTGAGATAAAAAAAATATGGTTAAAAAAAAAGGGGCAGACTAGATGGGCCAAGTGGTTTTTATCTGCCATCAAATTCTATGTTTCCATGTTTCTCTCTCTCTCTCTCTCTCTCTCGCTCTCTCTCGCTCTCTCTCTCTCTCTCTCTCTCTCTCTCTCTCTCTCTATATATATATATATATATATATATATATATATATATATATTGTAACCTTACTATACATAAAGTACAACCATGGACCTGAAGGACTGGAAGTAAAGAGAAATGCACCCCCCAGATGGTGGCCTCCGATGGTTCCTCCATGGGCAGGATGATCTTTATGTGGATCTTTCCAAGCAGGGTATATCATACTACTACTACTACTACTACTACTACTACTACTACTACTACTACTACTACTGCACAAGTGTCAGTATTCCCATGCATGCATTGGGCCCTTGTAGGGCTCACCTCCCACAGTGTAACCTTTGTGGTGCACCCAACATGGCTGCCTCATCTGGTGCACTTGTGGACGGGATGAAAAATACATGGACCTGACTGTTTCATTGGGACCCTACTCTTAGCATTAGGATGTTGAAATTCAGGACTCTGCCAGCCTAATGTGTAAAAACGGGGACTCTGCTGCCATAATGTGTAAAAACGGGGACCCTGCCTAATTGGTAAAAATGGGGACTCTGCTGCCATAATGTATAAAAATGGGGACCCTGCCTAATGTGTAAAAATGGGGACTCTGCTACCATAATGTGTAAAAATGGGGACCCTGCCTAATGTGTAAAAATGGGGACTCTGCTGCCGTAATGTGTAAAAACGGAGACCCTTCCTAATGTGTAAAAACGGGGACCCTGCCTAATGTGTAAAAACGGGGACTCTGCTGCCATAATGTGTAAAACCGGGGACTCTGCTGCCGTAATGTGTAAAAACGGGGACCCTGCCTAATATGTAAAAACGGGGACTCTGCCTGCTCTAATGTGTAAAAAGGGGGACTCTGCTGCCGTCATGTGTAAAAAGGGGGACTCTGCTGCCGTAATGTGTAAAAGGGGGACTCTGCATGCCGTACTGTGTAAAAGGGAGCTATGTGGCCACGCCCCTTCTACATGAAGCCACGTCCCTACATTTTTTGGCGCGCACCTGCGGCGCGCATTGGCCCTGTTTTTATATGTGGTGGGGCCGCCGATGCTGTTTCTTGCACACAACACTATAATGTCTAGTTACGGCATGGTATTAATGGCACTCTACTGGAAACTACTGAGGAGTAAAGGGATCTAGGAGTAAAGGGATCTTGACTTAAAGGCAGGTCAGGGGAAATTTAAGGGAAAATGACTTCACAGAAAGGGTAGTGGATAAGTGGAATAGCCTCTGAGATAAAAAAAAAATATGGTAAAAAAAAAGAAGGGCAGACTAGATGGGCCAAGGGGTTCTTATCTGCCATCAAACTCTATGTTTCTATATATATATATATATATATATATATATACACACAGGTATATATGAAAAGGTTGTCACCTTACTATACATAAAGTACAACCATGGACCTGAAGGACTGGAAGTAAAGAGAGAGGAACATGTAAATGCCTTTATTGATCCACCATTACAGATGTAGCCATGCTCATCTTGCTGCGACATGCTGCATCACGGCATTCCTTTAGGAATTAATAGAGCGATCACCGGCTGTGAATAGTCACAGCCTGGCATCGGGGGCAAACACAGGATTTGTAAAGGGGGGTTTCCATAAGACAAATTTCCCCACGACTTCCTCAGAAGCAACATCAAATCACACAATGAGATTTTAGGACTTTATATGGGATACGTTTAATTTGCCGGCTGTCGGGATCCTGGCGGTTAGGATACCGACTTCGGAATCCTGACAACCAACAATGCCGCCAGGTCTGAACTGCGCATGCGTATGCACCGCAATGTGCAGGCTCGTCGGACGACTGCACCGGGCATTGGTGCACAGCGATGGGATGGTGCGAAAAAAGCGATCGCACAGGCGATCGCAAGAAGATTGACAGGAAGAAGGCGTTTGTAGGTGGCAACTGACCATTTTCTGGGAGTGTCAGGGAAAACTCAGGCGTGTCCAAGCATTTGCAGGGCGGGTGTCTGATGTCAGTTCTGGTTCCGGACAGGCTGAAGTGATCGCAGCGGTTGAGTAAGTCCTGGGCTGCACAGAGACTGCACAAGATCGGTTTGTACAGCTCTGCTACACAAGCGATCGCACACTTGCACAGCTAAAATACACTCCCCTGTAGGCGGCGACTATCTGATCGCAGCAGTGCAAAAATCACCTGCTAGCGATCAGGTCTGAATTACCCCCTCAATCAAGTAGCCTACAGTAGTTTTATATATACATCATTTTTATATTATTATATACTCTTTATATATAAATAATGTATTCAATTGGATATGTTCCCATTTGTTTTTCCTGGTGCTATTAACCTTGTTAATTTGGCTTGAAAAAGACGTGTATATATATATATATATATATATATGTGTATATATTATCCCTTATCCAAAATGCTTGGGACCAGAGGTATTTTGGATATCTGAATTTTTCCGTATTTTGGAATAATTGCATACCATAAAGAGAGGTCATGGTGATGGGACCTAAATATAAGCACAGAATGCATTTATGTTACATATACACCTTATACACACAGCCTGAAGGTAATTTTAGCCAATATTTTTTATAACTTTGTGCATTAAACAAAGTGTGCGTACATTCACACAATTCATTTATGTTTCATATGCACCTTATACACACAGCCTAAAGGTCATTTAATACAATATTTTTTAATAACTTTGAGTATTAAACAAAGTTTGTGTACATTGAGCCATCAAAAAACAAAGGTTTCACTATCTCACTCTCACTCAAAAAAGTCTGTATTTCGGAATATTCCGTATTTTGGAATATTTGGATATGGGATACTCAGCCTGTATATATACAGTAGATATAGATAGATATATATAGATATATATAATGCATAAAGCTAATAAATTAGTGCACATGTACAAAAATGTTGGTATACTGTGTTTAAAGCCCTTATGAATATGAAGCAATGGTGGATTGGAGGCAGAGGTTCCTTACCGAGATCAGCTAGGAAGGGATCAGTCTGTGGTGGTCACATTCAGATTAGGCAGCCTCACAAGACTTGTGACCATTAGCTCTGGTTCACCTGCCGCTGGCTGAGAGAGGTCAGTGTGTGTAGCTCTACCCAGAGGGTCCGCGAATCGTGGCAAAATGTTGTGAGTGGGCGGAGATTAATGTCATGAGTGGGCGGAGCTACACTTGCAAGCCGGGATTAGCAATAAAATTGATTTGGTCCATCAGGGGGTGGGTTTCTGGATACTCAGAAACCCCCCTGGGTGCGCCACTGGGCATGACATGCAGCATGCCATATTGTAGCATGCTGCATCGCTGCAAAGATGATCATGGCTGCATCTGTATTTCTCTTTATTGGCACCTGCAATGAAGGAATGAGAGCTCTGCTGTTTATGGAGATTAGACGCTACCATCTGTAAGCTAACAAGAAAGACATGCAGCAGGAATTGAGAACAAGAGAGAAAGGATATAGACGCTATTTGCTGGCACAATTTAAGGTCTGTAATCAAGAGAAGAGGAGCAGAGATACTGAAAATCAGATGCCTCTGGGGTTGCCATCACATACTACGCCACAAGTGGTTTTCCAGCATGGTACATCTCGCAACAGTAGGACAGTACAGGTTACACAGAATATAACATCACATTAAAGTAAGCACCCATTCTGCTCCCATGAGACCAGGACATTTATAGTTTAATTAAAATAATGTTATTCTAATTTTCCCCTTCTGTTGGTTACCTCCAAATGTTTTTTACAATGTTTTTTTTTTCATTTCTCTTTTACACCCAGCGGTGCAAGTATGCGGGTACGCTCAGTTACGGAGTACCCTTAAGAATTTTGCAGCATATATGCAGTACCCCCTGGCACACACTTTGCCATTACCACAATTATAATGTGCCACAAAGCAACAAGACCATGGTGCTTGGCAGCATGACGGCTCCTCCCACTTTGTCAGGGTTAATGGGTGTTGAACAGTGGCTGTATTGTCCTAAATATTGTTATTAAATTGGGAGCATTACTATATACAGGTTGAGTATCCCATATCCAAATATTCCGAAATACGTAATATTCCGAAATACGGACTTTTTTGAGTGAGAGTGAGATAGTGAAACCTTTGTTTTCTGATGGCTCAATGTACACAAACTTTGTTTAATACACAAAGTTATTTAAAATATTGTATTAAATGACCTTCAGGCTGTGTGTATAAGGTGTATATGGAACATAAATGAATTGTGTGAATGTACACACACTTTGTTTAATGCACAAAGTTATTAAAAATATTGGCTAAAAGTACCTTCAGGCTGTGTGTATAAGGTGTATATGAAATATAAATGCATTCTGTGCTTAGATTTAGGTCCCATCACCATGATATCTCATTATAGTATGCAATTATTCCAAAATACGGAAAAATCCCATATCCAAAATACCTCTGGTCCCAAGCATTTTGGATAAGGGATACTCAACCTGTATTTCTATTATACTGGAGGCATTACTATATATTTTTAGCCTTGTCTCCAGTTTAAAAAAAAAAAAGTGACTGTCATGTGGCCACGCCGCTAGTGTCATATAGCCACTCCCACTAGCAGCATGTGACCATGCCCTCTCACAACACATGACCATGCCCATTTTTCATCACTCAGTACCACTAAGAAAATATTTCTACTTGCACCACTGTTTACACCCCACTGTGTGCTATTCCTGTAATGTGTACATCCACTGTTTGCACACCATGCCAGTGTGACCTACGCAGTGCACCCCAGATGGTGGCCTCCGATGGTTCCTCCATGGGCAGGATGTTCTTTATGTGGATCTTTCCAAGCAGGGTATATCATACTACTACTACTAGTACTACTACTACTACTACTACTACTCCTGCACAAGTGTCAGTTTTCCCATGCATGCATTGGGCCCTTGTATGGCTCGCCTCCCACAGTGTAACCTTTGTGGTGCACCCCACATGGCTGCCTCATCTGGTGCGCTTGTGGATGGGATGAAAAATACATGGACCTGACTGTTTAATTAGGATGCTGAAATCAACCCATTTTGTGTCATCTCTTCTAGGGGTAGACTATTCCGCCCAGGGGTAGACTAATCCTACACAGCGCGCCCAAGATGGCTTCCACACCTGGTACCTGTAAGGGTGGAATACACAACCCTAAGAAGATGTTTTCCAAAATACCTACACCAATCTGCATTATGTTTACTGTGTGCTCAAGGTTTTCATTTTATGTCTGTGTGGCTTGTCAATTGCTGTATTGGTTAAATCTTCTGTATTATGTACATTATTTTTGATGTCTGTAAAGCGCCTTAAGTCCTGTTGGAGAAAGAGCGCTATATAAATAAAATTATTATAATAATACTAATAATAATAATAATATTATTATCAAATCATAAAAGGAGCACAAGTAACAATTAGCAGAATAATTATTCGTACACAGTACAGCTAGGAAGCAAGCTGAGGAGTATTCGGTGAAGGGTGGAACATGTCTCCAATTTTGATGGCACGATTAGCAGGTGTAGAGCTGCTGGAAGAAATGAATGGCTATAAGCGAGAAGAATTCCGAGGTATGTGGCCACGAGTAGGTGAAGGTTATCAATGAACTGCTAGAGAAAAGGGCTATGAGAACAGGAGGGTACCAATCTCCTAGCAGCTTACAATCTAAGGGAGAGGGGAGACAGACAGATGATATGATGAGTGGGCATGTGAAGGGCAGGAAGCAGCTGAGGTAGAGATGGCCGAGAAAGGAGGGTGGGGTGATCGACCTGGTGACAAGGTCATGTGGTGGAAGGGTACACTTTGATGAACAGGTGGGTTTTCAGTGCAGTGTTTGAAGCTACAGTATGCAAGGTTGTGGAGAGCCTGATAGAGCAAGGGAGCTTGTTCCAGTGAAGGGGGCCGCATGGATGAAATCTTGGATTTGAACGTGAGATGCAGTAACCAGGGTAAAGGTGAGGCAATGGTTATAGGCTGAGCAGAGAGGGTGGCAGAAAGTATGTAAGGAGATGAGGTTGGAGATGTAGTGAGCACTGGAGTTTGAGAGTGCCTTGTATGTGAGTGTGAGGAGTTTGAAGAAAATTCTGTAGGGGAATGGGAGCCAGTGCAGGCATTGGAGGAGGGGAGTGGCTGATGTGTTGGAAGGTGGAAGAGGAAGATAAGTCTAGCTGCAGTATTGGAATCAGATTGATGAGAGATAAGAATGTGGGAGGCCAGTGAGGAGAACGTTGCAGTAGTCGAGCTGAGAAATAATTAGTGAATGGATAATCAATTTGGTAGCATTCTGAGAGAAGAACAACCTGATGTGAGCGATGTTGCTTAGCAGGAACCAACAGGATTGAGCCAGGGATTGAATGTGGGGAAAGAAGGAAATGGTGTAGTCAAGGGTGACACCCCAGAAGTGGGGTTGGGGAACAAGGGAGATGATGGTATTGTCAACAATGATAGACAGATTGGGTGGAGTGAAAACTCTGTTAATGGGGAAGATGATGATGATTTTGTTTTTTTTTCCATGTTGAGCTTCCGTGAGCACTCAGAAATCAAGGAGGAGATAGCAAAAAGGCAGCTGGATACCCAAGAGAGGATAGAAAGGAGAGGTATAGTTGTGTGTCATCAGCATAGAGGTGGTATGTAGGAACTGATGAGTTCTCCCAGTGAAGAGGTGTACATGAAGAAAATCAGGGGGCCAAGGACAGAACCCTGTGGGATACCAACAGGAAGGATGGAAGGGGGTGAAGTGGAGCCAGAGGCAGACACAGAGGAGGTAAGAGATAAACCAGGCATAAATGGTGCTAGAGAGCCCTATAGTCTGAAGTGTGTGGAGGAGGAGGAGATGATGATCCATGGTGTCAAATGCAGCAAAGAGGTCCAGGAGGATGAGCAGAGAGGCCACTGGATTTGGCCACAAGTAGGTAATTGGTCTTTTTGACCAAGGCAGTTTCTGTCGAGTGAAGTGTGCAAAAGCCAGATTGGAGAGGTTCAAGAATGGATCTGTCAGAGAGGTAGCTGGTGAGACAGTTGTAGACAAGTCACTCAAGTAGTTTTAAAGAAAAAGGGAGATGAGAAATGTGGCGGTAGCTAGTGGGTGAAGATGGGTCAAGGTTGGGTTTTTCAAAAATAAGTGAAACATGAGCATGTTTGGTCGGCAAGGGAAAGGTGCTGGTGGAGAGAGATAGAGAGGTGAGCAAGGTGGGAGCAGGCAGTTTTGCAGAAGCAACAGAGGAAGCGAGAAGGGAGGGGTCCAGGGAGCAGGTGGACAGGGGGAAAGGACAAGATGAGGGAGTGTACTTTATCACCCATTGCGGGGCGGAAGAAGCACAAGGTGAGGTGGCCGGTGCGAGCGGGTGGTTGAGGCTGGCGGGATTGCATCAGGGAGATGAGAGGAGATTTCATGAAGGATTGCCTCAGTTTTGGAAGAGAAATCAGTCACAGTGAGGAATAATAGTAGAGGAAGAGGGGTTGATAGTATCAAAGCAGTAATTACAGCTCTGAGAAGAAATGAGTAACTGAAAGCATTGCTTGGTGGGGAAGAGGGCAGAGCTGTAAGAACAGAGGATGATGTCATCATCTAAATTGATAGCTACAGTGGCAACATCAGATTGATCTTAAGTTGTTTTAAACACCATTTAGTTGCTGTTGTTATAACAAGAGTGTTTTAGCCCAAGGACTAAGCTAATAGTAGTGGAGATTAGGCAATTGTTCTTTAAGATATGCGATACCCTGCTTTAGTTATATTTATATCAGAAGAGCACTGACCATAGTTGCAGCCACAAGCACCAGGTCCAGCTGTCAGCCTAGCATGAGTTGAGGGAACAGATTCTCTCCCTCTTGACTGGGACCCATGAGCCTCGAGCAGGAAGACTACTTTATAGGAAGCAATAAAGGAGGGGCTAGCTGATGGTTGGCAGTGCTGTGGAGACTGCCTTGGGGACAGGACCTGTGTCAGGAAGGAGAAATGATGAACCAATAGAATTCTATATTGCTGACGGGAGCTGGTGTCTGAAAGTTTGATGAGGATCTAGGGATCATCTGAAAGTAATACAGTCTGTATTGCCTACTGTTCCTCCTGTCACAAAGACAGAGCTTTTCAGCTGGGACAGTATTTCCACATGAGATAAAAGCTGTCTAAAAAGAAAGGTCTGTCTACATTATATATTTGCTTCAAAGAAGAGGGTTTCAGGGTTTTACTTAATATGATTCATAAATCCTTAAAGGGTTTAGCAGTGTCCCCTCTATGAGGGAACTATTCCATAAAGCAATATTGAATCACAATAGAATATGGCCTAAAAATAATAAAGTCAGATAATCGCAGTTTAAGAAGAAGTGGTACTCCCTTATTTACCTCTTGGTAAGCCTTTGGGGACAAAAGGCCATTGATTTGAATGCCTAACAATAGAAAATGCTATGCATTGGCAGCTGCTAAACAAAGGGGAGAGTGAGACAGAAACTGCATAATCCTCCTTCCCTTCTCTATCCTACTTCTCACTGGACTAGCTGTATTATACCCTGGAGATATGAAGGGGAGAGGGGGGGGGGGGCAGAAGAGAGAAAAAGTCATACATTCCCCTCATTCCCTCACATCTGAATGCTTGGAAAGCTCGCCTTATAGTGTGATCCAGTGAGACAGTCAAATTGTGAATCTATAGCCCTGGTCATTAGTATCAGACTATAGTACAAATACAATATATGGCCCATATATCACATACTATTCAGAAAATTTGTGAATACAGTTAATTTGGATTTTGTGTTCCTATTGATGTCTTCGTATCTTAAAGTAATAACTCTAAATATCCAAACAAAGTAAATAGGAAAATCATTATTTCTAAAAGCTATAAATTATAGGGGTATATGTAATAGGGGGCAGATGTATTAAGCCTGGGGACGGCATAAGGAAGTGATAAACCAGTGATAAGTGCAAGGTGATAAACGCACCAGCCAATCAGCTCCTAATGTTAATTTACATATTGTAGCTGATTGGTTGGTGCGTTTATCACCTTGCACTTATCACTGGTTTATCACTTACTTATGTCGTCTCCAGGTTAATACATCTGCCTCAGGGTCCAAGTTTGCTGGAGGTGCGGGATGCCGGGTGATCTATGACATTTTTTTAAAGCTGCAATCATTTACATGGCATGGTTTTGCCTTGTAAATGATTTTCACTTTAAAAAACCCCTCCACGATAGGCCGGCGTTCCGCACCTCCGGCAATCTTGGACCATATTACATATGCCCCATTGTGTCTGTGATTGTGGGAGACCTTGCTTTCCTGTGGTGGTGGAAGAATGGTAATATAGGAGACGTCTTCTTACAGTACATTCACCATTAACAATTGCAGTGAACCAGTAAGTAAATACCAGGTGAGTGTAGATGACAGATTGAGCTAATTATAGACATAAAAGTACAACATTTCATACAACTACTTCTGGATTAAGGAATTACTTATTGTTAAATCAATCACTGAAGTTGAAAATTGTTTATTGTGTATTGAAGATTGTTTTCCAATATAAAAATAATTGACTACAATTACAATAACAGTCCTCACAAGAGTCACAAGGGATCAAAAATTACCTTAGAAGTGTTGTATTCACTTGCAACCATTCACTCCCTTTGCACAGAAACTTATCAAGCAACATGCAGAACACACAGGGGTATACAGTATTTACTAACGGTTGATTTTCATAAAAATTATATTGATTCAATATCTGGAAAATTTACCTTTAGTAAATATACTCAATACTTTTTTCCCCTATCTTTAAAATAGCAAATCTTTTACATCCGAGATAGACCTTTTTAACCAGTCCTTCCAGTGTGCTGGTTCCTAACGTTGGGCCTGATTCAGAGCTGTACGGTATTGCACAGCGCAGGGAAGCAGCTAACTAATAGCTCATGCAGCAGGAGGTGTCTGCAGGAAAAACATGCCTCCTGCATTGCATACATCACAGATCCGAGTGCTGCATCCAAAGTGTAAAAACAATCATTTTACAGTGCTTTTTCAGATACAAAATGGGTAAATTCAAGATAGCAAGCTAAATGTAGAATATTCATAAAATCAGTTGCTCATATGATAGGGGTTTCTATGAGAAAAATAAACCACACAATGGACGCCATTACTTACCCTTCAGATGCCTCCTAAGGCTGGCTCAGCGCTCCAGGACCGGATCCCATCTGTTATCCTGATGTTTACATTCCTGCATCCTCTCCTGTCTCTCTGAGACGCGGTCACAGTAAACGCCATATTACATCTGACATGGCGTCTCCCGCGGCCTCCGCCGCCGTCCCTGAGTTTCTGCATGCAGAGTGTCAGAGTGGCGATTACGTCAGCCGCGGCCTCCGCTGTGCCCGCGTGGTTTGGATGTGCATTCATCAGTCTGGCGTCTCCTGTGGCCGGCGCCGCCATTGCTGCTTCAATTCTCACATGGATTACAAACCAAACTTCCCTCCAAGTGTCTGCATGGGCGCAGCCATCTTGGATTTTGTCATCTGATCATTTCCACCAATCTGCTGTCTGTATTGTTGATTTGCATAATTGCCTAGCCAACCCCTTCCTTGCTGCAGGTATAAGTAAGCTGTGCCTGAGCAAGGAAGGCGTCAGTGCTTTGGTTGTCTAACCTAGTTCCAGTTTGTCTCTCTCCTGTGGTTGTCTTCCAGGTTCCAGCTCCTGTCTCCAGACTTCTGCTATAGAGACCCGCACCAGCATTCCATCTGCGGTGTAGCCTGACTCCCCGATCCATTCTGGACTCACCTGTTTCCAGCTACAACAATCACCTGCTTCCAGCCCAGCTTCCAGCAGTGTACAGCTTCTCTTAAAGGGCCGGTGTCCTTTCTGCAGTTTACCACTCTCCACCGGTATTATTATTTCACCGCTCTCAAACAATCACCTGCTTCCAGCCCAGCTTCCAGCAGTGTATAGCTTCTCTTAAAGGGCCGGTGTCCTTTTCTGCAGTTTACCACTCTCCACCGGTATTATTATTTCACCGCTCTCAAACTCCAAACTTCATTATTATTTCATCGCTCTCAAGTTCGTTTATTATTTAACTGGTTCCAGCCAGTATCCACTCCGTACCAACAACAGTCTGGTTCCAGCCAGTATCCACAGCAGCCGTTTTACCTTCAGCAGCCCAGCCTTTCCTGGAACATCAGCTGGTACGATCCTGGGTTCTCTCCATTGCTACAGTCAGGCCTGGTAAGGACTTTCCAACTAGAAGATTATAAGAACTGTCTCACACTACCAGTGCCTGTGGCCCTTGCCACCCTGTAGTACCCAGGAATAGTATTTATCCTCTGTTGACTTTTATGTTTCCTTTTACTGCTGCTGTGTTACGGAGTTTGTTATAATAAACATCATTGACTTTTATCCTGGTTGTCGTGGTCACGCCTTTGGGCAGTTATTCTACATGTTACTTACATGTCTAGGGGTCTGATACAACCTCCCAGGTTCCGTTACATCTCAGCCCCTACAACTGAGGCTGCCTCCCGTCAGCTCAGGCCCTCAGTTGTGACAGTAAGCACTGACCTAATGAATCCAGCCGGAGACCAGGATCAAGCGGCCAGGCCGATGCAAGAACTGGCAGCCCGACTTGAACATCAGGAGGCTGCACAGGGCCACATCATCCGCTGTCTCCAGGATCTCTCTACACGGCTGGATGGGATTCAAACGACCCTCGTGGACCTGGCACGTCCGGTGCGTCCACTACAGTGACACCAGCTGTAACCCCACCCACCTTACCCATTTCCAGTCCACATCTTCATCTTCCAACGCCAGCAAAATTTGATGGATCTCCAAGGTTCTGCAGGGGATTTCTCAATCAATGTGAAATCCACTTTGAGCTTCTACCTGGCAATTTCTTCAGTGACCGTACCAAAATTGCCTATATCATCTCCCTTCTCAGTGGCTCAGCCCTTGACTGGGCATCACCTTTATGGGAGAAGTCTGATCCCCTGCTATCCTCCTATACTGACTTTGTAGCTACATTCAGGCGCATCTTCGACGAGCCAGGCCGGATAACATCTGCTTCATCTGAGATTCTCTGTTTACGCCAGGGAACACGTACTGTGGGACAGTATCTTATACAGTTTAAAATCCTGGCATCCGAACTGGCATGGAACGACGAGGCCCTGTATGCTGCATTCTGGCATGGCTTATCAGAACGCATCAAGGATGAGTTAGCTACCAGAGACTTGCCCTCTAAGTTGGATGAGCTAATTTCTCTTTGCACGAAGGTTGATCTACGTTTCAGAGAGAGAGCAACCGAGCGAGGAAGATCATCTACTCCTAAATCTTCTGCTCCTCCTCCTCGTCAACCATCTCCATCCAAGGATGAGCCTATGCAAATTAGTCGTTCCCGTCTATCTCCCGCTGAGCGCCGAAGACGTCTCTCTGAGTCTCTCTGTCTCTACTGTGCAGCTCCGTCGCACACTATCAATGCCTGTCCCAAACGTCCGGGAAACTCCAGATCCTAGCTCGCCAAGGAGAGGGCCGGCTAGGAGTAATGATCTCCTCTCCATCTCCTCATGACTGTAACCTCCCAGTGTCGCTCCAAATTGCTCAACGTTACAGGAACGTCATTGCCCTCCTTGATTCCGGAGCAGCTGGGAATTTCATAACCGAAGCTTATGTTAAACGGTGGTCCCTACCCACCGAGAGACTGTCCTCGTCCATCTCTTTGACTGCCGTGGATGGCAGCAAGATTTTTGACGCAGTCATTTCCTTAAGGACTCTTCCAGTTCGTCTGAGAGTGGGAGTTCTTCATTCTGAGTATATTTCTTTTTTAGTGATTCCAAGAGCCACACATCCAGTGGTTTTAGGCCTTCCATGGCTTCGTCTCCACAACCCATCAATTGACTGGACGACTACGCAAATACTGGCATGGGGTCCCTCCTGTGCTGAGACTTGTTTAGCCAAAGTTCTTCCTGTTTGTTCTTCCTTCCCCAGGTCATCTGATGTTCCGCCTCCTCCATATCAAGACTTCACGGACGTGTTCAGTAAAGCCTCTGCTGATATCCTTCCTCCTCATAGAGAATGGGACTGCCCAATCGACCTCATTCCAGGGAAGGTTCCACCGCGAGGCCGAACTTATCCGTTGTCTCTGCCTGAGACACATTCCATGGAAGAGTACATCAAAGAGAACCTGGCGAAGGGTTTCATCCGACCATCTTCTTCTCCAGCCGGCGCAGGCTTCTTCTTCGTTAAGAAGAAAGACGGTGGTCTGCGTCCGTGCATCGATTACAGAGGTCTGAACGACATTACCGTCAAGAACCGATACCCTTTACCCCTGATTACCGAGCTCTTTGATAGAGTTAGTGGTGCAACTATTTTCACAAAGCTGGACTTGAGGGGTGCCTACAATCTCATCCGAATCCGTAAGGGTGACGAGTGGAAGACCGCCTTTAACACCCGTGACGGACATTATGAGTACCTCGTCATGCCCTTCGGATTGAGCAACGCTCCAGCAGTCTTCCAGCACTTCGTGAATGAGATTTTCAGGGACATCTTGTACCGCCATGTCGTGGTTTATCTAGACGACATCCTCATCTTTGCTAATAATCTCGAAGATCATCGTTTCTGGGTAAAAGAGGTTCTTTCCCGTCTCCGTGTCAATCACCTCTATTGTAAATTGGAGAAGTGTGTGTTTGAAGTTAAAACCATTCCGTTTCTAGGTTACATTGTGTCCGGTTCCGGACTAGAGATGGATCCTGAGAAACTCCAAGCAATCCAGAATTGGCCTATACCCTTAAGCCTCAAAGGGGTCCAGAGGTTCTTAGGGTTCGCCAATTATTATAGAAAATTTATACGAGACTTTTCCACCATCGTGGCGCCTATCACTGCATTAACCAAGAAAGGTGCTAATCCGTCCAAGTGGTCCGAGGAAGCTACACAGGCCTTTCACCTTCTGAAGCAACGGTTCATCTCTGCACCAGTTCTGAAACAGCCCGACACCGACTCTCCTTTTATCTTAGAGGTAGATGCCTCCTCCGTTGGAGTAGAAGCGGTGTTATCCCAGAGGGCCAAAGATGGACATCTACATCCTTGCAGTTTCTTCTCCCGGAAGTTCTCCCCAGCTGAGCGCAACTATGCCATTGGCGATCAGGAGTTGCTAGCCATCAAGCTCGCTCTGGAGGAGTGGAGATACCTGTTGGAGGGAGCTTCCCACTCAATCACCATACTTACCGACCACAAAAATCTTTTATATCTCAAAGGCGCACAATGTCTGAATCCTCGTCAGGCCAGATGGGCACTTTTCTTTTCTAGGTTTGACTTTAAACTCCAGTTCTGTCCGGGTTCTCAGAATCGTAAGGCCGATGCCCTTTCCCGCTCATGGGAGCAAGAAAATGAGTCCGAGTCTGCAGACAAGCATCCTATTATTAATCCGTTGGCATTCTCCACGGTAGGGATGGACTCTACGCCTCCACCAGGGAAAAGTTTTGTTAAGCCAGTTCTAAGGAAGAAGCTCATGCATTGGGCCCATGCTTCCCGTTTTGCTGGACATACAGGCATTCAGAAAACCCTTGAATTTATTTCTAGGTCCTACTGGTGGCCAACTCTGAAGAAGGACGTTATGGAATTTATTGCCTCCTGCCCAAAGTGTGCCCAACACAAAGTCTCCCGCCAGTCGCCTGCGGGGCAACTGGTTCCATTATCTGTTCCCCGTCGACCTTGGACCCATTTGTCGATGGACTTTGTTTCCGATCTACCTATCTGCAACAAGTTTAATACCATCTGGGTGGTAGTTGACCGGTTCACCAAGATGGCACATTTCATCCCTCTCACCGGTCTTCCGTCAGCTTCCAAGTTGGCTCAAGTGTTTATACAAGAGATCTTCCGACTTCACGGTCTTCCTGAAGAGATCATCTCGGATCGTGGAGTACAATTTGTAGCCAAATTTTGGCGAAGTTTGTGTCAAGCCCTCCAAGTCAAGTTAAAGTTTTCCACGGCTTACCATCCTCAGACCAATGGTCAAACCGAGAGGGTGAATCAGGACTTGGAGGCCTTCCTCCGTATATATGTGTCTTCCTCTCAAGATGACTGGGTTCAACTCCTTCCTTGGGCCGAGTTCAGCCACAACAATCAATACCATTCCTCATCTTCTTCTACACCATTCTTCATTAATTATGGATTCCACCCTAAAGTTCCAGAATTCCAACCGCTTCCCACAACTTCTGTTCCAGCAGTGGATGTCACCTTGCGTCAGTTTTCAAATAACTGGAGGAACGTCCGCGCAGCCCTGCTTAAAGCCTCATTCAGGTATAAGAAGTTTGCCGATAGGAAGCGTAGAGCGGTTCCTGCTCTCAAGGTGGGTGATCGTGTGTGGCTGTCCACGAAGAATTTGAGGTTGAGAGTTCCCAGCATGAAATTTGCACCTCGCTACATCGGACCCTTCAAGATTGAACAAGTCATCAATCCTGTTGCCTACAGGTTACAGTTACCATCCTTCTTGAAAATACCCAGGACATTTCATGTTTCTTTGTTGAAACCGCTGATCCTGAATCGGTTTCATTCCGCACTTCCTCCAGCTCCCAAAGTTCAGACTCAACGGGGAGTCGAGTACGAGGTGGCCAAGATTTTGGACTCACGTTTCCGTTACGGTCAGTTACAATACCTCATTGACTGGAAGGGCTATGGTCCTGAAGAACGCTCTTGGACCAATGCCTCAGACGTCCATGCTCCTGCCTTGGTCCGAAATTTCCACGCAAAGTTTCCTTTAAAGCCTAAGAAGTGTCCTGGGGCCACTCCTAAAGGGGGGGGTGCTGTCACGATCCGGGTATCTGGACGCCATTACTTACCCTTCAGATGCCTCCTAAGGCTGGCTCAGCGCTCCAGGACCGGATCCCATCTGTTATCCTGATGTTTACATTCCTGCATCCTCTCCTGTCTCTCTGAGACGCGGTCACAGTAAACGCCATATTACATCTGGCATGGCGTCTCCCGCGGCCTCCGCCGCCGTCCCTGAGTTTCTGCATGCAGAGTGTCAGAGTGGCGATTACGTCAGCCGCGGCCTCCGCTGTGCCCGCGTGGTTTGGATGTGCATTCATCAGTCTGGCGTCTCCTGTCTCCTGTGGCCGGCGCCGCCATTGCTGCTTCAATTCTCACATGGATTACAAACCAAACTTCCCTCCAAGTGTCTGCATGGGCGCAGCCATCTTGGATTTTGTCATCTGATCATTTCCACCAATCTGCTGTCTGTATTGTTGATTTGCATAATTGCCTAGCCAACCCCTTCCTTGCTGCAGGTATAAGTAAGCTGTGCCTGAGCAAGGAAGGCGTCAGTGCTTTGGTTGTCTAACCTAGTTCCAGTTTGTCTCTCTCCTGTGGTTGTCTTCCAAGTTCCAGCTCCTGTCTCCAGACTTCTGCTATAGAGACCCGCACCAGCATTCCATCTGCGGTGTAGCCTGACTCCCGATCCATTCTGGACTCACCTGTTTCCAGCTACAACAATCACCTGCTTCCAGCCCAGCTTCCAGCAGTGTACAGCTTCTCTTAAAGGGCCGGTGTCCTTTCTGCAGTTTACCACTCTCCACCGGTATTATTATTTCACCGCTCTCAAACAATCACCTGCTTCCAGCCCAGCTTCCAGCAGTGTATAGCTTCTCTTAAAGGGCCGGTGTCCTTTTCTGCAGTTTACCACTCTCCACCGGTATTATTATTTCACCGCTCTCAAACTCCAAACTTCATTATTATTTCATCGCTCTCAAGTTCGTTTATTATTTAACTGGTTCCAGCCAGTATCCACTCCGTACCAACAACAGTCTGGTTCCAGCCAGTATCCACAGCAGCCGTTTTACCTTCAGCAGCCCAGCCTTTCCTGGAACATCAGCTGGTACGATCCTGGGTTCTCTCCATTGCTACAGTCAGGCCTGGTAAGGACTTTCCAACTAGAAGATTATAAGAACTGTCTCACACTACCAGTGCCTGTGGCCCTTGCCACCCTGTAGTACCCAGGAATAGTATTTATCCTCTGTTGACTTTTATGTTTCCTTTTACTGCTGCTGTGTTACGGAGTTTGTTATAATAAACATCATTGACTTTTATCCTGGTTGTCGTGGTCACGCCTTTGGGCAGTTATTCTACATGTTACTTACATGTCTAGGGGTCTGATACAACCTCCCAGGTTCCGTTACATCTCAGCCCCTACAACTGAGGCTGCCTCCCGTCAGCTCAGGCCCTCAGTTGTGACAGTAAGCACTGACCTAATGAATCCAGCCGGAGACCAGGATCAAGCGGCCAGGCCGATGCAAGAACTGGCAGCCCGACTTGAACATCAGGAGGCTGCACAGGGCCACATCATCCGCTGTCTCCAGGATCTCTCTACACGGCTGGATGGGATTCAAACGACCCTCGTGGACCTGGCACGTCCGGTGCGTCCACTACAGTGACACCAGCTGTAACCCCACCCACCTTACCCATTTCCAGTCCACATCTTCATCTTCCAACGCCAGCAAAATTTGATGGATCTCCAAGGTTCTGCAGGGGATTTCTCAATCAATGTGAAATCCACTTTGAGCTTCTACCTGGCAATTTCTTCAGTGACCGTACCAAAATTGCCTATATCATCTCCCTTCTCAGTGGCTCAGCCCTTGACTGGGCATCACCTTTATGGGAGAAGTCTGATCCCCTGCTATCCTCCTATACTGACTTTGTAGCTACATTCAGGCGCATCTTCGACGAGCCAGGCCGGATAACATCTGCTTCATCTGAGATTCTCTGTTTACGCCAGGGAACACGTACTGTGGGACAGTATCTTATACAGTTTAAAATCCTGGCATCCGAACTGGCATGGAACGACGAGGCCCTGTATGCTGCATTCTGGCATGGCTTATCAGAACGCATCAAGGATGAGTTAGCTACCAGAGACTTGCCCTCTAAGTTGGATGAGCTAATTTCTCTTTGCACGAAGGTTGATCTACGTTTCAGAGAGAGAGCAACCGAGCGAGGAAGATCATCTACTCCTAAATCTTCTGCTCCTCCTCCTCGTCAACCATCTCCATCCAAGGATGAGCCTATGCAAATTAGTCGTTCCCGTCTATCTCCCGCTGAGCGCCGAAGACGTCTCTCTGAGTCTCTCTGTCTCTACTGTGCAGCTCCGTCGCACACTATCAATGCCTGTCCCAAACGTCCGGGAAACTCCAGATCCTAGCTCGCCAAGGAGAGGGCCGGCTAGGAGTAATGATCTCCTCTCCATCTCCTCATGACTGTAACCTCCCAGTGTCGCTCCAAATTGCTCAACGTTACAGGAACGTCATTGCCCTCCTTGATTCCGGAGCAGCTGGGAATTTCATAACCGAAGCTTATGTTAAACGGTGGTCCCTACCCACCGAGAGACTGTCCTCGTCCATCTCTTTGACTGCCGTGGATGGCAGCAAGATTTTTGACGCAGTCATTTCCTTAAGGACTCTTCCAGTTCGTCTGAGAGTGGGAGTTCTTCATTCTGAGTATATTTCTTTTTTAGTGATTCCAAGAGCCACACATCCAGTGGTTTTAGGCCTTCCATGGCTTCGTCTCCACAACCCATCAATTGACTGGACGACTACGCAAATACTGGCATGGGGTCCCTCCTGTGCTGAGACTTGTTTAGCCAAAGTTCTTCCTGTTTGTTCTTCCTTCCCCAGGTCATCTGATGTTCCGCCTCCTCCATATCAAGACTTCACGGACGTGTTCAGTAAAGCCTCTGCTGATATCCTTCCTCCTCATAGAGAATGGGACTGCCCAATCGACCTCATTCCAGGGAAGGTTCCACCGCGAGGCCGAACTTATCCGTTGTCTCTGCCTGAGACACACTCCATGGAAGAGTACATCAAAGAGAACCTGGCGAAGGGTTTCATCCGACCATCTTCTTCTCCAGCCGGCGCAGGCTTCTTCTTCGTTAAGAAGAAAGACGGTGGTCTGCGTCCGTGCATCGATTACAGAGGTCTGAACGACATTACCGTCAAGAACCGATACCCTTTACCCCTGATTACCGAGCTCTTTGATAGAGTTAGTGGTGCAACTATTTTCACAAAGCTGGACTTGAGGGGTGCCTACAATCTCATCCGAATCCGTAAGGGTGACGAGTGGAAGACCGCCTTTAACACCCGTGACGGACATTATGAGTACCTCGTCATGCCCTTCGGATTGAGCAACGCTCCAGCAGTCTTCCAGCACTTCGTGAATGAGATTTTCAGGGACATCTTGTACCGCCATGTCGTGGTTTATCTAGACGACATCCTCATCTTTGCTAATAATCTCGAAGATCATCGTTTCTGGGTAAAAGAGGTTCTTTCCCGTCTCCGTGTCAATCACCTCTATTGTAAATTGGAGAAGTGTGTGTTTGAAGTTAAAACCATTCCGTTTCTAGGTTACATTGTGTCCGGTTCCGGACTAGAGATGGATCCTGAGAAACTCCAAGCAATCCAGAATTGGCCTATACCCTTAAGCCTCAAAGGGGTCCAGAGGTTCTTAGGGTTCGCCAATTATTATAGAAAATTTATACGAGACTTTTCCACCATCGTGGCGCCTATCACTGCATTAACCAAGAAAGGTGCTAATCCGTCCAAGTGGTCCGAGGAAGCTACACAGGCCTTTCACCTTCTGAAGCAACGGTTCATCTCTGCACCAGTTCTGAAACAGCCCGACACCGACTCTCCTTTTATCTTAGAGGTAGATGCCTCCTCCGTTGGAGTAGAAGCGGTGTTATCCCAGAGGGCCAAAGATGGACATCTACATCCTTGCAGTTTCTTCTCCCGGAAGTTCTCCCCAGCTGAGCGCAACTATGCCATTGGCGATCAGGAGTTGCTAGCCATCAAGCTCGCTCTGGAGGAGTGGAGATACCTGTTGGAGGGAGCTTCCCACTCAATCACCATACTTACCGACCACAAAAATCTTTTATATCTCAAAGGCGCACAATGTCTGAATCCTCGTCAGGCCAGATGGGCACTTTTCTTTTCTAGGTTTGACTTTAAACTCCAGTTCTGTCCGGGTTCTCAGAATCGTAAGGCCGATGCCCTTTCCCGCTCATGGGAGCAAGAAAATGAGTCCGAGTCTGCAGACAAGCATCCTATTATTAATCCGTTGGCATTCTCCACGGTAGGGA
Organism: Pseudophryne corroboree; assembly: GCF_028390025.1. NCBI lineage: Eukaryota > Metazoa > Chordata > Amphibia > Anura > Myobatrachidae > Pseudophryne > Pseudophryne corroboree. The sequence continues at coordinate 636,483,129 of NC_086445.1, read as the reverse complement.
TGGACTCTACGCCTCCACCAGGGAAAAGTTTTGTTAAGCCAGTTCTAAGGAAGAAGCTCATGCATTGGGCCCATGCTTCCCGTTTTGCTGGACATACAGGCATTCAGAAAACCCTTGAATTTATTTCTAGGTCCTACTGGTGGCCAACTCTGAAGAAGGACGTTATGGAATTTATTGCCTCCTGCCCAAAGTGTGCCCAACACAAAGTCTCCCGCCAGTCGCCTGCGGGGCAACTGGTTCCATTATCTGTTCCCCGTCGACCTTGGACCCATTTGTCGATGGACTTTGTTTCCGATCTACCTATCTGCAACAAGTTTAATACCATCTGGGTGGTAGTTGACCGGTTCACCAAGATGGCACATTTCATCCCTCTCACCGGTCTTCCGTCAGCTTCCAAGTTGGCTCAAGTGTTTATACAAGAGATCTTCCGACTTCACGGTCTTCCTGAAGAGATCATCTCGGATCGTGGAGTACAATTTGTAGCCAAATTTTGGCGAAGTTTGTGTCAAGCCCTCCAAGTCAAGTTAAAGTTTTCCACGGCTTACCATCCTCAGACCAATGGTCAAACCGAGAGGGTGAATCAGGACTTGGAGGCCTTCCTCCGTATATATGTGTCTTCCTCTCAAGATGACTGGGTTCAACTCCTTCCTTGGGCCGAGTTCAGCCACAACAATCAATACCATTCCTCATCTTCTTCTACACCATTCTTCATTAATTATGGATTCCACCCTAAAGTTCCAGAATTCCAACCGCTTCCCACAACTTCTGTTCCAGCAGTGGATGTCACCTTGCGTCAGTTTTCAAATAACTGGAGGAACGTCCGCGCAGCCCTGCTTAAAGCCTCATTCAGGTATAAGAAGTTTGCCGATAGGAAGCGTAGAGCGGTTCCTGCTCTCAAGGTGGGTGATCGTGTGTGGCTGTCCACGAAGAATTTGAGGTTGAGAGTTCCCAGCATGAAATTTGCACCTCGCTACATCGGACCCTTCAAGATTGAACAAGTCATCAATCCTGTTGCCTACAGGTTACAGTTACCATCCTTCTTGAAAATACCCAGGACATTTCATGTTTCTTTGTTGAAACCGCTGATCCTGAATCGGTTTCATTCCGCACTTCCTCCAGCTCCCAAAGTTCAGACTCAACGGGGAGTCGAGTACGAGGTGGCCAAGATTTTGGACTCACGTTTCCGTTACGGTCAGTTACAATACCTCATTGACTGGAAGGGCTATGGTCCTGAAGAACGCTCTTGGACCAATGCCTCAGACGTCCATGCTCCTGCCTTGGTCCGAAATTTCCATGCAAAGTTTCCTTTAAAGCCTAAGAAGTGTCCTGGGGCCACTCCTAAAGGGGGGGGTGCTGTCACGATCCGGGTATCTGGACGCCATTACTTACCCTTCAGATGCCTCCTAAGGCTGGCTCAGCGCTCCAGGACCGGATCCCATCTGTTATCCTGATGTTAACATTCCTGCATCCTCTCCTGTCTCTCTGAGACGCGGTCACAGTAAACGCCATATTACATCTGGCATGGCGTCTCCCGCGGCCTCCGCCGCCGTCCCTGAGTTTCTGCATGCAGAGTGTCAGAGTGGCGATTACGTCAGCCGCGGCCTCCGCTGTGCCCGCGTGGTTTGGATGTGCATTCATCAGTCTGGCGTCTCCTGTCTCCTGTGGCCGGCGCCGCCATTGCTGCTTCAATTCTCACATGGATTACAAACCAAACTTCCCTCCAAGTGTCTGCATGGGCGCAGCCATCTTGGATTTTGTCATCTGATCATTTCCACCAATCTGCTGTCTGTATTGTTGATTTGCATAATTGCCTAGCCAACCCCTTCCTTGCTGCAGGTATAAGTAAGCTGTGCCTGAGCAAGGAAGGCGTCAGTGCTTTGGTTGTCTAACCTAGTTCCAGTTTGTCTCTCTCCTGTGGTTGTCTTCCAAGTTCCAGCTCCTGTCTCCAGACTTCTGCTATAGAGACCCGCACCAGCATTCCATCTGCGGTGTAGCCTGACTCCCGATCCATTCTGGACTCACCTGTTTCCAGCTACAACAATCACCTGCTTCCAGCCCAGCTTCCAGCAGTGTACAGCTTCTCTTAAAGGGCCGGTGTCCTTTCTGCAGTTTACCACTCTCCACCGGTATTATTATTTCACCGCTCTCAAACAATCACCTGCTTCCAGCCCAGCTTCCAGCAGTGTATAGCTTCTCTTAAAGGGCCGGTGTCCTTTTCTGCAGTTTACCACTCTCCACCGGTATTATTATTTCACCGCTCTCAAACTCCAAACTTCATTATTATTTCATCGCTCTCAAGTTCGTTTATTATTTAACTGGTTCCAGCCAGTATCCACTCCGTACCAACAACAGTCTGGTTCCAGCCAGTATCCACAGCAGCCGTTTTACCTTCAGCAGCCCAGCCTTTCCTGGAACATCAGCTGGTACGATCCTGGGTTCTCTCCATTGCTACAGTCAGGCCTGGTAAGGACTTTCCAACTAGAAGATTATAAGAACTGTCTCACACTACCAGTGCCTGTGGCCCTTGCCACCCTGTAGTACCCAGGAATAGTATTTATCCTCTGTTGACTTTTATGTTTCCTTTTACTGCTGCTGTGTTACGGAGTTTGTTATAATAAACATCATTGACTTTTATCCTGGTTGTCGTGATCACGCCTTCGGGCAGTTATTCTACATGTTACTTACATGTCTAGGGGTCTGATACAACCTCCCAGGTTCCGTTACATCTCAGCCCCTACAACTGAGGCTGCCTCCCGTCAGCTCAGGCCCTCAGTTGTGACATACCATACTTAATAAAAAAAAAGTATTGGACCGATTCAAACACGCAAGTCAGGTACAATTACACTGTGCACAGAACTGAATTTGGAAAGTCTATCATACGGCAAGTTGCACAGATCAATGCATCCTACCACCCTATCCATTCAAACAGATGTCATCATTGTCAATATGCACTTGAACCAACCCTATCCTTGGTGTAAGACATCCATATAGATTCAGACAAATGTCACCTATACACAATTAAAAACAGCCTGCAATTCTGGACTGAGATACCTGCAACTCTGTATCACCTATGTTGTGCAATGTTAAAAATCATAAGAACAACAGCAAAATGGACTGAATTAGCCCAATGTGAAAATACATATACCACTTATTAAGGACTACGCTGAATACTGTAGAACTTTTGGACTGATGAAAACCAGGACTGTAGGACATAACCACAGGCAGGTGCGTAGGGAGGGTGGAACAAGTGGAGCTTGAGCTCCAGGCGCCGCTGGGGACAGAAGGCGCCGGCTCACTGCACAGCTGAGAGCCCGGATCTCGGTCAGGGGTAGGAGGAGATGATGACTAGAAGAGAGGTAAGGGGTGGCCACCACACCTCCTGCATGTTGCATATCATTGATTGCACAGTGCAGAGAGTCCAGTGCAGTGCAGTGCAGTGTGGTGTGTTGTTAGGGAAGATGGGAGGTTTGGAGGCTTGTCAGAAGAAGCTTCCTGGCTGTCAGGGACCTGCATTCAGTGATCTGGAACATGCAGGCAGTGTGGTGACCACCCCTTCCCTTTCCTCAGTCCTTTTCTTCTACCCACAAGGCCCAGCCTATCAATCACATAGAAGCTCTGCCCCTCCAGGCTGGAATGAGGAGCTGCTCTGCTGCTGCCATTTTGGTGAGAATGTGTGAATACTGTGTGTTTATGTCTGTGTATACTGTGTGTTTATGTGTATATGTCTGTGTTTGTGTGTAAATGTGTTTGTGTGTAAATCTGTGTGCTAATGTGTATACATGTATGTGTGTTTATGTGTATATATATCTTTGTTTACAGTATATGTGTGTGTTTATGTATGTCTGTGTGTATATGTGTATGTCTGTGTATATCTGTGTGTGTATATTTGTGTGTGTATATTTGTGTGTTTATGTATGTCTGTGCCTAAATGTGTATGTATGTATGTATGTATGTATGTATGGTGGTGGGTGGCGTAGTGACATGACCCTGCTCCAGGTGTCATGTCTCCAAGCTATGCCTCTGCCCACAGGGTGGTGAAATATATTTAGAGGGGTCTATTTAGTAAAAATTATAAGCGGTTTTCACTATATATCACAATATAGAAAATTCCATATTTATGTATAACAATTTGTTAGAACAGTGCACTCGGAAAAACAACAACCCATACAGGTGGAGAGAAAATGGCATGCCATGTGAGTTTTTGTTGCAAATGTGAATGACAAGAATATATGTTTGGAGTGTGCACTCGTGCACGTGCAGAACGAAGGACAAGGGAGAAAAATACTGTGGGAGTAAGGAGAAAGAGACTATCTCTTTACTGCTTTATTCCAGTTCAAGTACACATAATGTCATACAAAGGAATCAATATGTTTTGAACAAAATGCGAGAGAAGTACAGCTTCTACTGGACCTGAACAGCCACTCAAAGGGATATAGTAACGCTAGGTCCTCTGTTTTTACCTATGTAGGTCAAGGTTATAATTCAGCTGCAATGATCAGAATGTATTATTCTAGTGGTTGAACCAGAAAATTCATTTCATTACAGCATCAGTTGAGAGGAAGGTTGTTGTTTTTTTAAATCTATTTATGTATTTGTTTGTTTGTTTGTTTGTTTGTTTATGTACTGCTAGCTAACTTTTATTTTGCCTTTTATTGGACTAACAATAAAAAAAAAAATGGATTCAGTAGCTGGCAGGAATGCCAGTCCCTTGATTGCTATTTTAGGTGACTGTGGGGTACTTCCTGATAAGTTACTATAGCTCTGTGATTTATAAAACAGGGATCAGTGACCCTATATAGGGAGTCCTACATTTTATGTAAAAACACAAAAGCAGCTCTTCACTGGTTCCCATTGGTGTGCTGAGTTATTTTTCTGATTATCTCTTCTTCTGGATCAATATGGCCAGTGTTGGACTGGTGCATGAAGGGCCCACTGGGGGAATGCAATTGTAGGGGCCAGTGTTAGGGTATTCGGCGTTCCCCTGCAAACTATAAACTTGCGCCCCCCCCCTCCAATACTTCATAAAGGAACATTGTTCTCCAAAGGCACGCGCTGCCAAAAAGGGTGTGGTCTCTTAAGGAAGCGGCATGGCCACACAATAGTACCTCCAATTCAAATTACACAATACAGTAGTTCAATCCTATTCACATTACACGCACGTAGTGCCAGATTCACGTTATACCACAAAGTAGTGTCCCTTGCACATAATACCTACAGTAGTAGTGCCCCTTACCCATAATGCCCACAGTAGTAGTGCCCCTTACACATAATGCCCACAGTAGTAGCGCCACTTATATACATAATGCCCATAGTAATAGCGCTGTACATATACCTAATGCCCACAGTAGTAGCGCTGCTTATATACCTAATGCCCGCAGTAGTAGTGCCGCTTATAGAGCTAATGTCCACAGTAGTAGTGCCACTTATATATTCTAATGTCCTGAGTAGTAGCGCCACTCATATACATAATGCCCATAGTAATAGTGTCACTTATATACATAATGCCGATAGTAGCAGTGCCACTTGTATACATTATGCCCACAGTAGTAGTGCCACTTATATACATTATGCCCACAGTAGTAGTGCCACTTATATACATTATGCCGATAATAGTAGTGGCACTTATATACATTATGCCCACAGTAGTAGTGCAGCTTATATACCTAATGCCCACAGTAGTAGTGCCACTTATAGATCTAATGCCCACAGTAATAGTGCCACTTATATATTCTATTGTCCTGAGTAGTAGCGCCACTTATATACATAATGCCCATAGTAATAGTGCCACTTATATACATAATGCCGATAGTAGTATTGCCACTTATATACATTATGCCCATAGTAGTAGTACCGCTTATCTACATAATGCCAATAGTAATAGTGCTACTTATATATGTAATGCCCATAGTAATAGTGTTGCTTATATACATTATGCCCATAGTAGTAGTGCCGCTTATACATTATGCCCATAGTAATAGTGCTGCTTATATACATTATGCCCATAGTAGTAGTGCCGCTTATACATTATGCCCATAGTAATAGTGCCAATTACATACATTATGCCCATAGGAGTAGTGCCACTTGTACATTATGCCCATAGTAGTAGAGCCCCTTGTACATTATGCCCGTAGTAGTAGTGCCACTTGTATGTAATCCCGTTAATAGTTTATATGTACAATAGAGATTGATTGTTTTATTAATTAGATATTGTATATACTGTCTTTAATTAATATATTAAATGACATGAAGTGTACTTGTATTTGGTGGTGCCTAAGCATGCCTAGCACGAGGGGATGCCCGCTGACATGATTGGTGAACCCGGGGAGAAAGGCCTGGAAGGACCAAGAGAGAGGAGTGAGGGGCCCCTGCGAGCAGGGAGGAAGGCAGCAGTTGGAGGGAGCAGTTGGTGCCGCAGCAGCTGGAGGCAAGGCGCAGAGACTGGGGAGTGAAGGTGTCCGGTGCCAGTGTCTATGGAACCAGATTGATCGCCACTGGTTGGAGGTGGCAGCGGCGTGGTGACGGAGGTTGGTGAACCGACCCAGGGTCCTCCGGAGGCAAGCAGGTGACAGGCAGCGAGGAGTGAGTGAGGGCTGGTGACAGGAGAGAGGCAGCGCTATGCAGTGATACTGCAGGGATCGGAGTAAGTGATTACCGATGTCAGCGTCTGGCCGGAGCTGGTGTGCAGCACTGCTTTCGGGATCCAAAGGTGGCTGTGAGGAGATAATAGGAACGGCCTGAGGGAGGAGGAGTGTCCCAGCCTATAAGCACAGCAGTGGGTGGCGCAAAAGAGACTAGTACTGCCTTTAGCTCACAGAGTCCCCTGCTTGAGTTAACCCCATTCAGCTACTAATAATCTGGGTTGTCCTGCCTGAGAGAGGTGACTAGAGACTGTGTCAGTAAAGGGATCGTAACTAGTCCCCTTAGCCAAGTATGGCTGAACTCTGTTTTGCATCTGCCTACTCAGTACTACAAGAGTGATAACCGACTGCCCCAGGGGCCGGGGGAGTGCACCAGAGTTACACCCCTTAAGCTTCACATTATTACAAAGTGATATATTATTAGCGGAGACAGCCATTACAGCAAATTCTGCCACTATTATATAAGGATGGATAGTATGTAAAAAGAGTAGCTACTGCAGTACGGCTCTATGATAAGTACCATAATGAGACCGCATAAGTACTTAATGTATCATGTCCCACATTAGTTGAACTGTACGTGGGGAACTGCCTGCAATTTTGACTCAGGAGAGGTGATAGGTATCCGCACCTACCCTAATAAACTGGAGGCTAACTGATCAACAGGAAGTTCTATCAGGACAGGTGAGCAGAGACCCTGTATTACTGGTGTACAGACTAGAAATACATGCAGGATAGAGAGGGGAGTGCCTGTTCTATCTGCACAGGACGTATAAAAGCCAAGACGTTACTAGTATGGGTGTGCATGGAGTCTGTTGAAGCACATAAATCCTGCAGACACTCCAGAGAGTAACGTAAGGACTTCGACACCATCTAATGCTTACAGAGTGACAGTTTACGCTAGAAGACAATTCCTATTTGGAGCACCTCACCCCAGCAGGTTTAATAAGTGTCAGGTACTTGGAGGCTATCCAGATGTCATCTCACATCCCATGAGAGTATTAAATAAGGATTTCGCTATTAGCGGAGGATTACAACCAATGCAAAACTTTAGTGCCCAACAACTTACCTACTGCAGTTAAACCAAATACTGAAATACCCGGGTATTCAAGGTTAAAGTACTGTTAGGGTCTCCTGCTCTGTGCTGCCACGTCGTCATGGCAACCGGGAGACAAGTGCTAGCGGAGTAACCTGAGCATAGCTGATACTCCGGTTCGGGTCTGTTGCTGTGCAGTGGTTACAGGCTCTGTGCATGGCAGGGGATCCGGTGCTGGTTTTTGTGCTCACAGTCTGTGAGGTCTGAGTGGGGCGTGGACAGCACCTGCTATATAAACCCTCTTCTCAGGTTAGGCAGATGCTGCTGAATCTTTGTTGGTTAGTCAGTTCCTGAAAGCTAACTAGTACTGTGTAAACTTTGTATTTGTTTGTTGCTTACTGCAAATAGGCCTTGGGATTTGGTATTACACTCTGCCAATCCAGACCTAGCAGTAAGACTGGAGTCAGTCGTTTAACCTGCTGGGGTTCTTTTGCTACTCTGTGAACCTAGCAAGTTTGCGGCTGTATTCTCAGACTTGCCTGCCAAAATCCTTTCTCACTGTGCAAGGTGTTCAGGTGTCAGTTTAGTGGCAGTAAGCTGAACCAGTGCACTGCAAGTGAAGACTAGGATTGTGGAGACTCTCCTTGTGTCTATTATTCCATCTCTGACCAAGGAGTTTTCTGCCACACCCGTTGGTAACCCTTTAGGGTTTTGCTGTTGCCCTTAGCAACAGCATTTCGGGTTCTCTACGTATTAAATCACAACATCTCGCTTCTTTCCATCTGAGCATTCCTAATACTAGGGAGACACCCAGTTTCTTAGCCTTTGGGCTTCTCTGTTCACTTTGTGTTTATTTTGTTACCCTATCACCTTCTGTGTATGTAATGTCATATTCCCCAGTCTGTCTGTGAGTTCATTTGTTTTGCATCCCTCTCCGTTCAGACACCAGTACATTCCTGCTGGCACTGGTGTGCATAACATATTCAGCAGCCCAATACTCCTGTTGAAATTTTGTGGGAATATGGAGCATACCCCTCAAAATACTTTGCAACAGGTGGTCGATCAGGTGCAGGTCCTGACTCGACAATTTAATGATTTGTCCATTAAAATGCACACCTCGCAGGCCGCTGGCGGAGCTCCCGCAGCAGCAGTACCTTCAGGGGTTAAGGAGCCGAAAGTAAATCTCCCGGATCGTTTTTCTGGAGATCGCTCGCAGTTCTTTTGTTTCAAGGAGAGCTGCAAGCTATATTTCCAGCTTAGGCCTCAGTCTTCTGGGTCGGAGATTCAGCGGGTGGGCATAGTGATTTCTTTGCTACAAGGAGACCCACAGGTCTGGGCATATGGGTTGCAGCCTGAATGTCCGTCGCTTAAAAGTGTTGATGCCTTTTTTACGGCACTGGGCATGTTGTATGATGACCCTGACAAGACGGCCTCAGCCGAGGCTCAGATTTCGATCCTTAAGCAAGGGCGAAGGCCAGTTGAGGTTTATTGTACGGAGTTTCGGAGGTTGGCCCATGATACCCAGTGGAATGACCCAGCCCTGAGACACCAGTACCGAAGAGGTCTTTCTAACCAGTTAAAAGACCAACTGGTACAATATCCCTTGCCTGATAGCTTGGATCAGCTCATGCAGTTATCCATTCGGGTGGATAGACGGCTGAGAGAGCGCAGGCTTGAAAGGGAAACCGAGGTTTCCTTCTTTCCCAAGGGAACCTCAGACTCTGAGGAATTTTCCGAGGAGCCTATGCAGATTGGGGCTACCCGCCTCTCCTCGCGTGAGAAGACGCGGAGGAGACAGCAGGGGTTATGTTTGTACTGTGGGAATAAAGGTCATGTGGTAGTATCATGCCCAGAAAAGCCGGAAAACTTCAGGGCCTGAGGGTGATGGGAAATATCCTGTCAGGCCAGAAGTCAGAATTTCCCAAGAAGACTTTTATCATTCCGGTGACCTTGAAGATCCTCGGTCAAACTGTCAAGACTGAGGCCTTTGTGGACAGTGGGGCCGACGGGGTTTTTATGGACCGCCAATTCGCCCTGAAACACTCTGTTCCCTTAGTACACTTGGCATCGGAAATTAAGATTTGTGGGTTAAACGGGGAACCATTATCCCAGGGTAAAATTACCTCTTGCACTAGCCAGATTTCTTTGTTTATTGGAGCCACACACTCTGAAAAATTGTCCTTTTATGTGACTGTCTGTACTTTTGCCCCATTGGTGTTGGGGTTACCCTGGTTAAGGGACCACAATCCTCAATTTGACTGGGTCTCTGGGGAGATTCTTAGTTGGGGTACTGATTGTTTCAGGAGTTGCTTGAGCCTTCCAGTCAGGCTTTTGCAGCTAATTGCCAGGATTGCCAGGATGTTATGCAGATTTTGCGGACTTGTTCTCCAAAAGAGTTGCAGAGGTACTACCTCCCCATCGCCCCTATGACTGTGCCATTAATTTGTTGCCGAATGCTAAGCTTCCCAAGAGCAGGTTGTACTCCCTGTCACGTCCTGAGACTCAGGCTATGGCAGAGTACATTCAAGAGAACTTGGCTAAGGGATTTATCAGACCTTCACAGTCTCCAGTTGGGTCGGGGTTCTTCTTCGTGGGTAAAAAGGACGGTTCGTTGCGACCCTGCATCGACTTCAGGGAATTGAACCGTATCACGATTAAAAACTCATACCCACTGCCTCTCATTTCGGTCTTGTTTGACCAGCTTCGTACGGCCACCATTTTTTCTAAGATTGACCTACGCGGTGCGTACAATCTAATCCGAATAAGAGAGGGGGATGAATGGAAGACTGCCTTTAATACCCACTCAGGGCACTATGAATATTTGGTGATGCCTTTTGGGCTCTGTAATGCCCCGGCAGTCTTCCAGGACTTCATGAACGATGTGCTCAGGGAATATTTGGATAGATTCTTAGTTGTATACTTAGATGACATCCTAATCTTCTCCCATTCCCTGGAGGAACATCGGAAGCATGTACGCTTAGTCCTCCAGAAACTCAGAGACCACCGGCTTGGGGCGAAGCTGGAGAAGTGCGAATTTGAAGTTCAGCAAATCGCATTTTTAGGATATATTATCTTTCCAGAAGGTTTCCAAATGGAGGGTTCCAAGGTACAGGCAGTCCTGGATTGGGTGCAGCCCACTAGTTTGAAGGCGCTTCAGCGTTTTCTGGGCTTTGCGAATTTTTATAGACGATTTATCGCTGGATTTTCGTCTATAGTGGCGCCCTTGGTGGCACTCACTAAGAAAGGGGCAGATGTTGCTCACTGGTCTTGTGAGGCCAAAGCGGCTTTTGCCCGTCTCAAAAGGGCATTTGTCTCGGCCAAGGTGCTGCGACACCCAGATCCAGAGCGTCCTTTTGTGGTGGAGGTGGATGCCTCTGAGATGGGTATTGGGGCAGTGCTCTCTCAGATGGGGGTGTCTGATAATCGCCTTCATCCCTGTGCTTACTTTTCCCGTAAATTTTCGCCTGCCGAGATGAATTATGACGTGGGTAACCGGGAATTGTTGGCTATTAAGGATGCACTCGAGGAATGGCTTGAGGGGGCTAAGTTTGTGGTCTCAATTCTCACCGACCATAAGAATTTGGCATATTTAGAGTCAGCGAAGCGCCTCAATGCCAGGCAGGCACGATGGGCTTTGTTTTTTGCTCGCTTTAATTTTTTGATAACATATCGCCCTGGGTCAAAAAACATCAAGGCTGATGCGCTCTCGCGGAGTTTTGCTCCAATCCAGGAGACCACCGAGGAGCCATTGCCCATTGTGTCCCCATCATGTATTAAAGTGGGCATTACCCAGGACCTCTTGTCATTAGTCCTTAGAGCACAGGAGCAGGCTCCTCCAGACCTTCCGGTAGGTCTTTTGTTTGTGCCTCCTAGGTTAAGACAGCGAGTGTTCCTGGAATTCCATGCCAAGAAGTCGGCAGGTCACCCAGGTATTTCCAGAACTCGGGAGTTGCTATCTAGGGCGGTGTGGTGGCCCTCGGTGGCTAGGGATGTGGATCAGTGGGTTCGGGCATGTGACATCTGTGCCCGAAATAAGACTCCTAGAGGGGTTCCTGTTGGCCCATTACATCCACTCTCTATTCCATCTAAGCCATGGACCCACATTTCAATGGATTTTGTGGTGGACTTGCCCAAATCCTCGGGGATGACAGCAATCTGGGTTATCGTTGACAGGTTTTCGAAGATGGCGCACTTCGTTCCATTGGTTGGGCTGCCATCAGCCAGACGCCTGTCTGAATTATTTATGCTGCATGTTGTGCGCCTCCACGGGTTGCCACTTGATGTGGTCTCTGACCGCGGATCTCAGTTTGTGGCCAAATTCTGGAGGGCATTTTGTTCCGATCTCCAGATTTCTGTCAGCTTGTAGTCAGGCTACCATCCGCAGTCTAATGGGCAGACTGAAAGGGTGAACCAGTCCTTGGAGCAGTTCCTCAGGTGTTATGTCTCCAAGTGTCAGACTGACTGGGTTGCTCATCTGTCCATGGCGGAGTTTGCCTATAACAACGCGGCTCACTCTGCTACAGGGATCTCTCCCTTCCTTTGTGTGTATGGGCATCATCCTAAGGCCAATTCTTTTGACCCCCTGGACTCCACGCCTGGTGGTTCCTCTGTGGTTTCGGTCCTTAGAGGTATTTGGAGGAAAGTGAAGAAAGCCCTTGTGTCTGTGTCATTAGTGACCAAAAGGGTTTTTGATAAGCGGAAGAGACCCTGCAGCTTCAAATTAGGAGACTTCGTCTGGTTGTCTACCAAGAATTTGAAGTTGAGACAGCCATCTCATAAATTAGGCCCCCGGTTCATCGGTCCTTATAAGATCACTAGGGTTATCAATCCGGTGGCATTTCAGTTAGATCTACCCCGTTCTTTGGGTATCAATAAAACATTTCATTGTTCCCTTTTAAAACGGGCGATTAGTAATCCTTCTTCCAGTGGAAGACCTTCCCCTCTTCTGATACATGGCCAGAGGGAGTTTGTTGTTGAAAAGATTCTTGACTCCAAGATGGTTCGGGGTCGGCTGTCATTTTTGGTGCACTGGAAGGGGTATGGCCCGGAGGAGCGGTCGTGGGTGCGCAGTTGTGATCTTCATGCCCCCAGACTGTTATGCTCTTTCTTCTCGCAGTTCCCCGATAAACCCGGTGGTAGGGGTTCTTTGACCCCTCATCAGAGGGGGGGTACTGTTAGGGTCTCCTGCTCTGTGCTGCCTCGTCGTCATGGCAACCGGGAGACAAGTGCTAGCGGAGTAACCTGAGCGTAGCTGATACTCCGGTTCGGGTCTTTTGCTGTGCAGTGGTTACAGGCTCTGTGCACGGCAGGGGATCCGGTGCTGGTTTTTGTGCTCACAGTCTGTGAGGTCTGAGTGGGGCGTGGACAGCACCTGCTATATAAACCCTCTTCTCAGGTTAGGCAGATGCTGCTGAATCTTTGTTGGTTAGTCAGTTCCTGAAAGCTAGCTAGTACTGTGTAAACTTTGTATTTGTTTGTTGCTTACTGCAAATAGGCCTTGGGATTTGGTATTACACTCTACCAATCCAGACCTAGCAGTAAGACTTGACAATTACTATATTCCTTTGTCGTATAAACAACCCTTATGAAGCTAAGAACACTGTACGCTGTTTATTTAAGAAATACCGTAATGATACGCTATTTGCGTAACGATCGCTCAGCCGTAGGCGAGACGCTCAAGCGTCACGTTCGCTCACGGCCCAGTGATCACAGGACACGTTATTGGTTATGTCTAGGGGAAAGATTCGCTGTAACGTAGCATACGCTAGAGACCACGAGGAGGTCACCAGCGGTGCAGACGCTCACAACACTATACCTTGATATTAAACCTTATACCGATGAAACACACAGAATACCTTAATGTGAGTACAGGGTGTAAATGCAACCTTGTGTAACCTGACTACCTACAAAGCTGTTTGAGCGTCACCGACGCTCAAGTGAACACTTAACACTATAGTAAATACACTGATACTGGTTTAGGTTTCCAAGGCCTATTAACTGTATTATGTCTAATATACTTGTAAAAGGGGATAACAGTACATATGATACACTACAATATAACAGAGACTTCCTAACCACAGAACTAAACAATGAATACAAAAAGACAATACTACACTGACCTAAATGCAATACAATACAATACTACTATGAAGTATTTAAGAGAAAAGAGGAGAGAGAGAGATAGAGAGAGAGAGAGAGAGAGAGAGATTGGCTCGCAGAAAGACAATGATTATGGAGAGAACTTACGCACAAAGGGTATGATCGCCTGCGCCTCGATATCCAGCTCCCGATTATCAGCAGATAACCGTTGATGAGAGAGTGAGAGCTGGATGTGGTCGGCCTGCCTATTTATGCCCCACACACAATGCAATCTCCTGGTCCTACAATCCCATTGTCCATTGGCCGAAGGAATTCGGCCCTGTATCATAACAAAAGGTCATAGGGTGATTCATACAGGTGGGCTGTGACGATTTCCAACAGCTCAGGTGGGTGGGAAACTGGGTTTCCCGCCGCATACCTGAGTATGTGTAATTAATAGAAATGGACATAAACTTCTTATGTCCATAACTATTCGCACGAGCGATTAATACGCTCCAAACCAACACCGGAATATTGCTAATTAAATACTCTTCCGATGGGTACCAAACACTGCTGTATGATTCCTGTTAAACCCTTCGTACGATATAAGGAGGGACTCCTCAGCTCTGGGACATTGTACTTTAACCAAACTTACAGAATCTATCAAAGGGACCATGATCTATAAACTACATTAATTGTGAACATTTGTAACGAATGAGTCGCACGCTACGATCACATAAACTCTACCGTAAATGCGCATACTGCGCGTGCGAGTGCACGCTATTGCGAGTATGCGCTTCCACGGGAGAGCGTACGCACGCGCAGCACGGACCAGTGTGCGGTGCAAATATGGCAGTGTGCATTAAGACATTTTTCTGACTTTGACAGTCCACCCTTTGGCAGTCAATAATAACTGCCACAAAATATTTAAGGAGAAAAATGTAAGTCAGGGGTTAATTGATTTCCATGGTGGGGAAAGGAAGAAGAATGGAGTAGGTGTGAAGAGGGTATGACCTAGTGAGAAAGTAGAAGCATGTGTGTATGAGTCCATGTTTGGAGGGTCATGTATCATCGTGCCGTACGTGTGGTAAATCAAGCTTCGAGGTATTGCGAAGTATACATTTGAATTCCTTCTTATCCTGTGGTACAGGTCTGTGGATGGGCTGTCAAACTCTACCGAGCTCATTTCGGCTGTGGTTGTAACACAATGGGGATGCACATTTTAGTTGATGATACATGAATTGGGGGGGGTATGTGGTTGCTGCTATCTGTGCCTGTATTCCCTATCGACTATGTGTGTTATTACCTGAGGGTTGCAGAGATGAAGATAAAGAACACTTATGGAAAATGCAATGATATTCTATGTCAGGTTAATGTACGTTCGTCGATTGAGGTCTTGATTGGTGTCGGTTGATCGGAGTCTTCTTCTTTGTGCTTTTGCTCATAAATCGTGAGTAAAGCAAACAACGTCCATGGATTTACAAAAAATGTTGGGCTAGCGTGATTTTAAAGTTCCTAGGGAAACTGGGGTACCCATGGCATTGTCCATCAAAATCTTGTATATCAGGTCGTCTGCTCTTCTTCTTTCCATCTTTCCGTTGTCGGCCCCTTGGCTCATCGAATCCTTCGTCTACGTGGGTCTTTGTACCTCGGAGGAAAACATAGAAATGGGTGAAAGACGGACCGTATACTCATTACATCATTACGTCATGGTTTCTAGCATTGGGTCATAAATCAAATCCAGGTTAATTACAGTTTCCTCACTCCTCAAGCTCATCACTTTTGTACTTTGTTTGCACCTCATTGAAGCCTGCCCGCATCTAAATATCAATCCAATAGATATAACGACACCCAAAATACATAGGAGAAACTTTCCAACATCCATTATGACTCCTTGAGCCCAGTCTCCTAAACCGGAGAACCAATTTCGCGGGTTCAACCATGACACCCAACCAGTCAGCTCATTACCTACAGCAGCAAGGGTGAGATTGTGTTTTCGACGAAATTCCCACTTTAATTGCAGAATATCGTCCATCTTTTGGTCTATGACCTCTACCGGATCCTCGGTACTATTTGTGATATACGTGCAACACTTTATGCCGTACTGTGTTGCCAAGGTAACACAATATCCGCCTGTTACTGCTGTAAGATAATTAAGAACCATTCTATGCTGAACTAGTTCTGTTTTATAAGCTTGAAGTTCTCTTCCAGTGTATCTAAACGTGTCATCATACATTTCAGTGATATTATCTAACAAATTGGCGAGTGCGGAAATGTATCTATAATTCATCACTCCTCGAGCGGTACGAGTGAAATCTAACGCTACCAGAACCTGAATCCCGGTGGATTCATGGATAAGATCAGAGGCCGGATGCTCTAACCTTTCTGACAGTTGTCTTTTAACTCGGTGTTCGTAATGAGTGTGAGTATAAGGAGCTTGGGCACCACGGTGTATGTCCTTCATTTTGTCATGTGTAACAGTCATCACTTCAGGCAATACTTTTCCAATATAACACAATCCTTCAGAGTTTGGGGCAAGCCACTTGTACGCCTTTCTCCCACATATGAAATATGCATCATCGGGGAGAACATAGGGGACGGAGAAGGACATGACCATGTTACAAACCTTCCAGGTGAAATCTCCTGACCCTAATTCTTCCATCTGCCTAATGCACGTATCGGTTTGTACGATATGTGCACAGTATCCTGGTGATACCTCTCCAACTCTAGTAATCCTATTTCCTAAGGTATATCGATACCGGAAAGATTTTCCTCTACTGGCTATGTGGCGTACGAGCTCTGTATCTGTAGGCATTCTATCTGCTCTGTGTGAAAAGGTCATGGTAAGGTTGCTCCATGACACTTCCCAATTTCCCGGTTTTCTGGGATTGGAGATGTTAAAACATATGAGGGACCTATCCACATGGTATTGGTGGAGCTTCAAACTAGGAGGGCTGGAGATGTTAAACCTCCGGTCCACCGGTCTCCCACCACTTAGCTCAAGTACCTCCCCTAGCGTTAAAGGAAATGGTACTAGCCCTGATTTGCTGTGACCCTGAGGTACTTGAGAGCATACCCAACAATCTGTTTGGTTTAACACGTTACCCACTAAGGAGTGATAGTCACTCAATGGATGCCGGTCTATATGGATATTAAAACTAGATTGGCATTTCTTTATGCATCCATCTTCAACCAGATTATCACAGAGCCTACAGATACAATTTTCTTCAGCTAACAATCCATCACAATTTCTTCTATCGGATCGTTTTCTGATACTCGCCTTTGCTTGTTGGTTTGGTTGATCTTGGAAAACTACGCCTCCATCATCATAATCGGAACCCATTCCAGAACCTCTTTCGACCTCTATGGTACTCTCGCCGGAACAGACTGCTCTGGTCAACATCATGGTTAACATCAAAATCCGGATCACAGTCTCTTGGGGCAAGTCCATCTTTGAGGAGGAAATAGAGAAGAATGAGAAGGGGGAAAAAGAAATTTTAAGGGAGAGGGGATGGGAAGTGAAGAAAACAATAAAAGGGAGAGGGGAGTCGACAGCTGCTTTCGGTCTTCAAGGCTCAGGTGCCGCCTCAGTCCTCCTGGAACAGACACTCTAGTGATACAACCTCTACCGTCTGTTCCTTATCACGGGACTTCTCTGGATCAGCAACCTTCTTGCAGTGGGATGAATGGACCCAAGTCTCTCTCTCAGCAACCTTCAATGCTGTGGTGCTAGTCAATAAGACCTGGTATGGTCCTTCCCATCTATCAATAAGACAACCTGAGCGTAGAAAATTTCGTATCATTACATAATCCCCAGGTTCAATGTCATGACAATTACTATCTGGTAAATCAGGAATCACCAACTTCAGATTATCATTTTGATTCCTCAACTGCTTACTCATATTAATTAAGTACTTTACAGTTACTTCATTGTTACATTTCAAATCATCCTGAGGGTTAATTATGACATGCGGTTGTCGACCAAACAGAATTTCAAAAGGAGACAGATTAAGAGGGGACCTGGGAGTGGTTCTGATGCTATACAAAACAATGGGTAAAGCTTCTGGCCACGTCAATCCTGTCTCTGCCATTACTTTACTCAATTTATTTTTAATAGTGCTGTTCACTCTTTCGACCTTCGCACTCGCCTGTGGACGGTACGGAGTGTGCAGCTTACTATCAATTCCCATCAATTTACACATTCCTTGAAAGACATCACCTGTAAAATGGGTACCCCTATCACTTTCAATGATTCTAGGGATACCATATCTACATACAAATTCCTGCACAATTTTCTTAGCTGTAAACATAGCGGTATTTGTAGCTGCTGGAAAAGCTTCAACCCAATTCGAGAAAACATCTATACAAACAAGTACATATTTCAAATTTCGACATGGGGGTAATTGAATGAAGTCAATTTGTATTACTTGGAAAGGGCCGCCGGCAGGTGGGATATGGGATGGTTCTGTTGGTATTGCTTTTCCAATATTCTTTCTCAGACAGGTAAGGCATGACATTGCTCTTTTACTCGCATGAGAGGAGAATCCTGGGGCGCACCAGTATGCTCTTACCAATTTGCACATCCCCTCCTTGCCTAGATGAGTCAGCCCGTGAGCTGCTTCAGCCAGACACGGAAGGTATGCCCTGGGGGCCACTGGTTTACCATGTCCATCCGTCCAGAGCCCTGAGGACTCCTGGCCATATCCCTTTGCCTTCCAGACTGCCTTCTCCTGAGTGGAACACAAATTCTGCATTTCACACAACTTTTGTGTGTTGATGGTATTAAATACCATCAGTTGTGTGGTGTCTGTCCGTATGGGGGTAGCAGCTGCAAGCTTTGCAGCTTCGTCTGCTCGGCTGTTACCAAGGGATACTGGGTCTTGACTATATGTATGTGCTTTACATTTGATAACAGCCACTCTGTCGGGTTCCTGTATCGCTGTTAGAAGCCTTTTTATGTGAGCTGCATGCGCTATCGGTGTACCAGCTGCCGTCATGAAATTTCTGAGACGCCATAGCGCTCCGAAATCATGGACTACCCCGAACGCGTATCTAGAATCGGTGTAGATATTGGCAGACTTACCCTTAGCCAATTCACATGCTCTGGTTAGGGCGACCAGTTCAGCAACCTGGGCTGAGTGAGGTGGGCCTAGCGGTTCCGCTTCTATGGTGTCTTGGTCATCTACGACTGCGTATCCAGTACACAAATCTCCCGAGTCTGACTGTCTGTGACAACTACCGTCCGTGTAGAACGTGAGTTCTGCATCTTCTAGTGGATTGTCACTGATGTCAGGCCTTGCGGAAAAATTTTGGGTCAAATATTCCATACAATCATGTGTATCTTCCTTTGCATTAAATCCTCCTTCCCCATCACTCTCACCTCCCACCCTTTGTGCCTGTCCAGGCACACCTGGGAGAAATGTTGCAGGGTTTAATGCGCTGCATCTCCTTATGGTGATGTTTACTGGGGCCATTAATGCCAATTCCCATCTCGTAAACCTTGCTGATGAGACATGTCTGGTTTGGGCAGAATTCAATAAGGCCGATACCGCATGTGGTGTATGGATTGTGAGGTTGTGGCCTAGCACGACATCTTCGCTTTTCGTCACTAGCAATGCTATCGCCGCAACGCTACGCAAGCATGTGGGGAGGGATCGCGCTACCGTGTCTAGCTGAGCGCTGTAGTATGCAATTGGCCTGCTGGCATCACCGTGTTTTTGTGTTAGTACACCTGCTGCGCACCCAGCACTTTCTGTTCCGTATAGTTCAAAGGGTTTCCCATAGTCTGGCATACCTAGTGCTGGTGCCTGCGTTAGGCACTGTTTGAGTCTCTCAAATGCTGTTTCGGATTCGTCTGTATGCGAAATCCGATCAGGTTTGTTTGAAGAGACCATTTCCTGCAAAGGTAGCGCCAATATGGAAAACCCTGGGATCCAATTACGGCAATACCCACACATTCCTAAAAACGTCCTGATCTGTTGCTGGGTTTGTGGCAGTGTCATGTCTCTAATGGCTTGGATTCTATCAGCGGTCAGGTGTCTCAGTCCTTGTGTTAGACAGTGTCCCAAGTATTTTACCTTAGCTTGGCATAATTGCAACTTGTCTTTGGAGACCTTGTGACCTGTGTCTGAAAGATGAAACAGGAGCTGTTTCGTATCCTTCAGGGATGCCTCCAATGAATCAGAACACAGTAGTAGATCATCCACGTACTGTATCAACACTGATCCACTTTCCGGTTGGAAAGACTGTAAACAATCATGCAAAGCCTGAGAAAATATACTTGGACTATCTATGAAACCTTGGGGTAACCGAGTCCACGTGTATTGGACTCCTCTGTATGTGAATGCAAACAAATATTGGCTGTCAGGGTGCAGAGGTACCGAAAAGAAAGCGGAGCAGAGGTCAATAACAGTGAAAAATTTGGCAGTGGGAGGAATTTGCATTAGGATGACAGCTGGATTAGGCACTACGGGGAACTGACTCTCAACTATTTTGTTAATCCCCCTTAGATCCTGCACTAGCCTGTAACCCCTCCCCCCACTCTTTTTAACAGGGAAGATGGGACTATTTGCTGTGCTGGACGTTCTTACTAGAATGCCCTGTTGTAGCAAGCGCTCTATTACCGGGAAAACTCCTAACTCCACCTCTGGCTTCAGAGGATACTGTGGGATTTTTGGAGCTATCCTACCATCTTTTACTTGTACTACTACTGGAGCTACATTTGCCATTAATCCAGTGTCCTGTCCATCTTTTGTCCAAAGCGACTCTGGTATCTGAGATGTCATCTCTTCTACTTGGGATGGATTCCTATTTGTCATAATGGAATGTGACATTAATTTTGATGGGGAGTCTAACATGTCTCGTACTTCCTGAGCGTGATTCTCAGGGATGTCCAAGAATACACCTTCAGGAGTACAATAAATGACGCAACCCATTTTACATAGTAAGTCTCTTCCCAGGAGATTGGTTGGTGCAGATGCAGCCAGCAAAAAGGAATGCTTGGTATGCAAAGGCCCTATTGTAATCTCGGCTGGTTTGCTAACAGGGTAGTGCTGGACTACTCCTGTTACTCCCCCATGGCTGGAATTGTCCTACCAGTGGTTCTCATGCCCACTGTCGAATTTATCACTGACTTGGCCGCCCCTGTGTCTACAAGAAAGTTTAAAGTTTTACCAGCTACATTGATTGCCAGTCTTGGAAGCGAACCAGAGATTGCAATCAATTTAACTGGTTGCAGATTACAGGTATGGCCACACCCCTATTGGGTATGCTGACCTCCCTGAATCCCGCTGGCAGCAACTACTTGTGAGGGAGTTAGTTGGGAACTACCAGAGGCATGCCAATCTCTGTTTGGGGGATATCTTTTTGTTTCCCCTGTATGTGGCTCAAAACTCCGCCTCTGTGGACCCTGCTCCCAATGTCGTGTGTTGTGTTGTTGTCTAGGGGGTTGAAAAGATCTTTGTACATTTCTTACTCTACAGTCTCGTGCAAAGTGTCCTGGTTTGTTACAAGAAAAACATGTTATTACACTTGCCTTACCCACAGGATTCGGTGGTACATACGCAGGCTGCCTTGTGGTCAGCGCCTGTATACTTACGGACATCAACTTATCACTTTGCGACTCCCTGTGCCTAGTGATATTTCTGTCGTGATCAATAGCAGCCTCTCTCAAGGTGGACACTGACAGACCTCGCCAACATGGCTGCGTGGTCTGTACCCTAGCTTTTAATGTTTCTTTCAAACCATCCATCAGTACAGATACTGCTACTTCTCGATGGTTTGGGTTGGTCTTAATGTCTTCTATACCAGTGTACTTTGCCATTTCTAATAGTGCCCGGTGAAAATATTCTGTTGCCGTTTCGGACTCCTTTTGCTTAATGGAAAATATTTTATTCCATTTAACAACGGCAGGGAAATACTCTTTTAGCTGTAAATTTATCCTTTTTACATTATCCTTGTTGTACACGTCTGTAAGCGGTACATCTTTATCCAATGCACAATCAGCTAAAAACTGAGTTGCATCAACATTGGAAGGTAAACAAGCTCTTAGCAGTATCTGCCAATCCTTGTTGTTGGGTTCTACCGTGTTACCTAAATCCCTGATGTATTTTTGGCTAGCAACTAAATCCTTCCTGGGGTCAGGAAATTCGGACACTATTGTTCTTAATTCCATTCTGGAAAATGGAGTGTACATGGCAATGTTCCTTATGGGAGTGGCTCCAGACACATCTGTTTTTCCATTGGGAACTGCTATTACCCTTACAGGAGCAATTCTAACAGCCTCTTCCTGTGTAGATTCTACAGCTTGTTGTGGTACAATTGTTTCAGTGTAGTGCATGGTGCCGTACTTACCCGTTGACACGACCTCACCTATCCCTCCGCTAGGGGCTTTCACTAATCTCGTGGGTGTCGCTGTGCCTACTGTGGTCTCTGCTATGGTGGCTGCAAGAGAGAGAGCTGAAATTGTTGCTGAATCGTCTTCTTGATCACACTCCTGAGGAAGGTTCAAAACAGGGTACATCTTGCACGGGTTAATACTTGCATGAGTTATTTGGTTAACATCATTAACATTTACAGTGTTACTAAGAGTTTGTGTTTTACAACCCAGTGCGTTTCTCTCCGCAATCAACTTCTCTCCTGCAATGTATGGTGGAGGAGGAGCTGTGGCAATCAACTTCCTGACTGCCCCAGATCCCGCCGCCAGAGCCAAACCTCTCTGTATCTCACCTTCCTGGTGCCATAACTGTAAATAATCATGATGCTGAATTCGTCTCTTTGCTGATTTTACGAGACATATCCTCCTCCTTAAATTTTGTAACACCTCTGGACTGAAGCTACCTATTCTTGGGAACTTGTCCCTGTCTTGTACAGTCATTCTCTCCCATTCATCACATAAAGATTCGGTGTGAATTCCATATTTTTCACACATTACATATCGTGCCGACCCAACTGGTCGGTTCACAGAATCAACCTGAACCAGGGTTGATCGCCCCCTACCTGAGCAACTGGCCCCCATAGTCTGCAGGTGTTGCTTAGTCCTCCTTGGATCTCTGTATCAAGGTTTTCAGCAAGCCTTTTCAGACAACCAAATTACTCCACAGTAGGCCGGCGGTGGCGGTTTACCGAGTACCCCACTCACTCGCCCACCTCGACCAATACGACCTGATCACACCGACGTGGTGCTGGCGTACTCGATACAGGGCCCCTATGGAACCTTCAGTTTACTGGAACATATGAGGGTTACCCGCAGGACACTTACTCTTTCCAGTAAAGGTGGGGTTGTTAGATAGTTCCTGAGTGACCAGCGAACTTCCCTTCCAAAAATAAAAAATTACACAAATCACGTCAGAATGTACAAATAGCGTTTGTGACCACTTTACTCTAATGGTATTAGGTCAGATTACTAACTACTGCACACAATTACGTGCGGTCCAATCGTTCAGTACACGAGCACTACTTGTCATGTACTGAAAGACCAATGGAATCGATGTTTCCGGCCGCGATTCCTTCAGCAAGAGCTTATGGCCTATATGGGTTCTGCACCAACACCCCAGGCGTTGTGCCACTGGACTTTTATAGCGGACCTTTTACCTTACGACCTCCTGGTCTTGTTCCTTATGACCTCCTGGTCTTGTTCCTTATGACCTCCTGGTCTTGTTACCTTATGGTCCGCTATACTCTAATGCTCAAATATTATTTAACCAGGGATGCCTCCCTGGCCACCGTATATGTCACTTACACGTATGTCCCTTGACGAGTACCCGGCTTTCCTTTTGGTTCCACCTTAAAGTTATATAAACTTTTGTATACAAAACACACTCACTCAACACATGTACACTTTGTTTCTATGTCTATTTCTGCGCAGAAATTGTCTTCAGGCCAAGAGTGTTACCAATTAGGAGCAGGATCTGTTAAACTAAATTTCAGATTTTCCAAAAATAGATTTGCGTTATTTACCGCGTCGCGTTATCTACCGCTGTGCGTTACTTATCGCTTTTGCGCTAATTATCGCTTTGCGCTAATTCAACTTTTCGTGACTTGGGCTACGTGGGCGTAACCAGACGCTCCGTTGCGTAATGAACGCTGCGTGCGTCTACCTTTTGGATTGCGTACGCTAGTCTTTGTTAGCGACACGTGTACGTAATGCAAAGGATCCACCGTAACACAATATATATACTTTTATCAATGTAAATGATCCCTGATCATCTACCGCAATCCACACTGACTGCCTTGTATCTCAGACAAACCGTGTGTTTGTTCTATACTTTAACTATTACCTCTACTATTAAATAACAGCAAATCTCTTTTTAGCACTTTCTATCAACTATAAAAATTGGCAAACAGGAATAGTGATATACGAAATTTGAAAAAGAAATGCAGATATATGTATGCGTACGCAAGACAAAAGAAAAATAAACAGTTTTAAAAGACACATGCGTTTTGTTCTTACTTCCGGTTACCGGATTCCTTCAGCACTCTTTACCTAAGCGAAGCAGACGCTTATCCCGTCAGCAACTGCGAGACAACCTCCCACCCTTTGCTGGGGGATAATGTCTGCTGATCTACCTAGTGCAGATGTGAAAAGGACCGGACGAGCCCGCAATTGACAATTACTATATTCCTTTGTCGTATAAACAACCCTTATGAAGCTAAGAACACTGTACGCTGTTTATTTAAGAAATACCGTAATGATACGCTATTTGCGTAACGATCGCTCAGCCGTAGGCGAGACGCTCAAGCGTCACGTTCGCTCACGGCCCAGTGATCACAGGACACGTTATTGGTTATGTCTAGGGGAAAGATTCGCTGTAACGTAGCATACGCTAGAGACCACGAGGAGGTCACCAGCGGTGCAGACGCTCACAACACTATACCTTGATATTAAACCTTATACCGATGAAACACACAGAATACCTTAATGTGAGTACAGGGTGTAAATGCAACCTTGTGTAACCTGACTACCTACAAAGCTGTTTGAGCGTCACCGACGCTCAAGTGAACACTTAACACTATAGTAAATACACTGATACTGGTTTAGGTTTCCAAGGCCTATTAACTGTATTATGTCTAATATACTTGTAAAAGGGGATAACAGTACATATGATACACTACAATATAACAGAGACTTCCTAACCACAGAACTAAACAATGAATACAAAAAGACAATACTACACTGACCTAAATGCAATACAATACAATACTACTATGAAGTATTTAAGAGAAAAGAGGAGAGAGAGAGATAGAGAGAGAGAGAGAGAGAGAGAGAGAGAGAGAGAGAGAGATTGGCTCGCAGAAAGACAATGATTATGGAGAGAACTTACGCACAAAGGGTATGATCGCCTGCGCCTCGATATCCAGCTCCCGATTATCAGCAGATAACCGTTGATGAGAGAGTGAGAGCTGGATGTGGTCGGCCTGCCTATTTATGCCCCACACACAATGCAATCTCCTGGTCCTACAATCCCATTGTCCATTGGCCGAAGGAATTCGGCCCTGTATCATAACAAAAGGTCATAGGGTGATTCATACAGGTGGGCTGTGACGATTTCCAACAGCTCAGGTGGGTGGGAAACTGGGTTTCCCGCCGCATACCTGAGTATGTGTAATTAATAGAAATGGACATAAACTTCTTATGTCCATAACTATTCGCACGAGCGATTAATACGCTCCAAACCAACACCGGAATATTGCTAATTAAATACTCTTCCGATGGGTACCAAACACTGCTGTATGATTCCTGTTAAACCCTTCGTACGATATAAGGAGGGACTCCTCAGCTCTGGGACATTGTACTTTAACCAAACTTACAGAATCTATCAAAGGGACCATGATCTATAAACTACATTAATTGTGAACATTTGTAACGAATGAGTCGCACGCTACGATCACATAAACTCTACCGTAAATGCGCATACTGCGCGTGCGAGTGCACGCTATTGCGAGTATGCGCTTCCACGGGAGAGCGTACGCACGCGCAGCACGGACCAGTGTGCGGTGCAAATATGGCAGTGTGCATTAAGACATTTTTCTGACTTTGACAGACTGGAGTCAGTCGTTTAACCTGCTGGGGTTCTTTTGCTACTCTGTGAACCTAGCAAGTTTGCGGCTGTATTCTCAGACTTGCCTGCCAAAATCCTTTCTCACTGTGCAAGGTGTTCAGGTGTCAGTTTAGTGGCAGTAAGCTGAACCAGTGCACTGCAAGTGAAGACTAGGATTGTGGAGACTCTCCTTGTGTCTATTATTCCATCTCTGACCAAGGAGTTTTCTTCCACACCCATTGGTAACCCTTTAGGGTTTTGCTGTTGCCCTTAGCAACAGCATTTCGGGTTCTCTACGTATTAAATCACAACATCTCACTTCTTTCCATCTGAGCATTCCTAATACTAGGGAGACACCCAGTTTCTTAGCCTTTGGGCTTCTCTGTTCACTTTGTGTTTATTTTGTTACCCTATCACCTTCTGTGTATGTAATGTCATATTCCCCAGTCTGTCTGTGAGTTCATTTGTTTTGCATCCCTCTCCATTCAGACACCAGTACATTCCTGCTGGCACTGGTGTGCATAACAAGTACATGTACATTCTATATTGGTAAATTTGTTTTTGTTTTTCCGGTACCAAGGTAATTTTTGTGTAATTGCATGCAAGGTACTATGTATAGGTGGGTACTAAGGGCTAGAGGGTGATTGGTATGACATTAAGACTGTTATTTACAAAATATTTGCTATTAAATGTTACCTATACTTACCGGATGGTGGACCTTTATTCCCTGGGATCGCTGTAGTTTCCTGAAAACAAACACCATTGAGAGAAAGTATAACCCTAAAGGAAAACACAGTACTACATTGGTAGGTAGGGGGCTTTCCCAAGCAAGCCCCATAGAATTCTTATAGCTTGGGTGGAGGCACATATAGTCTTAGCATTCTGCAGGGATAGTATCCGCTGCATACAGAAAAAGGGAGTTACATTTATGGAGGCACTGCTGAGATCCTGAACCCCTAGAAAACTCCTGACTTATATTAGCTCATGATGGAAATTGTGAATGGGCAGGACATATACCGCTGGTGCAAAGAGAAGGGAGTAGAAGCTTTGGCAGAGGGGGAGATTTTAATGCTGTGACTGACAATGATGTTGATAAAGCTAAATATTTATCTTATATAAAACCCTTTATGAGGTCTAAGAACACTGTACGCTATTGACGTATTAAGTACCGTAAGGGTACGCTCGATGCGTAACGATCGCTTAGCCGTGGTCGAGACGCTCAAGCGTCACGTTCGCTCACGGCCGAGAGATCACAGGCAGGCACGCTATTGGCTGCCGTCTATCGTAATGATTCGCTATAGCGTAGCGGACGCTCGGGACCACGAGGAGATCACCAGCGGCGCTGACGCTCACAATGTTAAACCTTTATATCTAAACCATAAACTATGTAATATGCTGTAAGACCTTAGTGTAGTGATAGAGTGTAAATGCAACACAGTATAACCTTATTAACTCAAATGCTGTTCGAGCGTCACCGACGCTCTGAGGATACTTAACACTATAAGAAATACACAGATACCGTGCTTAGGGTCTAACGCCTTATATATATATTATGAATGTTATACTTGCAAAAGAATTAATACAATACAAGTCATACACTACAATATAACATAGACTACCTAACCAGATAACTACACAGGAAATACAATACAATACAATTACGTTTTAAGGGAAAATAAGAGAGAAAGAGGAGAAGAGAGAGAGAGAGAGAAATGGCTCACAATAACAGTAAGAACAATATGATTGCGGAGAAACACTTACGCACAAGGGGAAACGATCGCATGCGCCTCTGGACATCCAGCTCCCGATTTTCAGCAATGATAACCGTTGAAGAGTGAGCTGGATGTGATCGGCTTGTCTATTTATGCCCCACACACAATACAATTCAATGGTCCCTACAATCTCATTGTTCATTGGACACAGGAATTCTGCTTCGCACTATAACAAAAGGTCATAGGTTGATTCATACAGGTGGGCTGTGACGATTTCCAACAGCTCAGGTGGGAGGGAAACTGGGTTTCCCGCCGCATGGCTAAGTAAGAGTAAATAATAGTAAATGGACATAAACTTCTTATGTCCATAACTATTCGCACAAGCGATTAATCCGCTCCAAACCAACACCGGAATATTGCTCTTTAAATGTTCTTCCGATGGATACTAAACACCACTGTATGACTCCTGTTAGACCCTTCGTACAATACAAAGAGGGATCCCTCTGTCCAGGAACATGCTATATTAACTAAACTTTCAGAATCTATCAAAGGGACCATGATCTACAAAATACATTATATAGTGAAAATATGTAACGATTGAGTCGCACGCTACGATCACATAAACTCTACCGTAAATACGCATACCGTGCGCCTGCGGGTGCCCGCGACTGTGAGTATGCGCACGCACGGGAGAGCGTACGCATGCGCAGCGCGGACGTGTATGAGGTGCAAATATGGCAGTGTGTATAGAGATATTTTTCTGACTTTGACAGTCCACCCTTTGGCAGTCAACAATAACTGCCACTTCCTAAAACATTTCAAAAAGAGAAAAATATATGTCAGGGGTTAATACATTTCCATGGTTGGGTAAGGGAGGAGAGAGGAGAAGGTGTGAAGAGGGTATGACCTAGTGAGATAGCAGAAGCATGTGTGTATGAATCCACGTTTGGGGGTCATGTATCATCGTGCCGTACATGTTTTAAATCAAGCTTCGAGGTATTGCGAAGTATACATTTGAATTCCTTCTTATCCCGTGGTACGGGTCTGTGGATGGGCTGTCAAACTTTACCGAGCTCTTTTCGGATTTTGGTTGTAACAAAATGGGGAGCACATTTTAGTTGATGATACATGAATGGGGGAGATATGTGATTGCTGATATCTGTGCCTGTATTCCCTATCGACTATGTGTGTCATTACCTGAGGGTTGTAGAAATGAAGATAAAGAACACTTATGGTAAATGCAGTGGTATTCTATGTCAGGTAAATGAACATTTGTCGGTTGAAGTCTTGTTCGGTGTCTGTTGAATGCAGTCTTCTTTGTGCTTTTGCCCATAAGGTGCGAGCAAAAGCTTTGTCAATGTCCATAGATTTACAAAAGTGTTGGGCTAGCGTAATTTTAAAATTTCTAGGGAAACTGGGGATCTATGGCAAAGTTCATCAAAAATCTGTGTATCGGGTTGTCAAAACTTCTTCTTTAATCCATCTGTTGTCTGTATATCGGCTCATCAAATTCCTCGTCCAAGTGGGTCTTTTTACCTTGGAGGAAACGGAAAAACAGGTGAAAGAAACGGACCGTAGAAATCGCATTTTCATCACATCATTGTTTCTACATTTGGGTCATAAATCAAATCCATTGGAATTACAGTTTCCTCACTCCTTAAACTCATCACCCTGGTACGACGATTGCACTTCATTAAAGCCTGACCGCATCTAAATATCAAACCAATTGATATGACAACACCTAAGATACATAGGAGAAACTTCCCAACATCCATTATGACTCCTTGAGCCCACTCTTCTAAACCAGAGAACCAATTTCGCGGGTTCAACCATGACACCCAACCAGTCAGCTCATTACCTACAGCAGCAAGAGTGAGATTGTGTCTCCTGCGAAATTCCCACTTCAGTTGGAGAATATCGTCCATCTTTCGGTCTATGACCTCGACCGGGTCCTCGGTGCTATTCGTAATATATGTGCAACATTTCACGCCGTATTGTGTTGCCAGTGTGACACAATATCCGCCTGTCACTGCTGTGAGGTAATTAAGAACCATTCTATGCTGTACCAGTTCTGTTTTATAAGCTTGAAGTTCTCTTCCAGTATACCTAAACGTGTCATCATACATTTCAGTGATATTATCTAACAAATTTGCAAGCGCAGATATGTATTTATAATTCAACACTCCTCTGGCGGTGCGAGTGATGTCTAACGCGATTAGAAACTGAATCCCGGTGGATTCATGGATCATGTCAGAGGCCGGATGCTCTGTTCTTTCTATCAGGTGCCGTTTAACTACGTGCTCGTAATGGGTGTGAGTATAAGGAGTTTGGGCAACACGGTGTATGTCTTTCATTTTGTCATGTGATACAGTCATTACTTCAGGCAGTACTTTTCCAATATAACACAATCCTTCAGAGTTTGGGGCAAGCCACTTATACGCCTTTCTCCCGCATATGAAATATGCATCATCGGGGAGAACATATGGGACGGAGTAGGACATAACCATATTACACACCTTCCATGTGAAATCTCCTAACCCTAATTCTTCCATCTGCTTAGTACACGTATCAGGTTGTACGATATGTGCACAGTATCCTGGTGATACCTCTCCAACTCTCGTAATCCTATTTCCTAAGGTATACCTATATCGGAAAGATTTTCCTCTACTGGCTATGTGGCGTATAAGCTCTGTATCTGTAGGCATTCTATCTGCTCTATGCGAAAAGGTCATGGTTTGGTTACTCCATGACACTTCCCAATTTCCCGGCTTTCGGGGATTGGAGATGTTAAAACATAATAGGGACCTATCCACATGGTATTGGTGGAGCTTCAAACTAGGAGGGCTGGAGATATTAAACCTCCTGTCCACCGGTCTCCCACCACTTAACTCAAGTACCTCCCCTAACGTTAAAGGAAATGGTACTAGCCCTGATTTGCTATGACCTTGAGGTACTTGAGAGCATACCCAACAATCTGTTTTATTTAACACACTACCCACTAAGGAGTGATAGTCACTCAATGGATGCCGGTCCATATGGATATTAAAACTGGATTGGCATTACTTAATGCACCCATCCTCCACTACGTTGTCACAGAGCCTACAGATACAGTTTTCTTCAGCTAACAATCCTTCACAATTCCTTCTATTGTCAATGCTATCGGATCGTTTTCTGATACTCGCCTTTACTTGTTGGTTAAGTTGTTCTTGGAAAACTACGCCTCCATCTTTATCATCAGAACTCATTCCAGAACCTCTCTCGACCTCCATGGTACTCTCGCCGGAACAGACTGCTCTGGTCAACATCATGGTCAACAGGAAAATCCGGATCACAGTCTCTTGGGGCAAGTCCATCTTGTAGGAGGAAACGGAGAAGAATGAGAAGGGGGAAAAAATAATTTGAGGGAGAGGGGATGGGAAGTTGGAGAAAAACAATAAAAGGGAACAGGGGATCGACAACTGCTTTTGGTCTTGTGATTTTCAATGCTCAGGTGCCGCCTCAGTCCTCCTGGAACAGACACTCCAGTGATACAACCTCTACCGTCTGTTCCTTATCACGGGACCTCTCTGGATCAGCAACCTTCTTACAGTGGGACGAATGAACCCAAGTCTCTCTCTCAGCAACCTTCAATGCTGTAGTGCTAGTCAATAAGACCTGGTATGGTCCTTCCCATCTGTCAATAAGGCAACCTGAGCGTAGAAAATTCCGTATCATTACATAATCCCCAGGTTCAATGTCATGACAATTACTATCTGGTAAATCAGGAATCACCAACTTCAGATTATCATTTTGATTCCTTAACTGTTTACTCATGTTAATCAAGTATTTTACAGTCACTTCATTGTTACACTTCAAATCATCCTGAGGGTTAATCATAACATGCGGTTGTCGACCAAACAAGATTTCAAAGGGAGACCGATTAAGAGGGGACCTGGGAGTGGTTCTGATGCTGTACAGTACAATGGGTAAAGCTTCTGGCCATGTCAATCCTGTCTCTGCCATCACTTTACTCAGTTTATTTTTAATAGTGCTGTTCACTCTTTCCACTTTCGCACTCGCCTGTGGACGGTATGGAGTGTGCAGCTTGCTATCAATTCCCATCAATTTACACATTCCTTGAAAGACATCACCTGTAAAATGGGTACCCCTATCACTTTCGATAATTCTAGGGATACCATATCTACATACAAATTCCTGCACAATTTTCTTAGCAGTAAACATAGCGGTATTTGTGGCCGCCGGAAATGCTTCGACCCAATTTGAGAAAACATCTATACAAACAAGTACATATTTCAAATTTCGACAAGGGGGTAATTGAATAAAGTCAATCTGTATTACCTGGAAAGGGCCGCCGGCAGGTGGGATATGAGATGGTTCTGTAGGTATTGCCTTTCCGATGTTCTTTCTCAAACAGGTAAGGCATGACATTGCTCTTTTACTCGCATGAGATGAAAATCCTGGGGCACACCAATATGCTCTTACCAACTTGCACATCCCTTCCTTGCCCAGATGAGTCAGCCCGTGAGCTGCCTCAGCTAAACATGGAAGGTATGCTCTGGGGGCCACTGGTTTACCGTGTCCATCCGTCCAGAGTCCTGAGGACTCCTGGTCATATCCTTTTGCCTTCCAGACTGCCTTTTCCTGTGTGGAACACAAATTTTGCATCTCACACAACTTCTGTGTGTTGATGGTATTAAATACCATCAGTTGTGTGGTGTCTGTCTGTCTGGGGGTACCAGCTGCTAACTTAGCAGCTTCGTCTGCTCGGCTGTTACCAAGTGATACTGGGTCTTGGCTATATGTGTGTGCTTTACATTTGATAACAGTCACTCTGTCGGGTTCCTGTATCGCTGTTAGAAGCCTTTTTATGTGAGCTGCATGCGCTACCGGTGTACCAGCTGCTGTCATGAAGTTTCTGAGGCGCCATAGGGCTCCGAAATCATGGACTCCCCCGAATGCGTATCTAGAATCGGTGTAGATATTGGCTGATTTGCCCTTAGCCAATTCACATGCTCTGGTTAGGGCGACCAGTTCAGCAACCTGGGCTGAGTGAGGTGGGCCTAGCGGTTCCGCTTCTATGGTGCCTTGGTCATCTACGACTGCGTATCCAGTACACAAGTCTCCCGAGTCTGACTGTCTATGACAACTACCGTCCGTATAGAAAGTTAGATCTACATCTTCCAGTGGGTTGTCACTGATGTCAGACCTTGCGGTAAAATTTTGGGTCAAATATTCCATACAATCATGTGTGTCCTCCTTTGTGTTAAATTCTCCTTCCCCACCACTCTCATCCTCCACCCTTTGTGCCTGTCCAGTCACACCTGGGAGATACGTTGCAGGATTTAATGCACTGCATCTCTTTATGGTGATGTTTACGGGGGCCATTAGTGCCAATTCCCATCTTGTAAACCGCGCTGATGAGACGTGTCTGGTTTGGGCAGAATTTAGCAAGGCTGACACTGCATGTGGTGTATGAATTGTGAGGTTGTGACCTAGCACTACATCTTCGCTTTTCGTCACTAGCAATGCTATCGCAGCAACGCTTCGCAAGCATGTGGGGAGGGATCGCGCTACCGTGTCTAGCTGAGCGCTGTAGTATGCTACTGGCCTGCTGGCATCACCGTGCTTTTGGGTTAAGACGCCTGCCGCGCAACCAGCACTTTCTGTTCCGTACAGCTCAAAGGGTTTCCCATAGTCTGGCATACCTAATGCTGGTGCCTGCGTTAGGCACTGTTTAAGTCTCTCAAATGCCGTCTCAGACTCGTCTGTATGCGAAATCCGATCAGGTTTGTTTGAGGAGACCATCTCCTGCAAGGGTAACGCTAGAATGGAAAACCCTGGGATCCAATTACGGCAATACCCACACATTCCTAAAAATGTTCTGATCTGTTGCTGGGTTTGTGGCAGAGTCATGTCTCTAATTGCTTGAATTCTATCAGCGGTCAGGTGTCTCAGTCCTTGTGTTAGACAGTGTCCCAAATATTTTACTTTAGTTTGGCATAATTGTAACTTGTCTTTGGAAACCTTGTGTCCTGTGTCTGAAAGATGAAACAGGAGCTGTTTCGTATCCTTCAGGGATGCTTCCAATGAATCAGAACACAGTAGTAGATCATCCACGTACTGTATTAATACTGATCCACTCTCTGGTTGGAAAGACTGTAAACAATCATGCAAAGCCTGAGAAAATATACTTGGACTATCTATGAATTCTTGTGGTAATCGAGTCCATGTGTATTGGACTCCTCTGTATGTAAATGCGAACAAATATTGGCTGTCAGGGTGCAGAGGTACCGAAAAGAAAGCGGAGCAGAGGTCAATAACAGTGAAAAATTTCGCAGTGGGAGGGATTTGCATTAGGATGACAGCTGGATTTGGCACTACGGGGAACTGACTCTCAACTGTTTTGTTAATCCCCCTCAGATCCTGCACTAGCCGGTAATCCCTCCCCCCACTCTTTTTCACAGGGAAGATGGGACTATTGGCAGTGCTGGACGTTCTTACCAGAATGCCCTGTTGTAGCAAGCGCTCTATTACTGGGTACACTCCTAACTCCACCTCTGGCTTCAGAGGGTACTGTGGGATTTTTGGAGCTATCCTACCATCTTTTACTTGTACAACTACCGGAGCTACGTTTGCCATTAATCCAGTGTCCTGTCCATCTTTAGTCCAAAGTGACTCTGGTATCTGAGATGTCATTTCTTCTACTTGTGAGGGAGTCCTATTTGTCATAATGGTATGTGACATTAATTTTGATGGGGAGTCTAACATGTCTCGCACTTCCTGAGCGTGATTCTCAGGTATGTCCAAGAATACACCTTCAGGAGTACAATAAATGACGCACCCCATTTTACACAGTAAGTCTCTTCCCAGGAGATTGGTCGGTGCCGATGCAGCCAGCAAAAAGGAATGCTTGGTATGTAAAGGCCCTATTGTAATCTCGGCTGGCTTGCTAACAGGGTAATGCTGGACTACTCCTGTTACTCCCATGGCTGGAATTGTCCTACCAGTGGTTCTCATGCCCACTGTCGAATTTATCACTGATTTGGCCGCCCCCGTATCTACAAGAAAGTTTAATGATTTACCAGCTACATTAATTGCAACTTCGGGTTCACTTCCAAGGCTTGCAATCAATTTTACTGGCTGCAGATTACAGGTATGGCCACACCCCTATTGGGTATGGTGACCTCCCTGAATCCCGCTGGCAGCAACTACTTGTGAGGGAGTTAGCTGGGAACTACCAGAGGCGTGCCAGTCTCTGTTCGGGGGGTATCTTTTTGTTTCCCCTGTATGTGGCTCATAACTCCGTCTCTGTGGACCCTGATCCCAATGTCGTGTGTCGTGTCATTGTCTAGGGGGTTGATAAGATTTTGGTACATTTCTCGATCTACAGTCTCGTGCAAAGTGTCCCTGTTTGTGACAAAAATAACATGTTACCACGTTTGACTTACCCACAGGGTTTGGTGATATTAACACAGGCTGTTTTGTGGTCAGGGCCTGTATACTTACTGACATTAACTTATCACCTTGTGACTCCCTGTGTCTGGTGATATTCCGGTCGTGATCAATAGCAGCCTCTCTCAAAGTAGCCACAGACAGACCTCGCCAACATGGTTGTGTGGTCTGTACCCTAGTCTTTAATGACTCTTTTAAACCATCCATCAGTACCGATACTGCTACTTCTCGATGGTTTATGTTTGTTTTAATGTCCTCTATGCCTGTGTATTTTGCCATCTCTGATAATGCTCTGTGAAAATACTCTGCAGCTGTTTCTGACTCCTTTTGTTTAATGGAGAATATCTTGTTCCATTTAACTACCGCTGGGAAATACTCCTTTAACTGTAAACTTATTCTTTTTACATTATCTTTGTTGTACACATCTGTAAGAGGTACATCCTGATCTAATCAACAGTCAACTAAAAATTGAGCTGCGTCGACATTGGAGGGTAAACAAGCTCTTAGCAGTACTTGCCAATCTTTATTATTGGGCTCTAAAGTGTTTCCTAGGTCTCTGATGTATTTTTGGCTAGCAACTAAATCTTTTCTAGGGTCAGGGAATTCAGACACTATGGTCCTTAATTCCATTCGGGTAAACGGGCTATACATGGCGATGTTCCTAACAGGAGTGACTCCTGAAGTGTCCGTTTTCCCATTTGGCACTACTATTACCTTAACAGGATTAATTCTAACAACATCATTCTGTGTAGATTCTACAGCCTGTGGTGAAATAGTTTCAGCATAGTGTATGGTGCCGTACTTACCCGTTGATACGACCTCACCTGTCCCTCCGCTAGGGGGCTTTGTTACTAATCTTATAGGTTGGGCCGTGCCTACTGTTGTCTCAGATATGGTGGCTGCTAGAGAGAGCGCTGATATTGTTGCCGATTCGTCCTCTTGATCACACTCCTGGGGAAAGTTCAAAACAGGGTACAACTTGCACGGGTTAATACTTGCATTGGTTAATTGGTTAACATTATCTTTAACATTTACACAGTTGCTAAGTGTTTGTTTGTTACACCTTAGTGCGTCATTCTCCGCAACCAATTTTTCTCCCGTTATGTATGGTGGCGGTGGGGCCGTGGCTATCAGTTTCCTGATAGAGCCAGATCCCGCCGCCTGAGCCAATCCTCTCTGTATGTCATCCTCCTGTTGCCACAACTGCAAATAATCATAATGCTTGATTCGTCTCTTTGCTGATTTAATGAGACATATCCTTCTCCTTAAATTCGTTAACACTTCTATGCTGAAGCTACCTACTCTTGGGAATTTCTCCCCGTCATGTACTGTCATTCTCTCCCATTCATCACATAAAGCTTCTGTGTGACTTCCGTACTTTTCACACATTACGTACCTTGCCGACCCGACTGGTCGGTTTATAGAATCAACCTGAACCGAGGTTGATCGCCCCCTTCCTGAACAACTGGCCCCCATAATTTGCAGGTGTTACGGAACCTTACAAAAAACCAAGATATTCACGATAGGTTGGCGGTGAAGTTTACCGAGCACCTCACTCACTCGCCCACGCCGACCAATACGACCTGATCACACTGATATAGTGCTGGCGTACTCGACCCAGGGCCCCTATTAACCTTTGTTTACTGGAACATGTGAGTGTGATCCGCAGAGCATTAACCCTTTCCAGTAAAGGTGTGGTTGTCAGATAGTTCCTGAGTGACCAGCGAACTTCCCTTTTTGAAAAAATAAAAAATTACACAAATCACGTTAGAATGTACAAATAGCGTTTATGACCTTCGTACACAAATAGTACCGGTCAGGTTTACTAATGCACACAATTACGTGCGGTACAATCGTTCAGCACATAAGCAACTAATCTTATGTACGGAGCGACCAGCGGAATCGAAAATTGCGGCTGCAAATTCCTTCAGCAAGAGCTTGTATGGCCTATATGGGTGTTGCACCAACCCTTTTTTTTGGTGTTGTGCCTGTGGACTCTATAGCGGACTTCCTTGTCTGCTGTACCTAGACCTCCTGGTCTGCTACAGTATGACCTCCTGGTCTGCTATACTCTAATGCTCAAATTTTTTGTTTAACCAAGGATGCCTCCCTAGCCACCGTGCATGTCACTTACACGTATGTACCTTCACGAGAACTCGATGATTTCTTTTGGTTCAATCCTCAAAATTGTAAAAAAAACGCTCACTCACCACATATACACTTTTGTTTCTATTTCTATTTCTGCGCAGAAATTTCTCTTTAGACCAGATGTGTTACAAATTAGGAGAAGGATCTGTTAATTTAAATTTCGAATTTAAAATAGATTTGCGCTACTTATCGCCTGTTTGCGCTATTTAAAAATCAACACTATCGTGTGACTTGAGTTACGTGGGCGTACCCAGACGCTCCGTTGCGTAATTTACGCTGCGTGCGTCGGCCTTTGCGTACGCGAGTCTCAGCCCTTTGTTAGAGACACGTGTACACAAAACCAATGTCCACCGTAACACAACTAACACGTTTATCAATGTAGATGATCCTCGATCATCTACCGCACACCACACCAATCTCTCCTTTTACCTTTAGGTAGAGCTGTGTGTATTTCTATACCTTAACTGTATTACCTTTACTCTTTAACTATGAAATAGCGGCAAATCTCTCTTAGTACGTTTATCAAAAATACAATGGCAAACAGGAGAGTGATATATGAAAATACACGAATGAAAAGAAATGCAGATATGCGTGCGTGTGTACGCAAGACAGAAATAAACAGTTTTAAACAGACACTATCGTTTTGTTCTTACCTCCGGTCCCGGATTCCTTCAGCACCCTTTACTAAGCGGAGCAGACGCTTATCCAAACAGCACTACGAGGAATATGACCTCCCGCCCTTTGCTGCTGGATAATGTCTGCTGAAATTACCTAGTGCAGATATGTGAAGGACGGGCGAGCCGCCAATTGATAAAGCTAAATATTTATCTTATATAAAACCCTTTATGAGGTCTAAGAACACTGTACGCTATTCACGTATGGAGTACCGTAAGGGTACGCTCGTTGCGTAGCAATCGCTTAGCCGTAGTCGAGACGCTCAAGCGTCACGTTCGCTCACGGCCGAGAGATCACAGGCAGGCACGCTATTGGCTGCCGTCTATCGTAATGATTCGCTATAGCGTAGCGGACGTTCGGGACCACGAGGAGATCACCAGCGGCGCTGACGCTCACAATGTTAAACCTTTATATCTAAACCATAAACTATGTAATATGCTGTAAGACCTTAGTGTAGTGATAGAGTGTAAATGCAACACAGTATAACCTTATTAACTCAAATGCTGTTCGAGCGTCACCGACGCTCTGAGGATACTTAACACTATAAGAAATACACAGATACCGTGCTTAGGGTCTAACGCCTTATATATATATATTATGAATGTTATACTTGCAAAAGAATTAATACAATACAAGTCATACACTACAATATAACATAGACTACCTAACCAGATAACTACACAGGAAATACAATACAATACAATTACGTTTTAAGGGAAAATAAGAGAGAAAGAGGAGAAGAGAGAGATAGAGAGAAATGGCTCACAATAACAGTAAGAACAATATGATTGCGGAGAAACACTTACGCACAAGGGGAAACGATCGCATGCGCCTCTGGACATCCAGCTCCCGATTTTCAGCAATGATAACCGTTGAAGAGTGAGCTGGATGTGATCGGCTTGTCTATTTATGCCCCACACACAATACAATTCAATGGTCCCTACAATCTCATTGTTCATTGGACACAGGAATTCGGCTTCGCACTATAACAAAAGGTCATAGGTTGATTCATACAGGTGAGCTGTGACGATTTCCAACAGCTCAGGTGGGAGGGAAACTGGGTTTCCCGCCGCATGGCTAAGTAAGAGTAAATGATAGTAAATGGACATAAACTTCTTATGTCCATAACTATTCGCACGAGCGATTAATCAGCTCCAAACCAACACCGGAATATTGCTCTTTAAATGTTCTTCCGATGGATACTAAACACCACTGTATGACTCCTGTTAGACCCTTCGTACAATACAAAGAGGGATCCCTCTGTCCAGGAACATGCTATATTAACTAAACTTTCAGAATCTATCAAAGGGACCATGATCTACAAAATACATTATATAGTGAAAATATGTAACGATTGAGTCGCACGCTACGATCACATAAACTCTACCGTAAATACGCATACCGTGCGCCTGCGGGTGCCCGCGACTGTGAGTATGCGCACGCACGGGAGAGCGTACGCATGCGCAGCGCGGACGTGTATGAGGTGCAAATATGGCAGTGTGTATAGAGATATTTTTCTGACTTTGACAATGTTATTAAAGCATTGTCCAAATTGTATAGGTTAACACACCCTTATGTGGTAGATCGGTGGAGAGGACCCGTCAGGGATACTTTTGCCTTGCTTATCAGCAATAGCTCCCCATTGGATTTTACCTTACTCCCTAGCATGATCCTAGTGGAGAACATTCCTGGGAGGAAATTTCAGTTAATATGGCCCGAAACTAGTAATGAGATGGAGGAGGTCACTTAAGACAAAAATACTGGTCCGGGGCAACCCTATTCAAATGAGGATCCCATTAATAGCCACACCGGAAAAGACCTTCCCACTAGTAAAGCTGCATCGTCCGAGTCACCTGCAGAAGTGGTGGTTGATAAAGTCGTGAGCCAATTGGAACAATGGCATTATGAGGGAGGATATCGGCGGTTGCGCATATTCTCTGGGATTACTCCGGTGCCGGCGGGCGAAGAGACGTATGACGTGGCGGGAGGCTGCCATTCAGCATTCTGAGGAGTGGCAATGCCCCGATCATATCAAGAGACAACGTGTTGTGGAGAGCTTGAGGGGGCCAGCCATGGGGGTAATTCAAGCTACCAGGAGAAGCAATCATAATGCTACTTTAGGTGATTATATTGTAGCGTTGGATTTCTCCTATGGAACGTTGGAAGACATTGGCGATCTTTTATCACAACTGAATAGTACGTACCAGGAGTATGGGGAAACTTTGACCCACTATATTTACCGAGTGGATCGATTGATATATAAGATTGTCGACAAAGTTGGTATCGCCAAAGAGCAGGTGGATGAAAGGCGGATCATACAGGTATTTAAAGGGGCACTTACCAGTAGTCCGGTGGCACAGAAATTACGGTGTACATTATCCAAAACTACTCCCCCTACCTTGACCAAGTTGGTAAGAGTGGTTAAATTGGAGGAGGTTCAGATTGAAACTCGGGAAAAATCAATAAAAAAAGTAAAGGAAATGTTACCAGCTCCTGAAAAACCAGAGAAACCCCTCATGGATGACCGACTGATAAAGCTAATGGAAGAGCAAAACAAGAAAATGGATCAGCTGATTGCTCTGCAAACTAGTAGTAGTGTGAGACCGATTATGCCTTCTGGTATAGGACGTGGGAGGATGCGTGGAGGAGAAATCAGACCACCCATGGTATGCTATTCATGTGGACAGCTCGGACATCGTTCCTTTGAGCGTCCTATGAATGACCATAGTCGACGGGGAAGTAGCACATTTAATCAATGGAGGTCTGATCCGTCGGAAAACTCCAACGGGAGTCCTGTGACCCCGTCACAGGCTCCCCAATAATAACTGTAAATGCAATGGGGAGTGCTCAGTGGTTGGACAATATACCAGATAGTCTGATGGGGCCTGCACCAGTAGTGAAAGCTATGGTAAATGGGCACGAATGCTCTGTACTCATGGACAGTGGGTCGCAAGTGTCCATTATTTTTGAAACCTCGTATCAGACCCATTTGGCAGATATACCCATACAACCACTTAGTGGGCTCACCATATGGGGTCTTAGCGAGCAAAAGTATCCTTATCTTGGGTATATTGTAACCAAGATAACTTTTGACCCCGGCTTGGGTATTGCTAATGAAACTGTCCCCCTTGTAGCATTAGTTTGTCCTGACTCCCCTGGAGACAATGGGCGGCTGCCAGTAATTGTGGGAACCAACACTAATTTGTTTAGAAACCTCCAGGATTGGTGTGAGAAGCAAGGGCAAGCCCACCTAGGAACTTCATCTGGTCCTAGCCAGAGATGCCATAGGATCAGCGGTGATTTGGCTACACAGGAAAATGATGTAAAGGGGGCGTATGAGCCTCGCAGCACACCTCTCGGCCTGGAGGCATGCTTTCTTGGTAGTGATATTGAACAAGAGGATAAACTTAAGTTAATGGAGCAGTAGTATGTGCGAGAGAAAGTATTCTCCCGGGGGGATTGGAATTTAGGGACAGCCAAAGATGTGGAACATAATATCAAATTGATGGATGATACCCCTTTTAGAGAAAGATCGCGGCGGCTAGCGCCAGCTGATTTTGAAGATGTGCGGAAACATTTGCGAGGTCTGCTGGAAAATCAAGTTATAGCCGATTCTGAAAGTTCATACGCATCGCCCATAGTTGTAGCCCAGAAAAAGAATGGGGAGATACGACTGTGCATTGATTATCGCACGTTGAATAACCGGACAGTGACTGACCAGTATACTGTGCCCAAGATTGATGAGGCGCTGGATTGCCTACAAGGGAGTCAGTGGTTCTCTGTGCTTGATTTACGCAGTGGGTACTATCAAATCCCTAAGGGTTAATGACAGGTGCAAGACAGCATTTATTTGTCCAATAGGGTTTTTCGAGTTTCTGAAAATGCCGCAGGGAATAAAGGGGGCTCCCGCAACCTTTCAAAGGATGATGGAAAAAACAATAGGCGATATGTGTTATTGGGAAGTATTGGTATATCTGGATGATATAATAGTATTTGGAAGAACTCTCGAAGAACACAATACAAGGTTGTTAAAGGTCCTAGATCGTCTGCAGGCTCGAGGGCTAAAACTGTCTATTGAGAAATGCCGCTTGTGTCAATCTGTGGTGAAATATCTGGGACACATTGTAAGTAGACGTGGAATAGCCACTGATCCTGACAAAGTACGGGAAGTTAAGGATTGGCCCCACTAGTCTGAAGGATTTACGATCTTTTCTGGGATTCTGTGGATATTATCAGAAGTTCGTTTCACAATATTCCAAATTGGCTCAACCCCTTACAGAATTAACCAAAGTATACCCCCCTAATAACATGAAGAAAGGCATTAAACCGAAAGGGGATAACAGCTATTTAAGGCCGCAGGATCCTTTCGGTGACAGGTGGGATGGGCAATGTGAAGAGGCTTTTGACACCTTAAAGCAAAGTTTGATTAACGCCCCTGTGCTGGCTTATGCTGATCCTCCTCTTCTGTATAAGGTCCACGTAGATGCCTCGTACGAAGGACTCGGGGGAGTTCTATATCAGGAGCAGAATGGTGAAACTAAACCCATCTCATACATCAGTCGTGGACTGTCTGCTAGTGAAAAGAATTATCCCGTTCACAAATTGGAATTTCTGGCTTTGAAATGGGCCTTAGCAGACAAATTCCATGACTATTTGTATGGGGTATCCTTTACTGTACTTACCGATAATAATCCATTGACGTATGTGCAAACGACTGCCAAACTCGATGCAACTGGGCATCGATGGCTAGCGGCATTGTCCAATTACGATTTTACTATCAAGTATAAACCTGGATTCAGCAACAAAGATGCAGATGCTTTATCCCGAATGCCACGACAAGACGATCAGA
The DNA here is from genome assembly GCF_028390025.1 of Pseudophryne corroboree. Taxonomy (NCBI): domain Eukaryota; kingdom Metazoa; phylum Chordata; class Amphibia; order Anura; family Myobatrachidae; genus Pseudophryne; species Pseudophryne corroboree. The sequence continues at coordinate 636,440,506 of NC_086445.1, read as the reverse complement.
GCCCTAGCCCTCCTGATGATTGGGTAGAAGTTCCGGCGGCCACAGTGAAAGGATTATGTTTTAAAATTAGTGAACTACAGTATACACCAATCCCTGCTGTTGTTTCAATGCGGGGATTGGGATTCGATTGCTGCCCTGCCTCCTTTGTACTGTTGGCTGGATTATGCTGACATGGATGGTCTGGACGTATTGAACCGGGAACAGATGAGTCATGAGCAACATGCTGATAAAGTCCTATATCCGATCATTCAGATGGTAGAGTTACATTTGTGCAAGACCCCAGCTTTACCTATGACAGCCAAAGCCAAAGTGTTAGCCAGGCAGAAACGTAAGTTAAGGCAAGGAATATTGTTTCGTAAAACCTGGAACAGGGACGATTCTTATAGATTGCAACTTGTCCTAACTAGTAAATACATTCCTACTGTGTTGAAATCCTTCCATGACCGTCATGGGCACTTGGGGTATGAAAAAACCCATGGGTTTATTTCGGAGCGGTTCTACTGGCCGTTCATGAATAGAGATATTAAAGGGTACTGCAAGACATGTGGAAACTGCATCGTTTGGAAGAAATTGCCTGAGAAAGCGGCGTCGTTGGTTAATATAGTTAGTAATGGTCCACTGGACCTAATATGTATTGATTTTCTGTCATTGGAGGGTCCAGGGGGAAAGGATAGCAACATCTTAGTTGTAACTGATCATTTCACCAGATACGCCCAGGCTTACGTGACAACTAATCAGAAAGCGGTAACCATAGCTCGAACCCTATGGGACAAGTTTTTTATCCATTATGGATTACCAGCTCGACTACATAAGGATCAGGGAAGAGACTTCGAGAGTCGGTTAATCAGGGAATTATGTGAATGCTGCGGTATTCGTAAGTCTAGAACAACCCCTTACCACCCTCAAGGAGACCCTCAACCGGAACGATTTAACCGTACGCTATTGAACATGTTGGGCACATTAAGCGGTGACAAGAAACAGTGTTGGAAGCAGTATCTGTCGCAGTTTGTTCATGCTTATAACTGCACCAAGAATGAGAGCACCGGATACTCCCCGTATCTTTTAATGTTTGGGCGAGAGGCACGACTTCCCATCGATGTGAACTTGGGAACCTAGATAAACCATAACCATTCCATTGGTTCCTCTCATAGTCAATTGTCAAAGTCGAAAAATATCATGCTACACGCTGCCATATATTCACCCCATGCGCTTGCCCGCTGCACGTGCACATTCTCTCCCGTGCGTGCACATATTCGCAACTGCGTAATGAAGCTTCTACGGCCGTGCGCATTGGCGCGTGATATGTGCATTTACGGTAGGGTTTGTGTGCGTCTAGCGGGCGACTCAAATGTTACATAGTAAATCCAAATAGTATGTTTTATAGGTAATGTTCCCCTTAATAATAACTGAAAGTTTGTTTATTGTAACTGGTCGCTGGACGGAGGAATTCCTCTTTGCATGATACAAAGGGTCAGACAGGGTTTGAGCAGTGGTGTTTGGTACCTAACTAAAGAACATTTTATTAGAAACAATCCGGTGCTGGTTAGGTAAGGATTAATCGCTCCTGCGTATAGTTATGTCTATTAGTAGTTTCTGGACATTTACTATATTTGCAGTTCATTATCCATGCGGCGGGAATCCTGAGATTCCCTCCCACCTGAGCAGTTCGATATAGTCACAGCCCACCTGTTCAAACTAACCTATGACCTTTTGTTATAATGCGAGGAGACATTCCTGTGTCCAATGAACAATGAGATTATAGGTCCCTTTGTAGTGTACTGTACGCTGTGTATATAAGAACAGCCAGCCTGGCCAGCTCAGTCTTCTCTCCACAACGGTTTTCATCATTGACTAACTAGGGAGCTGGTACCAGGACTGCGCAGCGATCGTTCCCAGTGTGTAAGTTATTCTCTGTAACCAACTTATTCTCTGTTTGTATTTGCCATACTATCTCTCTCTCTCTCTGTTATTGTTAAACTGTTGTATATTGTATATGTGTAGTTATTATGTTTAGATATTGATGTTAGCCTGTAGTGTATGAACTGTTAACTGTTTTCCCCTTTTTACATAGCTAGATATTGTTAGTAAAGGTTTTGGAACCTTAGCAAGGTATTGTGTGTTTATTACATTGCTGAGAGTATTCAGAGCGTCTCAATCGCTCAAGAGGCTTTCATACAATAGAGGTTAATTAGCATTGCATTGTGCTCACATTACAAAACCAAGGTTTACAGTATAGGCTCAGCCTTTCATTGTGTTGCATACAAGGTTTACTGAGTGTCATCCCGTGAGCGTCTGCGCCGCTCGTGTTCCCCTCGTGGTCACGAGCGTCCGCTACGCTGGTAGCAAAGCATTACGGTAGTCGGCCGCCTATAGCGTGCTCGACACCAAGTGTTAAGCTGTGAGCGAGCGTGCCGCATGTGCGTCTCGACCACGGCTAAGCGTCTGCTACACTAAGTGCGTACCCTTACGGTACCTCATACACCAATTGCGTACTGAGTCTCTTACCCACATATAGTGAATGTTATAAAGATAAATATTTAGCTTTATCAATTGGCGGCTCGTCCGTCCTCCACATATCCGCACTAGCGAACACAGACTTTATCTGTCAGCAAGGGCGGGAAGGCAGTATCCCTTCGTATCCGTATTGGTGGTGAGGGATACAGTAGTGCTGACTAGATAAGCGTCTGCATCGCTACGCTGTAGGAGTGCTGGTGGAATCCGGAACCGGAAGGTAAGAACAAAACGCTATTGTCTTTTAAAGACTGTTTATCTCTGTTTTGCGTACGCAACACACGCACACACCTGCATTTCTTTTTATTTGTGTATTTTCACACCTCACCTTCCTTCTTGCCATTTATCATTGATAACGTGCTGAGAAAGATTTGTTGCTATTGGTAGTTAAAAGTAATATTAATACGTTAAGGAGTAATTTGTAAAACACGCGCATGGCTTGCCTAAGATACAAGGAAGTTCTGTGTGGTGTTCAGTAAATGATTACAGTTAAAGATCATTTACTTTGATATAAACGTGTTAGTTGTATTTCTGTGGATATACCTGGCTTGCGTACATGTGTCTCTAACAAAGGGCGGGACTAGCGTACGCGACGCAAGGGCCGACGCACTGAGCGTATATTACGCAACGGAGCGTCTGGGTACGCCCACATAATACAAATCACACGATAGTATTGTTTTAGTAGGCGATACGGAGGCAACGAGATAATAGCACAAGTCAATCTCAGTGTCCTAAATTTTAAGCTAATAGATCCTTCTCTAGTTGTAACTCCTTTCGGGATTAGCCTGCGATACTGAATGAAAGGGATTTCTGCGCAGAAACAAAAGTAAAGAGTATTTCTCTGACGTCCTAGTGGATGCTGGGGACTCCGTAAGGACCATGGGAATAGTGGCTCCGCAGGAGACTGGGCACAAAAGTAAAGCTTTAGAACTACCTGGTGTGCACTGGCTCCTCCCCCTATGACCCTCCTCCAAGCCTCAGTTAGATTTTTGTGCCCGAACGAGAAGGGTGCACACTAGGTGGCTCTCCTGAGCTGCTTAGTGAAAAGTTAGTTTTAGGTTTTTTATGTTCAGTGAGACCTGCTAGCAACAGGCTCACTGCATCGAGGGACTAAGGGGAGAAGAAGCGAACTCACCTGCGTGCAGAGTGGATTGAGCTTCTTAGGCTACTGGACATTAGCTCAAGAGGGACCGATCACAGGCCCAGCCATGGATAGGTCCCAGAGCCGCGCCGCCGGCCCCCTTACAGAGCCAGAAGACAGAAGAGGTCCGGAAAATCGGCGGCAGAAGACGTCCTGTCTTCAACAAGGTAGCGCACAGCACTGCAGCTGTGCCCCATTGCTCTCAGCACACTTCACACTCCGGTCACTGAGGGTGCAGGGCGCTGGGGGGGGGGCGCCCTGAGACGCAATAAAAACACCTTGGATGGCAAAAGAAATGCATCACATATAGCTCCTGGGCTATATGGATGAATTTAACCCCTGCCAGAATACACAGAAAAACGGGAGATAAGGCTGCCGAGAAGGGGGCAGAGCCTATCTCCTCAGCACACTGGCGCCATTTTCCCTCACAGCTCCGTTGGAGGGAAGCTCCCTGGCTCTCCCCTGCAGTCACTACACTACAGAAAGGGTTAAAAAAGAGAGGGGGGCACTAATTACGCGCAGTATTAAAAATACAGCAGCTATAAGGGGAAAAACACTTATATAAGGTTATCCCTGTATATATATAGCGCTCTGGTGTGTGCTGGCAAACTCTCCCTCTGTCTCCCCAAAGGACTAGTGGGGTCCTGTCCTCTATCAGAGCATTCCCTGTGTGTGTGTTGTGTGTCGGTACGTTTGTGTCGACATGTATGAGGAGAAAAATGATGTGGAGACGGAGCAGATTGCCTGTAATAGTGATGTCACCCCCAAGAACTGTTGGAAGGAATTACGTAACAGTGTCAGCTCTGTATAAAAGACAGTGGTTGACATGAGACAGCCGGCTACTCAGCTTGTGCCTGTCCAGACGTCTCATAGGCCGTCAGGGGCTCTAAAGCGCCCGTTACCTCAGATGGCAGATATAGACGCCGACACGGATACTGACTCCAGTGTCGACGGTGAAGAGACAAATGTGACTTCCAGTAGGGCCACACGTTACATGATTGAGGCAATGAAAAATGTTTTACACATTTCTGATAATACGAGTACCACCAAAAAGGGGTATTATGTTCGGTGAGGAAAAACTACCTGTAGTTTTCCTGAATCTGAGAAATTAAATGAGGTGTGTGATGATGCGTGGGTTTCCCCCGATAACAACTGATAATTTCTAAAATGTTATTGGCATTATATCCTTTCCCGCCAGAGGTTAGGGTGCGTTGGGAAACACCCCCTAGGGTGGATAAAGCGCTCACACGCTTGTAAGAACAAGGGCTCTACCCTCTCCTGAGATGGCCGCCCTTAAGGATCCTGCTGATAGAAAGCAGGAGGGTATCCTAAAATGTATTTACACACATACTGGTGTTATACTGCGACCAGCAATCGCCTCAGCCTGGATGTGCAGTGCTGGGTTGGCGTGGTCGGATTCCCTGACTGAAAATATTGATACCCTAGATAGGGACAGTATATTATTGCCTATAGAGCATTTAAAAGATGCAGTAGAGGGTTATGGACACGACAGTGGTCAGGTGATGCGGATTCCAAACGGCATTTGGAAGTATTGCCTTATTAAGGGGAGGAGTTATTTGGGGTCGGTCTTTCAGACCTGGTGGCCACGGCAACAGCTGGGAAATCCACGTTTGTACCCCAGGTCGCCTCTCAACATAAGAAGACGCCGTATTATCAGGCGCAGTCTTTTCGTGGGCAAGCGGGCAAAAGGTTCCTCATTTCTGCCCCGTGACAGAGGGAGAGGAAAAAGGCTGCAGAAATCAGCCAGTTCCCAGGAACAGAAACCCTCTCCCGCCTCTGCCAAGCCCTCAGTATGACGCTGGGGCTTTACAAGCAGAATCAGGCACGGTGGGGGCCCATCTCAATGAATTTCAGCACGCAGTGGGCTCACTCGCAAGTAGACCCCTGGATCCTTCAGGTGATATCTCAGGGGTACAAATTGAAATTCGAGACGTCTCCCCCTCGCCGTTTCCTAAAGTCGGCTTTACCGATGTCTCCTTCTGACAGGGAGGCAGTTTTGGAAGCCATTCACAAGCTGTATTCCCAGCAGGTGATAATCAAGGTACCCCTCCTGCAACAGGGAACGGGGTATTATTCCACACTGTTGTGGTACCGAAGCCGGACGGCTCGGTGAGACCGATTCTAAATCTAAAATCTTGAACACTTACATACGGAGGTTCAAATTCAAGATTGAGTCACTCAGAGCAGTGATTGCGAACCTGGAAGAAGGGGACTACATGATGTCTCGGGACATCAAGGATGCTTACCTTCATGTCCCAATTTACCCTTCTCACCAAGGGTACCTCAGGTTTATGGTACAGAACTGTCACTATCAGTTTCAGACGCTGCCGTATGGATGGTCCACGGCACCCCGGGTCTTTACCAAGGTAATGGCCGAAATGATGATACTCCTTCGAAGGAAGGGAATTTTAGTTATCCCTTACTTGGACGATTCCCTGATAAGGGTAAGATCCAGGGAACAGTTGGAGGTCGGTGTAGCACTATCTCAGGTAGTGTTGCGGCAGCACGATTGGATACTCAATATTCCAAAATCGCAGCTGATTCCGACGACTCGTCTTCTGTTCCTAGGGATGATCCTGGACACAGTCCAGAAAAAGGTGTTTCTCACGGAGGAGAAAGTCAGGGAGTTATCCGAGCTAGTCGGGAACCTCCTATAACCGAGCCAAGTCTCAGTACATCAATGAAATGGTTCTGGGAAAAATGGTGGCTTCCTACGAAGCAATCCCATTCGGCAGATTCCACGCAAGAACTTTCCAGTGGGACCTGCTGGACAAATGGTCCGGGTCGCATCTTCAGATGCATCAGCGGATAACCCTGTCACCAAGCACAAGGGTGTCTCTCCTGTGGTGGTTGCAGAGTGCTCATCTTCTAGAGGGCCGCACATTCAGAACTGGGTCCTGGTGACCACGGATGCCAGCCTGCGAGGCTGGGGAGCAGTCACACAGGGAAGGAATTTCCAGAGCTTATGGTCAAGCCTGGAGACATCACTTCACATAAATATCCTGAAGCTAAGGGCCATTTACAATGCTCTAAGCTCAGCAAGACCTCTGCTTCAAGGTCACCCGGAGTTGATCCATTCGGACAACATCACGGCAGTCACCCACGTAAACAGACAGGGTGACACAAGAAGCAGGAGGGCAATGGCAGAAGCTGCAAGGATTCTTCGCTGGGCGGAAAATCATGTGATAGCACTGTCAGCAGTATTCATTCCGGGAGACCTCCACCCGGGAGAGTGGGGACTTCACCCAGAAGTCTTCCACATGTTTATAAAACTCAACAAGTATTGCGCCAGGTCAAGGGACCCTCAGGCAATAGCTGTAGACGCTCTGGTAACACAGTGGGTGTACCAGTCAGTGTATGTGTTCCCTCCTCTGCCTCTCATACCCAAGGTACTGAGAATTATAAGATGGAGAGGAGTAAGCACTATATTCGTGGCTCCGGATTGGCCAAGAAGGACTTGGTAACCGGAACTTCAAGAGATGCTCACGGAGGATCCGTGGCCTCTACCTCTAAGAAGGGACCTGCTCCAGCAAGGACCCTGTCTGTTCCCAGACTTACCGCGGCTGCGTTTGACGGCATGGCGGTTGAACGCCGGATCCTGAAGGAGAAAGGCATTCCGGATGAAGTCATTCCAATCCTGATCAAAGCCAGGAAAGATATAACCGCAAAACATTATCACCGCATTTGGCGAAAATATGTTGCGTGGTGCGAGGCCAGTAAGGCCCCGACGGAGGAATTTTCAACTAGGTCGATTCCTACATTTCCGGCAAACAGGAGTGTCTATGGGCCTGAAATGGGGGTCCATTAAGGTTCAAATTTCGGCCCTGTCAATTTTCTTCCAAAAAGAACTAGCTTCAGTCCCTGAAGTTCAGACGTTTGTGAAAGGGGTACTGTATATACAGCCTCCTTTTGTGCCTCCAGTGGCACCTTGGGATCTAAATGTAGTTTTTGGGTTCCAAAAGTCACATTGGTTTGAACCACTTAAATATGTGGAGTTAAAATATCTCACATGGAAAGTGGTCATGCTGTTGGCCCTGGCCTGGGCCAGGTGCGTGTCAGAATTGGCGGCTTTATCCTGTAAAAGCCCTCATCTGATTTTCCATTCGGACAGGGCGGAATTGAGGACTTGTCCTCAGTTTCTCCCTAAGGTGGTTTTCAGCGTTTCACCTGAATCAACCTATTGTGGTGCCTGCGGCTACTAGGGACTTGGAGGACTCCAAGTTGCTAGACGTTGTCAGAGCCCTGGAAATATAGGTTTCCAGGACGGCTGGAGTCAGAAAATCTGACTCGTTGTTTATTCTGTATGCACCAAACAAGCTGGGTGCTCCTGCTTCTAAGCAGACTATTGCTCGTTGGATTTGTAGTACAATTCAGCTTGCACATTCTGTGGCAGGCCTGCCACAGCCAAAATCTGTAAAAGCCCATTCCACAAGGAAGGTGGGCTCATCTTGGGCGGCTGCCCGAGGGGTCTCGGCTTTACAACTTTGCCGAGCAGCTACTTGGTCAGGAGCAAATACGTTTGTAAAATTCTACAAATTTGATACCCTGGCTGAGGAGGACCTGGAGTTCTCTCATTGGTGCTGCAGAGTCATCCGCACTCTCCCGCCCGTTTGGGAGCTTTGGTATAATCCCCATGGTCCTTACGGAGTCCCCAGCATCCACTAGGACGTCAGAGAAAATAAGAATTTACTTACCGATAATTCTATTTCTCGTAGTCCGTAGTGGATGCTGGGCGCCCATCCCAAGTGCGGATTGTCTGCAATACTGGTACATAGTTATTGTTACCAAAAAAATCGGGTTATTGCTGTAGTGAGCCATCTTTTCTAGAGGCTCCTCTGTTATCATGCTGTTAACTGGGTTTAGATCACAAGTTATATGGTGTGATTGGTGTGGCTGGTATGAGTCTTACCCGGGATTCAAAATCCTTCCTTATTGTGTACGCTTGTCCGGGCACAGTATCCTAACTGAGGCTTGGAGGAGGGTCATAGGGGGAGGAGCCAGTGCACACCAGGTAGTTCTAAAGCTTTACTTTTGTGCCCAGTCTCCTGCGGAGCCGCTATTCCCATGGTCCTTACGGAGTCCCCAGCATCCACTACGGACTACGAGAAATAGAATTATCGGTAAGTAAATTCTTATTATGAGGTGAAAGAGTGTGTATACATATATATAAGTTTCTAATTTTTGGGTGGAACCACAGGAAATCATCGAGTTCTTGTGAGGTACATACGTGTAAGTGACGGCACGGTGGCTTGGGAGGCATCCCTTGTTAAACATATTAAAAGAAGAGCATTAGAGTATAGCAGACCAGGAGGTCTACTGTAGCACAGACCAGGAGGTCACGGACCAGGAGGTCCAGGTACAGCAGACTATGAAGTCCGCTATAGATAAAGAGTAAAGGAGCACAACACCAGGAAGGGTTGGTGCGGTACCCATATAGGCCATTAAGCTCTGGCTGAAGGAATTCGCAGCCGCAATTTTCGATTCCACTGGTCGCTCCGCACATAAGATTAGTTGCTTATGTGCAGAACGATTGTACCGCACGTAATTGTGTGCATTAGTTAGTAACTTGACCCAGTACCATTTGCGTACGCTAGAGGGGTCATAAACGCTATTTGTACATTCTAATGTGATTTGTGTAATTTTTTTTATTTTAAGGGAGGTTCGCTGGTCACTCGGGAATTCTCTAACAACCAATAGTTACTGGGAAGGGTTAAGTGCTCTTCGGATCACATCCACATGTTCCAGTAAATAAAGGTTCATAGGGGCCCTAGGTTGGGTACAACAGCTCTGAGTCAGTGATTGCAGTACTGGCCAACGTGGGCGAGGAGTGAGTGGAGGTACTCGGTAAACTTCCACCGCCGGCCTACCCCGGACATCTTGGTTTTTTTAAGGGTTCGCTGAAGACCCTGATTTGAAGGTCAGAGGTAGTGAAAGCAACACCTGCAAAGATGGGGGCCAGTTGTTCAGGTAGGGGGCGATCAACCTCAGTTCAGGTTGACTTAGTAAACCGACCAATCGGGTCGGCAAGGTATATCATGTGTGAGAAAATACGGTTCACACACAGAGGTTTTGTGCGATGAATGGGAAAGAATGACTGTTCATGACGGGGAAAAGTTCCCACGGGTAGGCAGTTTTAGTCCCGAGGTGTTACAAAATCTAAGGAGAAGGATATGTCTCATTAAATCTGCAAAGAGACGGATCAAACATTATGATTATTTACAGTTATGGCAACAGGAAGGTGAAATACAAAGAGGATTGGCTCAAGCGGCTGGATCTAACCCTATCAGAAAACTGATAGCCACCGCGCCACCACCAGCATACATAACGGGAGAGAAGGTGGTTAGTGTTACGATTCCTGTACTCCAGACTGGAGAAGATCTTATGGCAGAGATCTGAGTACAGGAATGAAATACAGGTTGTGGGAGCTGGAGAGCCTAGTAACCCCTGGCGCCCTAACTCCGTTGTCTCGCCCGTGTTATCAGAAATCCCCTGCGAGACTATGGTTGCTTGAGCCCATGGCAGCCGCGTTCGAAGGGCGGATTATGTCTGCCCAACCCCGATGCCCCCGCAGGTCTTAATGGGAGACAAGGGGAAGTCCGAGACAGGGAGATAACAAGGGGCCCTCTGACTAAGCAACCAAGCCAGGGGTTACAAGCTAACTTAACTAAATCAAAAGGTATGTGCGGACTAGCCGCCAGGGAAAAGGACAACCAAGGATCCACGGATCCGACACTCCTATCCAGCACCGCTGGACACCAGAGTGGATCTTGTGGAAGCGGAATCCTCCGCAAAGCACCAGAACTCAAAATAAACACAATAATAAATAGTAGCGGACAAGCCGCAACACACGGCTGCGCCGCGACTCACGAACACCACCAGATGTTAAAGGTGCTCGGTCAGACTCCAGGAACAGATGGTAACTTCCGAGTACTGGATCACTGAGAACAGGAACAAACGAACAGACCGGGACTGGGAACTCTCTCTGCAGCAGAATCAGGCAAACAGGAAGCTATCACCGGCGTCTGTGAGGAGTCCTGGGAGTGCTTTTAACAGAGAGTCTTCCAATCAGCTGTTTGGAGGCTGATTGGATTAAATGCCATGCAGCTGACAAGCTGCATGGCCAGGGAAACAGATGAGTGATAATTACAACATGCCGTGCAGCTGCATGCTACACAGCCAGGAAACCAGTGATGATATAAACTTAGACCCAGCAACGGGGAACACGATCCGACAGTGGCGTCCCCGTTGCTAGGCGCCGGCCGCACTGACGAGCGGACCCTCGGCGCCTAACAGTTAGAGAGAATGGCACACTGGTGTATGATAAACATGCACTTAGTAACTGTATAAATGTTAAGAATAATGTAACTAAGATTGTTGATGCTAATACTAACCCGTGCAAGCTGTACCCTGTTTTAAACTTTCCCCAGGATTGTGACCAAGAGGATGAACCCACAACAATATCGGCACTCTCTCTAGCAGCCACCATAGCAGAAACAACAGTGGGCACGTCCCAACCAGTAAGAGCAGTATTAAAGGCCCCTAGTGGAGGGACAGGTGAGGTCGTATCAACTGGTAAGTACGGCACTGTACAATATGCTGAAACCATTGCACCACATGCTGTAGAATCTACTCAGAATGATGTTATTGAACTTAATCCCGTTAGGGTAATTGCAGTACCAAATGGGAAAACTGACACTTCAGGAGTCACTCCTGTCAGACACATCGCCATGCACTGCCCCTTTTCCCGAATGGAATTAAGATCAATGGTGTCTGAATTCCCTGATCCTAGGAAAGATCTAGTTGCAAGCCAGAAGTACATTAGAGAGCTAGGAAATACTGTGGAGCCCAATAACAAAGACTGGCAGATATTGCTGAGGGCATGTTTACCCTCCAATGTCGACTCAGCGAGATTTATAGCTGACTGTAAATTAGACGAAGAGGTACCCCTTACGGATGTGTACAACCAAGATAATGTAAAGAGAATAAATTTACAGTTAAGAGAGTATTTCCCAGCTGTTGCTAAATGGAACAAAATTTTCTCCATCAAGCAAAAGGAGGGAGAAACAGCTGCTGATTATTTTCATCGGGCACTACAGGAAATGGCTAAGTATACAGGAATAGAAGACATTAAGACAAATGTGAATCATAGAGAAGTAGCAGTATCTGTGTTAATGGATTGTTTAAAGGAAGTATTCAGGACGAGGGTACAGATCACCCAACCATGTTGGAGAGGTTTGTCAGTGGCTACTTTGAGAGAGGCCGCTATTGATCATAATCGGAACATCACCAGACACAGGGAGTCGCAGAGTGATAAGTTAATGGCCGTAAGTATACAGGCCCTGACCACAAGGCCACCACAGTATAAGTCTCCGACCCCTGTGGGTAAGTCAAATGTGGTAACTTGTTATTACTGTCATAAGGAGGGACATTTTGCACGAGACTGTAGATCGAAAAATGCACAAAAATCATATCAACCCCCTAGACAACGACATGACACACGAAATTGGGATCAAGGACCGCAGAGACGGAGTTATGAGCCACACGCAGGGGAAACAAAAAGGTATCCCCCAAGAAGAGACTGGCAAGTCTCTGATAGTTCCCATTTACCCCCTTCACAGGTAATAGTTGCCAGCGCAATGCAGGGAGGCCACCACATACAATAGGGGTGGGGCCACACCTGTAGTCTGCAGCCAGTGAAATTAATTGCGAGCCTTGGAAATGAACCTGAGGTCACAATTGATGTAGTTGGTAAATCTCTAAATTTCCTTGTAGATATGGGGGCGGCCAAGTCAGTGATAAATTCGACCGTGGGCTTGAGAACCACTGGTAAAACAATTCCAGCCATGGGAGTAACAGGAGTAGTACAGCACTACCCTTTAAGCAAACCTGCAGAGATTACGATAGGGCCTTTGCATACCAAGCATTCTTTTCTGCTGGCTGCATCGGCTCCGACTAATCTCCTAGGGAGAGATTTACTGTGCAAAATGGGATGTGTCATATATTGTACTCCTGAAGGTGTGTTCTTGGACATACCCGAAAACCACGCTCAGGAAGTGCAGGATATGCTAGACTCCCCAACAAGATTGATGTCCCACACTGTTGTTGTAAATAGGTGTCCGTCCAAGGTAGAGGAAATGATTTCCCAGATACCGGAATCACTTTGGACCAAGGATGGACAAGACACTGGATTAATGGCAAACATAGCCCCAGTAGTTGTACAAGTAAAAGATGGTAGGATAGCTCCAAAAATCCCACAATACCCTCTGAAGCCAGAGGTGGAGTTAGGAGTTTACCCTGTAATAGAGCGCTTGCTACAACAGGGCATTCTGGTAAGAACGTCCAGCACTGCCAATAGTCTCATCTTCCCTGTTAAAAAGAGTGGGGGGAGGGGTTACAGATTAGTGCAGGATCTAAGAGGGATCAACAAAATAGTTGAGAGTCAATTCCCTGTAGTGCCAAATCCAGCTGTCATCCTTATGCAAATCCCTCCCACTGCCAAATTTTTCACTGTGATTGACCTCTGCTCCGCTTTCTTCTCGGTACCTCTGCACCCTGACAGTCAATACTTATTCGCATTTACATACAGAGGAGTTCAGTACACCTGGACTCGATTACCACAAGGTTTTATTGACAGTCCAAGTATTTTCTCTCAGGCCTTGCATGATTGTTTACAGTCTTTCCAACCTGAGAGTGGATCAGTATTAATACAGTACGTGGATGATTTACTGCTGTGTTCTGATTCACTAGAAGCGTCCCTGAGAGATACGAAACAACTCCTGTTTCATCTTTCAGACACAGGACACAAGGTTTCCAAAGATAAGTTACAATTATGCCAGACCAGGGTGAAGTATTTGGGACACTGCCTAACACAAGGGGGTATATTTACTAAGGTCCCGATTTTGACCGAGATGCCGTTTTTTCTTCAAAGTGTCATCTCGGTCATTTACTAAACTCAAATCTCGGCAGTGATGAGGGCATTCGTATTTTTTTTGAAGTCCAACAAAAAAAATACGAATAAATACACCATCGGTCAAAACGCGGCTGTTTAAGTATGAATCTCGGTCATTTACTAAGAAGTGCAAAGCAAAAAAAAAAAAAAACACTGCTGTGAAAAAATACAACTCGTAAAAAAGTGCTAAAAAAAACCAGACCTGCTTTTTTGAGCCGTGATTGGATAGGCATGCACGGATCCATGAGATCCGTGCATGTATATCAGTGGGAAGAGGTGGGAAAGTGTTAATTTTTGGAAAAAAAATTGCGTGGGGTCCCCCCTCCTAAGCCAAACCAGCCTCGGGCTCTTTGAGCCGATCCTGGTTGCAGAAATATGGGGGGAAAAATGACAGGGGTTCCCCCATATTTAAGCAACCAGCATCGGGCTCTGCACCAAAAATACGGGGGACAAAAAGCGTAGGGGTCCCCCGTATTTTTAAAACCAGCACCGGGCTCCACTAGCTGGACAGATAATGCCACAGCCGGGGGTCACTTTTATACAGTGCCCTGCGGCCGTGGCATCAAATATCCAACTAGTCACCCCTGGCCGGGGTACCCTGGGGGAGTGGGGACCCCTTCAATCAAGGGGTCCCCCCCCAGCCACCCAAGGGCCAGGGGTGAAGCCCGAGGCTGTCCCCCCCATCCAATGGGCTGCGGATGGGGGGCTGATAGCCTTTTTGTAAAAGTGTAAGATATTGTTTTAGTAGCGGTACTACAAGGCCCAGCAAGCCTCCCCCGCATGCTGGTACTTGGAGAACCACAAGTACCAGCATGCGGCGGAAAAACGGGCCCGCTGGTACCTGTAGTACTACTACTAAAAAAATACCCAAAAAAAGACAATACACACACACCTTGAAAGTAAAGTTTTATTACATCCATCCACACAAACATACATACATACTTACCTTATGTTCACACGCAGGTCGGTCCTCTTGTCCAGTAGAATCCATGGGGTACCTGTTGAATAAATTTTACTCACCAGATCCAGGGTACCAGGCTCCTCGGATAATCCTTTTGTAATCCACGTACTTGATTAAAATAAAAAAACGGAGACCCGAGCCACGCACTGAAAGGGGACCCATGTTTTCACATGGGTCCCCTTTCCCCGAATGCCAGAAACCCACTCTGACTTCTGTCTAAGTGGGTTTCTTCAGCCAATCAGGGAGCGCCACGTTGTAGCACCCTCCTGATCGGCTGTGTGCTCCTGTACTGACTGACAGGCGGCACACGGCAGTATTACAATGTAGCGCCTATGCGCTCCATTGTAACCAATGGTGGGAACTTTCTGCTCAGCGGTTGACCGAAAGTGACCTCACCGCTGAGCAGAAAGTTCCCACCATTGGTTACAATGGAGCGCATAGGCACTACATTGTAACACTGCCGTGTGCCGCCTGTCAGTCAGTACAGGAGCACACAGCCGATCAGGAGGGTGCTACAACGTGGCGCTCCCTGATTGGCTGAAGAAACCCACTTAGACAGAAGTCAGAGTGGGTTTCTGGCATTCGGGGAAAGGGGACCCATGTGAAAACATGGGTCCCCTTTCAGTGCGTGGCTCGGGTCTCCGTTTTTTTATTTTAATCAAGTACGTGGATTACAAAAGGATTATCCGAGGAGCCTGGTACCCTGGATCTGGTGAGTAAAATTTATTCAACAGGTACCCCATGGATTCTACTGGACAAGAGGACCGACCTGCGTGTGAACATAAGGTAAGTATGTATGTATGTTTGTGTGGATAGATGTAATAAAACTTTACTTTCAAGGTGTGTGTGTATTGTCTTTTTTTGGGTATTTTTTTAGTAGTAGTACTACAGGTACCAGCGGGCCCGTTTTTCCGCCGCATGCTGGTACTTGTGGTTCTCCAAGTACCAGCATGCGGGGGAGGCTTGCTGGGCCTTGTAGTACCGCTACTAAAAACAATATCTTACACTTTTACAAAAAGGCTATCAGCCCCCCATCCGCAGCCCATTGGATGGGGGGGACATCCTCGGGCTTCACCCCTGGCCCTTGGGTGGCTGGGGGGGGGGCCCCTTGATTGAAGGGGTCCCCACTCCCCCAGGGTACCCCGGCCAGGGGTGACTAGTTGGATATTTGATGCCACGGCCGCAGGGCACTGTATAAAAGTGACCCCCGGCTGTGGCATTATCTGTCCAGCTAGTGGAGCCCGGTGCTGGTTTTAAAAATACGGGGGACCCCTACGCTTTTTTTGTCCCCCGTATTTTTGGAACCAGGACCAGGCGCAGAGCCTGATGCTGGTTGCTTAAATATGGGGGAACCCCTGTCATTTTTTTCCCCATATTTCTGCAACCAGGATCGGCTCAAAGAGCCCGAGGCTGGTTTGGCTTAGGAGGGGGGACCCCACGCAATTTTTTTAACAGTTTTACAGTGCTTATTTAAAAAAAAAAAAAAAAAAAAAAATGAACCCCAGCACGGATCATACAGATCCGGCCGAGATTCATTTAGAAAAAGTCGGCAGTGTTTTGCTAATCACTGCCGTAAAAAACTAAAAAAAACCACGAATGACATCGACATCGGAAAACCGAAAATGCAGAATACGGCAGCTTAGTAAATTAGTCGTAATAAATTCAAAAAGTTGCAGTTTTACACTTTCGATGTCATTCGTGATTATTCTCCCACCAAATCGGGAGAATTACGAATGTTAGTAAATATACCCCCAGGACTGAGACACCTTACCGCTGATAGAATTCAAGCAATTCGTGACATGACCCTGCCACAAACCCAGCAACAGATTAGAACGTTTTTAGGAATGTGTGGGTATTGCCGTAACTGGATCCCAGGTTTTTCCATACTAGCCTTGCCTTTACAGGAGATGGTCTCCTCAAACAAACCTGATCGGATTTCGCACACAGACGAGTCTGAGATGGCATTTGAGAGACTTAAACAGTGCCTAACGCAGGCACCAGCATTAGGTATGCCAGATTATGGAAAACCCTTTGAACTGTACGGAACAGAGAGTGCTGGGTGCGCAGCATGTGTCTTAACCCAGAAGCATGGTGATGCCAGCAGGCCGGTAGCCTACTATAGCGCTCAGCTAGACACGGTAGCGCGTTCCCTCCCCACATGCTTGCGAAGCGTTGCAGCAATAGCATTGCTAGTAAGTAAAAGCGAAGATGTTGTGCTAGGACACAACCTCACAATTCATACACCACATGCAGTGTCAGCTTTACTGAATTCTGCCCAAACCAGACACGTCTCATCAGCGCGGTTTACAAGATGAGAATTGGCATTGATGGCCCCCGTAAACATCACCATAAGGAGATGCAGCGCACTAAATCCTGCAACATATCTCCCAGGTGTGCCTGGACAGGCACAAAGGGTGGAGGATGAGAGTGATGGTGAAGGAGGATTTAGTAAGGACAGCGACTCACATGATTGTATGGAATATTTGGCCCAAAATTTCACAGCAAGGCCTGACATCAGTGACAACCCACTGGAAGATGTAGATTTTACTTTCTACACTGACGGTAGTTGTCACAGACAGACGGACTCGGGAGACTTGTGTACTGGATACGCAGTCGTAGATGACCAAGGTACCATAGAAGCGGAACCCCTAGGCCCACCACACTCAGCACAAGTTGCTGAACTGGTTGCCCTAACCAGAGCATGCGAATTGGCTAAAGGCAAGTCAGCCAATATCTACACAGATTCTAGGTACGCCTTCGGAGTAGTCCATGATTTCGGGGCCCTATGGCGCCTCAGAAATTTCATGACGGCAGCCGGCACACCAGTAGCGCATGCAGCCCACATCAAAAGACTTCTAACAGCGATACAGGAACCCGACAGAGTGGCTGTTATCAAGTGTAAAGCTCACACGTATAGCCAAGACCCGGTATCACTTGGTAACAGCCGAGCAGACGAAGCTGCTAAATCAGCAGCCGGTAACCCCATACAAACAGACAGTACACAACTGATGGTATTTGATACTGTAAACACACAGAAATTATATGAAATGCAAAATTTATGTTCACCACAAGAAAAGGCAGTTTGGAGGTCAAAAGGATATGGCCAGGAGTCCTCAGGACTCTGGACAGATGGACAGGGTAAGCCAGTGGCACCCAGAGCATACCTTCCAAGTCTAGCGGAGGCGGCACATGGGCTGACTCATCTAGGCAAAGAAGGAATGTGTAAGTTGGTAAGAGCTTATTGGTGCGCCCCAGGATTTTCCTCCCATGCGGGTAAAAGAGCGATGACATGTCTCACCTGCTTGAGGAAGAATATCGGAAAGGCAATACCGACAGAGCCATCCCATATCCCTCCGACAGATGGCCCTTTTCAGGTAATACAAATTGATTTCATACAATTGCCACCTTGTAGAAATTTAAAATATGTATTGGTTTGTATTGACGTGTTCTCAAATTGGGTTGAAGCATTTCCCGCGGCCACAAATACCACTGTGTTTACTGCAAAGAAAATTGTGCAGGAATTTGTGTGCAGGTATGGTATCCCTAGAATCATTGAGTGATAGGGGTACCCATTTTACAGGTGAAGTTTTTCAAGCAATGTGTAAGTTGATGGGAATTAATAGTAAGCTGCACACTCCGTACCGCCCCCAGGCGAGTGCGAAAGTGGAAAGAGTAAACAGCACTATTAAAAACAAATTAAGCAAGGTAATGGCTGAAACAGGATTGTTGTGGCCCGAAGCTTTGCCAATCGTATTATACAGCATCAGAACCACTCCCAGGTCCCCTCTTAATCTGTCTCCTTTTGAAATTCTGTTTGGTCGACAACCCCATGTTATGATTAACCCCCAGGATGATTTGAAATGTAACAATGAAGTCACTGTAAAGTATTTGGTTAAAATGAGTAAGCAATTGAGGAATCAGAATGATAATCTAAAGTTGGTGATTCCTGATTTGCCAGACAATAATTGTCATGACATTGAACCTGGGGATTATGTAATGATACGGAATTTTCTACGCTCAGGTTGCCTTATTGACAGATGGGAAGGACCATATCAAGTCTTATTGACCAGCACGACAGCATTGAAGGTTGCCGAGAGAGAGACTTGGGTCCATTCGTCTCATTGTAAAAAGGTTGCTGACCCAGAGAGGTCCCGTGATAAAGAACAGACGGTAGAGGTTGTATCACTAGAGTGTCTGTTCCGGGAAGATTGAGACGACACCTGAGCGCTGAGAATAATAAGACCGGAGGCGTTTGTCGAGCCAGATTTCTTTTTCCCTTTTGTTATTTTCTCCAGTTCCCATCTCCCTCCTATTCTCCTTCCCCCTTCTTATTTGTCCCCTTTTACTCCTCTAAGATGGACTTGCCCCAAGAGACTGTGATCCGGATTTTCCTGTTGACCATGATGTTGACCAGAGCAGTCTGTTTCGGTGAGAGTACCATGGAGGTCGAGAAAGGATCGGGAATGTGTTCTGATGACCAGGATGGAGGCGTAAATTTCCAAGAGCGACATAATCTCTGAGTAAAGGCGAGTATCAGAAAACGATCTGGTAGCATTGACAATAGAAGGAATTGTGAAGGATTGTTAGCTGAAGAGAACTGCATCTGTAGGCATTGTGACAATATAGTTGAGGAAGGGTGCATCAAGAAATGCCAGTCCAGTTTTAATGTCCACATGGACCGGCATCCATTGAGTGACTATCACTCCTTAGTGGGTAAAGTGTTAAATCAGACAGATTGTTGGGTATGCTCTCAAGTACCTCAAGGTCATAGCAAATCAGGACTAGTACCATTCCCTTTAACTGTAGGAGAGGTACTTGAGTTAAGTGGTGGGAGGCCGGTGGACAAGAGGTTTAATATCTCTAGTCCTCCTAGTTTGAAGCTCCACCAGTATCATGTGGATAGGTCTTTAGTATGCTTTAACATTTCCAATCCCTGAAAGCCGGGAAAATTGGGAAGTGCCATGGAGTAATCAAACCATGACATTTTCATATAGAGCCGATAGAATGCCCATAGACACAGAACTTATACGCCAGATAGCCAACAGTGGAAAATATTTCCGGTATAGGTATACTTTAGGAAGTAGGACCATGCGAGTTGGAGAAGTATCACCAGGATACTGTGCACATATCGTACAACCTGATACGTGTACTAGACAGATGGGAGAGTTAGGGTTAGGAGATTTCACATGGAAAATTTGTAACATGGTAATGTCATACTCCGTCCCATATGTTCTCCCCGATGATGCATATTTCATATGTGGGAGAAAGGCGTATAAGTGGCTTGCCCCAAACTCAGAGGGATTGTGTTACATTGGAAAAGTACTGCCTGAAGTAATGACTGTATCCCATAACAAAATGAAAGACATTCACCGCGGTGCCCAAGCTCCTTATACTCACACTCATTACGAGCACATCGTTAAACGGCACCTGATAGAGAGGACAGAGCACTCGGCCTCTGATCTGATCCATGAATCCACCGGGATTCAATTCCTACTCGCGTTAGATATCACGCCTGAGGAGTGATAAATTATAAATATATATCTGCGCTAGCGAACTTGTTAGACAATATCACCGAAATGTATGACGACACGTTCAGGTACACTGGGAAAGAGTTACAAGCCTACAAAACAGAGCTGGTTCAGCATAGGATGATTCTCAATTATCTCACAGCAGTGACAGGCGGGTATTGTGTTACCCTAGCAACTCAATATGGAATAAAGTGCTGCACGTACATTACAAACAGCACAGAGGACCCAGCCGAGGTCATAGACCAAAAGATGGATGACATTTTACAATTAAAGTGGGAGTTTCGAAGGAAACACAATCTCACACTCGCTGCTGTGGGTAATGAGCTGACCAGTTGGGTGTCATGGTTGAACCCACGAAATTGGTTCTCGGGCTTAGGAGAATGGGCCCAAGGTATTATAATGGATGTAGGAAAATTTATCTTGTGTATTCTGGGAGTCGCCATATTGGTTGGCCTGATATTTAGATGCGTTCGGACTTTAACGAAGTGTAAAGGTAGTACCAGAGTGATGAGTCTGAGGAGCGAGGACACTGTAATAACAACAACTAATTTGATGTATGACCCAACGATAGAGACAATGTTGTGATGAAAATGTGATTCCACGGTCCGTTTCTTTCACCCGTTTCTCCTTTGTTTTCCTCCAAGGTACAAAGACATCCGCTTGGAAGAAGAATTTGACAACCTCTTTTATACAGACCATTGATGAACTATGCTACAAGCCCCCAATATCCCTAGTGACTTTAACTTTTACGATAGCCCAATACTTTAGAGACTGTAACTTTATGGACAATGGAAAAGCTTTTGCTCGCTATTTATAGCAAAAGCACCGAGAGACATCAGACAACATGTACATCAAGACAAGACATCAGACAAGACCTCAATCGGCTAATGCATATTAAACTCACATAGTTTACGACTGCATTTATAGTAATTGCTTCTTATCTTCACCTCTACAACCTCCAGGTAATGACACACATAGTCGACAGGGAATATAGACACATATATCAGCATTCACATGTCCCCCCCTTCATGTATCATCAACTAAATGTGCTCCCCATTTGTTGCAACCAAAAGCCGAAAAGAGCTCGGTAGAGTTTGACAGCCCATCCACAGATCCCTGACACGGGATAAGAAGGATTCAAATATATACTTCGCAATACCTCGAAGCTTGATTTAAAACACGTATGGCACGATGATACATGACCCCTCAAACATGGATTCATACACACATGCTTCTACTATCTCACTAGGTCATACCTTTTTCCCACCTTCTCCTCTCCTCCCTTTACCCAATCATAAAAAGGTATTTACATGATGACATATATTTTTCTTTTTTTGAACTGTTTTAGGAAGTGGCAGTTATTGATGACTGCCAAAGGGTGGACTGTCAAAGTCGAAAAATATCATGCTACACGCTGCCATATATTCACCCCATGCGCTTGCCCGCTGCACGTGCACATTCTCTCCCGTGCGTGCACATATTCGCAACTGCGTAATGAAGCTTCTACGGCCGTGCGCATTGGCGCGTGATATGTGCATTTACGGTAGGGTTTGTGTGCATCTAGCGGGCGACTCAAGTGTTACATAGTAAATCCAAATAGTATGTTTTATAGGTAATGTTCCCCTTAATAATAACTGAAAGTTTGTTTATTGTAACTGGTCGCTGGACGGAGGAATTCCTCTTTGCATGATACGAAGGGTCAGACAGGGTTTGAGCAGTGGTGTTTGGTACCTAACTAAAGAACATTTTATTAGAAACAATCCGGTGCTGGTTAGGTAAAGATTAATCGCTCCTGCGTATAGTTATGTCTATTAGTAGTTTCTGGACATTTACTATATTTGCAGTTCATTATCCATGCGGCGGGAATCCTGAGATTCCCTCCCACCTGAGCAGTTCGATATAGTCACAGCCCACCTGTTCAAACTAACCTATGACCTTTTGTTATAATGCGAGGAGACATTCCTGTGTCCAATGAACAATGAGATTATAGGTCCCTTTGTAGTGTACTGTACGCAGTGTATATAAGAACAGCCAGCCTGGCCAGCTCAGTCTTCTCTCCACAACGGTTTTCATCATTGACTAACTAGGGAGCTGGTACCAGGACTGCGCAGCGATCGTTCCCAGTGTGTAAGTTAGTCTCTGTAACCAACTTATTCTCTGTTTGTATTTGCCATACTATCTCTCTCCCTCTCTGTTATTGTTAAACTGTTGTATATTGTATATGTGTAGTTATTATGTTTAGATATTGATGTTAGCCTGTAGTGTATGAACTGTTAACTGTTTTCCCTTTTTTACATAGCTAGATATTGTTAGTAAAGGTTTTGGAACCTAAGCAAGGTATTGTGTGTTTATTACATTGCTGAGAGTATTCAGAGCGTCTCAATCGCTCAAGAGGCTTTCATACAATAGAGGTTAATTAGCATTGCATTGTGCTCACATTACTAAACCAAGGTTTACAGTATAGGCTCAGCCTTTCATTGTGTTGCATACAAGGTTTACTGAGTGTCATCCCGTGAGCGTCTGCGCCGCTCGTGTTCCCCTCGTGGTCACGAGCGTCCGCTACGCTGGTAGCGTAGCATTACGGTAGTCGGCCGCCTATAGCGTGCTCGACACCAAGTGTTAAGCTGTGAGCGAGCGTGCCGCATGTGCGTCTCGACCATGGCTAAGCGTCTGCTACACTAAGTGCGTACCCTTACGGTACCTTATACGCCAATTGCGTACTGAGTCTCTTACCCACACATAGTGAATGTTATAAAGATAAATATTTAGCTTTATCACAATACATCAGGCAGTTACAGCAACAGTTAGCGGAGGCCTATCGGACTGCACAGCTCGAAGCCCAGAAATTAGGGGAAAGGAACAAGCAAAGATATAACACCCATGTGAAAGAAAATAAGTTAATACCTGGGGATAAAGTATTAGTCAGACTGCTAGGTTTGCCTAGACGTCAGAAGCTCAGTAACCGCTGGAAATCTCAGCCTTATATTGTCGTGAGACAACTTCCCAATATCCCTGTATATCAATAAAGGCCTGAAAATGATCAAGGACCCATATTGACGTATCATAGACAGCAATTGCGCCAGGAGTTAGATGGGAAGAAACTGGTTTAGATACGGGAAAAGTTAAAAAGAGCTATAGTAAAGAAATATATACGTTATGGTAAGAACTTACCGTTGATAACGTGATTTCTCTTATGTCCACAGGTATCCACAGGATAACATTGGGATATTGTCGAGCGACAGCGAAAATGGCACAAACACGGTCACGAGCTTTCTGGCCTCCCAGGATGCATTGGGGCCTTCACCATATAGTCCCGCCCACTGACTCAGTCAGATCAGTTCTTTCCACAGCGATTTTAGGCAGGAACATCAGGCAGAGACCTGTTTAGGCGATAAGAACACACATGCACACCCTTCCATACAAGGAAGAGGTTTTAGTGATTGTCTAGATCCTCAAATCAGATGCGTCAGGGTGGGATCCCTGTGGATACCTGTGGACATAAGAGAAATCACGTTATCAACGGTAAGTTCTTACCATAACGTATATTTCTCTGGCTGGGTCCACAGGATTATCCACAGAATAACATTGGGATTCCCAAAGCCATTTTAGTGGTGGGGACGCTCCTGATTGCACAGGAGGACCTTTCGCCCGAAGTCTGCGTCATGAGAGGCAAAAGTATCCAAGGCATAATGTCTAAAGAATGTGTTTATGGAAGACCATGTGGCTGCCCTACATATCTGTTCTGCTGAAGCACCCTATTGTGCTGCCCAAGAAGGACCTACCTTACGTGTAGAGTGTGCAGAGACATTAGCCAGAATAGGGAGATCTGCATGAGTATAAGCTTCAGATATTACCACTCGGAGCCATCTCGCCAGCGTCTGTTTACTAGCAGGCCATCCTCTTCTATGGAGTCCGTAGAGGATGAAGAGAGAATCTGTTTTCCTGATGGCACTAGTACGATCTATGTAGATTCTTAAAGCCCGGACCACGTCCAGCGACGCTTCTCCCGCAGATAGTCTCGATACCTGAAAAGCTGGGACCACAATCTCTTCATTCAGGTGAAACTTTGATACCACCTTTGGAAGATAGCTAGATCTCGTTCTGAGAACTGCTCTGTCTGGAAAAAAAACTTAGGAAAGGAGACTTACATGATAATGCTCCTAAATCTGATACTCTTCTGGCTGATGCCATTGTCAGTAAAAAAAAGAACTTTAACCGTTAACCACTTAAGACAGGCATGTCCAAACTGCGGCCCTCCAGCTTTTGAGAAACTACACATCCCAGCATGCCCTGACACAGCTTTAGCATTCTCTGACAGCAAAACTGTGTCAGGGCATGCTGGGATATGTAGTTTCACAACATCTGGAGGGCCACAGTTTGGACATGCCTGACTTAAGATCTGCTCTCTCAAGTGGTTCAAACAAAGGACCCTGGAGAAATTTAAGAACTAAATTAAAATCCCAGGGAGCTGCAGGAGGAACAAATGGAGGTTGAATATGTACTACTCCTTGAAGAAACGTACGTACATCCTGTAAATCAGCAATCTTTTGCTGAAACCATACAGTTAACGCTGAGACTTGAACCTTCAAGGAAGCAATTTTCAACCCTTTATCCAATCCTGCCTGAAGGAAATCCAAAATCCTAGCTACTTTAAAAGATCTCGGATTGAAATTTTTTCCAGTACACCAGTGAATATAGGCTTGCCATATTCTATGATACACACGGGCCGAAGAAGGCTGTCTTGCTCTAAGCATAGTTTGGATTACTTGCTTTGAAAAACCTTTAGCCTCTAAGATAGAGGTTTCAACAGCCACGCCGTCAAAAACAGGCGATCCAGATGACTGTGACAACAAGGACCCTGCATTAGCAAATGTGGACGTTGAGGGAGCAGTATCGGTGCTTCCATGGACATTCTCAACAGATCTGTGTACCAATGCCTTCTTGGCCAAGCTGGAGCTATTAGAATGATTGCTCCTTTTGCCTGTTTTATCTTTCTCACTTCTCTGGGTAACAGAGATATTGGCGGGAACATATACGCCAGCTGAAACCTCCATTCTACTGATAATGCGTCTACAAGGACCGCTCCTGGGTCCCTTGTTCTCGATCCATACCTTGGAACTTTGTTGTTTAGACGAGACGCCATAAGGTCTATCTCCGGTAGACCCCATCTGTTCACCAGTGTCTGAAATACTTCTGGGTGTAGTGCCCATTCGGTTTCCTGAATGGTGTGCCGACTGAGAAAGTCCGCTTCCCAGTTTAGTACACCCGGGACAAATACTGCTGACAATGCCGGGAGATGGAGTTCTGCCCATTTTAGAATGGGAGTTATTTCCTCCATCAATCTCTTGCTGTGAGTTCCTCCTTGATTGAGGTATGCTACTGCCGTCGCATTGTCTGAGCGGATCTGGACTGGTCTTCCTTGTAGATTGTCCTTTGCCTGAACCAGAGCCAAGTAAATGGCTCTTATTTCTAACCGATTTATTGGCAGGCGCCTTTCCCTTGCGGTCCATTTTCCTTGGAACCATAGGCTTCCGAGTACCGCCCCCCAGCCCTGCAGGCTGGCATCTGTTGTCAGGACTTGCCACTCTTTTATCCAAAAGGGTCTCCCCTTGTTTAAATGGTCTGTCTGTAGACACCACGCTAGAGACCTTTTTACGTTTACTGGAATCTTTATCATCTGCTTCTTTATCGTCTGATGATTTCCGTTCCATTTGGTCAGAATAAGGTGCTGCAATGGTCTGGAGTGGAATTGTGCATATTGCACCATGTTGAAGGTTGATACCATCAGACCCAACAGTCGCATTGCTGCATGGACTGACATTGTCTGGGCTTGCAACGATTCCTGAGCCATGACCTGCACCTTGACTATCTTTTTCTCTGGTAAGAGAACCTTCTGTAGGTTTGAATCCAATATGGCTCCCAAATGAACCATCCGCTGTGACGGATTCAGGGACGACTTTTCCCAATTTATGAGCCACCCGTGTCTCTGTAAACAAACTATCATCTGTTGACGATGGCTCAACAGTAAATCTTGCGACTGTGCTAAGATTAACAGGTCGTCTAGGTATGGGAATATTCTTATCCCCTGTTTGCGCAGACATGCTGCCATAACCACCATGATCTTGGTAAACACCCTGGGTGCTGTAGCTAGCCCGAAAGGCAGAGCTTGGAACTGGAAATGTTCCTGGAGGATGGCAAACCTGAGGTAAC
The DNA here is from genome assembly GCF_028390025.1 of Pseudophryne corroboree. Lineage (NCBI taxonomy): Eukaryota > Metazoa > Chordata > Amphibia > Anura > Myobatrachidae > Pseudophryne > Pseudophryne corroboree. The sequence goes on along the minus strand of NC_086445.1, from coordinate 636,414,185 downwards.
ACTGATGCGACAGTGCTATAGGCACATGCAGGTAAGCATCCCGTACATCCAGAGATACCATGTAATCTCCCGGTTCCATAGCCAACATTATGGAGCGTAACGTCTCCATGTGGAACTTCGGGATCCATATGTATCTGTTCAACATTTTCAGATTTAGAATTGGTCGATATGACCCATTTGGCTTCTGGATTAGAAATAGATTGGAGTAAAACCCCTGTCCCCTTTGTGATGGAGGTACTGGGACAATCACACCTGACTGCAGTAATTTTTGGACTGCTCCTAGCAGGGCATTTGTCTTCAACTCTATACGAGAAGGGCTGGTGCAAAAAAATCTTTGAGGAGGCTGCCTCCTGAATGGGAACCCATACCCCTGAGATACTACCTTCTGCACCCAAGCATCTGCTGTTGATGTTGCCATATGTGTGCAAAAAGAAGGAGTCGGCCCCCAACCCTGGAATCCTCCAGGCAGAGGCCCGTCTCTTCAGGCTGACGGTTTCTGTTCAGGTTTGGAAGCTGGCTTTTTGCTAGCCCACTGCTTCCTACCCCTGGATTTAAACTGGGGTTGCTTAGGCTCCTCTTTAGCTTTCGCTTTGCTTTGCCAACGAAATGAGCGAAATTTTAAACCCTTGGACTTAGGGTTATAAGCAGCCGGAAATCTGACCTTTTTCGATTCAGCCTCTGATTCTAGGATATCCGATAAAGGTTTTCCAAATAATATATTACCGACAAAAGGCAATGCTTCCAATTCTTTCTTGGATTCCGCATCTGCCTTCCAGTTACGTAGCCAAACTGCTCTGCGAGCGACTACTGTCAATGCTGAAGCTTTAGAAGCAACTGTACCTACATCAATTGCTGCTTCTTCCAAATACTGGGCAGATTGTCTTAAACGGCAAAAACGATCCTCTTGCTCCCTAGTAGGAGAAGGGATGTCATTCTCTAGTTCCTCTATCCATTCGCCCATTGCCTTTGCTACCGAGGCCGAAGCCATAGCAGGTCTTACCACTGCTCCTACTAGAGAAAAAATATTTTTCAACAGGCTCTCTACCCTTCTGTCTGTGACATCATTCAATGAGGTAGATGATAGTGGTAAAGCAGATTTATGCACGAGTCGCAGAACATGTGCATCTACTTTTGGAGGAACTTCTCTCTTCGAACAATCCACAGCAGGAAATGGATAATAAGAATCCCATCTCTTAGGAATCTTATACTTTTTACTGGGCACTGCCCAAGACTCATCCATCATTTCCGTCAGCTCCTCTGACGCTGGGAATTCAGCTTTCACTGATTTTGTTCGTTTAAATACAGGTGCTTTAGCTTTTAACACTGTCTTGGCTGGCTTCTTCCAACGAGAGAACAGCCTTCACAGCATTAATAAGTTCAGCTACATCTTCTGAACTAAAGCTCTGCGACTGATCATCATACGGAGTTGAATCTATTTTATTATCATCATCTGATGTATCATCTTGTGTAGTCTGCCACACAGACGTATCTGTCTTATAGGCCCTACACACTGGCCGATTTTCTGAAAGATATGAACGATCTCGTTCATAAATGAACGAGAACTCGTTCATATCTTTCAGTGTGGAGACTCCAGCGATGAAAGATGCGCGGCCCCGCGCTCGTTCATCGCTGGTCTCCCGTCGGCTGTGCATGCAGGCCAATATGGACGATCTCGTCCATATTTGCCTGCACTTCAATGCAGCCGCGTGATGGGGGGAGTGAAGAAACTTCACTCCCCCCGTCACTGCCCCCCTGCCGCCGGGTCGCTCGTCGGGCAGCTCGGCGGCGGGTCGGCCAGTGTGTAGGGCCCCTTAGTCTTACCTGTCCCTTGGTTGCTTGTAGAGGCTACTGGAACCAAACCATAGGAAGGGAGCTGCATGTATGGGTTCATAGTGTAACTTAACCCTTGAGGTGGTGCTACCGGAGTTAACCTGTCCGTTATTGAAGATAGAGTCTTTGCGAACATATTCCATGGTGGCTCTGTTGGTGGCTGAACCAACTCCTGTTTTTTACTTCGCTGAAAAGCGAAACAGTTTGCACACAAACCCTCATAAGTGACCAATTGATTCATATCAATTACCCCTGACTTACAAGATAAGCATGTTAGGGCTGTAGCAGTGCTTGATCACCTCATCACTTTTGCCGCTCACAGACATTGTATTAACCTGTTATTGACTACACAATTTGTGACTGAAAATCACCCTATATGTCAGTATATAGAGGTGAGATCAATCTGACCACAGTGCACCTGATTTGAGGGTCAGAACAGGACTGACATTACACAGAAAAGTCAGCACGCATACTAGCAGCCAGTCACATGTTAAAGCATTAGACATTACCATATGAGAATACAACCTCCATAACAACTTATACATAAGTAGGAAAATTGTACTTCTGTTTTAAACTGGTTCTTTTTTTTCAACATAACATGCAGAAAACACAGTAATATACAGGTCTCATATGCAATAGGTACTAAAAATTAACAATGCATACTAAGAAGTAGAGAGATTTTTAGTACTGTATACCCTGCCTCCATAGAGCGGGATACAGGGAGACTCACCACACTTCCATATCCAAGCAAATACGCTCGTAAGATGCTGAGTGGATTCAGACGCTACTGGTATACACTGCCACTCTTGATAACTGATAACGGACACGGACGCTCACCAACGGACACGGACGCTGAGCGACTTCCACGTGTATGCAGACGCTAAGGCCTGCGACTCGGTCTGGCGGGTTTATCTCCAGTGTAAACAACCGCAGCGTCTAAGCTGCGACCGAGTACCCTCGTGGTAGCGTCTGAGCCGGAAGTGAGGTCATTCAGTTCATGAAACGAGACACCCGCGGGAACTGGCCATGAACTCGGAGGAGGGACGGCCAGGAGAGCGTCTGAATCCCCCTGTTGACTTAAACTCCCAGGATCGCGGCCTCTACCTAGTCCTGGCGCCTATGATCCCCGGACCGTAGCGCTGTCGCACTCTTGATGTTCGGCGCATCAACACACTGTTTGTAGTCTCCACCAAAATCAGTGTAGCTGTGTCCTGACCCCTCAAGTAAGAGGAAGTCCATAGACTCACCGTCTCCCCAGGCTCCGGCCACAGCCTGGTTACGTCTGCTGGACGTGCTAGAACATCTGACACAGACGCCCGTCGAGACAGCACTGATATCCGAAGGTAATCGTTGTTGCAACCCGGTGGGGAGTTGTTGGAGAGACTCTTTCCAGAATGCGTATAAGACGCTGTTAGGATAAGTCGCTCAAAAAAAACAATATAGTAAGTCTATAAAAATAAAATAACAAAAGCTTGAGGCTGCTTCCACAGCAGCCCTGCAACCATGCGGCTTCCTGCCGCACCAAGCAAAAAACTGATCTGACTGAGTCAGTGGGCGAGACTATATGGTGAAGGCCCCAATGCATCCTGGGAGGCCAGAAAGCTCGTGACCGTGTTGGTGCCATTTTTGCTGTCGCTCGACAATATCCCAATGTTATCCTGTGGATAATCCTGTGGACCCAGCCAGAGAAATACCCATACTATCCCCTAATGAAATTAATGAGACCGAGTGTCTCACAGAGGATGAATGGTATGGGCCGGGACGATATTATAAAGACTCTGGTCAGATGGTTAGCGATAATGAAGTAGAGAATGAGGTTGATCACCTAGAGCTATCTAGGAACACAAATACAGCTGAGTGGGAAGTGGAAGGTGGTAGTACAACTCAGGAAAGGGATAGGGATATTCAGGATGATCCCATGTCAGAAGACAATTCTCATAATCTATTACAAAGTCCATCAGAGATGAGTGTAGAGGCCCCAAGGTCAGGAATAGAAGCCCCGCGGCCTCAAAGGGCTCGAAGGCCCCTGAACATACTCACCTATGATAGATTAGGAGTACCTAATGATGCCCCTTTGGTATTATAACCGAGAGTAGTGATGCCTTGGCCATATTTTGACTATACTATCTAGCTTATCTGCAATAAGTTTGGGGTTAAGGTTTATAGATGATGATATCCACATTGGCAACTGGTGGAATCATCAGGGGGAGAGTGTAATCCCGTTAATAGTTTATATGTACAATAGAGATTGATTGTTTTATTAATTAGATACTGTATATACTGTATATAATTAATATATTAAATGACATGAAGTGTACTTGTATTTGGTGGTGCCTAAGCATGCCTAGCACGAGGGGATGCCCGCTGACATGATTGGTGAACCCGGGGAGAAAGGCCTGGAAGGACCAAGAGAGAGGAGTGAGGGGCCCCTGCGAGCAGGGAGGAAGGCAGCAGTTGGAGGGAGCAGTTGGTGCCGCAGCAGCTGGAGGCAAGGCGCAGAGACTGGGGAGTGAAGGTGTCCGGTGCCAGTGTCTATGGAACCAGATTGATCGCCACTGGTTGGAGGTGGCAGCGGCGTGGTGACGGAGGTTGGTGAACCGACCCAGGGTCCTCCGGAGGCAAGCAGGTGACAGGCAGCGAGGAGTGAGTGAGGGCTGGTGACAGGAGAGAGGCAGCGCTATGCAGTGATACTGCAGGGATCGGAGTAAGTGATTACCGATGTCAGTGTCTGGCCGGAGCTGGTGTGCAGCACTGCTTTCGGGATCCAAAGGTGGCTGTGAGGAGATAATAGGAACGGCCTGAGGGAGGAGGAGTGTCCCAGCCTATAAGCACAGCAGTGGGTGGCGCAAAAGAGACTAGTACTGCCTTTAGCTCACAGAGTCCCCTGCTTGAGTTAACCCCATTCAGCTACTAATAATCTGGGTTGTCCTGCCTGAGAGAGGTGACTAGAGACTGTGTCAGTAAAGGGATCGTAACCAGTCCCCTTAGCCAAGTATGGCTGAACTCTGTTTTGCATCTGCCTACTCAGTACTACAAGAGTGATAACCGACTGCCCCAGGGGCCGGGGGAGTGCACCAGAGTTACACCCCTTAAGCTTCACATTATTACAAAGTGATATATTATTAGCGGAGACAGCCATTACAGCAAATTCTGCCACTATTATATAAGGATGGATAGTATGTAAAAAGAGTAGCTACTGCAGTACGGCTCTATGATAAGTACCATAATGAGACCACATAAGTACTTAATGTATCATGTCCCACATTAGTTGAACTGTACGTGGGGAACTGCCAGCAAATTTGACTCAGGAGAGGTGATAGGTATCCGCACCTACCCTAATAAACTGGAGGCTAACTGATCAACAGGAAGTTCTATCAGGACAGGTGAGCAGAGACCCTGTATTACTGGTGTACAGACTAGAAATACATGCAGGATAGAGAGGGGAGTGCCTGTTCTATCTGCACAGGACGTATAAAAGCCAAGACTTTACTAGTATGGGTGTGCATGGGGTCTGTTGAAGCACATAAATCCTGCAGACACTCCAGAGAGTAACGTAAGGACTTCGACACCATCTAATGCTTACAGAGTGACAGTTTACGCTAGAAGACAATCCCTATTTGGAGCACCTCACCCCAGCAGGTTTAATAAGTGTCAGGTACTTGGAGGCTATCCAGATGTCATCTCACATCCCATGAGAGCATTGAACAAGGATTTCACTATTAGCGGAGGATTGCAACCAATGCAAAACTTTAGTGCCCAACAACTTACCTACTGCAGTTAAACCAAATGCTGAAATACCCGGGTATTCAAGGCTAAAGTACATGTACATTCTATATTGGTAAATTTGTTTTTGTTTTTCTGGTATCAAGGTAATTTTTGTGTAATTGCATGCAAGGTACTATGTATAGGTGGGTACTAAGGGCTAGAGGGTGATTGCTATGACATTAAGACTGTTATTTACAAAATATTTGCTATTAAATGTTACCTATACTTACCGGATGGTGGACCTTTATTCCCTGGGATCGCTGTAGTTTCCTGAAAACAAACACCAGTGTACGGTAAGTGACCCATTGAGAAAAAGTATAACCCTAAAGGAAAACACAGTACTACATTGGTAGCTAGGGGGCTTTCCCAAGCAAGCCCCATAGAATTCTTATAGCTTGGGTGGAGGCACATATAGTCTTAGCATTCTGCAGGGATAGTATCCGCTGCATACAGAAAAAGGGGGTTACATGTACATTACGTCCACAGTAATAGTGTCCGTTGTACATTATGCCTTTAGAAGTAGTGCCACTTGCACACTACGCCCATAGTAGTAGTGCCACTTGTACATTTTGCCACATAGACACTGCATTGCACTTACATGATGCCCCCACTTCTGCTCCCGCCACCATATGACACCTTCCCGAGTTCTCCTGTTACCCCTCCACAGTAGTACAGTCGTCACCTCCTCCCGGTCATGCAGTGTGATGGAGCACTGTCCCTGGGATTTCCCTCCATGCTCTGAGTGGAGCAGAAGCCGTCTGCAGGGTGATCAGGGATGAGCGAACCCAGCAGCTCGCTGTTCAGGAAGACTGCTACCAGCACTGCTGCCTGTCATATAGCTTGACACGCGCAGTGGCGGCCAGCAGTAAAATGGACAGCAGCAGGCTAACGGTATATGGGTGAGAGCGCCTCTCATGCACTGCGGCTACCTGCGTTGCATAACTTCGCTGAGCAGGTTGTGTCGGGCCTGGGCCCATGTTTAGGGGTGTTCTCCAGAGGGGGTGTGGCCAGATTAACCAGATTAATAACAGCAATGTACATTAGAAAATACACCTTAGTCCTGTGCAGTATAAAGTAATATATGCATAATATGTAATTCAAGTGCACAGTCTGGAATCTGTTTCCTAGAGGGGGTGGGGGGCCAGACAGTGGGGCCCACCAGGGCGTTTCCCTGTGCCCCTGTGAGCGAGTCCAACCCTGAATACGGCAACCACATGTAAGAATACAGTAGGTTGAACTTGATGGACTTTTATTTATTTGAAACATGCTATCTATGTAATCATGTTACTATTTTCTCTTTGTGTATATTGTATTAGTTTATTTTTGTTTTCATGAAAATAATGAAAACTGAATAACGTTATACTGTGCACATGTAAGTACTCTTTATTTTGATTAATGAGTTACTTCATAGTATACACATAAAAAACTTCACATATATAAAAAAAATCCATAATATTTACATAACAAAATATTGACATTTGCCAGTCCAGCTGAAAAAGCAGGTACAGTATGTAATGCAAACAACCATTGAAATAATCAAAATAAGTGCTTAGGGAAAATTCTAAGTTTTTGAAACTTTTTATTTTAGAAAAAATAATTGTATTTATTAAAAATGTACATATCTACATGAATAATGATACTTTCATTGATATTCACAGATGCCTTTATTAAGGCTATATATAATTGAAACTGGGAATGTCTGAAAATATTTTTAGATAACCAGAATATTGTATTTCTAAGGTAAGTGTAAACAATTTTCTACATCACTTGCTGTAGCATGAAAACATATGTTAGGTTAAATATCAGGTATTCATTTGTGTGAAGAAATATGTAAAGTGTCCTAAATGTTAGGTAACTAGAATTAAACTAAATAGTTCCTTTCAGATGCACAAGTTGTGTTGCATTTGGAGGTACTGAAAATTTAGTATATCATTAGAGGGCATAAAGGGAAATACTAGATTTTTGGTATTATTAAGTGACAATGACAAAGTTACAATATGTAACAACTGCAACACCACATCACAGTTAACACGTTTCAACAAAATAAAAATGAATACATTGCACCCATCTAATTTTGAAAAGTTTTTAAAGGGCCAGATTATGGGATATCCTTGTGGATCTCAAAAGGTATGTCTTTTTGACTAGGACTACCATAGTAGATAATGTACAGTATGAACTATAGTACGTTACAGATCATAGCTGTTGAGTAACTTTTAGTAAAGATAAAAGCACAAAAATAGATGTCCATGTCTTTCTGTAGATGAAATGTTATTTTAAAAGATAGTTACACCATATCCTTTCTTTTGTGCTTTAGTGTTATTTTGTTCTCTCTGGCTCTCTGATCTCACATTGATTTTCAACACTAAAAAAAATTATTTACAACAGATAATATATAACAAATATCAAAATAAAACTGGTTTACAACAACCTACTGAAGCTAAAATATCAGCTTAAGTAACTGGCACCGTAATAATGGTGCTACAACAATGTCCTTCAAAAAAAGGCCTGAGTCTGACGATTTCATGCACAGTGTACATCCACACAGTCTATATCATTCTCTTTTCAACATCCAATAGACACTTTTTCTTCCAGCCTCCAGCCACTGGAGTTTTTCCCAAATTTATATACAAGTCTGCGGCCATCTACTCGGTCAAGGATTTCTCGTTTGTAGTAATATCTGGGAAGATAAAAACACAGACTTATACTTTATATTTCTTCTGACAACAACTTCAAAGATCCACATTTGCTGTAATTCACTGCACAAATGCATTTATCAAAACAATAGGTTTAGTTTCCTGGGTGGCCGCACCATGCTTTGCTTCTTTGGTTCTAGCATCAACAAACACATCAAAAGGATCTCACAATTATGTCACTCCATCTTTGCAATATCTCTAGAATCAGACCCCTTCTCATCATGTATGTTACCAAAGCTCTCCTTTATCAACTTGACATTTCTTACCTGGACTACTGCAATCTGACTTTCCTTTTGTCTACCTTTGCCAATTAAATCTGTTTTGTAATGCTGCTGCCCATCTCATTTACCTCTCTCCCTGCTATGTGTTGGCATCACTCCTCTACCAGCTGCTTCACTGAGACCCCTCAGAGTACAGCTCAAACTACGGTGACACGCAAATATCATGCCCTCAAGTCACTCCACTCCCTCCTACATCTCTAATCTCATTTCTGTTGACACTCCATCCTACCCTCTCCTACTCCAATGACCGCCACCATACCTAAACTCAGGTCACCTCCATTCACTCCTGCATCCAAAACTTTTCTAGTGCTGCCAAATTGCTCTGGAACTCACTCCTGTTCTCAATCAGACTACTCTTCCAGTAACCTCACCTACTGTACAAACAAGCCCATATGACTCACCTTCTCATTAAACCCAATCAACCCTCCTCATAACATACTAGTTTGTAAGTCTTCCTGGTAGGGCCTCTTTTTCATTCTCTCCTCTTAGCACTATCCTTAACACCAGTGCACCTCTGTTGCCCAGTCACCCAACTGTTTCCAGTTACTCTGATCCTGATATTATTATTATTATTATTATTATTATAAACCATGAAAAAGTAATAACCAAGTAGCAAAAGATATAAATTAATCCCTATATTAATGGCATTAGTCATGTTGAAAGGTTCCATTAACTTTAGTTTACTTGATCCCACGGTAAAGTAATCAATATTTGTTATATACTGTTACTCTACACAATATTGTTAGTTTGTGTCTTGATATCTTGTTCAAATATAGAAGTTTACACTACAAAACCCATCCTATTGAAATTGACATGGTAAATATTAACTTTGTTCCCAACAATCATGTGTCCTCCCTGGATTACTCCATCTAAAATATAAAGGCAAGTCTAAGGCTGGCTACACATCAGACCATAAGTTGTCCAGTCTCATGAATTGGAGCAACATATCATAGTCATCATCTGATGTGTACCCATGATTGCATGCTCCCGCCCACCAACATCTGGGCTGTTCCATCTGCTGTTCTGCACGTCAGATAAGATGATCCAACGGCCGGCAGCATGCAGCTGAATGCAGCTAATGAAAGATATATCACATGTTCGCGTTCTATATTGTTTTGTGTGTATGGGCGACTGATGTATTATTACATCATTCTTCCTGTCGGTCATGATCCCTGTTGTTCTAATGTCTACCCAGCCTTAGGTTGGGGTGGGTTAGTGTTAGGAGTAGGGGTAGAAGTAGGGTGAAAATACTTACCAGGATTAGTCTGGATTCTGGCCATCGGGATTCTGCTGATGGTCTTCCCGCTGTTGGGATTCCAACTGCTAGGATTTCATACCCAATCCTTACAGAATACTGGTGTCTATGTACTAATTCTTGGACAGAAATAAAGTGGAGAGAGATAAAGTACCAGCCAATAGGCTACTGTCATTTGTGAAACACAGCCTGTATCATGGAAATAATGGGCTGGTTGGTGGGTACTTTATGTCTATCCATTTTAGTAGCTCCCCATAACCTACAAAATCAAATACAAATGACTCACCTTCATGTCCAAAGTCCTTAGCAACACAACCCCTTCATTCATCTCCAATCTCATCTCATAATACTCTTCCGCATGGACTCTTAGATCTACCTCTGACCTGCCCCTAGTTTGTCACTGATAACCACCTCTCACTCATGCTTACAGTGCTTCTTCCAGGTCACTTATGGAATCACTACCACAAATAATCAGATTCCCTCACAGTATTCATATCTTTAATTGCTTTTTTCATTCATTTGAGCTGTACCCTATCCCACTAAAACGTAAGCCCTCATGGGAAGGGTCCGTCCCATTCATTGTTTTGGCTACATTTATCTTGTACAGTATGTCCCTGTTTACGTCTGCCCTGTTTTCCCTCTGTCTTCTGTACTGTGACATCATATAAATTAACTATAATAACAACATGTTAGTGGCACCAACCTCATGGCTCGGCTTAGCTTCTCATATGTCATACTGGAATTCTTCTTTTTCTGTCCCCAGAGCTGGGCTACTGCCTCTGAACGGAGGAATTTGAAAACCCCTTCAGATCTGTCTTCCCACTTTAATAGACCCTCATTCGAGTCTGGATGCAGTAATATATCTCGAATAAACTCCCACAGATGTGTACCACGCGCAGCTGGAAATGAAGAAACTGGTTAGTCTATATAGAGAACGCTGTATGTGGGATCAGCAAGCTTCGTGAAATAGGACTATTGATAAAATTCACAAATTTATATGGAAAAATGGCAGAATATTTTCTAGAATTAAAGTAAAAAAATCACTATATGAAGTTATGCAAAGCTGATAGCAGATGGCCATAGTTTATAGCGCAATACATAGCAAATGCGCATGCAATATAAACCATACAGTTTTGTCAGTGTATAACAGCCTATGTATTGTACTCACAGTGCTTGCTTTTCTTTGTCTCCAAGATATCTTTGCTGTCGGAATTCAGTTTACGAGGTCGGCCTCTCCTTCTTTTACTGGGATTTCCATCACTTTTGTTGTAATTTGAGAAACTATCTGATCAAGCAAAAACAGATGCCAGCATATTAATCTACCCAAAAGGTAAACTGAAGATGTGCAAGACTACAAAAATTGTCCTGTGTACATAGGTATTATACCACTATCATTACTGACTGTTTATTACGAAAATGAATTTATGCTAAAACTAATTTATCAAATGATGTCTTTTATTATAAATATGTTTTTTTCAATATTGGTTAAATAAAAATAACCCAAAAACAGTAATATAAGCAAACATAATTGTAAAAGGTGTAGGGCTATATTTAGTAACAGCTTTTGCAAGATTCCATTTTAAAATGTCAATAATATTACTTACAAATGGCCATTTAGTAAATCCTTATTATATATAGATGTAGCCATGCTCATCCAGCCTGCAGTTTGCCATATTTGCGGCAATACCAGGCGCGGCAAGTGTGCCCGCGACTAGGATGCATGCATGCGTCTAAGTACGCAGGCCACCGGAATACATGGGCAGTGTACTAAGCCGCAACTTGGCGTACTAAGTCGCACTCATGGCTCGGCCTGGGCATATGTCCGTGCGGCCGAGCTGCAGGCTGGATGAGCGTGGCTACAGCTGTCATTTACATTCTCTTCCTTGTCCATTCCAGCATATTTAGTGTTATTTAGAGTCTAGCAGTAACTGACCTGTGCTCAAATTGCCTTTGACTTCCATGTCAAGATCACTTTCCGCAGAATTTGTCATTTGTGGGCTATATGGGACTGTTCCTGATAACAAGAAACAAGAGTTGTCATTTGAAATGCTTCTACAGTATATTCTCCACCATCCTCATAAAAGGCCTATTTTAATGCAACCTTTAACTCAGTGACCTTGTTGCATTTCTACCTCACTAGCCGCACTTCATTACTTACCAGAACCACATGACGAAGAGCTGGCTGGGGAGATTGGATCAGAGTAATACCATGGGTCTATTGTGTTCCCTCCACATGACTCAAATTCTGAAATGAAAAGTATTGAAATCATTCCTAATTTTCTATTTCAACACTCTGTCTCTATTTTCTCTTTTGTCACGTATTTATGAATAACTTACAGTATTTATATATTTAAAACACTACTTAAAACATTTTTTTTGCCACAAGTGATACATCACAGTCCTAATGTGTCACTGGCTTCAGTCCCTTTCACTTGCAGTGACAATTCTTTAGTTTCATACCTATTTCTTTCTTGCATCCAATTTGTAAAATGTCTTCATTCTTGAGGAGGTCATTTATCAGATCCCAATCCGAAGGAACATCTGGAATAAGACAGAAAAGTGACATAAGTAAAGTAGATAGCAAATAAGTAAAAATGAGGACAAGGCATAGAACTAATCATCTGTAAGGTGAAACTGTAATTTCTAATTGCACATTTCAAAATAATATTTTAGAATAAGAGGGAATGTTCTTCCTTACTGAGCAACTGTACAATTATGTAACTGAGGTAACAAAGATTTATACAGAATTTTCAAAATGTTTTTTACAAATACTTTTGATAGCAAACTATGCAATATATGTTTAATAAAAGCTTTTTACATATAGCATAATCAAATGTAAAATAAGCAGGGCATAGTACTCACAGTCTTTATGCTGGTGTAGATCATCATAGAGCTTGTCCCCAAGGCCACCAAACACTGTTCTCATATCTTCCCTGCTGAGTTGGCAAAGGCGTTTTCCATCCATCTCACATTGGGTCAGGTCTATAGTGCTGGCATCCCACTTGTTATTCTCTACATTATAACTGATCCAGTCCAATACCTGCTGCTGGGACCACATTGCTGGGAAGTCCTGGCCCCAACCACATAATTCTGTGCAGAAAATAAGGTCATCAATGTCAATGTGCCATCTGTGTATCAAAATGTATCCATATATGGGTGCTGCCTTCTTATGTACATTGTCTATAGGGGTTGGGTAGGCGAGACCGGTGCTGGGGCCCTCAGCAGTCAGCATACCGACCCCGGGAGCACGACAGCAGAATGCCGGGGCAAGTACAATGGAGCCCCTTGCAAGCTCGCTGTCCTCGACACAAGTTCTATTCCTGCACTATGGGTGTCGTGGACACCCACAAGTGGAAATAGTCCATGTTAGTCAGCATGCCGACTGTTGGGCTTGTGAATGCTTGGAAACCTGGATCCTGTCTATAGTTCCCTACTAAAAGCCTTTACTTCTCATTCTATCACCTCCCTCTCTCTCATATCTCATTTCTTTCTTTCTTTCTTTCTTTCTTTCTTTCTTTCTTTCTTTCTTTCTTTCTTTCTTTCTTTCTTTCTTTCTTTCTTTCGTCACCCTCTATTTTTCTTCTCTCTATCTGTCTGTCTCTACTTGTTAGAGAAATTCTCTGTTTTCTTCAGGTGTGTTAATTGTATATTTTGTTAATCTTTCTTCCATATACCACTTTGTTACCTGTAAAGTCGCTGCTTGTCTCTTCAGTGACAAAGGTAAGTAATTTATCATCTTCTGGGTTTGTCAAAAGTCCTCCGGACACAGAGTGTGCTTGGACCGATGGGTACAAGGTAGATATATAATTGTTATAGATGCTGCTGATATCACAGCTGCCTCCTGCCATTGTTGGCACTAAGGGTGAAAAAAACATAATACGTTGTATTTCTGAATTCATAGGTGATCATATAAAACTGACATCAGATAACTGCAGAATAATTGCAGTGAAATCCATACTAACAAATGTTTTTGAAACTGCTACATTTAGTATAAAGGAGATAAATGAGATGTAAAACACTTTTTTTTATAGCACTTTTTTTCACATAGCCTTAAAGTAATAATTATTAATGCAAAAATATGATAACAAACTCAACCACAATAGATGTGATGATTTCAACAAAAAGGAGAACATTTACCGACTAATATTATCACAAAAAGTCAAGCTGTGGGACTGTGGGTACTGTACCTGTGCAGATTTCCAGAAACCTTAGTAATCCACGGGACAATTTAGGAGAACAAACTAAGAGAATGAAACTACACCTCGTACTTATATACACCCTTCCTATGTAACCTGACTCCACCTGAGCTACACAGACTAAAGAATGGGACTTTCCCAGGTGCGTGACAGTTCAGAGGCCGCACAGAAATTTGCATAGCAAATGTTATCCAAGTCACTACTGTATGCTGAGAATAAGGGGACAGGTGGTTTAATCATTGCCAGAGGCAACAGGTGTCTAAACACTGTAATGTTTGCTACAGTAGCTCAGGTCCAACAAACACTAATTTTTATATTTACAAATTCCCTAAAGATAATTTTCCCTTACTACATGTATTTTATTTACTAATCAACTGTAGCTTCCTTATTTTTATCATCAACAAGTAATTTGTCGATTAAGATGCACATAAACATACAAAAATCGAAATATATGGTCAAAGGTCACACCTATAAAAATATATCCTGTTATAAATCAAGAGAGTTTAACTAATTACAAATACCTATAACGAATGATAATAATATATAACAAAGTAACAGCATATTAAATGTCCACCAATCTGGATACACAAAAAGTAAAAGGCTAATGCAGAACATGAATGTAAAAGGGTATGAACTGAACCTTAAGGATTTAAAAAAATTGGATGCAGCAGGAACAGTCTATCAATCCAAATCAGGATTAATCAGCTGTATCAGGGGACCACATTGTTGTATGTTTAGCAATACCCTAAGCTGCATTATAAATTCCATAAAATTCTAGATGTTTTCATAAACCAGAATTTGCTGCACAGAAAACCTTTATTACACTCTGTATGTGGAATATATGTACTGAAAACATATGACAAACACCCTTAGTACTCTCATATTATAAACTGAAAAGGAATAGCCACAGAAAAATATGATCACAATATCTAAAAACTCAGCTATAGGACTGTGGGTACTGTACCTGTGCAGATTTCCAGCAACCTTAGTCATCCACAGGACAATTTAGAAGAAGAAACTAAGAGAACTAAACGAAACCTCGTACTTATATACACCCTACCTATGTCACCTGACTCTACCTGAGCTACACAGGCTAAAGAATGGGGCTTTCCCGGGTGCATGATGCCAGTTCAGAGGCCGCACAGAAATTTGCATAGCAAATGTTATCCAAGTCTTGATGGGAAAATGGGGACAGGTGGTTTAATCATTGCTAGAGGCAACATATGTCTAAACACTGTAATGTTTGCTTAAGTAGATCACATCCAACAACTTCTTTTTTGTATTCACAAACACATTAATGTTACTTTCACTTGCTTCATTGTTATTTCTTTTCAGCTACAGTACATGATTTTAGTCAGCAGAAAAAAAAGTTAATAAATTCACACATCATTTTAGTCTCAGGAGACATAAAGGGAGCAGTGTACTGTATGTTGATGTAAAGGCCCCCACACACAGAGTGGTGTCTCCTCCAGGCACATATTGCGAGCGACGGGACCTGGTGGGGTGCCGGCATCACACACACTTGCCGATGCTGGGGAAATAAGGACCATGCTGAGTTTGGCAGCATGGCATTGTTCACTACCTCCTGAGATCCTTCTGCATGTTCGAGACCTAGAGAAGCGAAGAATGACCTGCAGGTGCATGCATCGCGTCATTGATATGCCACACAAGGGTCATTTTTGAACCTAAATCAAGTGGTTGTTACATATTGCAAGTAAGATATTGTAAAAATAGAAACAAAATATGTAAAATAACAAATTTAATTAAAAACGTATATACTGTACAAATACTTAATACACAAACAGTAATAGAAGAAGGTAAATAAATGGTATGTATAGGGTTTGGAATAAACTAATAAGAGATTAGAGAATGACTCTTGAAGGAGGGGACTGACAATTAAAATGAAATACAGTAGACACATCGTAGGACCTCAATTTATGTTAAAAACAATATTCGGCAATGCATTTATATTTCCCAAACAATTCCAAATCTGGTAAATCACACTTTGTCCCTGGGAAACCTGTATCTTAGAATGAAATAAAGGCAAATCAGTGACCTGGTGAACCAATGCTTTCAAAGTAACTTTCTCATAAAACAGAGAAAATTGAATGGAAGAAGGCAGTGCACTGCAGGGAAGTCAAGCAGCACATGCAATCAAAGATGGAGAGAAGGGGGGTAATTCCAAGTTGATCGCAGCAGGAATTCTGTTAGCAATTGGGCAAAACCATGTGCACTGCAGGGGGGGCAGATATAACATGTGCAGAGAGAGTTAGATTTGGGTGTGGTGTGTTCAATCTGCAATCTAATTTGCAGTGTAAAAATAAAATAGCCAGTATTTACCCTGCACAGAAACAAAATAACCCACCCAAATCTAACTCTCTCTGCAAATGTTATATCTGCCCCCCCTGCAGTGCACATGGTTTTGCCCAACTGCTAAAAAATTTCCTGCTGCGATCAACTTGGAATTACCCCCCAATATACGGGGTAATTCAGAGTTGATCGCAGCAGAAAATTTGTTAGCAGTTGGGCAAAACCATGTGCACTGCAGGGGGGGCAGATATAACATGTGCAGAGAGACTTAGATTTGGGTGGGTTATATTGTTTCTGTACAGAGGGCTGCAAAGTTGGACGAAGTACTCACACTGTACAGTCAGTCATGTGTCAAAGCCAAGAGGAAATATGGGTGAATGTCAGGGCCCTGGGCAGGCTGGGAGCCCCACAGAGCAGTACATGTGATGCTGGGAGACCCCTGTATGGCCCTTTATGGCACAGACATATTCATCATAGGCAGATACAGTAGCACTGATCTCTTGCTGTTTTAGCCAGTGCTGAAAGTAGGGTGGTACGGGGTGGTATGAAGTACCATTAAGAAATATGGTGGTGCTACTCAGTACCAACAGCCCACAGCTGGGGCATGATTTATAAGGGGCATTTTTGTGTGTGGAACATAACATAGTGTCAGTGACATAACTGTGTGTGGCATAATATGTAATAGGCATTACGATGTGTGGTACAATATGTAAGGCATTACGGTGTGTGGCATAATGTGTAATGGGTGTTACGGTGTCCGGCATAATGTGTTATGGGCATTACGGTGTGTGGCATAATGTGTAATAAGCATTACGGTGTGTGACATAATGTGTAATGGGCATTACGGTGTTTGGCATAATGTGTAAAGGGGCATTACTGTGTGTGGCATAATGTGTCCATGCCCCTAGTGGGTAGCCACTCCCCTAGTTTTGTGTGACCACACACCCTCATCACACATGGCCACACCCATTTTTACTATCAGCACCACTAAGAAAAAATTTCTACTTGCACCTCTGGTGTTAGCTGTTGTAAGGGTGGAGTACACAGAGCATGTTCAGTGTCATAGGGGTTCTATGCAACATTTGTATATATGTCTCCTAACTACCCACCAAAACGGTCTGCCACCAAAGAGGAGACAGATGCTAGAAGTTACTTTTGACCTCTAGCGCCTGTCTCCTCAGCAGTGGGCATTTTAGGAGAGTTTTTTTACACTGCAATGGACGGTAGCACTTCTGCAGCCCCCAGCACGTCTCAATCCACTGCGGGGGCTGCCGGTATACTTACTGCTGCCCACACCCACCCTCCCAAACTTTACTGGGGAGGCGGCCAGGAGACCCCTGGCAACGCACATGAAACACCTGGAAACGCACATGAAACACCTGGCAACGCGCATGAAACACCTGGCAAAGTGCAGGAGACCCCTCGTAACACGCAAGAAACCCCTGGCAATGCACATGAAACGCCTGGCAATGCGCAGGAGACCCCTGACAATGCGCATGAGACCCCTGCGAGCATGGAATCCAGAGCATGAAACCTCTGATAATGTGCATGAAACCTTTGGCAACACGCAGGAGACCCCTGACAATAGGCAGGTAATTTAAAAGTAATTAGAAGTCTTAGGGGCATTATTATGTGTAGGGCATAAAATGGTGTCAGGGGCCATAACTGTGTGTGGCATAATATGTAACTGGCATTACAGTGTGTGACATAACGCATAATGGGTGTTACAGTGTGTAGCATAACATGTAACGGAGTGTTGAATAATGTGTAATGGGCATTAGTCACTGCCACGGCCGCCCGTTCATTCCATCTGCCGCATCCTGCCGAGTACCCACCAGCAAAAACATAAATCGGCACCTATGGCTGGGACAAGGCTAGGTATTTGTAATTATGAGGTAGGTGGATGGGGCTGGGGTAGGGCTGGGTATATGTGTGTGGAGCTGCCATGAGAATATTTATGATTCATACTCTGGTGGCTGGGGCAGGGCTAGGGTATAATAATATTTCTATTATAGATTGACGTTATAATAATACCCACCCCCACAGCCCAAAACTTTGACTTGAATTTTTTATTTTAAACTGGTTTACGCGCCCTCTTTATCTCAGTGGGGGGCCCTGCCTATTTTGTCAGTCCCGGACACAAAGTTTAAGAAAGGGCCATGAAATCTAAATATTTCACAGTGATAAAGAAAACATAATATCTAATAATAAGGTGAACTTTTACGGCTGAAAAACTTAAAATTGCTAACATTCCATACACCACACGCAGTGACAAGGAAAGGCTCAGGCAATGGCCTTTGTTTGCAAGAGATGGTCCTGCAGGTGCTACTGCTGTTTCATGCAGTAGAAGAATGCCTATTGCAGAAGCTGGAGCAGGGCCGGAATAAGGTTTGTGAGGGCCGAGGGCATCAAACATGTTGGGGCCCCCATACCAATGGTACACTTGCCCACTACCACCCAAGCCCCCCAGATATACTTACTGTTTGGCCTACTGGAGAGTAGTGATGAGCGGGTTCGGTTCCTCGGAATCCGAACCCCCCCGAACTTCAGCCTTTTTACACGGGTCCGAGGCAGGTTCGAACCTTCCCGCCTTGCTCGGCTAACCCGAGCGTGCCCGAACGTCATCATCCCGCTGACGGATTCTCGCGAGGCTCGAATTCTATCACGAGACTCGGATTCTATATAAGGAGCCGCGCGTTGCCGCCATTTTCACACGTGCATTGAGATTGATAGGGAGAGGACGTGGCTGGCGTCCTCTCCGTTTATAGAGAAGAGAGTAGAGAGTTAGAGACACTATTTAGTATTTACTAATTTTGGGGAGCATATTAGGACTGGAGTACTACTACTTGCTGATAGTGTGACCATTGACCACCAGTTTAATTAATCCGTTCTCTGCCTGAAAAAAAACGATACACAGTGTGACACAGTCACATACCATATCTGTGCTCAGCCTCAGTGTGCTGCATCATCATATGTAATACTGTATATCTGACTGTGCTGAGTGCTCACTGCTCACACAGCTTAATTGTGGGGGAGACTGGGGAGCAGTTAGAGCAGGAGTACATAAATAATATATTTTAAGTACAGTGCACACTTTTGCTGCCAGAGTGCCACACTGCCAGTGTGACTGACCAGTGACCACACTGACCACCAGTATATTGTGATTGTCTGCTTAGGACGGAGTACTACTTGCTGATAGTGTGATCAGTGACCAGTGACCACCACCAGTTTAATTAATCCGTTCTCTGCCTGAAAAAAAATGATACACAGTGTGACACAGTCACATACCATATCTGTGCTCAGCCCAGTGTGCTGCATCATATGTAATACTGTATATCATTATCTGACTGTGCTGAGTGCTCACTGCTCACACAGCTTAATTGTGGGGGAGACTGGGGAGCAGTTATAGCAGGAGTACATATTTTAGGTACAGTGCACACTTTTGCTGCCAGAGTGCCACTGCCAGTGTGACTGACCAGTGACCACTGACCACCAGTATATTGTGATTGTCTGCTGACCACCAGTATATTGTGATTGTCTGCCTGAAAAAGTTAAACACTCGTCGTGTGGTGTTTTTATAAACGCATTCTGCAGACAGTGTCCAGCAGGTCCGTCATTACATAATATATACCTGTCCGGCTGCAGTACTAGTGTGATATATATATATATATTTTAATTTTATCTCATTATCATCCAGTCTATATTAGCAGCAGACACAGTACGGTAGTCCACGGCTGTAGCTACCTCTGTGTCGGCAGTCGCTCGTCCATCCATAATTGTATACCACCTACCCGTGTTTATTTTTTCTATCTTCTTGATACTAGTAGCTTACTTTAGGAGTCTGCAGTGCTGACAGACAGTGTCCAGCAGGTCCGTCATTACATAATATATATACCTGTCCGGCTGCAGTACTAGTGTGATATATATATATATATTATTTTTATCTCATTATCATCCAGTCTATATTAGCAGCAGACACAGTACGGTAGTCCACGGCTGTAGCTACCTCTGTGTCGGCAGTCGCTCGTCCATCCATAAGTATACTAGTATCCATCCATCTCCATTGTTTACCTGAGGTGCCTTTTAGTTGTGCCTATTAAAATATGGAGAACAAAAATGTTGAGGTTCCAAAAATAGGGAAAGATCAAGATCGACTTCCACCTCGTGCTGAAGCTGCTGCCACTAGTCATGGCCGAGACGATGAAATTCCATCAACGTCGTCTGCCAAGGCCGATGCCCAATGTCATAGTACAGAGCATGTAAAATCCAAAACACCAAATATCAGTAAAAAAAGGACTCAAAAATCTAAAATAAAATTGTCGGAGGAGAAGCGTAAACTTGCCAATATGCCATTTACCACACGGAGTGGCAAGGAACGGCTGAGGCCCTGGCCTATGTTCATGGCTAGTGGTTCAGCTTCACATGAGGATGGAAGCACTCAGCCTCTCGCTAGAAAAATGAAAAGACTCAAGCTGGCAAAAGCACAGCAAAGAACTGTGCGTTCTTCGAAATCCCAAATCCACAAGGAGAGTCCAATTGTGTCGGTTGCGATGCCTGACCTTCCCAACACTGGACGTGAAGAGCATGCGCCTTCCACCATTTGCACGCCCCCTGCAAGTGCTGGAAGGAGCACCCGCAGTCCAGTTCCTGATAGTCAGATTGAAGATGTCAGTGTTGAAGTACACCAGGATGAGGAGGATATGGGTGTTGCTGGCGCTGGGGAGGAAATTGACAAGGAGGATTCTGATGGTGAGGTGGTTTGTTTAAGTCAGGCACCCGGGGAGACACCTGTTGTCCGTGGGAGGAATAGGGCCATTGACATGCCTGGTGAAAATACCAAAAAAATCAGCTCTTCGGTGTGGAATTATTTCAACAGAAATGCGGACAACATTTGTCAAGCCGTGTGTTGCCTTTGTCAAGCTGTAATAAGTAGGGGTAAGGACGTTAACCACCTCGGAACATCCTCCCTTATACGTCACCTGCAGCGCATTCATAATAAGCCAGTGACAAGTTCAAAAACTTTGGGCGACAGCGGAAGCAGTCCACTGACCAGTAAATCCCTTCCTCTTGTAACCAAGCTCACGCAAACCACCCCACCAACTCCCTCAGTGTCAATTTCCTCCTTCCCCAGGAATGCCAATAGTCCTGCAGGCCATGTCACTGGCAATTCTGACGAGTCCTCTCCTGCCTGGGATTCCTCCGATGCATCCTTGCGTGTAACGCCTACTGCTGCTGGCGCTGCTGTTGTTGCTGCTGGGAGTCGATGGTCATCCCAGAGGGGAAGTCGTAAGACCACTTTTACTACTTCCACCAAGCAATTGACTGTCCAACAGTCCTTTGCGAGGAAGATGAAATATCACAGCAATCACCCTGCTGCAAAGCGGATAACTGAGGCCTTGGCATCCTGGGTGGTGAGAAACGTGGTTCCGGTATCCATCATTACTGCAGAGCCAACTAGAGACTTGTTGGAGGTACTGTGTCCCCGGTACCAAATACCATCTAGGTTCCATTTCTCTAGGCAGGCGATACCGAAAATGTACACAGACCTCAGAAAAAGAGTCACCAGTGTCCTAAAAAATGCAGCTGTACCCAATGTCCACTAAACCACGGACATGTGGACAAGTGGAGCAGGGCAGGGTCAGGACTATATGACTGTGACAGCCCACTGGGTAGATGTATGGACTCCCGCCGCAAAAACAGCAGCGGCGGCACCAGTAGCAGCATCTCGCAAACGCCAACTCTTTCCTAGGCAGGCTACGCTTTATATCACCGGTTTCCAGAATACGCACACAGCTGAAAACCTCTTACGGCAACTGAGGAAGATCATCGCGGAATGGCTTACCCCAATTGGACTCTCCTGTGGATTTGTGGCATCGGACAACGCCAGCAATATTGTGTGTACATTAAATATGGGCAAATTCCAGCACGTCCCATGTTTTGCACATACCTTGAATTTGGTGGTGCAGAATTATTTAAAAAAACGAGAGGGGCATGCAAGAGATGCTGTCGGTGGCCAGAAGAATTGCGGGACACTTTCGGCGTACAGGCACCACGTACAGAAGACTGGAGCACCACCAAAAACGCCTGAACCTGCCCTGCCATCATCTGAAGCAAGAAGTGGTAACGAGGTGGAATTCAACCCTATATATGCTTCAGAGGTTGGAGGAGCAGCAAAAGGCCATTCAAGCCTATACAATTGAGCACGATATAGGAGGTGGAATGCACCTGTCTCAAGCGCAGTGGAGAATGATTTCAACGTTGTGCAAGGTTCTGCTGCCCTTTGAACTTGCCACACGTGAAGTCAGTTCAGACACTGCCAGCCTGAGTCAGGTCATTCCCCTCATCAGGCTTTTGCAGAAGAAGCTGGAGACATTGAAGGAGGAGCTAACACAGAGCGATTCCGCTAGGCATGTGGGACTTGTGGATGGAGCCCTTAATTCGCTTAACAAGGATTCACGGGTGGTCAATCTGTTGAAATCAGAGCACTACATTTTGGCCACCGTGCTCGATCCTAGATTTAAAACCTACCTTGGATCTCTCTTTCCGGCAGACACAAGTCTGCTGGGGTTCAAAGACCTGCTGGTGAGAAAATTGTCAAGTCAAGCGGAACGCGACCTGTCAACATCTCCTCCTTCACATTCTCCCGCAACTGGGGGTGCGAGGAAAAGGCTCAGAATTCCGAGCCCACCCGCTGGCGGTGATGCAGGGCAGTCTGGAGCGACTGCTGATGCTGACATCTGGTCCGGACTGAAGGACCTGCCAACGATTACGGACATGTCGTCTACTGGCACTGCATATGATTCTCTCCCCATTGAAAGAATGGTGGAGGATTATATGAGTGACCGCATCCAAGTAGGCACGTCAGACAGTCCGTACTTATACTGGCAGGAAAAAGAGGCAATTTGGAGGCCCTTGCACAAACTGGCTTTATTCTACCTAAGTTGCCCTCCCACAAGTGTGTACTCTGAAAGAGTGTTTAGTGCCGCCGCTCACCTTGTCAGCAATCGGCGTACGAGGTTACTTCCAGAAAATGTGGAGAAGATGATGTTCATTAAAATGAATTATAATCAATTCCTCCGTGGAGACATTGACCAGCAGCAATTGCCTCCACAAAGTACACAGGGAGCTGAGATGGTGGATTCCAGTGGGGACGAATTGATAATCTGTGAGGAGGGGGATGTACACGGTGATATATCGGAGGATGATGATGAGGTGGACATCTTGCCTCTGTAGAGCCAGTTTGTGCAAGGAGAGATTAATTGCTTCTTTTTTGGTGGGGGTCCAAACCAACCCGTCATTTCAGTCACAGTCGTGTGGCAGACCCTGTCACTGAAATGATGGGTTGGTTAAAGTGTGCATGTCCTGTTTATACAACATAAGGGTGGGTGGGTGGGAGGGCCCAAGGACAATTCCATCTTGCACCTCTTTTTTCTTTCATTTTTCTTTGCGTCATGTGCTGTTTGGGGAGTGTTTTTTGGAAGGGCCATCCTGCGTGACACTGCAGTGCCACTCCTAGATGGGCCAGGTGTTTGTGTCGGCCACTAGGGTCGCTTAGCTTACTCACACAGCTACCTCATTGCGCCTCTTTTTTTCTTTGCGTCATGTGCTGTTTGGGGAGTGTTTTTTGGAAGGGCCATCCTGCGTGACACTGCAGTGCCACTCCTAGATGGGCCAGGTGTGTGTGTCGGCCACTAGGGTCGCTTAGCTTACTCACACAGCTACCTCATTGCGCCTCTTTTTTTCTTTGCGTCATGTGCTGTTTGGGGAGTGTTTTTTGGAAGGGCCATCCTGCGTGACACTGCAGTGCCACTCCTAGATGGGCCAGGTGTTTGTGTCGGCCACTAGGGTCGCTTAGCTTACTCACACAGCTACCTCATTGCGCCTCTTTTTTTCTTTGCGTCATGTGCTGTTTGGGGAGTGTTTTTTG
The DNA here is from genome assembly GCF_028390025.1 of Pseudophryne corroboree. Classification (NCBI taxonomy): domain Eukaryota; kingdom Metazoa; phylum Chordata; class Amphibia; order Anura; family Myobatrachidae; genus Pseudophryne; species Pseudophryne corroboree. Next base: position 636,389,928 of record NC_086445.1, on the reverse strand, counting down.
GAAGGGCCATCCTGCGTGACACTGCAGTGCCACTCCTAGATGGGCCAGGTGTTTGTGTCGGCCACTAGGGTCGCTTAGCTTACTCACACAGCTACCTCATTGCGCCTCTTTTTTTTCTTTGCGTCATGTGCTGTTTGGGGAGTGTTTTTTGGAAGGGCCATCCTGCGTGACACTGCAGTGCCACTCCTAGATGGGCCAGGTGTTTGTGTCGGCCACTTGGGTCGCTTAGCTTAGTCATCCAGCGACCTCGGTGCAAATTTTAGGACTAAAAATAATATTGTGAGGTGTGAGGTGTTCAGAATAGACTGAAAATGAGTGGAAATTATGTTTTTTGAGGTTAATAATACTTTGGGATCAAAATGACCCCCAAATTCTATGATTTAAGCTGTTTTTTAGGGTTCTTTGAAAAAAACACCCGAATCCAAAACACACCCGAATCCGACAAAAAAAATTCGGTGAGGTTTTGCCAAAACGCGGTCGAACCCAAAACACGGCCGCGGAACCGAACCCAAAACCAAAACACAAAACCCGAAAAATTTCAAGTGCACATCTCTACTGGAGAGTCGAGACACTTAAGCAGGTTGTGGAGTAACAGTGCATGTCCCATCATGCAGTGAGTGACACTTATCCAGCCGCAATCCCACATTCCGCTTGCCCTGACCCTTTCCCTTCCTGCACCTCCTGCCACTGCACATTCCCCCACATTTGAATTAGGTGCCTTTAGAGCAGCGGACAAGTTCACCCCAGCACCGCAATTGGCAGCTATGGTCCATCCCCCACCAGCAGCTGGAACCAGTGATTGGCAGTCCTGCACTGTTCAATAGCGGCGGCTGTTTCGTTACTCCAGGAGAGCAGCTCTAGTTGAAAGAATCCCCACCGACCAATGGGAGTGGTCCATGGCTGGGCTGGCTGTCAATGCCAGCGGCTCACATGTATGCATGCGAGGGGGACTGCTGGCTGCTCAGGAAAGCGGGGGAGTGCTGCTGCAGAGAGGCTAAGCCACATGCAGAGAACACCTATTGCTATGCTGGGACCAGGATAAGAGGGTATGTGTGGGAGCCCCTAGTGTGTGGGGGCCTCTGGATGACTGCCCAGTCCACCCTGCCCTTAACCCAGAACTTAGCTGGGGCCAAAAATAGTCATTCATTTTTTTCTGTAACCTCATATGATGCTGATGCAACAGCTTCTTGCTCTGAGTCTAGTAAAGGTTTCAACTTTAAAACAACACTTATGGCTAAAGAACAAACTGTGTGTTCATAAATGCGGAGAGTCTAGGGCAGGGGTGGGGAACCTTTGGCCCTTTAGCTGTTGTTGAACTACACATCCCAGCATGCCCTGCACCAGTTTTAGCATGGCCAAATAGCAAAACTGAGGCAGGGCAAGCTGGGATGTGTAGTTCAACAACAGCTGGAGGGCCAAAAGTTCCCCACCACTGGTCTAGGGGCTTAATTTATTAAGAATCATATTTGGTCGAGTTTGCATTCTCTGGCGTTTAGCCATTTTTCATGTTCTACCGAATCGAACTTTCAAACACAGCCAAAGCCGCTAATACCGTAAAATACACCATCAGCCAAACTCAAAAGAACTTTCCATAGACATCAATGAAACATGAGGATTTATTTACCTACAATCGTGTTTGCAAACACAGGTATAGATTTTGCAAAATCAGGACAAAATAGAAGTTTCAAACACACAACATCTACCCCAGTGTGGTTGCCATGTGTGACTACTTCTAAACATTGTACACACAATTACATTAAGTACACTGCTAAAATAAAAAAAATAAAAAAAGGATTGTATGTGCCTTGGTTCCTCTAAAATGTTTAAAAACATTTGACCAGTGCACTTTTTTTCAAAAACACAGTACAAAATTACTTGTTAATCAATACATTTTTAATAATATACAGTTCATCCGGAAAGTTTTCACAGCGCTTCACTTTTCCCACACTTTGCTATGTTACAGCCTTATTCCAAAATGGAATAAATTAATTTTTTCCTTCAAAATTCTACAGACAATACCCCATAATGACAACGTGAAAAAAGTTTTTGAATTTTTTGCTAATTTATTAAAAATAAAAAACTAAGAAATCACATGCACATAAGTATTCACAGCCTTTGCTCAATACCTTGTTGATGCACCTTTGGCAGCAATTACAGCCTCAAGTCTTTTTGAATATGATGCCACAAGCTTGGCACACCTATCTTTGGCCAGTTTCGCCCATTCCTCTTTGCAGCACCTCTCAAGCTCCATCTGGTTGGATGGGAAGCGTCGGTGCACAGCCATTTTCAGATCTCTCCAGAAATGTTCAATCGGATTCAAGTATGGGCTCTGGCTGGGCCACTCAAGGACATTCATAGAGTTGTCCTGAAGCCACTCCTTTGATATCTTGGCTGTGTGCTCAGGGTCGTTGTCCTGCTGAAAGATGAACCGTCGTTCCTAGTCTCAGGTCAAAAGTGCTCTGGAGCAGGTTTTCATCCAGGATGTCTCTGTACATTGCTGCATTCATCTTTCCCTCTATCCTCACTAGTTTCTCAGTTCCTGCCACTAAAAAACATCCCCACAGCATGATGCTACCACCACCATGCTTCACTATAGGGATGGTATTGCCCTGGTGATGAGCGGTGCCTGTTTTTTTCCAAACATGATGCCTGGCAATCACGACAAAGAGTTTAATTTTGGTCTCATCAGACCAGAACATTTTGTTTCTCATGGTCTGAGAGTCCTTCAGGTGCATTTTGTCAAACTCCAGGAGGGCTGCCATGTGCTTTTACTAAGGAGTTGCTTCCGTCTGGCCACTCTACCATACAGGCCTGATTGGTGGATTGCTGCAGCGATGGTTGTCCTTCTGAAAGGTTCTACTCTTTCCACAGAGGAATGCTGTAGCCCTGACAGAGTGACCTTTGGGTTCTTCGTCACCTCCCTGACTAGGGCCCTTCTCCCCCGATCGCTCAGTTTAGACAGCCGGCCAGCTCTAGGAAGAGTCCTGATGGTCCCGAACTTCTTCCATTTACGGATGATGGAGGCCATTGTGCTCATTGGGACATTCAAAGCAGCAGATATTTTTCTGTACCCTTGCCCAGATTTGTGCCTCGAGACAATCCTGTCTCGGAGGTCTACAAACAATTCCTTCGACTTCATGCTTGGTTTGTGCTCAGACATGCACTGTCAAGTGTGGGACCTTATATAGACAGGTGTGTGCCTTTCCAAATCATGTCCAATCAACTGAATTTACCACAGGTGGACTCAATTAAGCTGTAGGAGCATCTCAAGGATGATCAGTAAAAACAGGATGCACCTGAGCTCAATTTTGAGTTTCATGGCAATGGCTGTGAATACTTATGTACAAGTGATTTTGAGGGGGAAAAAATAATTTATTCCATTTTGGAATAAGACTGTAACATTACAAAATGTGGAAAAAGTGAAACGCTATGAATTCTTTCTGGATGCACTGTACATTTATCTTTTAAAAAAAAATATAAGAATGCAATTAACAAGTTTTTAAAAACAACAACAATATATTTGCAAAGCAACAAGGTTCAAAACAAACCCCAAAAATTCAAAGGTCATGTACCCATGTTATTGTTTACAACAAACAAAATAAAAGTAAGAAAAAAATATACATCTTTGATTAACTATTTAAAAAAGAACAAGGAAAAAACAACATAACAAACATTTATTATCATGCTTGTTTACCCCTGGATGAGCTCTACTCATAGAGTGTCTTCTGGTTCCCGAGTGTAGAACATGCGCCTTTTTTTGGCGAAACCACGGGTGCTGTGTGTGGGGTGCTACCTGCAGAAATGCTTGTAGAAGCCTCATGTAACCAGGTAATTAATTAAGTCCATAAGTTTAAAGGGTTACATTTAAGTCCCATGGTGCATTGTCTTGTGATTCCATCATGCGTATGACAGACTGATGGTTGGATGGGATCAGTATGTGATCCCGGCGACCGGGATCCCAGTGGTCATTATACCAATGTCGGGATCCCGGCCATTAGAATGCCGGCAGGGAGGGTGAGCGCAATGAAGCCGGGCTCACTACACTTGCCACGTGACACTCACCACGCTGCGGGCTCGGTGGCGAGCTTTGCTCGTCACAGGTTCTATTCTCCCTCTATGTTTGTCGTGAACACACCAATAGAGGGTGAATCACCTACCTCGCCAGTATTCCGGATGCAGTATAGTGCCCCTGGCGGGATCCAGGCATCAGTATTGTGAACAGCCGGGATCCCGTCCATTGGTATGCTGACCGCATACTGGTTGGACATGTTTGCCTCCAACATTCACCTGATGGAATTGTTGGTTATCCTCCATCATGCGTAGGAATCGTGGAAACTTTTGTTGTCATTGCGAATCTGCTCCATTGTTTTCGCTACTCTGGCCACCTCAGTATTGACTGTTGAGATGTTTATATTGCACCTGTGGCTGTATTTTGTCAGGTCACTGATTTGCCTCACTTGGTTCACCAAACATTTACGTTGTTCTTTTTGGTAGTGAGACATTGTGGTCCAAAACATTGGTGGTGTCGGCTTGAACTGTGGTAGTGGTGAAGGCAGCATTGGTGGCATTGTGTTTGCCTTAGTGACTGGCATCAAATGTAATGTGAGTGTTAATCTGTTTCAGGAAGCTGAATATCTGCTGCTAGCAGATCACCTCGATTGTCCTCCTCTGAAACTAAGGCAGGGTTGCCAACATTCTCGCTGCCCATTCTGGGAGAGGGCAGCCAGGTCAGCATAACACAGAGCAGTGCGGGGGGCGTGAGAATCATAGGGGGTGCAGCAAAACTAATGATACTGGTCAGGGGCATGGTTTCCATGATCGTATCATCGTGGCCATGCCCCTGCTATACAATCTCGCTATGTAATGCCGAGATTACCGACATCTTCAGAAACGTCTGCAGCCCATAGAAGCCGTATTGAGCTGCACGAAAGGCATAGAGTGGCTTCCTACTGGAAGCAAGCTCTCTGCTAATCGCAGCCTGGTCTGGCAGTCCCAGAGGAGAAAACACCTCTCCTAATAGGAAGTCACTACCAGTCACAGTGAAGCCAGTCCAATCATGGACTGCATTTGGATTTTACATACCTATCCTGGGGGTAAATTTACTAAGATGGGAGTGATAAAGCTAGATATTTATCTTATATAAAACCCTTTGTGAGGTCTAAGAACACTGTACGCTATTCACGTATGGAGTACCGTAAGGGTACGCTCGTTGCGTAGCAATCGCTTAGCCGTAGTCGAGACGCTCAAGCGTCACGTTCGCTCACGGCCAAGAGATCACAGGCAGGCACGCTATTGGCTGCCGTCTAACGTAATGATTCGCTATAGCATAGCGGACGCTCGGGACCACGAGGAGATCACCAGCGGCGCTGACGCTCACAATGTTGAACCTTTATATCTAAACCATAAACAGTATATTATGCAGTAAAACCTTAGTGTAGAAATAGGGTGTAGATGCAACCTAGTGTAACCTTATTAACTCGAATGCTGTTCGAGCGTCACCGACGCTCTGAGAATACTAAACACTATAAGAAATACACAGATACCTGGGCTTAGGGTCCAACGCCTAATAAATATATATTATGAATGATATACTTGCAAAAGAATTAACACAATACAAGTCATACACTACAATATAACATAGACTACCTAACCAGATAACTACACAGGAAATACAATACAATACAATTACATTTTAAGGGAAAATAAGAGAGAAAGAGGAGAAGAGAGAGAGAGAGAGAAATGGCCCACAATAACAGTAAGAACAATATGGTTGCGGAGAAACACTTACGCACAAGGGGAAACGATCGCATGCGCCTCTGGACATCCAGCTCCCGATTTTCAGCAATGATAACCGTTGAAGAGTGAGAGCTGGATGTGATCGGCTTGTCTATTTATGCCCCACACACAATACAAATCAATGGTCCCTACAATCTCATTGTTCATTGGACACAGGAATTCCTCCTCGCATTATAACAAAAGGTCATAGGTTGATTCATACAGGTGGGCCGTGACTATTTCCAACAGCTCAGGTGGGAGGGAAACTGGGTTTCCCGCCGCATGGATAAGTAAGTGCAAATACAGTAAATGTTCATAAACTTCTTATGTCCATAACTATTCGCACGAGCGATTAATCCGCTCCAAACCAACACCGGAATATTGCTAATTAAATACTCTTCCGATGGGTACTAAACACCACTGTATTACTCCTGTCTGTCCCTTCGTATCAAACAAAGAGGGATTTCTCTGTTCATGAACATTCTACATTAACCAAACTTTCAGAATCTATCAAAGGGACCATGATCTACAAAATACATTATATAGTGAAAATATGTAACGATTGAGTCGCACGCTACGATCACATAAACTCTACCGTAAATACGCATACCGTGCGCCTGCGGGTGCCCGCGACTGTGAGTATGCGCACGTACGGGAGAGCGTACGCATGCGCAGCACGGACCTGTGTGAGGTGCAAATATGGTAGTGTGCATAGAGATATTTTTCTGACTTTGACAGTCCACCCTTTGGCAGTCAACAATAACTGCCACCTTCTAAAACATTTCAAAAAGAGAAAAATATATGTCAGGGGTTAATACATTTCCATGGTTGGGTAAGGGAGGAGAGTGGAGAAGGTGTGAAGAGGGTATGACCTAGTGAGATAGTAGAAGCATGTGTGTATGAATCCATGTTTGGGGGGGTCATGTATCATCGTGCCGTACGTGTTGTACATCAAGCTTCGAGGCATTGCGAAGTATACATTTGAATTCCTTCTTATCCCGTGGTACGGGTCTGTGGATGGGCTGTCAAACTTTACCGAGCTCTTTTCGGCTTTGGTTGTAACAAAATGGGGGAGCACATTTTAGTTGATGATACATGAATGGGGGAGATATGTGATTGCTGATATCTGTGCCTGTATTCCCTATCGACTATGTGTGTCATTACCTGAGGGTTGTAGAAATGAAGAAAAGACATAATTACGGTAAATGCGGTGGTATTCTATGTCAGGTAAATGTACATTCGTCGATTGAGGTCTTGTTTGGTGTCTGTTGAATGCAGTCTTCTTTGTGCTTTTGCCCATAAGGTGCGAGCAAAAGCTTTGTCAATGTCCATAGATTTACAAAAGTGTTGGGCTAGCGTAATTTTAAAATTTCTAGGGAAACTGGGGATCTATGGCAAAGTTCATCAAAAATCTGTGTATCAGGTTGTCAAAACTTCTTCTTTAATCCATCCGTTGTCTGTATATCGGCTCATCAAATTCCTCGTCCAAGTGGGTCTTTTTACCTTGGAGAAAACGGAAAAACAGGTGAAAGAAACGGACCGTAGAAATCGCATTTTCATCACATCATTGTTTCTACATTTGGGTCATAAATCAAATCCATTGGAATTACAGTTTCCTCACTCCTTAAACTCATCACCCTGGTACTTCGTTTACACTTCGTTAAAGCCTGACCGCATCTAAATATCAAGCCAATCGTTATGATAACACCTAAGATACATAGGAGAAACTTCCCAACATCCATTATGACTCCTTGAGCCCAGTCTCCTAAACCAGAGAACCAATTTCGCGGGTTCAACCATGACACCCAACCAGTCAGCTCATTACCTACAGCAGCAAGAGTGAGATTGTGTCTCCTGCGAAATTCCCACTTCAGTTGGAGAATATCGTCCATCTTTTGATCTATGACCTCGACCGGGTCCTCGGTGCTATTCGTAATATATGTGCAACATTTCACGCCGTATTGTGTTGCCAGTGTGACACAATATCCGCCTGTCACTGCTGTGAGGTAATTAAGAACCATTCTATGCTGTACCAGTTCTGTTTTATAAGCTTGAAGTTCTCTTCCAGTATACCTAAACGTGTCATCATACATTTCAGTGATATTATCTAACAAATTTGCAAGCACAGATATGTATTTATAATTCAACACTCCTCTGGCGGTGCGAGTGATGTCTAACGCGATTAGAAACTGAATCCCGGTGGATTCATGGATCATGTCAGAGGCCGGATGCTCTGTTCTTTCTATCAGGTGCCGTTTAACTACGTGCTCGTAATGGGTGTGAGTATAAGGAGTTTGGGCAACACGGTGTATGTCTTTCATTTTGTCATGTGATACAGTCATTACTTCAGGCAGTACTTTTCCAATATAACACAATCCTTCAGAGTTTGGGGCAAGCCACTTATACGCCTTTCTCCCGCATATGAAATATGCATCATCGGGGAGAACATATGGGACGGAGTAGGACATAACCATATTACACACCTTCCATGTGAAATCTCCTAACCCTAATTCTTCCATCTGCTTAGTACACGTATCAGGTTGTACGATATGTGCACAGTATCCTGGTGATACCTCTCCAACTCTCGTAATCCTATTTCCTAAGGTATACCTATATCGGAAAGATTTTCCTCTACTGGCTATGTGGCGTATAAGCTCTGTATCTGTAGGCATTCTATCTGCTCTATGCGAAAAGGTCATGGTTTGATTACTCCATGACACTTCCCAATTTCCCGGCTTTCGGGGATTGGAGATGTTAAAACATAATAGGGACCTATCCACATGGTATTGGTGGAGCTTCAAACTAGGAGGGCTGGAGATATTAAACCTCCTGTCCACCGGTCTCCCCCCACTTAACTCAAGTACCTCCCCTAACGTTAAAGGAAATGGTACTAGCCCTGATTTGCTATGACCTTGAGGTACTTGAGAGCATACCCAACAATCTGTTTTATTTAACACACTACCCACTAAGGAGTGATAGTCACTCAATGGATGCCGGTCCATATGGATATTAAAACTGGATTGGCATTTCTTTATGCACCCATCCTCAATGACATTGTTACAGAGCCGACAGATACAGTTTTCTTCAGCTAACAATCCTTCACAATTCCTTCTATGGTCAATGCTATCGGATCGTTTTCTGATACTCGCCTTTACTTGTTGGTTAAGTTGTTCTTGGAAAACTACGCCTCCATCTTTATCATCAGAACCCATTCCAGAACCTCTCTCGACCTCCATGGTACTCTCGCCGGAACAGACTGCTCTGGTCAACATCATGGTCAACAGGAAAATCCGGATCACAGTCTCTTGGGGCAAGTCCATCTTGTAGGAGGAAACGGAGAAGAATGAGAAGGGGGAAAAAATAATTTGAGGGAGAGGGGATGGGAAGTTGGAGAAAAACAATAAAAGGGAACAGGGGATCGACAACTGCTTTTGGTCTTGTGATTTTCAATGCTCAGGTGCCGCCTCAATCCTCCTGGAACAGACACTCCAGTGATACAACCTCTACCGTCTGTTCCTTATCACGGGACCTCTCTGGATCAGCAACCTTCTTACAGTGGGACGAATGAACCCAAGTCTCTCTCTCAGCAACCTTCAATGCTGTAGTGCTAGTCAATAAGACCTGGTATGGTCCTTCCCATCTGTCAATAAGGCAACCTGAGCGTAGAAAATTCCGTATCATTACATAATCCCCAGGTTCAATGTCATGACAATTACTATCTGGTAAATCAGGAATCACTAACTTCAGATTATCATTTTGATTCCTTAACTGTTTACTCATGTTAATCAAGTATTTTACAGTCACTTCATTGTTACACTTCAAATCATCCTGAGGGTTAATCATAACATGCGGTTGTCGACCAAACAAGATTTCAAAGGGAGACAGATTAAGAGGGGACCTGGGAGTGGTTCTGATGCTGTACAGTACAATGGGTAAAGCTTCTGGCAATGTCAATCCTGTCTCTGCCATCACTTTACTCAGTTTATTTTTAATAGTGCTGTTCACTCTTTCCACTTTCGCACTCGCCTGTGGACGGTATGGAGTGTGCAGCTTGCTATCAATTCCCATCAATTTACACATTCCTTGAAAGACATCACCTGTAAAATGGGTACCCCTATCACTTTCGATAATTCTAGGGATACCATATCTACATACAAATTCCTGCACAATTTTCTTAGCAGTAAACATAGCGGTATTTGTGGCCGCCGGAAATGCTTCGACCCAATTTGAGAAAACATCTATACAAACAAGTACATATTTCAAATTTCGACAAGGGGGTAATTGAATAAAGTCAATCTGTATTACCTGGAAAGGGCCGCCGGCAGGTGGGATATGAGATGGTTCTGTAGGTATTGCCTTTCCGATGTTCTTTCTCAAACAAGTAAGGCATGACATTGCTCTTTTACTCGCATGAGATGAAAATCCTGGGGCACACCAATATGCTCTTACCAACTTGCACATCCCTTCCTTGCCCAGATGAGTCAGCCCGTGAGCTGCCTCAGCTAAACATGGAAGGTATGCTCTGGGGGCCACTGGTTTACCGTGTCCATCCGTCCAGAGTCCTGAGGACTCCTGGCCATATCCTTTTGCCTTCCAGACTGCCTTTTCCTGTGTGGAACACAAATTTTGCATCTCACACAACTTCTGTGTGTTGATGGTATTAAATACCATCAGTTGTGTGGTGTCTGTCTGTCTGGGGGTAGCAGCTGCTAACTTAGCAGCTTCGTCTGCTCGGCTGTTACCAAGTGATACTGGGTCTTGGCTATATGTGTGTGCTTTACATTTGATAACAGCCACTCTGTCGGGTTCCTGTATCGCTGTTAGAAGCCTTTTTATGTGAGCTGCATGCGCTACCGGTGTACCAGCTGCCGTCATGAAATTTCTGAGGCGCCATAGGGCTCCGAAATCATGGACTACCCCGAATGCGTATCTAGAGTCGGTGTAGATATTGGCTGATTTGCCCTTAGCCAATTCACATGCTCTGGTTAGGGCGACCAGTTCAGCAACCTGGGCTGAGTGAGGTGGGCCTAGCGGTTCCGCTTCTATGGTGCCTTGGTCATCTACGACTGCGTATCCAGTACACAAGTCTCCCGAGTCTGACTGTCTATGACAACTACCGTCCGTGTAGAACGTAAGTTCTACATCTTCCAGTGGGTTGTCACTGATGTCAGGCCTTGCGGTAAAATTTTGGGTCAAATATTCCATACAATCATGTGTGTCTTCCTTTGTATTAAATCCTCCTTCCCCACCACTCTCATCCTCCACCCTTTGTGCCTGTCCAGGCACACCTGGGAGATATGTTGCAGGATTTAATGCACTGCATCTCCTTATGGTGATGTTTACGGGGGCCATTAGTGCCAATTCCCATCTTGTAAACCGCGCTGATGAGACGTGCCTGGTTTGGGCAGAATTCAGCAAGGCTGACACTGCATGTGGTGTATGAATTGTGAGGTTGTGACCTAGCACTACATCTTCGCTTTTCGTTACTAGCAATGCTATCGCAGCAACGCTTCGCAAGCATGTGGGGAGGGATCGCGCTACCGTGTCTAGCTGAGCGCTGTAATATGCTACTGGCCTGCTGGCATCACCGTGCTTTTGGGTTAGTACGCCTACCGCGCAACCAGCACTTTCTGTTCCGTATAGTTCAAAGGGTTTCCCATAGTCTGGCATACCTAATGCTGGTGCCTGCGTTAGGCACTGTTTAAGTCTCTCAAATGCTGTCTCAGACTCGTCTGTATGCGAAATCCGATCAGGTTTGTTTGAGGAGACCATCTCCTGCAAGGGTAACGCTAGAATGGAAAACCCTGGGATCCAATTACGGCAATACCCACACATTCCTAAAAATGTTCTGATCTGTTGCTGGGTTTGTGGCAGAGTCATGTCTCTAATTGCTTGAATTCTATCAGCGGTCAGGTGTCTCAGTCCTTGTGTTAGACAGTGTCCCAAATATTTTACCTTAGTTTGGCATAATTGCAACTTGTCTTTGGAAACCTTGTGTCCTGTGTCTGAAAGATGAAACAGGAGCTGTTTCGTATCCTTCAGGGATGCTTCCAATGAATCAGAACACAGTAGTAGATCATCCACGTACTGTATTAATACTGATCCACTCTCTGGCTGGAAAGACTGTAAACAATCATGCAAAGCCTGGGAAAATATACTTGGACTATCTATGAATCCTTGTGGTAATCGAGTCCATGTGTATTGGACTCCTCTGTATGTAAATGCAAACAAATATTGGCTGTCAGGGTGCAGAGGTACCGAAAAGAAAGCGGAGCAGAGGTCAATAACAGTGAAAAATTTTGCAGTGGGAGGGATTTGCATTAGGATGACAGCTGGATTTGGCACTACGGGGAACTGACTCTCAACTATTTTGTTAATCCCCCTTAGATCCTGCACTAGCCGGTAACCCCTCCCCCCACTCTTTTTCACAGGGAAGATGGGACTATTGGCAGTGCTGGACGTTCTTACCAGAATGCCCTGTTGTAGCAAGCGCTCTATTACTGGGTAAACTCCTAACTCCACCTCTGGCTTCAGAGGGTACTGTGGGATTTTTGGAGCTATCCTACCATCTTTTACTTGTACAACTACCGGAGCTACGTTTGCCATTAATCCAGTGTCCTGTCCATCTTTAGTCCAAAGTGACTCTGGTATCTGAGATGTCATTTCTTCTACTTGGGAGGGAGTCCTATTTGTCATAATGGTATGTGACATTAATTTTGATGGGGAGTCTAACATGTCTCGCACTTCCTGAGCGTGATTCTCAGGTATGTCCAAGAATACACCTTCAGGAGTACAATAAATGACGCACCCCATTTTACACAGTTAGTCTCTACCCAGGAGATTGGTCGGTGCCGATGCAGCCAGCAAAAAGGAATGCTTGGTATGTAACGGCCCTACTGTAATCTCGGCTGGTTTGCTAACAGGGTAGTGCTGGACTACTCCCGTTACCCCTATGGCTGGAATTGTCTTACCAGTGGTTCTCATGCCCACTGTCGAATTTATCACTGATTTGGCCGCCCCCGTATCTACAAGAAAGTTTAATGATTTACCAGCTACATTAATTGCAATTTCGGGTTCACTTCCAAGGCTTGCAATCAATTTTACTGGCTGCAGATTACAGGTATGGCCACACCCCTATTGGGTATGGTGACCTCCCTGAATCCCGCTGGCAGCAACTACTTGTGATGGAGTTAATTGGGAGCTACCAGAGGCTTGCCAGTCTCTGTTCGGGGGATATCTTTTTGTTTCCCCTGCATGTGGCTCATAACTCCGTTTCTGCGGACCCTGATCCCAACGTCGTGTGTCGTGTCGCTGTCTAGGGGGTTGATAAGATTTTTGTATATTTCTCGATCTACAGTCTCATGCAAAGTGTCCCTGTTTGTGACAAAAATAACATGTTACCACATTTGACTTACCCACAGGGTTTGGTGATATTAACACAGGCTGTTTTGTGGTCAAGGCCTGTATACTTACTGCCATTAACTTATCACCTTGTTGTTCCCTGTGTCTGGTGATGTTCCTATCGTGACCAATAGCAGCCTCTCTCAAAGTAGCCACAGACAGACCTCGCCAACATGGTTGTGTGGTCTGTACCCTAGTCTTTAATGACTCTTTTAAACCATCCATCAGTACCGATACTGCTACTTCTCGATGGTTTATGTTTGTTTTAATGTCCTCTATGCCTGTGTATTTTGCCATCTCTAATAATGCTCTGTGAAAATACTCTGTAGCTGTTTCTGACTCCTTTTGTTTAATGGAGAATATCTTGTTCCATTTAACTACCGCTGGGAAATACTCTTTTAACTGTAAGCTTATTCTTTTTACATTGTCTTTGTTGTACACTTCTGTAAGAGGTACATCCTGATCTAATCCACAGTCAGCTAAAAATTGAGTTGCGTCAACATTGGAGGGTAAACATGCTCTCAGCAATATCTGCCAGTCTTTGTTGTTGGGCTCTAACGTGTTACCTAGGTCTCTGATGTATTTTTGGCTGGCAACTAAGTCTTTTCTAGGGTCAGGGAATTCAGACACTATGGTCCTTAATTCCATTCGGGAAAATGGGCTATACATGGCAATGTTCCTAACAGGAGTGACTCCTGAAGTGTCTGTTTTCCCATTTGGAACTACTATTACCTTAACAGGATTAACTCTAACAACCTCATTCTGTGTAGATTCTACAGGCTGTGGTGAAATAGTTTCAGCATAGTGTATGGTGCCGTACTTACCCGTTGATACGACCTCACCTATCCCTCCGCTAGGGGCCTTTGTTACTAATCTCGGGGGTGGAGCTGTGCCTACTGTGGTCTCTGCTATGGTGGCTGCTAGAGAGAGCGCTGAAATTGTTGCCGATTCGTCCTCTTGATCACACTCCTGAGGAAAGTTCAAAACAGGGTACAACTTGCACGGGTTAATACTTGCATTGGTTAATTGGTTAACATTATCTTTAACATTTACACAGTTGCTAAGTGTTTGTTTGTTACACCTTAGTGCGTCATTCTCCGCAACCAATTTCTCTCCTGATATGTATGGTGGCGGTGGGGCCGTGGCTATCAGTTTCCTGATCGAGCCAGATCCCGCCGCCTGAGCCAATCCTCTCTGTGTGTCACCCTCCTGTTGCCACAACTGCAAATAATCATAATGCTTGATTCGTCTCTTTGCTGATTTAATGAGACATATTCTTCTCCTTAAATTCGTTAACACTTCTGTGCTGAAGCTACCTACTCTTGGGAATTTCTCCCCGTCATGTACTGTCATTCTCTCCCATTCATCACATAAAGCTTCTGTGTGACTTCCGTACTTTTCACACATTACGTACCTTGCCGACCCGACTGGTCGGTTTATGGAATCAACCCGAACCGAGGTTGATCGCCCCCTTCCTGAACAACTGGCCCCCATAATTTGCAGGTGTTACGGACCCTTACAAAAAACCAAGATATTCACGATAGGTTGACGGTAAGGTTTACCGAGCACCTTACTCACTCTGCCCACGCCGACCAATACGACCTGATCACACCGATATGGTGCTGGCGTACTCGACCCAGGGCACCTATTAACCTTTGTTTACTGGAACATGCGAGGGATATCCGCAGAACACTTACTCTTTCCAGTAAAGGTGAGGTTGTTGGATAATTCCTGAGTGACCAGCGAACTTCCCTTTGTAAAAATAAAAAATTACACAAATCACGTCAGAATGTACAAATAGCGTTTATGACCTTCGTACACAAATAGTACCGGTCAGGTTTACTAATGCACACAATTACGTGCGGTACAATCGTTCAGCACATAAGCAACTAATCTTATGTACGGAGCGACCAGCGGAATCGAAAATTGCGGCTGCGAATTCCTTCAGCAAGAGCTTGTATGGCCTATATGGGTGTTGCACCAACCCTTTTTTGGTGTTGTGCCTGTGGACTGTATAGCGGACTTCCTTGTCTGCTGTACCTGAACCTGCTGGTCTGCTATGACCTCCTGGTCTGTTACAGTATGACCTCCTGGTCTGCTATACTCTAATGCTCAATTTTTTTCTATGTTTAACCAAGGATGCCTCCCTAGCCACCGTGCATGTCACTTACACGTATGTACCTCACGAGAACTCGATGATTTCTTTTGGTTCAACCTCAAAATTGTATGTAAAAACACTCACTCACCACATGTACACTTTTGTTTCTATTTCTATTTCTGCGCAGAAATTTCTCTTTAGACCAGATGTGTTACAAATTAGGAGAAGGATCTGTTAATTTAAATTTAGAATTTAAAATAGATTTGCGCTACTTATCGCCTGTTGCGCTATTTATCGCTTTTTGCGCTATTTAAAAATCAACACTATCGTGTGACTTGAGTTACGTGGGCGTACCCAGACGCTCCGTTGCGTAATTTACGCTGCGTGCGTCGGCCTTTGCGTACGCGAGTCTCTCCCTTTGTTAGAGACACGTGTACACCAGTCTTTGTCTACCGTAACACAACTAACACGTTTTATCAATGTAGATGATCCTCGATCATCTACCGCACACCACACCAATCTCTCCTTTTACCTTTAGGTAGAGCTGTGTGTTTGTCTATACTTTAACTATATTACCTTTACTCAAACTATTGAAATAGCGGCAAATCTCTCTTAGCACTTTTATCAACTATAAAACTGGCAACCAGGAGAGTGATATACGAAAATACACAAATGAAAAGAAATGCAGATATGCGTGCGTGTGTACGCAAGACAGAAATAAACAGTTTTAAAAAGACACTATCGTTTTGTTCTTACCTCCGGTCCCGGATTCCTTCAGCACCCTTTACTAAGCGAAGCAGACGCTTATCCAAACAGCACTACGAGGAATATGACCTCCCGCCCTTTGCTGCTGGATAATGTCTGCTGAAATTACCTAGTGCAGATATGTGAAGGACGGGCGAGCCGCCAATTGATAAAGCTAGATATTTATCTTATATAAAACCCTTTGTGAGGTCTAAGAACACTGTACGCTATTCACGTATGGAGTACCGTAAGGGTACGCTCGTTGCGTAGCAATCGCTTAGCCGTAGTCGAGACGCTCAAGCGTCACGTTCGCTCACGGCCAAGAGATCACAGGCAGGCACGCTATTGGCTGCCGTCTAACGTAATAATTCGCTATAGCGTAGCGGACGCTCGGGACCACGAGGAGATCACCAGCGGCGCTGACGCTCACAATGTTGAACCTTTATATCTAAACCATAAACAGTATATTATGCAGTAAAACCTTAGTGTAGAAATAGGGTGTAGATGCAACCTAGTGTAACCTTATTAACTCGAATGCTGTTCGAGCGTCACCGACGCTCTGAGAATACTAAACACTATAAGAAATACACAGATACCTGGGCTTAGGGTCCAACGCCTAATAAATATATATTATGAATGATATACTTGCAAAAGAATTAACACAATACAAGTCATACACTACAATATAACATAGACTACCTAACCAGATAACTACACAGGAAATACAATACAATACAATTACGTTTTAAGGGAAAATAAGAGAGAAAGAGGAGAAGAGAGGGAGAGAGAGAAATGGCCCACAATAACAGTAAGAACAATATGGTTGCGGAGAAACACTTACGCACAAGGGGAAACGATCGCATGCGGCTCTGGACATCCAGCTCCCGATTTTCAGCAATGATAACCGTTGAAGAGTGAGAGCTGGATGTGATCGGCTTGTCTATTTATGCCCCACACACAATACAATTCAATGGTCCCTACAATCTCATTGTTCATTGGACACAGGAATTCCTCCTCGCATTATAACAAAAGGTCATAGGTTGATTCATACAGGTGGGCCGTGACTATTTCCAACAGCTCAGGTGGGAGGGAAACTGGGTTTCCCGCCGCATGGATAAGTAAGTGCAAATACAGTAAATGTTCATAAACTTCTTATGTCCATAACTATTCGCACGAGCGATTAATCCGCTCCAAACCAACACCGGAATATTGCTAATTAAATACTCTTCCGATGGGTACTAAACACCACTGTATTACTCCTGTCTGTCCCTTCGTATCAAACAAAGAGGGACTTCTCTGTTCATGAACATTCTACATTAACCAAACTTTCAGAATCTATCAAAGGGACCATGATCTACAAAATACATTATATAGTGAAAATATGTAACGATTGAGTCGCACGCTACGATCACATAAACTCTACCGTAAATACGCATACCGTGCGCCTGCGGGTGCCCGCGACTGTGAGTATGCGCACGTACGGGAGAGCGTACGCATGCGCAGCACGGACCTGTGTGAGGTGCAAATATGGT
Organism: Pseudophryne corroboree; assembly: GCF_028390025.1. Taxonomy (NCBI): domain Eukaryota; kingdom Metazoa; phylum Chordata; class Amphibia; order Anura; family Myobatrachidae; genus Pseudophryne; species Pseudophryne corroboree. The sequence continues at coordinate 636,372,378 of NC_086445.1, read as the reverse complement.
AGTGTGCATAGAGATATTTTTCTGACTTTGACAGGAGTTCTATTTAAAATGGGATGTTGCCCATAGCAACCAATCAGATTTTACTTCTCATTTATTTAGCACCTGCTAGAAGATAATACCTGGAATCTGATTGATTGCTATGGGCAACATCCCATCTTAAACAGAACTCCCATTCTAGTAAATATACCCCCTGGTGTCATTGATCTACTATGCAACTGAGTGATAGCTGTCATACTTGCTTTCTCTTGCAAAAGGATTGTTTAACATTCAATTGTTGTTTGAAACCACTATAGACAATTTTACTAAAGGCTGAATTTGGACGATTTTCCCCCTTTTTTTTTTTTTTTTTTGCAAAAAAGCCGCAATTTTGCGAATTTACAAATGTGACTCAGCACTCCAAATGGCAACAAATCACTATTGGTACAAAGATCGTCAAAATAACATTAGTATAAGTGGTAATTGCACATTTACTAAAAATCGTCTTTGAAAATGAGCACGACATCAATGCACTGGGTTTTTTTTTAGCGTCTTGACATGTGAAAACCATTTGTTCACAAAGTTCCTTATGCTGATTAAGATGGCATGCGGCATGCCTATATTAATTGTGTATCTGCGACTGTATCTGCATACCAAATGCTATGTTACAGTGTTTACTAGGAAAACTCTGTAGCATACCATTTCATATACAGATATAGTCACGTTTGCACAAAGAATATTGGGGGTCATTCCGAGTTGATCGCTAGCTGAAAATGTTCGCTGCGCTGATGCAAAAAAAGGCACTTCTGCACATGCGTATGCGACGCAATGCGCACGCGCGACGTACTTTCACAACGGCCGATGTATTTTTACACAAGGTTTACCGAAGCATTTCAGTCGCACTGGTGGCTGCAGAGTGATTGACATGAAGTGGGCGTTTCTGGGTGTCAACTGGCCGTTTTCAGGGAGTGTTCGGAAAAATGCAGGCGTGCCAGGAAAAATGCAGGCGTGGCTGGGCGAACGCAGGGCATGTTTGTGACGCCAAAACAGGAACTGAACACTCTGAAGTGATCGCAAGCGCTGAGTAGGTCTGAAGCTACTCTGAAACGGCACAAAATTATTTTGTAGCCGCTGTGCGATCCTTTCTTTTCGCACTTCTGCTAAGCTAAAATACACTCCCAGTGGGCGGCGGCATAGCGTTTGCATGACTGCTACAAACTGCTAGCGAGCGATCAACTAGGAATGACCACCATTGGGCATGATTCAGCGCTACCCAGGACTTACTCCTGCAGTGCTAAAAGTACTTCCTGATCGAGTCAGGAGCTGACGTCACACACCCTCCCTGAAAATGCTTGGGCACGCCTGCGTTTTTCCCGACACTCCCAGTAAACGGTCAGTTACCACCCACAAACGGCCTCTTCCTGTCGATCAACTTGCGAACGCCCATGCGAATGGAATTTTTGCACCATCCTCTCGCTGACCAGCGATGCCCGTCGTTGGCCGATGTGTGTGCGCATTGCAGTGCAAACGCATGCGCAGCTATTATCTGATCGCCCGCTGTGCGAAAATGCACAGCAGCGATCAGGTCTGAATCGGGCACATAGGCCGCATATAGGGGGTAATTCAGAGTTGATCGCAACAGCAAATTTGTTAGCAGTTGGGCAAAACCATGGGCCTAATTCAGACCTGATCATAGATGTGCTAAATTCCTAATTCAGACCTGATCATAGATGTGCTAAATTCCTAATTCAGACCTGATCAGACCTGATCGGCAGACGCTGCCGGACCGCCCCCTCCCACCCAGCGACCGCCTCTGCCTGTCAATCAGGCAGAGGTGATCGCAGGAAAAGCAAGGAAATGGTCTATGGCGCTAAGGTGAGTGGTGTATAATTAATAAGTGTAAAATTCTGTAAATCAGCAGCCACCTGGAGCTGGAGATGCCGAATCCAGACAAACAGAAACAACACAAATAAATATTCTAGGTGGCGCTTAAAAGTACACAAAACAATTAGACATGTTAAAATAAAAAATATTTTGGTTTATTATTGATAAAAAATAGATAATATAGTGTAGTATACACTGGTAACACAAACTCCCGGGAGTAAACAATATAAAATAAATATAAAATCCACACCACAGTTAGGAGCCTGATAGATGCTCGCTAGATCATATACTGGCTATACTGATATAAGATAAATGGTTGTAACATTATACAATGATGGCCATAACTGCTGTATAGTATATATTAATATGATCTAATCACACAGATGTGCACTCCAGCGCTAGATGTTATGTAAAATAAAAGTTATATGAAAGTCACTCACATGTACATGGAGAATCCTTAGGTGCCAAACAATGATGACAGCACTCCGTATGAGGCACCTTAGACTGAGGTGATCGCAGGGTTGAGACAGCTGTCGGCTATCTGGCATGCGCTGGCGCACTGCGGCACCGGCGCATGCGCAGTTTAGACCTGATCAGCAAAGTTTTTGCACTTTAGGAGTAGCTCCCTGCCAGCGCAGCTCCTGCACGCTGGCAGGAGCTACTCGTCGCTGTGAGGGTCACAGCGGCTGCGTGTGACATCATGCAGCCACCGCGGCCCGCTCCCCCAACGGTCCGGGTGAGCCTGCGTTGCCCAGACTGCGCCCCCTAAACAGCGGCCAGATGCCGCTTGCCCACCGCCTCCCACCCAACGACCGCCTCTGCCAATAGCTGTCGGCTGTCTGGAATGCACCGACACATTGCAGCACCGGCGCATGCGCAGTTCAGACCTGATTGGCTGCTGTGCGAAAACGCACAGCACCGATCAGGTCTGAATTAGTCCCCATGTGCACTGCAGGTGTGGCAGATATAACATTTGCAGAGAGAGTTAGATTTGGGTGGGTTATTTCTCTTACGTCCTAGAGGATGCTGGGGTCCACATTAGTACCATGGGGTATAGACGGGTCCACTAGGAGCCATTGGCACTTTAAGAGTTTGAGAGTGTTGGCTGGCTTCTCCCTCTATGCACCTCCTACCAGACTCAGTTTAGAAAATGTGCCCGGAGGAGCTGGTCACAGCTAGGGGAGCTCTACAGAGCTTCTTTAGTAAAAATGTTTATTTTAGAGATTATTATTTTACAGGGAGGCTGCTGGCAACAGCCTCCCTGCTTCGTGGGACTAAGGGGGAAAGTCGTGTCCACCCTGCGAGGTCTGAGCCACTATCTCTGCTGACTGGACACTGAGCTCCAGAGGGGATAGAACGTTCCATGCCACAGGGGATCGCAACATGCCGCCACCCCCTTACAGAGCCAGAAGATAAGTGGCGAGTAATTCACCGCCCCCCCCCCCCCCTAGCAAGCGGGGAGCTGGTGTGAAGATGGCGGCAACAGGGTATGGGGCTCTCCGGGGCTCAGCGGTACATAATGTGGCACTGTGAGGGGCGCCCTGGCCCAGCGCCTACACCCTACACTGGTCACACAGCCTGTCGGGGTCCCGGGATCTCTGCCAGCATAAATCCTCAGGCCAGTATAATCCTATGAAGAGCGGGAAGACAGCGCCATTAAGGGGGCAGAGCTTCTCCTCAGAGCAGACCCAGCAGCGTTCAGCGCCTTTTCCTGCCTGCAGAAACGCTGTCAGTGATGTGCAGTCCCTCCAGAGCAACTCCAGCTATCTCTCACAGTAACAGGGAGTTGTAGAAGGGGGGAGGCTTTGTAAAGACTGTGTAACCTATTAAGGTACACAGTCAGCGCAGGTTTAGGGTCTCCCTATACCTGGAAAGCGCTGTGTGTGGGTTGGCTCCAATCTCTGTGTCTCTCTTGCCATTCTTGGGGGTGAAAGTGTGTGTGTGTGTGTGTGTGTGTGTGTGTGTGTGTGTGTGTGTGTGTGTGTGTGTGTGTGTGTGTGTGTGTGTGTGTGTGTGTGTGTGTGGTGTCTGTGGTCATTAGCTATGTCCAGGGACTCTGTGTCATATGCTGCAGAGGATATGTCCTCTCAGGATGATCCCATGTAATCAGGATTGCACTGTTTTAGCACAGATACCAGCAAGGGAGCCTGAATGGTTATCCTCTATCAAATCCATGATTTCTCAGATTTCTACTAGGGTTACACAGAATGAATCTGCAACTCAGGTTATACAGAACTCTGTGGCAGTTTGGTCCGGTTCTGTTACCTCAGGGCCCCCCTCAGGAGGTTCCCATAAACGTGCTCTTGCACAGATTATGCAGGATGACACGGATACCGACTCTGACACAGCAGACGGTGATGGGGATGTGCTTAGGGGGGCCGCATCTCTTGCTAAAGAGGTGCAGTTGATGATAGAGGCTATAAGGGAGGTGTTGAATATAGCTGATAACACACCTGAGCAGGTTGAGGAGGCTTACTTCACTGATAATAAGAAAGCCTCGCTAACCTTCCCTGCATCCAAAGAATTAAATGCTATATTTGAGAAAGCATGGGAAAACCCGGAGAAAAAATTCCAGATCCCTAGAAGGGTTCTGGTTGCTTTTCCCTTCCCTGAGGAGGATTGGAAAAGATGGGAAAACCCACCCATAGTGGATGCGTCTGTATCCAGACTCTCAAAAAAGGTGGTTTTACCTGTTCCAGGATCAACCGCCTTACAGGAGCCGGCTAATCGCAAGATTTATACTACGCTCAAATCCATATACACAGCTTTAGGGGCAATACTACGTCCTACTATTGCCTGTGCATGGATTTCCAAAGCTATAGTAAAGTGGTCAGGCACTTAACTTGAGGAATTGGATACTATGGATAAAAGTGAAGTAGAATTGTTTTTACGTAACATTCAGGATTCTGCAGGATTTATGGTGGAATCCATGAAGGACCTGGGTTCAATGGCTGCAGGAATTTCTTCCATGTCTGTCTCAGCGCGTCGAGGACTGTGGCTGCGCCAGTGGTCTGCCGACGCGTAATCCAGGAGAGGCGTGGAGAGCCTACCCTACACAGGTCAGGCTCTCTTTGGGGAAGCGTTGGATGCGTGGATCTCCACGGGTACAGTGGGTAAGTCACCTTTTCTTCCCTCAGCTGCACCTGCTGCAAAGAAACCTTTTCCTTCAGTGACATCACAGTCCATTCGTGTTAATAAAACAAGAAAGGCCAAACCGCCCAACACCTTCTTTATGGGAGGTCGGCCAAAATCCAAGTAACCTGCTGCCACAGGTTCTCAGGATCAGAAACCTGCTTCTGGTACACCAAAGTCCCCAGCATGACGGTGGACAGCGCGGCCTGGAGGTAGGGCAGGTGGGGGCGAGACTCAGACATTTCAGTCACGTCTGAGTGTCATCCGGCCTGGATCCCTGGGTACTAAATATCGTGTCCCAGGGGTACCGGCTGTAATTTCAAGATCTCCCTCCTCACCAGTTCTTCATATCAGGCCTGCCAGCTTTGCCGGCGGACAGGGCTACCCTACAGGGAGCCATTCAGAAGCTGGTGGAGGCACAGGTTATTGTACCAGTTCCTCCACAGATGCAAAACAAAGGTTACTATTTGAACCTTTTTGTGGTACCGAAACCGTATGGTTCGGTCAGGCCCATTCTGAATTTAAAATCACTAAAGCCCTTTCTGTGGGAGTTTGCCCCACCTGCAGTGCACATGGGGGGTCATTCTGAATTGATCGCTCGTTAGCAACTTTTTGCAGCGCTGCGATCAGGTTAAATCTTGGCAAAACTGCGCATGCATATGCACCGCAATGTGCAGGCGCGTCGTATGGGTACAAAGAGGATCAGTGCTGGGCGATGTATTTAACGAAGAATCCATTCGCACAGCCGATCGCAAGGTGATTGACAGAAAGAGGGCATTTGTGGGTGTCAACTGACTGTTTTCTGGGAGTGTTTGGAAAAACGCAGGCGTGTCCAAGTGTTTGCAGGGCAGATGTCTGACGTCAATTCCGGGACCAAAAAGACTGAAGTGATCGCAGCGGCTGAGTAAGTCCAGACTTACTCAGAATCTAAAAAAAACCTTTTTGTGCCGTCGACTGCAATAGCGTTCGCACACTTGCAAAGCGAAAATACACTCCCCCATAGGCGGCGACTATCTGATCGCAGCGCTGCAAAAAGTTGCTAGCGAGCAACTCGGAATGACCCCCATGGTTTTGCCCAACTGCTTACAAATTTGCTGCTGCGATTAACTCTGAATTAGGCCCATAATTTTAATCAGCATAAGCTAGTTGTGCGTCTTATGCACATAGTGATACAAAAAAATACATATTGTAATGGAAAAGTCACACGTAAAGATGCTATGAACTACCAAGTCACGCCACGGCATGGTGTGACTAGAAGAGCTATTTAACATACCAGGACACATCTGTAAAAGCTGACTGAAAGGGCCCAGGTGCTAGAAGCAGAACGGAGGAATCACTAGGTAGGGCAATTTGGGGGCATTTTTACAACAACATGGTGATATCACTGTAGCATGTGCGTTTTTTGACCAATCAGAATACAGTAGGAGCCACGCTCACTAAGCATGCCTGCATTGCAGGCAGGGGCGCGCGGCATGCCAAGGCGCTCCTGCGCCTCGGCCCACTGCCGTGCGTACAGTGATGCTCCCATTCAAAGTTAATGGGGTGTGTGCACATCTACGATGCACACACGTCCCATTTGTTCCGGCGGTGCGCCCGGCACGATTAGCGTGGCTCCATCTGTATGTTTGGGTATTTTGCCACTTTTTGGTGACTTGTGATGTGAATTAAGGTGCAACTTGTGGTGAAAATTAAGGTTTGTGTTGGTATGACTTCTGAAGCATTCTACTGCGAATTATAGTATATTCAAATGCGACTTCTGAAGCAACGTCCCATTTGAAAACTGCAATATTGTCATAATCGCACACATCAAAAATCAACAACATACACCATCTAAAGACAAAAATACTAATGAAAACGCTTGTTAGAAAATGTGTAATTTTTGATCTGACGATTAGGGACGATAAGGGACAATTAAGGGCAGTTTGTAATCCCACCCAAAATCAATTCTTAGTACATTTTCCCCTAGACTCTTCTTGATCCACTTCTGGGATTAAGATCAACCTAGCTTTATCAAATTGGATACAGTACTACCTCAGTGGTGAGGATATTGATGAGGAAGGTGTTGGCAGTGGAGATTGCAGATGCTGGGATCTAGCTGAGAGAAGGGAGGTAGCTGATGCTAGACTGCTTGCTGTTATTTTTTTTTTAAATATTAGTTTCTGACTTTACCAAAAACTTTCCATGAACTCGCTGCACATGAGGAAGGAGATTTGCAGATAGTTAAAGTCCCTAACTCTACGTATTTTGGCTTTACAAATGTTCCAGATGGCTAGACAATTTTGTCAGGATTTGGGTTAAAATAATCGCACACGGTATATGTTCAAGATACCAGCTGTCAGGATCCCGTCAATCAGAATCCTGATGCTGGAATCTCGACACCTATCAGAACACCGACTCTGGAATCCCGAACAGGTCAACATCCCAATGCCAGAATCCCGAAGGAAAGTATAGCCGGGATGATTAGGGTTTGGCTGTGAGGGGGGATATTTAGGTTTAGGTGGATAGGGTTAGGCTGTGGGGGAAATAGGTTAGGGTTAGGATGTGGGGAGGAGGGTTAGGGTTAGGCATCACCTAGGGTGGAGGGTTAGGCTGTGGAAAAAGGGTGGAGGGTTTGGCTGTGGAAAGGGGGGGTTAAGTTTAGGTACTGAGGGGGGAGGTTAGGGTTAGGCACTTAGGGAGAGGTTAGGGTTAGGCTGCGGTTTGGGAGGGTTATGGTTTTGGGATTAGAGGGGGAGTTAGAAAACTTACCTTGCCAATGTCAGGATTGTCACCTTCAGGATGCCAACATCGGTATTATGACCACCGGTATCCCATCCGCCAGTCACGCATACCGATCCCTTCCACACATAAGAGGTGGATTTTTGGTCTTATGCCCAGTCATGACAATGACATTCTTATCACAGACAAAAACTGCTTCCACTGGTTCCTTACTTACACAAACAACATATTCATTAGTGCCAGCATCAGCTACACAAATATCCCTCTCATCCTGTTTCACTTCCACAGTGGCACCATTCATTTCAATATCACCAGCTACACTTGTGCTGCTCATCCCCACATTTGCAAAGTGTGCAGAAATAGTGGAAGGAGAATTCTCTACGAATGCAGTATCAGAAAGGTCAAACTCGCATATAGCACTTGTTGACACACTTAGACTCTTCTCAGGGATTTGTAACATTTCTGATGACACAGTTTCTCTGGTTTTCATTTTCTGACACATCTTTGACACTGTGAGAAGGTCTTGCATCATCATTAGAGGCAGAAGAAGATGCCTCACTGACAGTTGCAGAACCACACTCATAAATAAAGGTCAAGGCATTAAACTTTCCTTAACACTGTGGGGGTCATTCCGAGTTGATCGCTCGCTAGCTGCTTTTAGCAGCAGTGCAAATGCTAAGTCGCCGCCCTCTGGGAGTGTATCTTAGCTTAGCAGAAGTGTGAACGAAAGGTTAGCAGAACTGCTCAAAAAAATTTTTATGCCGTTTCTGAGTAGCTCCAAACATACTCCTTCCTTGCGATCACTGCAGACAATTTAGTTCCTGCTTTGACGTCACAAACATGCCCTGCGTTCGGCCAGCCACTCCCCCATTTCCCCAGGCACGCCTGCGTTTTTACCGGACATGCCTGCGTTTTTTAGCACACTCCCGGAAAACGCTCAGATTCCACCCAGAAACACCCACTTCCTGTCAATCACTCAACGATCAGCAGAGCGACTGAAAAGCGTTGCTCGACCTTGTGTAAAACTGCATAGTTTTGTGTGAAAGTACTTTACGCGTGCGTACTGCGGCCTGTACGCATGCGCAGAAGTGCCAATTTTTAGCCTGATCGCTACGCTGCGAACAACGGCAGCTAGCGATCAACTCGGAATGACCCCGTGTGTGGTGAATGTCATGTTGGCAATTTTATGTTTTTTCTGCAATATACTTTCCCTTTATTAGAGGTGGGGGGGGTTTTTGTCAATGTAATATATTGTTTTTTTTATTTCAGATGCCCTGACTTAAATCCTATATGCACTTGAGCATAGACTTTAGTAGATGACGTTGAAGGAATAGTATTGTCATGACTGGTAGCATCAGCTGCAGTGCTAGTATTTGGTTGCTGCTCTTCTCTCGAATGATCGTGATCCATATTGATGAACACACAAAGTTATTAAAAAAAAACTTTTTTTGTTTTTTTCACATATTTAAGTTACACTGCGGACTCACGTTGCTTATATACATTTTTTTTTTTTTACAGATGGCACCTCACACTGTGGACTCAATGGTCAGAAAACTGCGCATGGACTGGACCCATTCTGCACATGTGCAGAACCGGTCCTTCGATCGCAATTCAGAAATACAACCTCTTCTGCCTTAATGACAGGCAAAGGCATTTGGAGTGAGGGAGAAGGGTGAGGGTGGCTGGGGTTGTTAAAAACAGGGGTGTCACTGTCACCACCATTTTCCGGGCTGGCAAGGCCAAGGACTGTAAGACGCAATTTCCTTGGCCTTGCAAGGTACGCTCTCATGGTGAGCCTGAGTAAACTCAGGCTTACTCAGCCTGCCGTCACAGATGAACATCGTGACCAATTATCGCTATGTTCATTACATATGCAATCACATTGCAAAAGCAGGAAGTAGGTGGTCTGCACCTCCTCCTGCATTTGCAATCCATGCTGAATTAAGCCCTCAGTGATTATATATATCATGTATGAAGTTAAATGGAGACTGCAATGCTGTTGGATTTACCAAACTCCGGAATTATCAAAATCAACGTCTGCCACATATGATGCATGCATAGCCCGATGGCCATTCTTATTGGAGCCTGTGAAATCTTTTATCACTAAATTTGCGTGGAAATGTTAATTTCTCTGACGTCCTAGTGGATGCTGGGAACTCCGAAAGGACCATGGGGGAATAGCGGCTCCGCAGGAGACTGGGCACAATCAAAGAAAGCTTTAGGTCACCTGGTGTGCACTGGCTCCTCCCACTATGACCCTCCTCCAAGCCTCACTTAGATTTTGTGCCCGGCCGAGGTTGGATGCACACTAGGGGCTCTCCTGAGCTTCTAGAAAGAAAGTATATAATTAGGTTTTTATTTTACAGTGAGACCTGCTGGCAACAGGCTCACTGCAGCGAGGGACTAAGGGGAGAAGAAGCGAACCTACCTGCTTGCAGCTAGCTTGGGCTTCTTAGGCTACTGGACACCATTAGCTCCAGAGGGATCGACCGCATGGAACTGGCCTTGGTGTTCGGTCCCGGAGCCGCGCCGCCGTCCCCCTTACAGAGCCAGAAGCAAGAAGAGGTCCGGAAAATCGGCGGCAGAAGACATCAGTCTTCACCAAGGTAGCGCACAGCACTGCAGCTGTGCGCCATATTGCTCCTCATGCACACTTCACACTCCGGTCACTGAGGGTGCAGGGCGCTGGGGGGGGGGCGCCCTGAGCAGCAATAAAAACACCTTGGCTGGCATATATATCACAATATATAGCCCCAGAGGCTATATATGTGATAAATACCCCTGCCAGAATCCATAAAAATGCGGGAGAAAAGTCAGCGAAAAAGGGGCGGAGCTATCTCTCTCAGCACACTGGCGCCATTTTCTCTTCACAGTGCAACTGGAAGACAGCTCCCCAGGCTCTCCCCTGTAGTTTTCAGGCTCAAAGGGTTAAAAAGAGAGGGGGGGCACTAAATTTAGGCGCAATATTGTATATACAAGCAGCTATTGGGAAAAATTCACTCAATATAGTGTTAATCCCTAAATTATATAGCGCTCTGGTGTGTGCTGGCATACTCTCTCTCTGTCTCCCCAAAGGGCTGTGTGGGGTCCTGTCCTCAGTCAGAGCATTCCCTGTGTGTGTGCGGTGTGTCTGTACGGCTGTGTCGACACGTTTGATGAGGAGGCTTATGTGATGGCAGAGCAGATGCCGATAAATGTGATGTCGCCCCCTGGGGGCCGACACCAGAGTGGATGGATAGGTGGAAGGTATAAACCGACAGTGTCAACTCCTTACATAAAAGGCTGGATGACGTAACAGCTATGGGACAGCCGGCTTCTCAGCCCGCGCCTGCCCAGGCGTCTCAAAGGCCATCAGGGGCTCAAAAACGCCCGCTCCCTCAGATGGCAGACACAGATGTCGACACGGAGTCTGACTCCAGTGTCGACGAGGTTGAGACATATACACAATCCACTAGGAACATCCGTTACATGATCCCGGCAAATAAAAAATGTGTTACACATTTCTGACATTAACCCAAGTACCAATAAAAAAAAGGGTTTTATGTTTGGGGAGAAAAAGCAGGCAGTGTTTTGTTCCCCCATCAAATGAGTGAATGAAGTGTGAAAAAGCGTGGGTTCCCCCGATAAGAAACTGGTAATTTCTAAAAAGTTACTGATGGCGTACCCTTTCCCGCCAGAGGATAAGTTACGCTGGGAGATATCCCCTAGGGTGGATAAGGCGCTCACACGTTTGTCAAAAAAGGTGGCACTGCCGTCTTAGGATACGGCCACTTGAAGGTACCTGCTGATAAAAAGCAGGAGGCTATCCTGAAGTCTGTATTTACACACTCAGGTACTAGACTGAGACCTGCAGATAGTGCTGCTGCAGCGTGGTCTGTAACCCTGTCAAACAGGGATACTAGTTTGCGAACATAAGACGTCGTCTTATATATGAGGGATGCACAGAGGGATATTTTGCCGGCTGGCATCCAGAATTAATGCAATGTCCATTCGGTCAGGAGGTTATTAGAGACCCGACACTGGACAGGTGATGCTGACTTTAAAAGGCACATAGAGCCTTATAAGGGTGAGGAATTGTTTGGGGATGGTCTCTGGGACCTCTTATCCACAGCAACAGCTGGGAAGAAATTTTTTTACCTCAGGTTTCCTCACAGCCTCAGAAAGCACTGTATTATCAGGTACAGTCCTTTCGGCTTCAGAAATGCAAACGTGTAAAAGGAGGGAAGAGGGAAAAAGCTGCACCAGTCAGCCAGTTCCCAGAATCAAAATTCTTCCCCCGCTTCCTCTGAGTCCACCGCATGACGCGGGGGCTCCACAGGCGTAGCCAGGTACGGTGGGGGGCCGCCTCAAAAATTTCAGCGATCAGTGGGCTCGCTCACAGGTGGATCCCTAGATCCTTCAAGTAGTGTTTCAGGGGTACAAGCTGGAATTCGAGGCGTCTCCCCCCCGCCGTTTCCTCAAATCTGCCTTGCCGACTACTCCCTCAGGCAGGGAGACTGTGCTAAAGGCAATTCACAAGCTGTATTCCCAGCAGGTGATAGTCAAGGTGCCCCTACTTCAACAAGGACGGGGTTACTATTCCACACTGTTTGTGGTACCGAAACCGGACGGTTTGGTGAGACCCATTTTATATTTGAAATCCTTGAACACATACATAAAAAAATTCAAGTTCAAGATGGAATCGCTCAGGGCGATTATTGCAAGCCTGGAGGAGGGGGATTACATGGTATCCCTGGACATCAAGGAGGCTTAACTACATGTCCCCATTTACCATCCTCACCAGGAGTACCTCAGATTTGTGGTACAGGATTGCCATTACCAATTCCAAACACTGCCGTTTGGACTGTCCACGGCACCGAGGGTCTTTACCAAGGTAATGGCAGAAATGATTATACTCCTTCGAGAAAGGAAGTTTTAATTATCCCGTACTTGGACGATCTCCTTATAAAAGCGAGGTCCAAGGAGCAGTTGTTGGTCGGAGTAGCACTATCTCGGGAAGTGCTACAACAGCACGGATGGATTCTATACATTCCAAAGTCACAGCTGGTTCCTACCACATGCCTACTGTTCCTGGGGATGGTTCTGGACACAGAACAGAAAAAAGTGTTTCTCCCGCAGGAGAAAGCCAAGGAGCTGTCATCTCTAGTCAGAGACCTCCTGAAACCAAAACAGGTATCGGTGCATCACTGCACACGTGTCCTGGGAAAAATGGTAGCTTCTTACGAAGGAAAATTCCATTCGGCAGGTTCCATGCAAGAACCTTTCAGTGGGACCTCTTGGACAAGTGGTCGGGATCGCATCTTCAGATGCATCGGCTAATAACCCTGTCTCCAAGGACCAGGGTATCTCTACTGTGGTGGCTGCAGAGTGCTCCTCTTCAAGAGGGCCGCAGATTCGGCATACAGGACTGGGTCCTGGTAACCACGGATGCCAGCCTTCGAGGCTGGGGGGCAGTCACACAGGGAAGAAATTTCCAAGGACTTTGGTCAAGTCAGGAGTCGTCCCTACACATAAATATTCTGGAACTGAGGGCCATTTACAATGCCCTAAGTCTGGCAAGGCCTCTGCTTCAAAACCAGCCGGTACTGATCCAATCAGACAACATCACGGCAGTCGCCCATGTAAACCGACAGGGCGGCACAAGAAGCAGGATGGTGATGGCAGAAGCCACAAGGATTCTCCGATAGGCGGAAAATCACGTCTTAGCACTTTCAGCAGTGTTCATTCCGGAAGTGGACAACTGGGAAGCAGACTTCCTCAGCAGACACGACCTACACCCGGGAGAGTGGGGACTTCATCCAGAAGTCTTCCAACTGTTGGTAAACCGTTGGGAAAGGCCACAGGTGGACATTATGGCGTCCCGCCTAAACAAAAAACTAGAGAGATATTGCGCCAGGTCAAGGGACCCTCAGGCGATAGCTGTGGATGCTCTAGTGACACCGTGGGTGTACCAGTCAGTTTATGTGTTCCCTCCTCTGCCTCTCATACCAAGGGTACTGAGAATAATAAGAAAACGAGGAGTAAGAACAATACTCGTGGTTCCGGATTGGCCAAAACGAGCGTGGTACCCGGAACTTCAAGAGATGATCTCAGAGGACCCATGGCCTCTGCCGCTCAGACAGGACCTGCTGCAGCAGGGGCCCTGTCTGTTCCAAGACTTACCGCGGCTGCGTTTGACGGCATGGCGGTTGAACGCCGGATCCTGAAGGAAAAGGGCATTCCGGAGGAAGTCATTCCTACGCTGATTAAAGCCAGGAAAGATGTAACTTCAAAGCATTATCACCGCATATGGCGGATGTATTTTGCTTGGTGTGAGGCCAAAAAGGCCCCAACAGAGGAATTTCAACTGGGTCGATTTCTGCATTTCCTACAAGCAGGAGTGACTATGGGCCTGAAATTAGGCTCCATTAAGGTACAGATCTCGGCTCTGTTGATTTTCTTCCAGAAAGAACTAGCTTCACTACCTGAAGTTCAGACGTTTGTTAAGGGAGTGCTGCATATTCAGCCCCTTTTGTGCCTCCAGTGGCACCTTGGGATCTCAACGTGGTGTTGAGTTTCTTAAAATCACATTGGTTTGAGCCACTTAAAACCGTGGATCTAAAATATCTCACGTAGAAAGTGGTCATGTTATTGGCCTTGGCTTCAGCCAGGCGTGTGTCAGAATTGGCGGCTTTGTCATGTAAAAGCCCTTATCTGATTTTCCATATGGATAGGGCAGAATTGAGGACTCGTCCCCAGTTTCTCCCTAAGGTGGTATCAGCTTTTCACTTGAACCAACCTATTGTAGTGCCTGCGGCTACTTGGGACTTGGAGGATTCCAAGTTACTGGACGTAGTCAGGGCCTTGAAAATTTATGTTTCCAGGACGGCTAGAGTCAGGAAAACTGACTCGCTATTTATGCTGTATGCACCCAACAAGCTGGGTGCTCCTGCTTCTAAACAGACTATTGCTCGCTGGATTTGTAGCACAATTCAGCTGGCGCATTCTGCGGCTGGACTGCCGCATCCTAAATCAGTAAAAGCCCATTCCACAAGGAAGGTGGGCTCATCTTGGGCGGCTGCCCGAGGGGTCTCGGCTTTACAACTTTGCCGAGCTGCTACTTGGTCAGGGGCAAACACGTTTGCAAAATTCTACAAATTTGATACCCTGGCTGAGGAGGACCTTGAGTTCTCTCATTCGGTGCTGCAGAGTCATCCGCACTCTCCCGCCCGTTTGGGAGCTTTGGTATAATCCCCATGGTCCTTTCGGAGTTCCCAGCATCCACTAGGACGTCAGAGAAAATAAGATTTTACTCACCGGTAAATCTATTTCTCGTAGTCCGTAGTGGATGCTGGGCGCCCGTCCCAAGTGCGGATTGTCTGCAATACTTGTATATAGTTATTGCCTAACTAAAGGGTTATTGTTGAGCCATCTGTTGAGAGGCTCAGTTGTTTTCATACTGTTAAACTGGGTATTGTATCACGAGTTATACAGTGTGATTGGTGTGGCTGGTAAGAGTCTTACCCGGGATTCAAAATCCTTCCTTATTATGTCAGCTCGTCCGGGCACAGTGTCCTAACTGAGGCTTGGAGGAGGGTCATAGTGGGAGGAGCCAGTGCACACCAGGTGACCTAAAGCTTTCTTTAATTGTGCCCAGTCTCCTGCGGAGCCGCTATTCCCCCATGGTCCTTTCGGAGTTCCCAGCATCCACTACGGACTACGAGAAATAGATTTACCGGTGAGTAAAATCTTATTTTTCATGTCGTGAATTTAGGCGATATTATAATATCCCAGTTGCATTTAAAATGTGGGATATTATAAATCAGCCCTGTAATCATCTTAATTATTTGGATGGAGTTTATTTATCGGTCTGTATTACAAAATACAAATGCACAGATTGCTTAAGACAGTACTTTTACTGCGAACCAGTAAGCTCTTACAGTCAGGAACGGATTTGCTGCATAATTTTATTAATTGATTGATAAGTAGGGATGAGCGGGTTCAGTTCTCTGAAAACCGAAACCCCCCGAACCTCACGTCCCAAGCCCGGATCCGGATCCGACTCGGGACTTCCCGCCTGACTCGGAAACCAGAACGGGGCAAAACGTCATCATCCCGCTTGCGTATTCTCGCAGGTTTTGGATTTCATATAAGAAGCCACGCGTCGCCGCCATTTTCACTTCAGTCTTGGAGAGTGCAGCAACAGGACGTGTCTCCTCAGTGTCTGTGCGGTAAAGTAGTGTGGCTCGTGGGGTGGTGACCAGCTCTTTTGTGTCATTTCAGTGCTGTCTTGTGTTGCATCAGTCCAGTGGTGGTGTCTTGTGCTGCATCAGTCCAGTCACAATGGTGGTGTCCTGTGCTGCCATAAGTCCAGTGCTGCTGTATGAGTCCAGTCCAGTGCAGTGGTGCTGTGTTGTGCTGCATCAGTCCAGTGGTGGTGTCCTGTGCAGCCATAAGTCCAGTGGTGCTGCTGTATAAGTCCAGTCCAGTGGTGCTGTATTGTGCTGCATCAGTCCAGTGGTGGTGTCCTGTGCTGCCATAAGTACAGTGGTGGTGTCCTGTGCTGCCATAAGTCTAGTGGTGCTGCCGTATAAGTGCAGGGATACTGCAGTATAGGTTCAGGGATACTGCCGTGTAAGTCCAGGAGTACTGCCGTATAAGTCCAGTCCAGTGGTACTGCCATATAAGTCCAGGGGTACTGCAGTATAAGTCCAGGGGTACTGCCATATAAGTCCAGTCCAGTGGTGCACCCATATAAGTCCAGGGGTACTGCCTTATAAGTCCAGTCCAGTGGTGCAGCCGTATAAGTCCAGGGTACTTCCGAATAAGTCCAGTCCAGGGGTACTGTCGTATAAGTCCAGGGGTACTGCCGAATAAGTCCAGGGGTACTGCCATATAAGTCCAGGGGTACTGCCATATAAGTCCAGTCCAGTGGTGTAGCCGTATAATTCCAGGGGTAATGCCATATAAGTCCAGTCCAGTGGTGCAGTCTTATAAGTTCAGGGGTACTGCTGAATAAGTCCAGGGGTACTGCCGTATTAGTCCAGGGGTAATGCCGTATAAGTCCAGTCCAGTGGTGCAGCCATATACGTTCAGGGGTACTGCTGAATATGCCAAGGGGTACTGCCGTATTAGTCCAGGGGTACTGCCGTATAAGTCCAGTCCAGTGTTGCAGCCATATAAGTCCAGGGGTACTGCCGTATACGTCCAGTCCAGTGGTGCAGTCCGTATAAGTTCAGGGGTACTGCCGTATAAGTCCAGGGGTACTGCCGTATAAGTCCAGTCCAGTGTTGCAGCCGTATAAGTCCAGTGGTATTGCTGTTTAAGTCCAGGGGTACTGCCGTATAAGTCCAGGGACACTTGCGTATAAGTCCAGTCCAGTGGTGCAGCCGTATAAGTTTAGGGGCACTGCAATATAAGTCATGGAGTACTGCCATATAAGTCCAGGGGTACTGCCATATAAGTTCAGGGGTACTGCTGTATACAGTAAGTCCACCAATTTTGTGCGTGCATTACATCTGGGCAAATTCCAGCACGTCCCATGTTTTGCACATACAATTCATTTGGTGGTGCAGACTTTTTTGAAAAATGACGGGGGATACAGGAGATGGTGTCAGTGGCCCGAAAAATTGCGGGCCACTTTCAACATTCAGCCACTGCGTGGCACTCCTAGATGGGCAAGGTGTTTGTGCTGCACACTTGTGTCGCTTAGCTTACACATCCAGCTACCTCATTGCACCTCTTTTTCTTCTTTGCATGATGTGCTGTGGTTTAGGGGTATGCTCTCCTGTGCCACCAATTTTGTGCATGTATTACATCTGGCCAAATTCCAGCACATCCAATGTTGTTTGTGCCACACACGTGCCGCTTAGCTTAGTTACCTCTTTTTCTTCTTTGCATGATGTGCTTTTCGGGGCCTAGTTCCTGTCTGCCACTGCAGTGCCACTCCTAGATGTGCCAGGTGTTTGTGCCGCACACTTGTGTCGCTTAGCTTAGTCATCCAGCTCCTCATTGCACCTCTTTTTCTTCTTTGCATGATGTGCTGTTTGGGGCCTAGTTTTTATTAAAAGTGCCATCCTGTCTGTCACTGCAGTGCCACTGCTAGATGGGCCAGGTATTTGTGCCGCACACTTGTGTCGCTTAGCTTAGTCATCCAGCTCCTCATTGCACCTCTTTTTCTTCTTTGCATGATGTGCTGTTTGGGGCCTAGTTTTTAAAAGTGCCATCCTGTCTGCCACTGCAGTGCCACTCCTAGATGGGCC
This sequence comes from Pseudophryne corroboree, assembly GCF_028390025.1. Taxonomy (NCBI): domain Eukaryota; kingdom Metazoa; phylum Chordata; class Amphibia; order Anura; family Myobatrachidae; genus Pseudophryne; species Pseudophryne corroboree. Next base: position 636,354,427 of record NC_086445.1, on the reverse strand, counting down.
AGGTGTTTGTGCCGCACACTTGTGTCACTTAGCTTAGTCATACAGCTACCTCATTGCACCTTTTTTTCTTCTTTGCATGATGTGCTGTTTGGGGCCTAATTTATAAAAGTGCCATCCTGTCTGCCACTGCAGTGCCACTCCTAGATGGGCCAGGTGTTTGTTCCGCGCACTTGTGTCACTTAGCTTAGTCATCCAGCTCCTCATTGTACCTCTTTTTCTTCTTTGCATGATGTGCTGTTTGGTGCCTAGTTTTTAAAAGTGCCATCCTGTCTGCCACTGCAGTGCCACTCCTAGATGGGCCAGGTGTTTGTGCCGCACACTTGTGTCACTTAGCTTAGTCATACAGCTACCTCATTGCACCTTTTTTTCTTCTTTGCATGATGTGTTGTTTGGTGCCTAATTTATAAAAGTGCCATCCTGTCTGTCACTGCAGTGCTACTCCTAGATGGGCCAGGTGTTTGTGCCGCACACTTGTGTCGCTTAGCAAAGTCATACAGCTATCTCTGTGCAACTTTTTGGCCTAAAAACAATATTGTGAGGTGTGAGGTGTTCAGAATAGACTGGAAATGAGTGGAAATGAATGTTATTGAGGTCAATAATACCGTAGGAAATTACCCCCAAATTCTGTGATTTTAGCTATTTTTGTCTTTTTTTTTAAAATCATCCAGATCCAAAACCAAAACCCGATAGGGTGATTTAGGTGAAAACCAATCCAGATCCAAAACACGAGCGGGGATCCAGATCCAAAACCAAAACATAAAACATGCCGCACATCTCTAGTTATAAGCCATTTGATGATAGCCAATTTAATAGAATAATAAAAAAAAGGCACTAACTATGACTTTTGTTTTATTTTTAATTATGTATACATATACAGCTGGGGACATCTTACAGGGGCAGAATGTACATGTCCTACCCGTTTATATTCCATACAAGATTGCATATGGTACAGTGGAAATATTTTGCAGTTACTAGTACATTTCGGGCTGACAGTACCAACACAAGCATCCAAGTGCCGCCCCCAAACAAGTGCTGCCCCTAGCCATGTGCCTCACGTGCCTAATGGGAAATTTGTAATTTTCAAACTCATAATTCATTATTTGTCTGCATTTGTTTTTGTTTTTAAAATAAAAACTGAAAAATACTTTTTGTTGAAGCCTGGATCTGGGCCTCTGGAGTGCTCTACAATGGACAAGAGCTTTGATAACTCCTCATTCACTTTTAGATAAAGTTTTATAGGTCTTACTCATAAGCGGACATTGTTGTACAGCCTGAAATGTTTCCATAAATCCAAAAGTTTACACTACTGTATATCAGCCCATTATGTTTCTCAGTCCTTGTAGGATACTGATATGGGTACCATTAATGTGTTCCAATGGAGATGTGGACATCTGTTAGCTTGTGATAAGTATTCTTGATATGCCTTAAAAATTTTTGCATGCAACTGTAATGGCCTACTTGCCTCTCTTTTGGTATGCTAGACGAAACTGTAAACTGTATAAACACTGTAGAAAAGAATGTGATGGAAGTAGCAGGGGGCAGGCTAAGAATAGTAGTGGGAAGTAGGGGGCAGGTTAAGAGTAGTCGACCTTGTTCCTGTCGACCTTTTGTCCATGTCGACCTAAGGTGTGTCGACCAATTGGCGTCGACCTAAGGTGTGTCGACCTTTTTGTTGTCGACCTGGAGTCCCAGACCCGTCACACAGGAGTGGGGGACACAGTCACACAGGAGGGGGGCCAACCATAGCAACTTCATGTTAGTCGCTGGATACAATGATACAAAAGGTCTTTTACAAGCAAATTTACAGAAAATGATTAGGAGAGCAGTGATTTAGAAAGCATTTTTAGAAAAAAATAGCATACAGCTTGGGGGTCTACCCATAAATGTTCTGGGAAATTACCTACGATGAGTCTTTATCTATCAATAAGTATTTATCTAACATGCAAATTCAAGGACATGTCATGCTCCACCCTGCACTCCTGTCCTAGAATGTGGCAAAACTAGTTCTTGCATGTGTCAAGTGTAACTGAAATTCATTCCAGTAGAAAGTGAAAGAGCTCACAGGTTATCTGATTGTTTACTTAGCCTCCCTGCCATAGAAACAATGGAGACTATGCATTGTAGAATGCAAAGAACAAAAGAGTAGCAAACAGAAAAATAGAGCAGTACAAAAAGTACCATGTTTGTGTACAAATTCAGGGGGGTCAACCTCTGAGACTAGGGTTTAGTCTGCTGGAAGCCCCCTTTTCTCCTGACAGTGTGATATTAGAGGTCATATAGGCTTTTGTGCCAATGCATATGTGTATATGATTTGTAACAATGCTTTGTGATAACTTTACAGTATATGTTTTGTGATGCCATGGGGTAGAGGGGTAAATTTGTGCAGTGTCTAGGTGTTCAAACAGGATTCAACACAGATTTTTAGGTAAATGAACGGAATGGTGCTTTACTTTCAGCATAGATGGAATAACACAAATGAACAGAAAATAACAAATGCCTAGCCCCCATTCAAGGTAATGACTCACTTCTTCGCCCCTGACTAACCTTGGGGAGCTAATCTGCAAAAATAAAGTCTCTTAAATGAAAAGTCTTAGTCTCCCACAGAGTATAGTCAGCCTTGTCTGGCTTCTCAAATACACAGTCTCAATCCTGCTTCCTGCAGGGTAACCCAGCCTCCTGCCTGTCTTTAGCTGGCTGCCACAGCTACTCACAGTAGTATACTTACCAAGCCCCTGTTGGGAGTCTCTCCATTAGGATGCCATGGTCAGTCTTCTGACTGCTAGCATCCCAAACACAGGTAAATCATATCACACACCCCTGACCCAGCTTGGCTCGCTGACACAGCTCCACAGATCAGAGTTCAGGGATCTCCCTGCAGATAAGAATCCTGACCACCTGGCCTGCTTGACTCTGATTGCAGTCTGACCTGGACTGTCTGACAGTCCTCTAGCCTTACTTGGGCTCTGTGCAAATGGCAACCTCTAGGTAATGGTTAGCATTACTGCTTTACAACACTGAGGTCATGGACTTGATTCCCACCACGGCCCTAACTCTGTTTGTAAATTCTCCTCATGCCTGCATGGTTAAAATGCTTTAAGTAACGTAACAACTAGATTGAGATCCCAGAGCAGACACTTTCATGTTGACATAGGGACTGTCTACTAGATACTGTACCTTCATCATACCATCAAGGGATCCACAATAGGCAAGGTTTTTATTAGAGATGAATATATATAAAGAAGAAAAGAAGTACTGGCGCCGGCTGAAATTCAAAAGCACAATATATAAAAAATATAAAATATATCTTTAATAAATTTATCTGGGAGATTTTCTTATCTCTCAAGGGTAAAACAACAACGATAAAAATGAACACTGTAGGAAACCACAAAGGATTAGCCCTTTCAATTTGAATGTCCACAGTTCCTGGCTAGGACACTAATCCACATTTGCCCACAAGTTATTTCATGTATAGCTTTTTACCAGACTTGCTTCCGGATAGAGTCCCCTAGGAATCCCATGCAAATGGAGTCCAGATGGCAATTGGGGATAAGTCCGGGTCTGTAGATAAACTTGTGCCGGAATTTGATCCAGTGGATGCTAATGGGTCCAGATAACGCCAGGAGGTGGATATGGGTGCTGGTACTTGTGGTCCTACAAGGAAAAGCTCAACGCGTTTCGCTGGTCTAATGGATGCCAGCTTCCTCAGGAGCATGAGTCCAGTGTCCAATTGATGAACTATATATACCCTTAATAATTAGGGATTGATTAGAAACATCTGTTAACCCTGCTAACACATTAAAATCTATTACACAAAATCAATGTATGGCTACAGCAGAAGGCAATCAATAATAAAGTATCATTAATAGAGATCTTTATTTGTAAAAACGAGTTGTCAAAATGTCATAAAAATGTAGATTTAAAAATACAGAGTTTGTATCATGTGATCGCTCCCGATCACATGATGCTCAATAGCCAATGAGACTGGTGTTACTAATTCAATATGATCGCGCCCCGGACCACGTGACCGGCTCCGATCACGTGGTCACATTGGCGCGTCATGCGTCTCACAGACCCAGAGAGGGTCGTCCCACGCTGCTGCTTGTCTCATGTAATTCCGCCCGGGACCACGTGACTATCTCCGATCACGTGCTCCCGCTAGTACGTCATGCGGTTCACGGACCAGGAAGAGATGACATCGCTCCGTGGAGCGCACACACACGAATAGGGTAATGCATCCCGCGCTCCTAGATCCTTGGAATACAGTTATCATTTGTGGATACCAAGAATAGGCACAATTTGGGTAAAAACACATATTGGTATGGAAGATGAAAAAATATAATAAATCCCAAAGTATTCATATATTATAGTTTAGAGTTAGACAGCACATATGAATAGATAAAGCATCCAACCATATTTAAACAGGGATGTCAGAGAGACCTCAATTGAAACAGCATATAGAGATTCTAGTCTGTCAGACTCTATAAAACATATATTACTGTTATCATCATACTGGATGAGAGGACAGTGCTATTGTTAAAAAACATATATCATTTTTCTTATCTAACCTTTAGTTACATATATTCCAAAGAGACCCACATATAAAGCACAATCTTATTTCTATCTCTATTGGACTTAAATATATATATATCTGATTAGAAGAGGGGAGGGAATATAACAGCTATAAGGGGGATAGGGGAGAGCAGGAAAACGGATATAATGATAAAATCAATATATCAATTGAATATCACATATGGAGACCCTTATCAGTATTATCGGATTGTATTCAACTCGATTGTCTCATTCAGCCCATCTGGGTGCAGGGAGCCGAATTTTAAAATCCAGTATGCTTCCCAGCAACAAAGCTTATTGAACCTGTCACCCCCCCTTGATGTGGGTGCGACATGTTCCAAGCAGATCAGAGACAGACTGTACTCTCAGCCAAATACTTCCCTCTAAACCTTCAGTGGTTTTTAAAAAGAATCGTTCCTTGAAAACCATACTCGCCCCCTCCTTCTTGGATCCCATAGGGCCAAAACAGGAAACACCTACAGGATGTTTGTGGCTGTCAACTAAACCGAATGGGTGCTTTAGATGTGGGAAAACTAGATGCACTACATGCACATATATGCCCAAAAAAACATGCTTTTTGATTATACCAGGGAATAATGAACAATATAAATTGAAAACATTTATGAACTGCGATACCAACTATGTAATATATCTCCTAACCTGCGGGTGCGGGCTTAATTATGTGGGGAGAACCACAAGACCCATACACACAAGATTTATGGAGCACCGCAGGAATATTATTAGGAGATATGAAAAACATAGTGTATCAAGACGCTTCTCACAGGCACATATGGGAGATCTGAAAAGTCTGTCTCTGATCTGCTTGGAATATGTCGCACCCACATCAAGGGGGGGTGACAGGTTCAATAAGCTTTGTTGCAGGGAAGTATACTGGATTTTAAAATTCGGCTCCCTGCACCCAGATGGGCTGAATGAGACAATCGAGTTGAATACAATCCGACATTTTGACAACTCGTTTTTACAAATAAAGATCTCTATTAATGATACTTTATTATTGATTGCCTTCTGCTGTAGCCATACATTGATTTTGTGTAATAGATTTTAATGTGTTAGCAGGGTTAACAGATGTTTCTAATCAATCCCTAATTATTAAGGGTATATATAGTTCATCAATTGGACACTGGACTCATGCTCCTGAGGAAGCTGGCACCCATTAGACCAGCGAAACGCGTTGAGCTTTTCCTTGTAGGACCACAAGTACCAGCACCCATATCCACCTCCTGGCGTTATCTGGACCCATTAGCATCCACTGGATCAAATTCCGGCACAAGTTTATCTACAGACCCGGACTTATCCCCAATTGCCTTCTGGACTCCATTTGCATGGGATTCCTAGGGGACTCTATCCGGAAGCAAGTCTGGTAAAAAGCTATACATGAAATAACTTGTGGGCAAATGTGGATTAGTGTCCTAGCCAGGAACTGTGGACATTCAAATTGAAAGGGCTAATCCTTTGTGGTTTCCTACAGTGTTCATTTTTATCGTTGTTGTTTTACCCTTGAGAGATAAGAAAATCTCCCAGATAAATTTATTAAAGATATATTTTATATTTTTTATATATTGTGCTTTTGAATTTCAGCCGGCGCCAGTACTTCTTTTCTTCTTTATATATATATTTCTAAGGGAATTGACCTTCCCTGTACAGGCTGCCGTTGACAGCGCACTCTATTTGTATATTTTTATTAGAGATGAGCGGGTTTGGTTCCCTGAGAACCGAAACCCCCCTAACAGCCCGTCCCAAGCCCGGATCCGAGTCCGGCTCGGGACTTCCCGCCAGACTCGGAAACCAGAACGAGGCAAAACATCATCATCCTGCTGCCAGATTCTCGCGGGTTTGGAATCCCATATAAACAGCCGCGCTGCCATTTTAATTCTGGACTTGGAGAGTGAGGGAGACAGACCTCTGTTTCTCTCTGTGGGTGGTGGCGTCGGGTAACTCTGTGGGTGTGTGCTCTGTAGGGGTACTGCTGCAGTCACTGTGGTATACCCATGCTGTGTTAGGGGTGCTGTCCATTGCTGTCCTGGCTGTAACTGGTGTTTCATGTGCTGCAGCTGTATACGGGAGTTGCTGTCCTGGCTGTCACTGTAAAGAAAAGGATAAACCAACCTAAGTTGGAAAGGGGCACTAGGGGTGTATCTCCAATTTAATGTGTAAGCAGCTGCCTGGAATAGGTTAGTCACACCTATAATACCAGATACATACAAAACAACAATAAGCCTGCGCTAAATGAGATGGATTATGTTAGTATCAATGCGTTTAATAAAAATACATATAAATGACAACAATCAAAATTAGGATTAAAATTAGTTGATAAATGTTACACTGCAACACTGTGTTGTACAGGGTGCAGGGGCACTGTCCTCCTGTATAATGGAAAATATAGGGGTGCTGCTGGCCCTGTATGTTGTAAAAATTCAGGGGTGCAGTTGTTAAAAATTAAAAGCACACTGCTCCTGTATGCTGGAAAATATTGGGGTGCTGCTGGCCCTTTATGTTGTAAAAATTCAGAGGTGTAGTTGTTAAAAATTAATAGCACACTGCTCCTGTATGCTGTAAAATATATGGGTCCTGCTGGCCCTGTATGTTTTAAAAATTCAGGGGTGCAGTTAAAAATAAAAAGCTCACTGCTGTATGTTGTAAAATATAGGGATGTTGCTGTTCATATAACATTACACTGGCCCTGTGTCATATGCAGCATCAGCAAATCTGTCAGTTCAGCTTTCAGCATTGATCAAGCACCTGGATGCTGCTGCTGCTCTCTCTTCTTTGTATTTCAGGTTGTTCCTGGTAATTAGGATACTAGCTGCACAGCTTATGTGGAGTAACTTGTTAACTAATATATTACTCATGTTTTGCTGGTTATTCTTATGACTTACCTCTGCTTCAGTTTGTGGAACTATAGGTCACAGCTAGGTCCTGCATAGTTCTCTCCCATTGCCTTAGCTCCTGCATTCAGCAACTGACTCCATAGGTGTCTGCATTCTGTAATTACAGCTGGTTACCTGAATCCTACTACAGGTTGAGTATCCCATATGCAAATATTCCAAAATACGGAATATTCCGAAATACGGACATTTTTGAGTGAGAGTGAGATAGTGAAACCTTTGTTTTTTGATGGCTCAATGTACACAAACTTTGTTTAATACACAAAGTTATTAATAATATTGTATTAAATGACCTTCAGGCTGTGTATATAAGGTGTATATGAAACATAAATGAATTGTGTGAATGTAGACACACTTTGTTTAATGCACAAAGTTATAAAAAATATTGGCTAAAATTACTTTCAAGCTGTGTGTATAAGGTGTATATGAAACATAAATGCATTCTGTGCTTAGACTTGGGTCCCATCACCATGATATCTCATTATGGTATCTAATTATTCCAAAATACGGAAAAATCCGATATCCAAAATTAGAGATGAGCGGGTTCGGTTTCTCTGAATCCGAACCCGCCAGAACTTCATGTTTTTTTTCACGGGTCCGAGCGACTCGGATCTTCCCGCCTTGCTCGGTTAACCCGAGCGCGCCCGAACGTCATCATGACGCTGTCGGATTCTCGCGAGGCTCGGATTCTATCGCGAGACTCGGATTCTATATAAGGAGCCGCGCGTCGCCGCCATTTTCACACGTGCATTGAGATTGATAGGGAGAGGACGTGGCTGGCGTCCTCTCCGTTTAGAATTAGAATAGATTAGAGAGACACTTGATTTACTAATTTTGGGGAGCATTAGGAGTACTCAGTAGTGTACAGTGCAGAGTTTTGCTGATAGTGACCAGTGACCACCACTTTTATTTATAATCCGTTCTCTGCCTGAAAAAAGCGATACACAGCACACAGTGACTCAGTCACATACCATATCTGTGTGCACTGCTCAGGCTCAGGCCAGTGTGCTGCATCATCTATTATCTATATATAATATTATATATATCTGTCTGACTGCTCAGCTCACACAGCTTATAATTGTGGGGGAGACTGGGGAGCACTACTGCAGTGCCAGTTATAGGTTATAGCAGGAGCCAGGAGTACATAATATTATATTAAAATTAAACAGTGCACACTTTTGCTGCAGGAGTGCCACTGCCAGTGTGACTAGTGACCAGTGACCTGACCACCAGTATATAATATTAGTAGTATACTATCTCTTTATCAACCAGTCTATATTAGCAGCAGACACAGTACAGTGCGGTAGTTCACGGCTGTGGCTACCTCTGTGTCGGCACTCGGCAGCCCGTCCATAATTGTATATACCAGTGACCTAACCGTGGTTTTTTTTTCTTTCTTTATACATACATACTAGTTACGAGTATACTATCTCTTTATCAACCAGTCTATATATTAGCAGCAGACACAGTACAGTGCGGTAGTTCACGGCTGTGGCTACCTCTGTGTCGGCACTCGGCAGCCCGTCCATAATTGTATATACCACCTAACCGTGGTTTTTTTTTCTTTCTTTATACATACATACTAGTTACGAGTATACTATCTCTTTATCAACCAGTCTATATATTAGCAGCAGACACAGTACAGTGCGGTAGTTCACGGCTGTGGCTACCTCTGTGTCGGCACTCGGCAGCCCGTCCATAATTGTATATACCACCTAACCGTGGTTTTTTTTTCTTTCTTTATACATACATACTAGTTACGAGTATACTATCTCTTTATCAACCAGTCTATATATTAGCAGCAGACACAGTACAGTGCGGTAGTTCACGGCTGTGGCTACCTCTGTGTCGGCACTCGGCAGCCCGTCCATAATTGTATATACCACCTAACCGTGGTTTTTTTTTCTTTCTTTATACATACATACTAGTTACAAGTATACTATCTCTTTATCAACCAGTCTATATATTAGCAGCAGACACAGTACAGTGCGGTAGTTCACGGCTGTGGCTACCTCTGTGTCGGCACTCGGCAGCCCGTCCATAATTGTATATACCACCTAACCGTGGTTTTTTTTTCTTTCTTTATACATACATACTAGTTACGAGTATACTATCTCTTTATCAACCAGTCTATATATTAGCAGCAGACACAGTACAGTGCGGTAGTTCACGGCTGTGGCTACCTCTGTGTCGGCACTCGGCAGCCCGTCCATAATTGTATACTAGTATCCAATCCATCCATCTCCATTGTTTACCTGAGGTGCCTTTTAGTTGTGCCTATTAAAATATGGAGAACAAAAATGTTGAGGTTCCAAAATTAGGGAAAGATCAAGATCCACTTCCACCTCGTGCTGAAGCTGCTGCCACTAGTCATGGCCGAGACGATGAAATGCCAGCAACGTCGTCTGCCAAGGCCGATGCCCAATGGCATAGTACAGAGCATGTCAAAACCAAAACACCAAATATCAGTAAAAAAAGGACTCCAAAACCTAAAATAAAATTGTCGGAGGAGAAGCGTAAACTTGCCAATATGCCATTTACCACACGGAGTGGCAAGGAACGGCTGAGGCCCTGGCCTATGTTCATGGCTAGTGGTTCAGCTTCACATGAGGATGGAAGCACTCAGCCTCTCGCTAGAAAACTGAAAAGACTCAAGCTGGCAAAAGCACCGCAAAGAACTGTGCGTTCTTTGAAATCCCAAATCCACAAGGAGAGTCCAATTGTGTCGGTTGCGATGCCTGACCTTCCCAACACTGGACGTGAAGAGCATGCGCCTTCCACCATTTGCACGCCCCCTGCAAGTGCTGGAAGGAGCACCCGCAGTCCAGTTCCTGATAGTCAGATTGAAGATGTCAGTGTTGAAGTACACCAGGATGAGGAGGATATGGGTGTTGCTGGCGCTGGGGAGGAAATTGACCAGGAGGATTCTGATGGTGAGGTGGTTTGTTTAAGTCAGGCACCCGGGGAGACACCTGTTGTCCGTGGGAGGAATATGGCCGTTGACATGCCAGGTGAAAATACCAAAAAAATCAGCTCTTCGGTGTGGAGGTATTTCACCAGAAATGCGGACAACAGGTGTCAAGCCGTGTGTTCCCTTTGTCAAGCTGTAATAAGTAGGGGTAAGGACGTTAACCACCTCGGAACATCCTCCCTTATACGTCACCTGCAGCGCATTCATAATAAGTCAGTGACAAGTTCAAAAACTTTGGGTGACAGCGGAAGCAGTCCACTGACCAGTAAATCCCTTCCTCTTGTAACCAAGCTCACGCAAACCACCCCACCAACTCCCTCAGTGTCAATTTCCTCCTTCCCCAGGAATGCCAATAGTCCTGCAGGCCATGTCACTGGCAATTCTGACGAGTCCTCTCCTGCCTGGGATTCCTCCGATGCATCCTTGCGTGTAACGCCTACTGCTGCTGGCGCTGCTGTTGTTGCCGCTGGGAGTCGATGGTCATCCCAGAGGGGAAGTCGTAAGCCCACTTGTACTACTTCCAGTAAGCAATTGACTGTTCAACAGTCCTTTGCGAGGAAGATGAAATATCACAGCAGTCATCCTACTGCAAAGCGGATAACTGAGTCCTTGACAACTATGTTGGTGTTAGACGTGCGTCCGGTATCCGCCGTTAGTTCACAGGGAACTAGACAATTTATTGAGGCAGTGTGCCCCCGTTACCAAATACCATCTAGGTTCCACTTCTCTAGGCAGGCGATACCGAGAATGTACACGGACGTCAGAAAAAGACTCACCAGTGTCCTAAAAAATGCAGTTGTACCCAATGTCCACTTAACCACGGACATGTGGACAAGTGGAGCAGGGCAGGGTCAGGACTATATGACTGTGACAGCCCACTGGGTAGATGTATGGACTCCCGCCGCAAGAACAGCAGCGGCGGCACCAGTAGCAGCATCTCGCAAACGCCAACTCTTTCCTAGGCAGGCTACGCTTTGTATCACCGCTTTCCAGAATACGCACACAGCTGAAAACCTCTTACGGCAACTGAGGAAGATCATCGCGGAATGGCTTACCCCAATTGGACTCTCCTGTGGATTTGTGGCATCGGACAACGCCAGCAATATTGTGTGTGCATTAAATATGGGCAAATTCCAGCACGTCCCATGTTTTGCACATACCTTGAATTTGGTGGTGCAGAATTTTTTAAAAAACGACAGGGGCGTGCAAGAGATGCTGTCGGTGGCCAGAAAAATTGCGGGACACTTTCGGCGTACAGGCACCACGTACAGAAGACTGGAGCACCACCAAAAACTACTGAACCTGCCCTGCCATCATCTGAAGCAAGAAGTGGTAACGAGGTGGAATTCAACCCTCTATATGCTTCAGAGGTTGGAGGAGCAGCAAAAGGCCATTCAAGCCTATACAATTGAGCACGATATAGTAGGTGGAATGCACCTGTCTCAAGTGCAGTGGAGAATGATTTCAACGTTGTGCAAGGTTCTGATGCCCTTTGAACTTGCCACACGTGAAGTCAGTTCAGACACTGCCAGCCTGAGTCAGGTCATTCCCCTCATCAGGCTTTTGCAGAAGAAGCTGGAGGCATTGAAGGAGGAGCTAACACGGAGCGATTCCGCTAGGCATGTGGGACTTGTGGATGCAGCCCTTAATTCGCTTAACAAGGATTCACGGGTGGTCAATCTGTTGAAATCAGAGCACTACATTTTGGCCACCGTGCTCGATCCTAGATTTAAAGCCTACCTTGGATCTCTCTTTCCGGCAGACACAGGTCTGCTGGGGTTGAAAGACCTGCTGGTGACAAAATTGTCAAGTCAAGCGGAACGCGACCTGTCAACATCTCCTCCTTCACATTCTCCCGCAACTGGGGGTGCGAGGAAAAGGCTCAGAATTCCGAGCCCACCCGCTGGCGGTGATGCAGGGCAGTCTGGAGCGACTGCTGATGCTGACATCTGGTCCGGACTGAAGGACCTGACAACGATTACGGACATGTCGTCTACTGTCACTGCATATGATTCTCTCAACATTGATAGAATGGTGGAGGATTATATGAGTGACCGCATCCAAGTAGGCACGTCACACAGTCCGTACTTATACTGGCAGGAAAAAGAGGCAATTTGGAGGCCCTTGCACAAACTGGCTTTATTCTACCTAAGTTGCCCTCCCACAAGTGTGTACTCCGAAAGAGTGTTTAGTGCCGCCGCTCACCTTGTCAGCAATCGGCGTACGAGGTTACATCCAGAAAATGTGGAGAAGATGATGTTCATTAAAATGAATTATAATCAATTCCTCCGCGGAGACATTGACCAGCAGCAATTGCCTCCACAAAGTACACAGGGAGCTGAGATGGTGGATTCCAGTGGGGACGAATTGATAATCTGTGAGGAGGGGGATGTACACGGTGATATATCGGAGGGTGAAGATGAGGTGGACATCTTGCCTCTGTAGAGCCAGTTTGTGCAAGGAGAGATTAATTGCTTCTTTTTTGGGGGGGGTCCAAACCAACCCGTCATATCAGTCACAGTCGTGTGGCAGACCCTGTCACTGAAATGATGGGTTGGTTAAAGTGTGCATGTCCTGTTTTGTTTATACAACATAAGGGTGGGTGGGAGGGCCCAAGGACAATTCCATCTTGCACCTCTTTTTTCTTTTCTTTTTCTTTGCATCATGTGCTGATTGGGGAGGGTTTTTTGGAAGGGACATCCTGCGTGACACTGCAGTGCCACTCCTAGATGGGCCCGGTGTTTGTGTCGGCCACTAGGGTCGCTAATCTTACTCACACAGCTACCTCATTGCGCCTCTTTTTTTCTTTGCGTCATGTGCTGTTTGGGGAGGGTTTTTTGGAAGGGCCATCCTGCGTGACACTGCAGTGCCACTCCTAGATGGGCCCGGTGTTTGTGTCGGCCACTAGGGTCGCTAATCTTACTCACACAGCTACCTCATTGCGCCTCTTTTTTTCTTTGCGTCATGTGCTGTTTGGGGAGGGTTTTTTGGAAGGGACATCCTGCGTGACACTGCAGTGCCACTCCTAGATGGGCCCGGTGTTTGTGTCGGCCACTAGGGTCGCTTATCTTACTCACACAGCGACCTCGGTGCAAATTTTAGGACTAAAAATAATATTGTGAGGTGTGAGGTATTCAGAATAGACTGAAAATGAGTGTAAATTATGGTTTTTGAGGTTAATAATACTTTGGGATCAAAATGACCCCCAAATTCTATGATTTAAGCTGTTTTTTAGTGTTTTTGGAAAAAAACACCCGAATCCAAAACACACCCGAATCCGACAAAAAAAATTCGGTGAGGTTTTGCCAAAACGCGTTCGAACCCAAAACACGGCCGCGGAACCGAACCCAAAACCAAAACACAAAACCCGAAAAATTTCAGGCGCTCATCTCTATCCAAAATACCTCTGGTCCCAAGCATTTTGGATAAGGGATACTCAACCTGTATTCAGTCTGCTCAGTGTGCACTGCAGCTGCATGATATATCAATTACTGGGGGGCCTGTCTGGTGCTCTCAGGTAATTGGCCCAGCTTGTTCTTTTAAGCCTCTCAATCCCAAGATGCCTTGCCAGTTATAGCTCATGCTTCCTGTGTTCAGCTCCATGGTTCATGTCTCTGGCTCCAGCTATCTGTTCAATGGGTTTTGCCTTGTTCCTGCATTGAATTCCAGCTTCACCATCTTGCTGACGAACTTAGTCTGCCGACTACCATTACCCTGTCTCCAAGTGTCTGCACCCCAGTCCGTCCGTGTACCACTGTGTCTCTCCTAGAGTTCCTGCTGTTGTCCCATCTCCACGGCCCCAGTATACCATCTGGCTGTGTGCACCCTGCCACCTTCTCCAGTTCCTGCTTGTTCCTGCGTACCCCTGCGGTTGTCACATACATCTGGACTATCATACAACAACTCTGACATAATTCTAGTCCAGTTCAGGTATCAAGTGACCTAGACAGGGGGCCGCGACCTGCACATCGGGAGCTGTGTAGCCCATATCCCCTTGCGGGGTTCCCTGGTGAAAACCTCCCGGCGTGTTAGACTCCACACCTCTGTTCTGGGTAACGTCAACTACTTGGTACCTGACCCCACGTTCCTGATTCTTCACCAAGTCTCTGACATTCAACCGGTCCCTGACATTGATCCCAAACTCCAGATTCTGCACCAAGTCTATGACACTTACCCAGTCTCTGACACCCTGTATGCTATAAAATATCAGGGGTGCAGTGAAATCAATGTACACTGGCCCTGTCTTGTATGCTGTAATAATTCTAGGGTGCAGTGAAAATCAATGTACACTGGCCCTGTTTTGTATGCTGTAAAATTACAGGGGTGTTGTGAAAATACAGGGGTGCTGGCACTGTCTGTGGTTGTGATGTCTAGGACTGACCTTCACAACAATGTATGGGAAGAGGAGGCTACTACCACCATTTGCACGCCCCCTGCAAGTGCTAGGAGGAGCACCACCAGTCCAGTTTCTGACATTGAGATTGAGGATGTCACTGTAGAAGTACACCAGGATGAGGAGGATATGGGTGTAGCTGGTGCTGTGGAGTAAGTTGACGATGATGATTCTGATGGTGATGTGGTTTGTTGAATAAGGCACCAGTTGTTGGCCATGGGATGGAAAAAGCCCATTGTCATGCCTGGGCAAAATACCAAAAAAGGCACCTCTTCGGTGTGGAATTATTTCTCCACAAATCTGGACAACAGGTGTCAAGCCATCTGGTGCCTTTGTCAATCCACAATAAGTAGGGGTAAGGACGTTAACCACCTTGGAACATCTCACCTGCAGCACATTCATCATAAGTCATTGTCAAGTTCAGAAACTTTGGGTAATAGCGTAAGCAGTCCACTGACACCTAAATTATGTGGTTTTGTTTGTTTGAGTATTATTTCTCGATGAGGATGTAAACACTGAAAGGGGGGGGGGGGGATCTGAGGATGAGGACGACATCTTGCCACTGTAGAGCCAGTTTGTGCAAGGAGAGATTAATTGCTTCTTTTTTGTTGTGGGCCCAAACAAACCAATCATTTTAGCCACAGTCGTGTGGCAGACCCTGTCACTGAAATGATTGGTTTGTTAAAGTGTGCATGTCCTGTTTATACAACATAATGGTGAGTGGGAGGGCCCAAGGACAATTCCATCTTACACGTCTTTTCTTTGTCTGCCACATCATTCCAGGGGTTCTGCTTTATATGGGGTGCTGCACCTCTGCCCTACCAGTCCAGGGGTGCTGCTGATGGCTGTGCTGTATAATTCTCCAGGGGTGCTGCCTATGCTGTATAAGTCCAGGGGTGCAGCTGTACTTGATCCTAGGTTAAAATGAAAGCCTAGAGCACATACGAAGCAAGCTTCAACATCACAAACAGATTTGTGAAAACGAGCCGCAAAGGTGGAATTGGAAATTGCCGAAGTGTTTTTAAATAAAGTGGGGAGAGACCAGTGTGACTCAAAAGAGACTGAATCATAATCCAGCGCAACTGCCGGAGAGGTAAGCGTGATGTTTTCTGCCGGTGCATTAGAGAGAGGTTCTTCTCAATTATTTCATGTTAGGGACTCACTCAAATGAATGGCTACAATTAATCAACCTTAATTTTTGATTTATTATTGATGTTCCACATTTTGGCATTATTTATTTAGAAGATGCACATTTGTTGTACAGGGATCTTCTTTTCCTGAGGGTTATTGCAAGACCTCGCAGTGTTAGAAAAACAGAGTTTCAGTGATCTTGCATTGCATCAGCTTTCCATTGCACTGCAGCACTAGATGGGCCAGGAGCTCCTGTGAGGCACAGTTACTGAATAAGGCCCAGTATGGAGTCTCATGGTGGCTTACAGTCCGGAAGATGTCTTGTTTGCAGGCTGAGGCATGCTGTGGGCACGTGAGTTAGCAT
Source organism: Pseudophryne corroboree (assembly GCF_028390025.1). Lineage (NCBI taxonomy): Eukaryota > Metazoa > Chordata > Amphibia > Anura > Myobatrachidae > Pseudophryne > Pseudophryne corroboree. The sequence goes on along the minus strand of NC_086445.1, from coordinate 636,338,093 downwards.
TGCTTCCTCCCACAGTCCTACTTATAGCATGAAATGAGTTTGGACTGTAGAGTGGTAAGCTCCACTAGGGCAGGGGCTCAATAACAAAAAAATTTACTGCACAGTCATGCTTAGTACTTAATATGAATAAAATAAACAAGATACACAGGTATGCTCACGTGTGTTACCGGGACACACAGGTATGCTCACATGCGTGTAAATGGGAGCTGTGAAAAACAAAAATAAGGCATCTGCCACAAAATATGTAAATAAAATGCAATAATTTTTTTTTATTTTTTTTTTAAAGAAACCCACAAGATTTTCACAAAAAATGTCTCCAGACTATGTGGAGGGGAAAATATACAATCTTGATCCTGTAGTATACACCAGTTTATTTGCATCCCAGAATTAAATCCAAGATTATCTTAATCCCTGAAAATGGAGAAGGAGGCTTTGACCCCTATTTTTTCAGTTTGTCAAGTAATGTGGTGATTAATAATTTTAAATATTTGCTTGGTTGAAGTCCTTTCTGTTCCATACTAATATAGGAGTGGAGGTGAAAGCCTGTGTGTTGTTCCTGATTGCATGTGCCTAATTTTTAATCACCTTCTTGACACTGTCCTCTTACTCTTGCCTCTTCTCATAATGTGAAAAGTCATCAAATATGGAGGTGGTATGTTTGTAGCTAGCTATGATTCAGAGAACTTGGTGAGCTTTTTCCAGGGGGACCACCTGTCACTGAAATGATGGGATTATTAAACTGTGCATGTCCTGTTTAAACAACATAAGGGTGTGTGGGAGGGCCCAAGACAATTTTATCTTGCACCTCTTCTTTTTTTTTCTCATGTGCTCTTTGGGGCCTAGTTTTTAAAACTGCCATCCTGCCTGCCACTGTAGTGCCACTCCTAGATGGGCCAGATGTTTGTTCCGCCCACTTGTGTCGCTTAGCTTACGACCTCGGTGCACCTCCTTTTTTTTTTTTCTTTGCATTATGTGCTCTTTGGGGCCTAGTTTTTAAAAGTGCCATCCTGTTTGCCACTGCAGTGCCACTTCTAGATGGGGCAGGTCTTTGTGTCGCTTAGCTTAGTCATCCAGCAACCTCAGTGCACCTCCTCCTTTTTTTTTTTTTTTTTTTTGCATTATGTGCTCTTTGGGGCCTAGTTTTTAAAACGACCATCCTGTCTGCCACTGCAGTGCCACTCCTAGATGGTCCCGGTGTTTGTGCCGCCCACTTGTGTGGCTTAGCTTAGTCATCCAGCGACCTTGGTGCAACCTTTTGGCCTAAAAACAATATTGTGAGGTGTGAGGTATTCAGAATAGACTGGAAATGAGTGGAAATGAATGTTATTGAGGTTAATAATACTGTAGTATCAAAATTACCCCCAAATTCTGTGATTTTAGCTGTTTTCATGTTGTTGTTTTTTAAATCATCCAGATCCAAAACACAAAACACGAAAAGTGTCCTCCGCACATCTCTAGTTTTATCCAATGTTGATCATCCTTGATTCAGAGAAAACAAAAGTTTCAGCTGTCAAATATTAATTTATTATTTGTAGTATAGCTTAGTCTTTAGTAGCACAACTATTTTCAGCACTCTGTTCAGTTCTTAGTGCCCTTATAGTCAACTTTTGTATTATATAACCATAAATGTAAATCTCTTCACAGAGACTCAGGGGTCTATTTACTAAGCCTTGGATAGAGATAAAGTCGCTGGAAATAAAGTACCAGCCAATTGTCTCCTGTCATTTTTCAAACACAGCATGTAGCGTAGCAGTTAGGAGCTGATTGGCTGGTACTTTATCTTCAGCAACTTTAGACCCCTTAGTCTTTGGTAAATATGTTAATTTTGTAGTGGTATGTCCAAGGGTTCCCGTGGTTGCACCTTGGTGGCGTGTGTCTGACTGCCTGGCCCCCTCTCTTGGTGCCCTTGACCATAGAGGCTGCACCTTTTTGGTAACTTCTTTCTGACTACCTGCACCCCCCTTCCACTCCACCACCACCACCATCTTGGTGCCCTTGACCAAAGAGGCTGCATCTTAATGTAGGCTGGTTTCAAACTCCCTGATCCCCCATCCCAATGCCCTAGACCATAGAGGCTTACTATTCTTGGAGAGTTGTTTCCAAGAGTTGTTGCCCTCCATCTTGGTGTCTCTGACCATATGGAAGAAGAGGCATCTTCTCCCATATGTACCTCCTGAAATTTTGTAACATATTCAAGGTGAAGGTCCCTTTTCAGTACAATAATAACCACCTGCACTGCTTTTAAAGGTATGTTATGGATAGGACACAAAATGCAGCCTGCCAGGAAAGAACAAGGAGCAGTATTTCCCACCATTATAAAAGTGGAAAAAAAAATATAGGCTAACAGGGCCACAATTATTGACTTTGATTTAATGCTTTATGTCTAAATGAATACGAGCTGTACATGCTAAATTATTTGCTAAATTATGTATGTAAATGTACAAATTTATATATACTGAATGCTGGTATATAGTATTAACCACTTAACTGATGTTTTTTTTACCCCCAAAAAATGCTCAGAAATTGTCGGGTGTTTTTATAAGTGAATTAGGTGAAGAACATGAATTTAACCCTATCCAATATGATTTTAGTAAAAAAATAAAAAAAATAATCATTTTTTTTCAAACATAGGAACATCGCTACCATCGGTAATATCGGTAACATTGTGACTTTAGTTTTTAGAACCCAGACTTCTGCCAGGTACACAGGGGGGCCTGGGGGAGATGATTTTCAATTACCAGCGACTGCTATTGTCCGCAGCCACTGGGGGTGGGGGATCCTGCCGTGCTGACTGATCAGCAATGATCGGCAACACTGGGGGCTGGGTGCTGGAAGGCAGAGGGACCAGCAGTGGAGGGAAATTTCTCTTCCCTGCCGCTGCTAACACGGCTTATCTGACTGGTCGCATCCTGTGCGACCAGGTCAGATAAAGCACTTGCAGGTATGGTCACATCTGATGCGAACATGCCAGACAAGTGTTATTCTAGGCAATAATCATTATACTGTAAAGGAATAAGCCATTGTCTCTTTATTTCCTTGCTCTCCTCTTTGCCACGTGCTCTTCTGGCCAGCATTCTTTTCTACTTCGCTGTAGTAGGGGCATATTATCAGAGCAGAGTATCTGTGTGCAATCTTCACAGTCCCATCTGGAAGAAATAAGTGCTTAAGACTCTGTTTATGAGTTTACTGTGCATGTGAAATGTGTCAATGAAAATCTAGCCATCAGGCAGGGTATGTCTCATAGTTACATATACACAATAGACTCTGGCCCTCATTCAGCATGGATCGCATTTGTAAAGCTGCTTGCAGGCAGCTTTGCAAATGCAATTAATACTAATGCAAATGCAGTAGGAGGTGCTTAACACCTTGCTGCATTTGCGATTCCTGGTAACTGGGGGCAACCCTCGTCTCCTGAATGCTTCTAACTGTCAAGTAGGCAGAGTCACTCAGTTTCCAGTTAATCAGGAAACTGTGCAGGGGATCACGATATTGATCCATACTGAATTAGCCCCTCTGTACGCATTATAGATACGTGAGTGCACTGTAGCTTAGTATTGTGTGTTATTCACACTTATACCCATTTTACACCAAACTCCTGAATCCAACCCGGGATTTGAAACCTGTTTCCAAGCTGGGTCGGACCCAGGGCAGGACCCCTCTTACATTGCACCTGGGTGCAGTGTCTTCTGGCTACGCTTGGAGATGATGTAATCTCCAAGCGTCGGGAAAACCGACAGACTCTTGGAAGCTGTCCCACGTCACGCTGGGGGCAAGCCCAGCATTCTGGAAGCTGCTGGGCTGCCCCCAGCCTCCCACACACACCTTTCCTGGTGAGTGCTGCTGTCTGCATACCAGGACAGACAGCAACTCTGACCGCATGCACCGTGTCTCCCAAACTGCTGAGGGACATTGCAGTCAGGGAGGTATGGGCTGTAGGCATGCCAGGTTGGGTTCCTGGGTAACTGGACTCTGGTTTTTATATTGGAACCCTTTTACACTGAGCAACAACCCAGGTTTTTCCAGGCATTGTAAAAGGGGTATTACATAGAAACATAGAGTTTGATGGCAGATAAGAACCAATTGGCCCATCCAGTTTGCCCTTTTAGGGTTAGAATATTAGGGATATAGTATTAGAGTCGGTTTAGTGGTTTGGGTTAGGTTATTAGGGTTAGTTTAGGGTATGGAGCTAGGGTATTAGGGATAGGGTATTACTTTATAGTCATATGACTAAACGCATCATCCTGGTGCAGGTATTCAATGGCTCAGCCTATATAAACTTGCCTCTCTACACAATAAATCTTGCATTTTGTTTAATTAATGTAAAAGTGTGATGTTAAATGGGTAATGAGACTAAAGCCCTGGGAACATACAGTATATGTAAAGGTACAACTGGACAGAAAATATGAGGGTCAAATAAGTGGAGGTTCTGCTATAGCTATTGCATTGTGTCACTCTGCATAAGTGCATGTTTATAGGGTACATGGAGAGCAGCTGCATCTGTCACGGTCACTAGGTAGTGGAATCTGGCCTCCCTCGCCCTCATTCTATTCCCCTATGCTCAGTCTGGGCACTCTCATTGTAGTACTGGCCCAGAGGGTCCCTACGCTGAACCGAATTGACTTACATGAGTAGTGGCTGCAGAAGCTCTCTGCACTTATTCTCATCCCCTGGTGTATAGAAGGTATGGTCACTTACTGTATAATGCACTGCACACAGTGAGCATTAGCTGTCCATAATACACTGTTAAAGGGAGTTGTGTCGTTCTCACTATTTTTCAGATTATCTACAACCTTTGAATACATTTGCCTGAGATCTGAAATATTGTTTATGTCATGATCCATTTAAAGTGAATGACTGGGGTACATATAATTCACTAAGGACAGAGCCTTACCTATATATGAGATATATGCTTGTGAACAGATAAAGCTTTGCCAATATTATGTCAATGTTGTCTTTGTCAATGTTGACAAGTCAAAGGTCAACATTCTGAACATATTGACATTCTGCTATTGACAATCTGAATGTAGACATACATATTGTCAACAAAATATACTGCACCAATTGCAATATATTTGTGAGCTTATGAAGATACCAGAGTAAGTAACGTTTAACTCTTTTATCCTGCCAGCTGATTGGTCTACCAGTAAATCATCCTTGTCTCTTACAGCTACTGGAGACACTGGAAACCATTGGATATAGCTGGTGCTGAGGAGTCTTGGCACTAGATAGTTAAAGCTTTTAGTGCCGCTCCTCCCATCCCGGGCAGCCATTCACCCCTCTGGCTCATCTCCTGGCATCAGTAGGCAAAGCTTCATTGCTGGAGACTGTACTGTAGCTCTCCATATGCAGCTTCTCAGACCTACGGCAGCGTCCAGATGTCTGGAAACTAGTAAACAGGTCCCCGCTGGTGGGGAGCTGGGGTACTCGTGGCAGGACTCCTGCTCTGTGGAGGTTATGGCAGGGGCAGGGCAGTGAGGGCTCAGTCTGCCGCTCTCTCACTGGATCACCACTGACATCTTGTACAGGTTGAGTATCTCATATCCAAAATGCTTGGGACCAGAAGTATTTTGGATATCGGATTTTTCCGTATTTTGGAATAATTGCATACCATAATGAGATATCGTGGTGATGGGACCCAAGTCTAAGCACAGAATGCATTTGTTTCATATACACCTTATACACACAGCCTGAGGGTCATTTAGTAAAATATGTTTAATAACTTTGTGTAATAAACAAAGTTTGTGTACATTGAGCCATCAGAAAACAATGGTTTCACTATCTCACTCTCACTCAAAAAAGTCAGTATTTCGGAATATTCCTTATTTCGGAATATTTGGATATGGGATACTAAACTTGTACTGCATAAAAGGGCACTGTTTCATATGACAGTGTGGGGGGTCACCCAGAGGGTAGGGGTTTTCTCCCCGTTCTTCTCTCCCCCCACTTTTGGCACGCTCCCTCCTGACGCAGCCCACCATTAGTCTCTCCTCCCACCAGACACCTGGTGGCCACTGCTAGCTACAGTAAAAAAAACAAAACGAGGAGAGTGCCAGGCTTTACCCTGTGATGTCTTGCTCCTGGGCTAGGTTATTCAATTTAAATTGTATTCTATTGCACCATATACCTTACTCATAGGCTGACCATATTATCCCTTTAACCAGGGACACTCATGAATAACACAGGTTCTCTGGCTGGCTGACTACAAGCCTACATTTCACCTGGTTTTAAGCAGCCACAGAACCTGTGTAATTCATGAGTGTCCCAGGTTAAAGGGATAATATGGTCAGCCTACTTACCATCTGATACAGATATTGGTTTGTTTTTGCTATTTGCTTTACTTTACTTGTAGGTGTTAGGAAGCAGGCCAAATCCAAATTGCACTTTACATGAAACCAAATATGAGTTCTCAGGAAACATCAGAATTGCAATTGTGTTGAAAAGGATATTTTTATTGTATGGGCAGCCCACAACCAGTATGAAATAATGCAAGGGAACCCAGTAGCACACACGAGGGGGGGGGGGGGGGTTTCTGGTTGCGCAGAACCCCCAAACCCCCCCCCCCCCGATGGACTGAAATTGCTTTTTAGAGACGGAGACAGCTGTGTCTCCGTCAAAAGAAAAGCCGCGACCGCTGCAGGGAGCTCTTGCCAGCAAAGTCTCCCTATAGCGTCTGTCAGTGAGTGGGAGCTGCTGCTCGTGCACAGCAACTCCATACGTCCTCCTCACTGTGCCGTGGCTGTGTGTTCTCTGCAGCTTTCGGGTATGAGTGCACTGTGCAGTGCACTGTATTTGTTTGTTTTAAAGTGTGTTGAGCTATGTATGTATGTTTGTGTGCAGTGTGTGTCTGTGAATCTTTTAATATATAAAGGTGTGTGTGTGTGTGTGTGTGTGTGTGTGTGTGTGTGTGTGTGTGTGTGTGTGTATATATATATGTATATATAGTCTTTTGAAAAAGAGGGCACTCACCAATTATTTCTTAAAAAGGTCAGAAGGTCATTTATTGGTACATTCTCTGGTCGACGTTTCGATCACATCCCAGTGATCTTTGTCAGGACAGCAAAGCGGTGTTGTGTGGTGACAGAGCACCAGAAGCAGAGTGCCAGACATGTTCAACATCTACAAGTATTTATACCATCATCAATTTGAGTATCACGCCCCTCCTACATATGTCACTTCCTGTTCTATACTAAACTGTCAATTAGGAGCTAAAACCTGATATGTATACAATGCAACTACTATGTGGGAAGGGTGTATAGCACCTTCGTGTTAACCCCCATGGAATATGCTTTTTATTTTAAACGGTGCTGGTTATCAAAAACCGCACCACATACAAGATTCAAAGAAACCAGGAAGTGGTCCATGCGTTCCAGCAGTTGCTGGAACGCACGCGCTAACCGGAAGTGACTTCCGTAAACCGGAAGTGGGGTAATAAGAGCCAAAAATAGGAAGTGGAGAATCAAAATGCGTTCCAGCGGTACCTGGAACGCACAACTATACAAAGGAGATGACATACATGTCAATAGAGATGACAACAAGTCCAAAAAAACCGGAGAATAATAAAAATATAGTAACATGAGCAGATGTTACTTAGTAGGTCGGCCGAGGATCTCAAATAGATGGTGGTGTACAATTTCTCCCAACAAATTAGAAAATTAAAAATTTATAATAAAACGTAACTTTTAATACATCATTAAAGGAAAAATGAATGAAAAAATATTTTAAACAATAAAAATATATATATTATGCAGGCCACGGGGTATATAGGGCTTTAATGAGGCCGCCATATTACTGGCTGGTATCAAAGGAGCCACAATATAAACCCGGGTCACAGAACTATATATACAAATATGCCTGAGACAAAGTCAGATAAAATGTAAATGTAAATACACCATGACTGCAAATTATCCTAGGAAGATACCATATGGATTTGTCTCATTGAGACCTAATGGAATAAGTGTCTCTAATTCAAAAATCCACCGTGATTCACGTCGTTTCAATTTCAATTCTCTATCACCACCTCGGATCGTTGATGGAATATGATCAATTAACATGCATTTTAGACTTGAGACTGAATGTTTTTGTTGTAGCCAGTGTTTAGCTACTGGTTTATCCGTCTTATTGGTCTCTAATGCCTGTCTGATGGAGTAACGGTGGTTCGCCATGCGTTCACGGAAACACCGTGTAGTGAGTCCCACATAGTATAGCCCACAAGGGCAGATGATAATGTATATCACAAAGTCAGACGTGCACGACAACTTGTGTTTAATTGGAATTCGTTTTCCACTTTGTGGGTGAACAAAGGAAGATCCACTCATCATAGATCTACATGTTGTACAGTCCGGACATCGGAAACAGCCCAATTTTCTCCTCGCAAGCCATGTTTGGTTTGTGGTGCATGGTTGTAGGGTCGGACGCATTAGCAATTGTCGCAAATTAGGCCCCCTGCGATAGGAGTGCATCGGTGGTCTTTGGCTCAGACCCACCAGTTTAGCATCTGATGCAACTATAGGCCAGTGTTTCCTGATCGTTTTTTCAGCATCCTTGGACTTTGTGTCAAATGTAGAAGTGAAAATGAGTCGACCAGACTCAAGTCTTGATGTAGGTTTCTGACCAATATTCTTGAATTTGACCTTAGCCTTCCTGAGGCATCTAGTGACCACCTTCGGTGAGTACCCTCTCGCAAGGAATCTCTCCGACATTTCGGAAAGCTGTTGGTCAGCAATGTCCATTGAGGAGTTGTTTCGTAACACACGTAGGAATTGAGATATAGGCATATTTTCTTTTAGGCTTTCTGGGTGGTGGCTTGTTGCAAACAACAGTGTATTCCTATCTGTTTGTTTGCGGAAAAGTGTAGATCCTAGATGTGTACCTTCCCGGAAAATGGTGACATCAAGAAAATTGATACAGTCATGGTGTATTTCATAGGTAAACCGAATTGGGCCATCAATTGCATTCATATACTGAACCATTCCATGAAACTCAGACACAGTGCCTCTCCATAAGACAAATATGTCGTCAATATAACGACCAAAATATGCTAACTTATCACCAAATTTGGGGACAATATGTGTATTCTCATACTGATGCATAAATAAATTAGCGTAGGCTGGCGCTAAGTTAGAACCCATGGCGGTCCCATTGCACTGGAGATAAAAATCAGTGCCATAGCAGAAGTGATTTTTACTTAGAACAAGTTCTGCCAAAGTAATCAAAAATTCAGTGGGGGGACCGCCATGAGTACCACTACCTAGCGCCACCCTCAATGCTTCAAGACCAGTGGAGTGGGGGATCACTGTATATAATGAATTGACATCCATTGATGCCAAAAATATGTCATCATTGATATCACCAATTTTATGGATTTTGTCGAGAAAATCACCCGTATCCCTGATATAGCTCCACATATTGCTCACAAGTGGTTGTAAGAAACTGTCCACAAACCGGGCAATCGGCTGCAATAATGAATCATTTGCTGATATAATAGGGCGTCCGGGGGGGGTTTCAAGGGATTTGTGAATTTTTGGCAATGTGTACAGGACTGGGCACACCGGGTGTTCAACAGTGAGATATATGGCAATCTGTGCATCAATCCAGTTGTTCTGGAGACCCATTGAGATAGTGGAATCAACAAGTTTTTTTATCCCTGGCATGGGATTCTGTGTGATTTTACAATAGGTCTGAGTGTCTGACAACTGTTGCATTATCTCCTTATTGTATTTGGCCCAATCCTGTACCACTATTGCCCCGCCCTTATCAGCTGGGCGGATCACAATTTGGTCATTATTTTTAAGTGCCTGTAATGCGAGCCTTTGTTGTTTGTTGAGATTATCATATAGACGATCACCCCTTTGTTGTTTCATGTCATATTCAGTAAGTCTAAGGAATGATTTAATGCTCGGATTATGAGAGATAGGATCAAAGTTACTGGGTTTAGAAAAAGTATGCTCACGGGGATTCTCACAAAGTTGATTTGAAAAAAATTCCCTGAGCCTGAGTTTCCTACCAAACTTAAAATGATCAACAGACCATTGAAAAGCGTCGTGTCTGACTGTAGGGACAAAGGATAGTCCTAAAGATAGGACTTCCATTTCAGTTGAGGAAAGTGATGTGGTAGACAAATTTAAGACGGTAGTTAGGTCTTTGTTCCTTTTGCTTTTTTTGTGTTTCCTCCCGCCCCTCCTTGTCGGGTGTTTGGGGGACGCCTCTCTGGGGGGGTAGTATTTTTGCGGGTACCCCGGCCTAAAAAATCACCCCTAGGTGGTCTAGAGTCAGTGAATTCGCTATCAGAGTTAGATTGAGAAGAACTATCATATTGTCTCTGTGATCTATACCTAGGATTATATTGAAATCTACGAGTGGAGTTTCTAGTATCACCTTTCAGCCACCTATACACTTGATGATTCAAATAGTCAGCGTTTACGGTGTCTAGTTTTTTCCTCTTAAAGGCAATAAGGTCACGTTGGTATGTAGTAACCTGCTCCTTAAGTTTCTCAATCCAATTCTCAGTTTTTTCACGTGTGAGTGTACTCAGATGTAGTGTATTAAACTCAGTGAGTTCTAGTCTGACCTTACTCAATTCGGTGCCCACTTCCTCGATCACAAGGAGAATCAAATCAAGTGAGCATTTATTCAACACTCCACACCATCGTGTACAAAATGTCAAATTATTACGTCCAATGGTGGGAGTGTTGCTGACCCTAAAACCACGGGGGATTTTTTTGTTTCTATAGTAGTCAGATAAAAATTGACCATGAAGAGTAAGATCTACCTCCCGCTTCCTTAGTTTTAACAATTTATGGTACAAATCAATGGGTGTATCATCTGGTAGTTTCTGAAAATCACGGTGATCAAATAAAACTTTTTCAGCGTCATCATCAGTGAGTGAGACAAAATTGTTTTGTGCCAAGTTTAGCGTAGCCTCATCAAGTACATTGCTTGCCCCGAGTGACATACTAAGCAAACAATATAACACTTAGAGGAGTATTGCTTAAATTGACAATAGAAAAATGGGCCTAAACCAGATCACATGGAATGGTTAGAAATGAAGCAATGATGGCTGGGTAAAAACCCTAAAAACAGGCATATATTTTAAAAACAACAGAACAAGCTGGTATAATCTGCAACCTGTCGCACTGTAACAATCAACACATGCATAAAGACTATTTTTCTTATAAATCTGACAGGGAAATCACGAAAAATAAGTCCACAGGTGCTGGATGAAGGCAAAAGGTATATCATACACGTTGCCAAATTATAGAACATGCAAGCATCCGCACTGTACTGAATCTCCAGGGGACAACACGGTGGTGCTCAACTCCAAGGAATTTTTTGGGTTCCTGATAATAGTCTTTTGAAAAAGAGGGCACTCACCAATTATTTCTTAAAAAGGTCAGAAGGTCATTTATTGGTACATTCTCTGGTCGACGTTTCGATCACATCCCAGTGATCTTTGTCAGGACAGCAAAGCGGTGTTGTGTGGTGACAGAGCACCAGAAGCAGAGTGCCAGACATGTTCAACATCTACAAGTATTTATACCATCATCAATTTGAGTATCACGCCCCTCCTACATATGTCACTTCCTGTTCTATACTAAACTGTCAATTAGGAGCTAAAACCTGATATGTAAAAAAATAAAAAATAAAAAAATAAAAAATAAAAAAAAATAAAAAGCATATTCCATGGGGGTTAACACGAAGGTGCTATACACCCTTCCCACATAGTAGTTGCATTGTATACATATCAGGTTTTAGCTCCTAATTGACAGTTTAGTATAGAACAGGAAGTGACATATGTAGGAGGGGCGTGATACTCAAATTGATGATGGTATAAATACTTGTAGATGTTGAACATGTCTGGCACTCTGCTTCTGGTGCTCTGTCACCACACAACACCGCTTTGCTGTCCTGACAAAGATCACTGGGATGTGATCGAAACGTCGACCAGAGAATGTACCAATAAATGACCTTCTGACCTTTTTAAGAAATAATTGGTGAGTGCCCTCTTTTTCAAAAGACTATTATCAGGAACCCAAAAAATTCCTTGGAGTTGAGCACCACCGTGTTGTCCCCTGGAGATTCAGTACAGTGCGGATGCTTGCATGTTCTATAATTTGGCAACGTGTATGATATACCTTTTGCCTTCATCCAGCACCTGTGGACTTATTTTTCATGATTTCCCTGTCAGATTTATAAGAAAAATAGTCTTTATGCATGTGTTGATTGTTACAGTGCGACAGGTTGCAGATTATACCAGCTTGTTCTGTTGTTTTTAAAATATATGCCTGTTTTTAGGGTTTTTACCCAGCCATCATTGCTTCATTTCTAACCATTCCATGTGATCTGGTTTAGGCCCATTTTTCTATTGTCAATTTAAGCAATACTCCTCTAAGTGTTATATTGTTTGCTTAGTATGTCACTCGGGGCAAGCAATGTACTTGATGAGGCTACGCTAAACTTGGCACAAAACAATTTTGTCTCACTCACTGATGATGACGCTGAAAAAGTTTTATTTGATCACCGTGATTTTCAGAAACTACCAGATGATACACCCATTGATTTGTACCATAAATTGTTAAAACTAAGGAAGCGGGAGGTAGATCTTACTCTTCATGGTCAATTTTTATCTGACTACTATAGAAACAAAAAAATCCCCCGTGGTTTTAGGGTCAGCAACACTCCCACCATTGGACGTAATAATTTGACATTTTGTACACGATGGTGTGGAGTGTTGAATAAATGCTCACTTGATTTGATTCTCCTTGTGATCGAGGAAGTGGGCACCGAATTGAGTAAGGTCAGACTAGAACTCACTGAGTTTAATACACTACATCTGAGTACACTCACACGTGAAAAAACTGAGAATTGGATTGAGAAACTTAAGGAGCAGGTTACTACATACCAACGTGACCTTATTGCCTTTAAGAGGAAAAAACTAGACACCGTAAACGCTGACTATTTGAATCATCAAGTGTATAGGTGGCTGAAAGGTGATACTAGAAACTCCACTCGTAGATTTCAATATAATCCTAGGTATAGATCACAGAGACAATATGATAGTTCTTCTCAATCTAACTCTGATAGCGAATTCACTGACTCTAGACCACCTAGGGGTGATTTTTTAGGCCGGGGTACCCGCAAAAATACTACCCCCCCAGAGAGGCGTCCCCCAAACACCCGACAAGGAGGGGCGGGAGGAAACACAAAAAAAGCAAAAGGAACAAAGACCTAACTACCGTCTTAAATTTGTCTACCACATCACTTTCCTCAACTGAAATGGAAGTCCTATCTTTAGGACTATCCTTTGTCCCTACAGTCAGACACGACGCTTTTCAATGGTCTGTTGATCATTTTAAGTTTGGTAGGAAACTCAGGCTCAGGGAATTTTTTTCAAATCAACTTTGTGAGAATCCCCGTGAGCATACTTTTTCTAAACCCAGTAACTTTGATCCTATCTCTCATAATCCGAGCATTAAATCATTCCTTAGACTTACTGAATATGACATGAAACAACAAAGGGGTGATCGTCTATATGATAATCTCAACAAACAACAAAGGCTCGCATTACAGGCACTTAAAAATAATGACCAAATTGTGATCCGCCCAGCTGATAAGGGCGGGGCAATAGTGGTACAGGATTGGGCCAAATACAATAAGGAGATAATGCAACAGTTGTCAGACACTCAGACCTATTGTAAAATCACACAGAATCCCATGCCAGGGATAAAAAAACTTGTTGATTCCACTATCTCAATGGGTCTCCAGAACAACTGGATTGATGCACAGATTGCCATATATCTCACTGTTGAACACCCGGTGTGCCCAGTCCTGTACACATTGCCAAAAATTCACAAATCCCTTGAAACCCCCCCCGGACGCCCTATTATATCAGCAAATGATTCATTATTGCAGCCGATTGCCCGGTTTGTGGACAGTTTCTTACAACCACTTGTGAGCAATATGTGGAGCTATATCAGGGATACGGGTGATTTTCTCGACAAAATCCATAAAATTGGTGATATCAATGATGACATATTTTTGGCATCAATGGATGTCAATTCATTATATACAGTGATCCCCCACTCCACTGGTCTTGAAGCATTGAGGGTGGCGCTAGGTAGTGGTACTCATGGCGGTCCCCCCACTGAATTTTTGATTACTTTGGCAGAACTTGTTCTAAGTAAAAATCACTTCTGCTATGGCACTGATTTTTATCTCCAGTGCAATGGGACCGCCATGGGTTCTAACTTAGCGCCAGCCTACGCTAATTTATTTATGCATCAGTATGAGAATACACATATTGTCCCCAAATTTGGTGATAAGTTAGCATATTTTGGTCGTTATATTGACGACATATTTGTCTTATGGAGAGGCACTGTGTCTGAGTTTCATGGAATGGTTCAGTATCTGAATGCAATTGATGGCCCAATTCGGTTTACCTATGAAATACACCATGACTGTATCAATTTTCTTGATGTCACCATTTTCCGGGAAGGTACACATCTAGGATCTACACTTTTCCGCAAACAAACAGATAGGAATACACTGTTGTTTGCAACAAGCCACCACCCAGAAAGCCTAAAAGAAAATATGCCTATATCTCAATTCCTACGTGTGTTACGAAACAACTCCTCAATGGACATTGCTGACCAACAGCTTTCCGAAATGTCGGAGAGATTCCTTGCGAGAGGGTACTCACCGAAGGTGGTCACTAGATGCCTCAGGAAGGCTAAGGTCAAATTCAAGAATATTGGTCAGAAACCTACATCAAGACTTGAGTCTGGTCGACTCATTTTCACTTCTACATTTGACACAAAGTCCAAGGATGCTGAAAAAACGATCAGGAAACACTGGCCTATAGTTGCATCAGATGCTAAACTGGTGGGTCTGAGCCAAAGACCACCGATGCACTCCTATCGCAGGGGGCCTAATTTGCGACAATTGCTGATGCGTCCGACCCTACAACCATGCACCACAAACCAAACATGGCTTGCGAGGAGAAAATTGGGCTGTTTCCGATGTCCGGACTGTACAACATGTAGATCTATGATGAGTGGATCTTCCTTTGTTCACCCACAAAGTGGAAAACGAATTCCAATTAAACACAAGTTGTCGTGCACGTCTGACTTTGTGATATACATTATCATCTGCCCTTGTGGGCTATACTATGTGGGACTCACTACACGGTGTTTCCGTGAACGCATGGCGAACCACCGTTACTCCATCAGACAGGCATTAGAGACCAATAAGACGGATAAACCAGTAGCTAAACACTGGCTACAACAAAAACATTCAGTCTCAAGTCTAAAATGCATGTTAATTGATCATATTCCATCAACGATCCGAGGTGGTGATAGAGAATTGAAATTGAAACGACGTGAATCACGGTGGATTTTTGAATTAGAGACACTTATTCCATTAGGTCTCAATGAGACAAATCCATATGGTATCTTCCTAGGATAATTTGCAGTCATGGTGTATTTACATTTACATTTTATCTGACTTTGTCTCAGGCATATTTGTATATATAGTTCTGTGACCCGGGTTTATATTGTGGCTCCTTTGATACCAGCCAGTAATATGGCGGCCTCATTAAAGCCCTATATACCCCGTGGCCTGCATAATATATATATTTTTATTGTTTAAAATATTTTTTCATTCATTTTTCCTTTAATGATGTATTAAAAGTTACGTTTTATTATAAATTTTTAATTTTCTAATTTGTTGGGAGAAATTGTACACCACCATCTATTTGAGATCCTCGGCCGACCTACTAAGTAACATCTGCTCATGTTACTATATTTTTATTATTCTCCGGTTTTTTTGGACTTGTTGTCATCTCTATTGACATGTATGTCATCTCCTTTGTATAGTTGTGCGTTCCAGGTACCGCTGGAACGCATTTTGATTCTCCACTTCCTATTTTTGGCTCTTATTACCCCACTTCCGGTTTACGGAAGTCACTTCCGGTTAGCGCGTGCGTTCCAGCAACTGCTGGAACGCATGGACCACTTCCTGGTTTCTTTGAATCTTGTATGTGGTGCGGTTTTTGATAACCAGCACCGTTTAAAATAAAAAGCATATTCCATGGGGGTTAACACGAAGGTGCTATACACCCTTCCCACATAGTAGTTGCATTGTATACATATCAGGTTTTAGCTCCTAATTGACAGTTTAGTATAGAACAGGAAGTGACATATGTAGGAGGGGCGTGATACTCAAATTGATGATGGTATAAATACTTGTAGATGTTGAACATGTCTGGCACTCTGCTTCTGGTGCTCTGTCACCACACAACACCGCTTTGCTGTCCTGACAAAGATCACTGGGATGTGATCGAAACGTCGACCAGAGAATGTACCAATAAATGACCTTCTGACCTTTTTAAGAAATAATTGGTGAGTGCCCTCTTTTTCAAAAGACTATTATCAGGAACCCAAAAAATTCCTTGGAGTTGAGCACCACCGTGTTGTCCCCTGGAGATTCAGTACAGTGCGGATGCTTGCATGTTCTATATGTATATATATATATACGTGTGTGTGTATGTATATGTATATGTATATATATATATATATATATATATATATATGAAATGAAATAGAGGAGATGGCGCCAAGGGAGTTATATCAACGCCCTACCTAAAAACGGACCCTCACAGTACTCTCCGGATAAATTACGTCAGATAACAAATACTAACATAAAAATTTATTAAAACAACATATAAACCCGACACAAATGTTCATAAGTATACAGAGTTGATACATTTACATTTGTCGCACAATTTGAACAATCAGTTTGTAGTGATGAGGAAAAAGCGTAGATATATCACTACGATTTCCTCCTTCTCCTTATTGTAGATTCGGAGGTAACATCAGATAATAGATAGATAAATAACCCAACGCGTTTCGTTTTGTTCCAAGACTTCATCAGGGGTAAAATCTCTTCATTTCAGAACATATTGTCAGCACATAAAAGGTCATTCAAAGATGTATGAACAACGTTTCAATATTTCAATGGGACTTGATTGATACAGCGAGGACCATACCTCATATATCATCAGCTTGAGTCTGACATTCAGATATTCGAATATGGGGAAGATTCATATGTGTATAGAATCTAACTGGTTCGCAAGCATAAGGAACCTCGTCGGTCAGCAGAGACTTGGCTGTCAGCACTGCACCACTGGAGGGTCTACCACGTGTTCTAAATTGGTTAGACATTATACCCATTTGAATTGCCTTCACTCCTGAGTCTCTGAGTGTCAGGTTCAAGCTGCTGACCGACGAGGTTCCTTATGCTCTGTATATTACATTAGACAATGGCACCCAGGCAGATGGATATTAATTAGAGTGCCGGATCATTTGGATACTATTACATTGGGGTGATACCCCTACGTATCAAGGCACCGATTGACTTTTGAATACTGTTTCTTACACTTTTGGCATTTTGTGACGAAGGACCACTTTTTGTGGACATTATTCCTAACATGGAGATTACAGACGTGGACAGAGTGGAAGCCGGCCCATCTACGGATACATTATCACAGATTTGTGACACATTGAGCTTCAGCAAAGCACAAGCTGACCGCATTTTATTTGCTGAGGATTGTGTGCCGGAAGCATTAGATGACACTGTTGACGATGTGTTTAAACAATTACTACGTTTGAAAAAACGAGAGACTGATTACCTATTGCATGGTTCGACCTTGTCAGATTATTTCAGACAAAAATTGATTCCGCGGGGCTTTCGAATCCGCAACACCCCGACTATAGGGAGGACGAATCCGGAGTTTTGCCGGCGTTGGATCTCTGTATTAAATAAATGCAGTTTTGACCTGATGCTTCTCGTTATAGAGGAGTCTGGTCGGGAACTACAAGTGGCAAAATCTAAAATTGAAGCTCTCAATACCACACACGCAGCGATCATCTCTGACCCGAGTCACGCAGCCACCTGGGCGAAATTAACACAACAAATAGAACATCACAGAAAAGAATTGCTTAAATTCAAGAAATCTAAGCTACAGGTGGTTCAGAATGACTATGAGGATTTTCAAGTCTATAGATGGCTGACGGGTACGGATTCTGCTAAATCCAACAATAGAGCGCAGTCACGTAGCACAAGTCGACAACGCCGAGGACGTCCTGATAAAGGACATTATTCATCTAATAGCGACAGCGACTTTGTAGTCGCAGACTCAGATGATGTCCCTCTAACAAAACGTCCCCCTTTAGGAGCTACCACCAGGGCCAGAGCAGAGGCTGGTCCAAGCCCACGAGACGAGGTGGACAAAGCCAAAGGATCAACAAAAGGGAACAAGTCCAAGAAAACTTGATTTTCAACTTATCTTCAAGACACCTAACATCCGTTGAGGAAGAAGTATTGAATAAAGGACTTTCCTTTGTCCCCACCAATCATCATGACCCGTTTGAGTGGCAGGCCGATATGCATCAGATGAATAGGAAATTACGTTTGAAGAAATTTTATCAACACACAAGCAGTCAACTACCATCTGATTCAGCGAGTCATATTTTTCGGAAATATCATATCTCTAAATTTGACCCTATCTCCCACAACGCATCGATTAAAACGTACGGACGGCTTATGGACGACTCAGTTAATAGATTCATCAGCACTCCACAACCAATATATCATAATCTATCATATGACCAACGTAAGGCTTTGAAAGATCTGAGTCGGGATACGTCCATTATAATCCGCCCGGCCGATAAGGGTGGGGGGATTGTACTGCAAGATCGAGTACAGTACGTTCAGGAGATTACGAGACAACTAGCTTGTACGGACACCTACATGAGACTGGAGAATGATCCGACTAGGAGATTTCAGAAAGAACTTAATACTGTGTTAGACCAGGCGGTCTCTGATAAATTGCTGGATCTGAAGCTCAAGGATGTACTCATTCCGAAAAATCCCATCGTTCCCTGCCTATATACCTTGCCTAAGGTCCACAAGAGCCTTGTAAATCCCCCGGGCCGCCCCATAGTGTCGGCCAGGGGATCTTTATACCAACCGACAGCAGAATTTTTGGATTCCCTCCTCCAACCGCACGTGATCACACGACATACTTATCTGAAAGACACCACCACGTTCCTCAAAAAGATCAGAGAATTTGAAGGATTGCCTGATAACACGTTATTATGCACCATGGATGTTACCTCTCTCTATACGTCTATCCCACATAGAGAGGGGTTAGAAGCCATGGATAGATTCATCAGTCAGCTTGATGTCGTGTTTGGTCTTGAAAAAAATTTATTTCTTAAACTATTAGAATTGGTACTTACCAGAAATTACTTTCTGTTCAATGGTAGATTTTACCTTCAACTGGCGGGCTGTGCCATGGGCAATAGCGTGGCACCGGCCTATGCCAATGTCTTCATGTTTGACCAAGAACAGAAATTAATTTTTGAAAATGCGATATATAGTGACAATATTATCTGGTTTACTAGATATATTGACGACTTATTTATGTTATGGAAGGGTACTGCTACTTTGTTCTGTGAAATGGTGCAAAAGATTAATCAGATGCCAGGTCCCATCAAATTTACTTTTTCCTGTAAACCTGATCAAATTGATTATTTGGACGTTACAGTCCATCTGAAAAAAGGTACACTGAGTACCACTGTGTTTTATAAAGACACGGATCGTAATTCACTGCTTGATGCCAGTAGTCACCATCCAGTGGCATTAAAGAAAGGATTGCCCTATTCCCAAATGCTTAGGGTAGCCCGTATCACCAGCGATCCTGATCAGTTGGACGAGGCCTTAGAGAAGGTTGTCAATAAATTTAGCTGTTGGGGATATGACATTAGAGATTTGAGTAAAGCTAAGTCCCGGGTTTTGAGTAAAGATCGGATGAGCATACTTCAGGCTTCATCTGAGAAGAAGGACGACCAGAATAAATTTATTTGGTCTACGAGATATTCCACTGCCAGCCCGGTTATACCCCGAGCCAGCAAAGCATTATGGCCTATAATCAAAACTGACAAGTTATTACCGTGTTTTCAGAACACACAGGTCATGATGAGTTATAAACGTGGTCGCAATTTGCGCGACATATTAGTGAAAACTGATATCACTGATTACACTCCCAAACCAGGCATCTTTGGATCGGTCAAAAAACCAGGGTGCTATAGATGCCCCTCTTGCATTACATGTTCAGCCTTAATCACAGGAACATGGTTCAGCCATCCAGTTACTAACCATAGATTC
The DNA here is from genome assembly GCF_028390025.1 of Pseudophryne corroboree. Classification (NCBI taxonomy): domain Eukaryota; kingdom Metazoa; phylum Chordata; class Amphibia; order Anura; family Myobatrachidae; genus Pseudophryne; species Pseudophryne corroboree. The sequence continues at coordinate 636,317,870 of NC_086445.1, read as the reverse complement.
GACATCAAACATGTTCTAAATTGTACAACTAGATTCATTATTTACGTTATTATCTGCCCTTGCAAATTAATATATGTGAGTTTGACTACCCGCACTCTACGAGAAAGAATGGCGTTACATCGCTCTAATATCAGTCAGGCTTTAACGGGTAACGCAAATGAACAACCAGTGTCTAGACATTGTTGGGATAAGTCCCATGCACTATCTGATCTTCGATATCAAATGATTGATCACGTTCCGGAATCACCAAGAGGAGGTGATAGAGTCCTAGCTTTACATAGATTGGAGGCTAGGTGGATTATTAGGCTTAATACTTTGCAACCTTTAGGGCTTAATGAGAAGATTAATTGGAATTTTTTACAAATGAAGTAGTCCTAGTTCAACTAATTAATATGTGGGGAGAGAATAATTTGATCATTGACTTTAAGGCTTGGAGAGTACATATAATATCCACACAGAGGCCACTTAGATTAATGCATGCATCACTTGCATCAGCTTCCCCCGTTCCAATGTTTATGTATTGCCTTGCTAGGTGGAGTATATTCATGTATCATTATATACTTTATTTAGATATTTGTATGTTTATCTAATGTATGTCTTTTAGTTCTGTGGTTATATATAGAGAGAGAGAGAGAGAGAGAGAAAGAACCGAGGCGGCACTCAGAGACTTGTAACAGCAATCATATATTTGTGCAAATAGTGCAAATCATATCAACGTTTCGGGGACCTGGTCCCCTTCTTCAGGATAACATAAGTGCCAAAAATGGGTGTTTAAATAGACAAGACAAACACTTACCCCCTGACCCCATCCAATCTGCAGCTGCAGCGTGTCCGTCTGGCCGCCCTTTCATGACTTCCGCCCGGCTGCTCGCGTCTCGGCGGGACCGGAAGTGATGTCACGAGTACGAGCCGCGTTACCATGGCTACCACTCGAGGCTTTGCTCGCTACCCGAGTGACATGCTCTGGCCGCGTCACTCAAGCTACCTCCAATGCGTCCGCCGATCCCGCGAGATCTGGAGCCCTGGCAAGGAAGACATTTGCGTTACCATAGAAACGCTGTCAACTGTACAACTTCCGGTCCCGCCGAGACGCGAGCAGCCGGGCGGAAGTCATGAAAGGGCGGCCAGACGGACACGCTGCAGCTGCAGATTGGATGGGGTCAGGGGGTAAGTGTTTGTCTTGTCTATTTAAACACCCATTTTTGGCACTTATGTTATCCTGAAGAAGGGGACCAGGTCCCCGAAACGTTGATATGATTTGCACTATTTGTAAAAATATATGATTGCTGTTACAAGTCTCTGAGTGCCGCCTCGGTTCTTTCTCTGCATGCCACCGGTTCCCGGTTGGGGAGGGCACCAGAGGAGCATCAGTCCAGCATTGGACTACATGGAGTGCCGGAGCAGCTGTTCATTCTACATTTGGTTCCTGCTGCATGTGCAATGCATTAAGGTTTCCAGCTCAAGGCACCCACATCTTTGTTTCTAAAGGAATGCTTCTTCTCCAGGTCACCATTCACTTTTTTGCACATTTGCACTACATCTTAGGTGTGTACAGCGACAATTTGCACAGCGTTATTTGCACTATTCAAGTACTGAGTTGGGCACAGACTTCGACATGGCAGCTCCGGTCTTGGAACAGACTGATTTTACCTCATTTTTATTACACTGTGACACACATGAGACGCTGAGTTTCTCGGATTTAGAAGCCGAAAGCATTCTCCACAAAGATCCAGCGTTTACTGAGAATGCAATTACATCTGTAGAGGAGGCACAGCTGGACTTGTTGCGCCTCATGAAAAGGGAGGTGGATTATTTATTTATACCACAGCAGGACATTATCCGACTACTACAGAGCAAAACAGCTACCCCGTGGCTTCAGGGTGCACAATGTCCCAACTATTGGGCGCTACAGCATGGAATTTTGCAGGAAATGGGTCTCGGTTTTAAATAAGTGCTCAATGGACTTAATTTTACTAGTGGTGGAGGAATCCACTAAGGAGTTTGAAAAAACCAAAGCCCTCATTGCACAGTTTAAAACAGACCATGCTGAATTGTTAGCATCCGAGGATGCCAGTGGATGGTTGTCTAAATTAAAAGACCAGGTAGAGCTGTATAGAGTGAACCTATTAAAGTTTAAAAAGGAAAAACTTCACAAAGTGCAAACGGATTACTCTCAACACAGGGTGTACCCGTGGTTGGGCAATGTTTCCAACACTCAGGGTAGACCCAGACCTTTCCAAGGTCGCCGCGAAAGGAGGTGGCAAGGTACCAGCACAACTTCTGCCAGCGACTCTGACGACACCCATGGCGCGGCTGCAACAAATTCCAAGCGCAATACCCCTTTAGGGGTCAGGACCCGCGCTATCATCGCGGGTCGAGGAAGAAACATCAGTTCACCAGACGAGGGAGACAAAACCAAAGGCAAAAACAAAGCAAAGCCTCCGAAACCGAAGAAGCACTAATTTTTAATTTGTCTAGCACATCATTATCACCATCTGAAATACGTGTGCTTAACAAAGGTTTGACGTTTGTCCCCACCAATTATGGTGATGAGTTCAAAAACAAAATTAGCACGTTTAAACTGCACCGCACTTTAAAAATTAAAGAGCACTTTGGTAAACAACCTGCACTGCCATCCAAGGAACCACTGCCCCCAAGAGTTCAGAAATTGGGCCCAAAGTCACGGTTCGATCCAGTCTCCACCAACGCTTCCCTTAAAACCTTTAACAGAATGCTGGAGAGTCCAGATGTCCATCCTAAGAAACGTCAATTTCACAATTTGCAGCATGATGAGCGATCAGCTCTAAAAGCGTTAAGCAACAGAAAGGATATTATAATCCGTGGAGCCGATAAAGGCGGATCCATAGTGGTGCAGAACACCACAGATTATACAACAGAGTGCTTGAGATTACTTGCCGACAGCGAGACGTACTGTATTTTGGACAAAGATCCCTCCGCAGAATACAAAGCAGAACTAACATCATTGCTAGAAAAGGCTAAATTGCAAGATTTGATTTCAACAGACATCCTCCATAAGCTGTTACCTGACAAACCGGTGGTCCCCATATTCTATACCATTCCCAAGGTCCATAAGGACGCACAGAGACCCCCGGGCAGACCCATCATATCTGCTCGTGGGTCTCTGTGTGAGCCGGTGGCCATCTTTTTGTACACTTACTTACAACCTTGTATTCAAGGTATTTGCACATATTTAAAGGACTCCAGCACTTTGCTACAGACACTTTGCACTTTTGATGAAATTCCCATTGATGTGTCTTTGGCCTCTGTGGACGTCACCAGCCTGTATACCTGCATTCCTCACCAACAGGGGTTGCAGGCTGTGAGACGTCTCATAGTGGGGAATGCACGGTACACTGGGCCAGACATTGAGTTTTTTCTTGAGTTGTTATGTTTCACGTTGACACACAATTTTTTCATCTTCGACGGTAAATTCTACAGGCAGCGAACGGGGTGTGCCATGGGGTCTTCCGTGGCACCCTCGTTCGCAAATGCCTTTATGTGGGAAACAGAACGTGAATTATTTCTAGCCAATAGAACCATTGCCGACAGATTGTTTGTTTATTACAGATATATAGATGATGTGTTGATTTTTTGGCGAGGTGAGATACAGGAGTTAGGTGCGCTGATTGATTCACACAATCAATCTGACAACCCGGCTAAACTTACTATGACCAGTAGCCCAGTCGAAATTTGCTTTCTGGACATTTTAATTAAAATTCAGGAGGGTAAAATCCTGACATGTCTTTACAGAAAGCCAACCGATCGCAATACGATCTTGCAATACGACAGCTTCCACCCCAGATCTACCGTCAGGGGCCTTCCATACTCCCAGTTTCTGAGGGTGTGCAGGGCCAACAACAGTGATTCCATTAAGACAGGTCAGTTAAAGGAAATGGAAGATAGATTCCTGGCAAGAGGCTACCCCCGGTCATTAATATGATCGGCCCGCTTGAAAGCAGAGGCTACTCAGAGAGATGCCTTGGAGAAACCTAAGCACACCAAAGACATGTCTAAAATCATCCCTTGGGTGTGTGAGTACGATGTGACAAGCAGGGAAAGGCAACACCAACTAAACCAGCTGTGGCCCATTGTAACATCAGATCCGGAGTAAAAAATGCTACACGATAAACGCATCATGCCCAACTATAAAAAAGGAAGAAGTATCAGGGATATATTAGTGAAAACTGATATGGCAAAATTGAGAGTGAATCCCACACATTTTCTCACTAGACGTAATGGTTGCTTCAAGTGCACTGGTTGTACTACTTGTTCCCACATGTCAACAGGGACTACCATAGCTCATCCCTTTTCAGGGAAGTTGTATAAAATCAAATGGCCCCTCACATGTAGTACGAAGTTCGTCATTTATGCCATCATCTGCCCATGTGGGTGATATTATGTCGGCAAAACAGAATGCCAATTTAAAATCAGAATGGCACAGCACAGACTAGCCATCCGGGAATGCTTTGGCATCGGGTAGTGGGGAACAGCCCGTGGCCAAGCATTTCGTGACATTCAGACATTCGATGGCCACGTTCAAACACCGCATCATCGATCACGTCCCCGAGTCAATGCGGGGGGGTGATCGGGGACGTAAGCTATTACAGCTGGAGTCCATGTGGATCCATAGGCTTAACACTTTGAAACCTGGGGGGCTTAATGACAATCAGGGATTAATCAATTTTTTGTGAATGTGGTTAAGTCCTAGCTTGTCGACACCACGCTTAGTGAAACTCAGTTTGGGGGCTCTGTGTCGATGTCACTAATAGTTTATTCTCAAAATATAAGGCATTAACATTAGTTCTAGCTGCTATACAGGAGGTGCCCATTTTAGAATTTTTGTCACATCCAGCAGGTTCTTTTTCTTTTTTTAATAATTGGACCCGTTTGTGTACATTTTCCTGTTTGCACCTTCAGATGTCCCTAAGTGTTTGTATAGTAGAGTTTGCACCAGCATTTTTAGATTGATGTTTTAATGTAACATTGACTGTCAAAAGTCATCTTAACATGTCACCTATTTTACGTTTTTTTCTTTTGTTCGTATTGTTGTACAGTTGACAGCGTTTCTATGGTAACGCAAATGTCTTCCTAGCCAGGGCTCCAGATCTCGCGGGATCGGCGGACGCATTGGAGGTAGCTTGAGTGACGCGGCCAGGGCATGACACTCGGGTAGCGAGCAAAGCCTCGAGTGGTAGCCATGGTAACGCGGCTCGCACTCGTGACATCACTTCCGGTCCCGCCGAGACGCGAGCAGCCGGGCGGAAGTCATGAAAGGGCGGCCAGACGGACACGCTGCAGCTGCAGATTGGATGGGGTCAGGGGGTAAGTGTTTGTCTTGTCTATTTAAACACCCATTTTTGGCACTTATGTTATTCTGAAGAAGGGGACCAGGTCCCCGAAAAGTTGATATGATTTGCACTATTTGCACAAATATATGATTGCTGTTACAAGTCTCTGAGTGCCGCTTCAGTTCTTTCTCTGCATGCCACCGGTTCCCGGTCGGGGAGGGCACCAGAGCAGCATCAGTCCAGCATTGGACTACATGGAGTGCCGGAGCAGCTGTTCATTCTATCTATATATATATATATATATATATATATATATATATATATATATATATATATAGCAGTACGGTACAGTAGTCCATTGCTCTACCTCTGTGTCATCAAGTATACTATCCATATCTGTGCTGCATTGTAGTTGTGCGCAGTATTATAGTAGGTGGACAGTGCAGAATTTTGCTGACCACCAGTATATATATATATATATATATATTTGGGGACTATTTTTTTTAAGTGCCATCCTGTCTGACGCTGCAGTGCCACTCCTAGATGGGCCAGGTGTTTGTGTCGGCCACTTGGGTCGCTTAGCTTAGCCATCCAGCGACCTTGGTGCATATTTTAGGACTAAAAATAATATTGTGAGGTGTTCAGAATAGACTGGAAAGGAAATGAGTGGAAATTATGGTTATTGGGGTTAATAATACTATGGGATCAAAATGACCCCCAAATTCTATGATTTAAGCTGTTTTTGAGGGTTTTTTGTAAAAAAAACACCCGAATCCGACAAAAAATTTTCAGGGAGGTTTTGCCAAAACGAGTCCGAATCCAAAACACGGCCGCGGAACCGAATCCAAAACGAAAACACAAAACCCGAAAAATTTCCGGTGCACATCACTAGTATCTACAAATGCAGTTTTTGCGAGGGCACCGGTGAAAGATATATCATTAGCTATTGAGTGCCAGCCGGAGACAAATATATATATTCATTTAATATCACTCAATTTCCCATAGAGAAAAAAAATGCAAAAACCAGCACTCACGATTCAGTTGAAAGCAGAAGAGTATTTATTCTTCAATATAAATCCATTAGTGATACATCCAACAACTGTGGCCACAGTTGTTGGATGTATCACTGATGGACTTGTATTGAAGAATAAATCCTCTTCTGCTTTCAACTGAATCGTGAGTGCTGGTTTTTGCTTTTTCTCTCTATGGAAAAGTGAGTGATATTATAATACTTTTTGACCTGGCACCACACTAATGCGTAAACGTGTTTTTTTTTGACTGAGTGCTGTATGTGTATATATATATATATATGTATGTATGTATGTATGTATGTATGTATGTATGTATGTGTGTATATATATATATATATATATATATATATTATATAATATATAGAGAGGGACGCATAGTCCAGTGCAGTGTTTTCCACAATTGTGGAAATAATAGCACTCTCCAGACTTCTTAGCTATTCAAAAGACAAACAATTTATTTATTTGCCAAAATCGTGGTAATAGTTCAACAAGTTCCAAGGTAGTAAAATGCTCACAGGAAATATGCTCACCAACGTTTCGGTCCCGTTCTAGGACCTTTTTCAAGGTAACAGCAAGTCTAGCAGAGTCACAAATGTCAACAGTACAGCAGCAGTAGATAATGTGGAACTGGAAACCAGGTTTTTTCTGTGAGCATTTTCCTACCTTGGAACTGTTTGAACTATTACCACGATTTTGGCAAATAAATTGTTTGACTTTTAAATATCTAAGAAGTCTGGAGAGTACTATCATTTCCACAATTGTGGAAAACACTGCATCACATATATATATATATAGCAATCATCTTTGAGCCAGTGCAAAAGGTGACTAGTGTACCTTTAAAAGCCATAAAGGTGTGGCAGGTACACATTAAATCTAGCAGGCAGATGATGTGTGTAACAGCAGTGAAGTAGTCAGGTTTTAAGACTCTGTGATAGTGTAGGACCTGCATGAAGGTGGGGTACCTTGGAGATCGGTGTGCAGGCTTCCGTGCATTGGCCAATCCACTAACTAAACCCCCATCATTTATTTATTGAATTGTTGAGGATAAGTGAGTTTACTTTGGTGAGTGCTGGGTTCTTTGTTTGTTTGTGTATATATATATATATATATATATATATATATATACATATATATATATATATATATATACATATATATATATATATATACACACACATATACACAAGAGCCAGGTCCGGCACTCCAAATATTAATAATGAAACTTGTCCCGGTGCCTCCACAATGTAATGTACAGAAACCAAAAGTTGCGGCACTCACGGATTCCAGTAAATAAAGAAACAAACCAGCCACAGTAAACCCTACGTTTGCCCCTGAAACCATAGCTCACTGGCCTGCAGTAATGCTGGAACGAAGTTCACTTACTGTAAATAATTTGTAAGGGTCTGTGACAATTAGCTGTGAGTTCAAGGCAAGGCAGCATATACTTGCAGCAATGAAAGTTTAGCAGGCATAAAATACTGATAAATGTCCAGAATTCAGACAAGAGTCCAGAGCTGTGAGCAGACTGTGAATGAAGGCAAGGAATTTCCAGACCTGAATCAGGATACTGTGAACTAGAGACAAGCGGGTTCGGTTCCCAGAGAACCGAACCCTACCGGACTTCATGCTCTGAGCCCGGATCCGAGTCAGGCTCGGGTTTTCCTGCCTGACTCGGAAACCAGAACAAGGCAAAACGTCATCATCCCGCTGTCGGATTCTCGCGGAGTTTGTATTCCATATAAGGAGCCGCGCGTCGCCGCCATTTTCACTCCAGTCTCTGAGAGTGTAGTGAGAGGATGTGTCCCCAGTGTCTGTAACATAGTAACATAGCAATTGAGGTTGAAAAGAGGCAATTTGCCCATCGTGTGTATTAAGTTGTGATTAATCTACATACCCGCTGAATAATGTTTTATGACTAGTTAACTACTATAACTCATGTAACCCCTGGATTAATCATGTTGATATTTTAAATATTATAACCTTAGATATCATTTTCATTCAGAAATTTATCCAATCCTTTTTTTTAAATCCATTTACAGAGTCCGCCATTACCACGTTCCCTGGCAGGGAATTCCACATCCTAATTGCCCTAACAGTGAAGAACCCTTTCTTGCGTCGCGTTCGGAACGTTCTTTCCTCCAGCCGCAGCGAGTGCCCACGTGTCATAAACTGTGTTCTTTTAATAAATAATTCCTCTGATAACTCTTTGTGATGTCCCTTTACATATTTGAAGTGTGGGTGGGAAAGTGAGGAAAGTGGGGTGGCGATTCCAGTGCTGTCTTATGCTGCATCAGTCCAGCCAGTTACTGTGGTGGTGTCCTCTGCTGCTATATGTCCCCAGTGCTGCTGTATAAGTCCCTTGCAGTTTTGCTGTGTTGTCTTGCATCAGACCACGGGTAGTGTCTTGTGCAGCATCAGTCCAGTGACCAGTCACAGTGGTGGTGTCCTCTGTATCCAGTGTTACTGCCATATACTTCCTGTGATACTGGCATATAATTCCAGTAATATTGCCGTATAATTCCAGTGATATCTCTGTATAATTCCTGTGATACTGCTGTATAATGCCAGTGATATTGCCGTATAATTCCAGTGATATTGCTATATAATTCCTGTGATCCTGCCATATAATTCCAGTGATCCTGCCGTATAATTCCAGCAATCCTGCCGTATAATTCCAGCGATATTGCTGTATAATTCCAATGATATTGCTGTATAATTCCAATGATATTGCCGTATAATTCCAATGATATTGCCGTATAATTCCAGTGGTACTGGCATATAACTCCAGTCCAGTAGTACTGCTGTATAACTCCAGTGGTACTGGCGTATAAATCCAGTGATCCTGCTGTATAATTCCATATACAGCCATATAATTGTGTATAAATCCAGTCCAGTGGTGCTGCCATATAAATAAGTGCAGTGGTGCTGTCCTGTGCTGTATATTATTCACTCCAAATAAAGGGGTTATTAATATTTAATCTAAATACTTTTCACAGGGGTTGCCCTGTGTGATGTATGCTCTCCTGTACCGCATATTGTTATATAACTCCAGAAAAATAATGGAGAGCAAAAATTTGGAGGATAAAATAGGGAAATATGAAGAACCATTTCCTCCTAGTGCTGAAGCTGATGCCACTAATCATGACATAGATGATGAAATGCCATCATTGTCGTCTGCCAAGGCCGGTGCCCAATGTGATAGTAGAGGGCATGTAAAATCCAAAAAGCCAAGGTTCAGTAAAATGACCTAAAAAATAAATGGAAATGGTCTGAGGAGAAATGTAAACTTGCCAATATGCTATTTTCGACACGGAGTGGCAAGGAACGGCTAAGGCCCTGGCCTATGTTCATGACTAGTGGTTCAGCTTCACATGACGATGGAAGCCCTCACCCTCCCGCTAGAAAAATGAAAAGAGTTAAGATGGAAAAAGCACAGAAAAGAACTGTGCGTTTTAAGATGGTATCACAAATCCCCAAGGAGAGTCCAAGTGTGTCGGCGGTTGTGATGTCTGGCCTTCCCAACACTGGACGGGAAGAGGTGGCTCCTTCCACCATTTGCATGCCCCCTGCAAACTAACAGAGGGGGGCAGTGAACCAAACAGGAATAAAGAAATCTGCTTCCCCAACACAGAGGTATTGTTTCTGCAGGCAAAGGGAATAGGAAGCATAGCCACAGAAGATAATTCAGATCAAAACCAAACAGGCAGAGAGAAGAACATAGCTAGGAACAGAAAAAGCACAAACAAAACTCTAAAAGCTATGTGTGCAAATGCTAGGAGCTTAGGAAGTAAAATCCCAGAACTAATTGCAATAATGACAAGGGATGATCTAGACATTGTGGCAATTACAGAGTCATGGTACAATGAAAATCATGACTGGGACATAGCTATACCGGGATATACTTTATGTAGGAATGACAGAATTGGAAAAATCTGAGGAGGGGTAGCAATATATGTAAAAAAAGCATAAATACTACCTCAATACAAAGTATTGAAGAAAAAATTGAGGCCCTTTGGCTGACCATAAAAACAGGGGAGAAGTCGATTATTCGTATTGGCATGATATACAGGCCAGCAGGTCAGGAAGAGAAACTCGACAAGAACCTATTGCAGGACATAACTAAAATGGCATTAACACCTTAACTGGCACGGTCAGATGACATGCAACTGCTCCGCCCCACTGTATCCCCAAATTTTTGACGAGGACATCCGTTCTGCAGATGTGCATAATATAGTATTTAAATATTCTAAAAATACTTTTTAAACTATATTAAATTAAACATTATTTAAAAAACAATGTTATGAATGGTTTTGAAGGGAAAAATCATCACTTTAGTGGTTTAAAAGGAGAGGTAATAATCACGGGAGACTTTAATCTTCCTGATGTAAACTGGGAGGTGTCTGTTGCTAGTTCCACTAAAGTGATGGCTAAAGGTGGAGCCATGGATATAGCTTATCTAGACTTTAGTAAGGCTTTTAACACTGTTCCACATCACAGACTGCTAAATAAACTTGAAAGTTTGGGATTGGATATTAGGATTATTGAATGGATAAGATCTTGGTTGACGGATAGAAAATAGAGAGTTGTGGTAAATGGTGTGCATTCACAGGAGGGAAATGTTACCAGTGGAGTACCCCAGGGATCTGTACTTGGACCAGTGCTTTTTAATATCTTCATTGGTGACATTGCAAATGGCATTATAGGGAAAGTATGCCTTTTTGCAGATGACACAAAGGTATTCAACAGGGTAGACACACCAGGTGGGGTAAAACAAATGATTGAGGATCTAGGTAAACTAGGGGAATGGTCCAGAGTGTGACAATTACAGTTTAATGCCAAAAAATGCAAAATCATGCACTTGGGTCTCAAAAATCCAAAGGCTAAATATAGTATTAATGGCACTATACTGGAAACTACTGAGGAGGAAAGGGATCTAGGAGTCACTATTTCAGGTGACTTAAAGGAAGGTAAGCAATGTAACAAAGCAATGAGGAAGGCTAGTCAGATGCCTGGCTGCATTGGGAGAGGAATCAGCAGCAGCCGAAAGAAAGAAGTAATAATGCCACTGTATAGGTCATTGGTACGGCCTCATCTAGAATACGGTGTTCTATTCTGGAGACCACATCTTCAAAAGGATATTAATACATTAGAAACTGTACAAAGAAGGGCAACTAAAATGGTGCATGGCCTACATCACAGAACATTCCCAGAAAGACTAAGAAATATCAATATGTATAGTTTGGAGCAGAGAAGGGAAAGGAGGGACATGATAGAAACTTTCAAACATATCAAGGGTTTTGACAAAGTCCAGGAAGGAAACATTCTCCAAATGAAGAGAAGCAATAGGACATGAGGACATGCACTGAGACTGTAGGAGGGGGAGGGGGGGGGAGGTTCAGTGGAAATTTGAGGGAAAATGACTTCACAGAAAGGGTAGTGGATAAGTGGAATAGCCTCCCTTCAGAGGTGGTAGAGGCTAAGACAGTGGAGCAATTTAAACATGCGTGGGATAGACATAAGGATATCCTTACAAAGAAATAAGGATCAAACAAGGTTAGAGAAAAAAAATAATGTAAAAAAAAAAGGGGCAGACAAGATGGGCCAAGTGGTTCTTATCTGCCGTAAAATTCTATGTTTCTATGTAAGTGCTGGTAGGAGCATCCACAGTCCAGTTTCTGATATTCAAATTGAAGATGTCACTGTTGAAGTACACTAGGATGAGTATATGGGTGTTGCTGGCACTGAGGAGGAAGTTGACGATGAGGAGTCTGATGGTGATGTGGTTTGTTTAAATGAAGCACCGGGGGAGACACCTGTGGTCCGTGGGATGAAGAAGCCCATTATGATGCCTGGGCAATATACCAAAAAAGCCACCTCTTCGGTGTGGAATTATTTCTCCACAAATCCGGACAACAGGCATCAAGCCGTGAGTTGCCTCTGTCAATCTGTAATAAGTAGGGGGTAAGGATGTTAACCACCTAGGAACATCCACCCTCATACGTCACCGGCAGCGCTTCATAATAAGTCAGTGTCAAGTTGTAAAACTTTGGGTAAGAGCGTAAGCAGTCCACTGACACCTAAATACCTTCTTCCTCTAGTACCCAAGCTCCTGCAAGCCACACCACCAACTCCCTCATTGTCAACTTCCTCTTCCTCCTGCAGGCCATGCCACTGGCAAGTCCTCTACTAACTGGGATTACTCCGGAGGATCCTTGAGTGGTACGCCTGCTGTTGCTGCCGTTGCTGTTGTTGTTGCTGGGAGTCGATCGTCATCCCAGAGGGGAAGTCAGAACACCACTTGTACTACTTCAACTAAGCAATTGACTGTCCAACAGCCCTTTGTGAGGAAGATGAAATATGACCGCAGTCATCCTTTTGCAAAGCGGATAACTGAGGCCTTGCCAGCTATGTTGGTGTTAGATGTGCATCCGGTATCCACCATTAGTTCACAGGGACTTAGAGAATTGTTTGAGGTACTGTGTCCCCGGTATCGAATCCCATCTAGGTTCCACTTGGGGTTGTATTCATGAAGTGGGAAGTTCAATTTAGTTTATATTTGCATCCGTGACGTAGATTTTATATAGCATTTTTTACATCTATTGCTTTATTTGAGATGCACACTAGTATCCAACAATTTGACATTTTTATGTACAAACAACATTTTGTGTAGAAGTTCTCTTACATTTAAGTGTATCAATGCACGTTGTAGGGGTTTTTACAACCGATGAGGGATTATATTTATATAGGCTAAAATACAGCTTAATTATAATGAGGAGAGGTGATAGAGTAGTGGTAACGCAACGGTGTATGAAGGAGGAGGTTGCTGGTTCGATTCACCATGTAGATTTGATTGTTACACTTTTTAATAGTGGATAGATTAAGTGTATTATACAGGTTGAGTATCCCATATCCAAATATTCCGAAATACGGAATATTCCGAAATACGGACTTTTTTGAGTGAGAGTGAGATAGTGAAACCTTTGTTTTTTGATGGCTCAATGTATAGAAACTTTGTTTAATACACAAAATTATTAAAAATACTGTATTAAATGACCTTCAGGCTGTGTGTATAAGGTGTATATGAAACATAAATGAATTGTGTGAATGTAGACACACTTTATTTAATGCACAAAGTTATAAAAAATATTGGCTAAAATGACCTTCAGGCTGTGTGTATAAGGTGTATATGTAACATAAATGCATTCTGTGCTTAGATTTAGGTCCCATCACCATGATATCTCACTATGGTATGCACTTATTCCAAAATACGGAAAAATCCGATATCCAAAATACCTCTCGTCCCAAGCATTTTGGATAAGGGATACTCAACCTGTATTTTGTTCTTCTGAACTATTATGTAAAATTTCTTAGTTTGTACATAGCGGGCTTTGAGACTTGTATGTTTGTGAGTATATGAGTGTACCTACAATGTATATTGGATTGCATTTACCAGTTTTAATGACTCTTTGTGCAAGATATATACCCATTATACATTGGGTTAATAGGATTCTTAGCAGTGTTAATTAAGGAGGTTGGACTAGGAGGTGGCTGAGCAGGTGTGGTAACAGGTGTTGCATATTCATTACCCAATTTACCAATGTTATTTGACATCAACCATATAAAAAGGGTCCTTGGACTACATGCATTCATTCTTTGAGGAAGCCCCTGTGGGAGGAGCGAAACGCATCAGAAGCTTAACTGTTGGACCCCTGCTGGAGTTAGACCCGTAGTATTTACCGGCCGCAGCATTCATCTGCCGGTTTGTTTATTCTTGAGTGGAGAGGAGCCATTCACCGGTGCCCGCAAACGGCACGTAGGGGTGGAGACCTGTGGAGCATTCAGACCGAGCAGGACAGGCTACAGCAGGCGCCAGTGCAGGTGCCGTTTTTCCCCGCAGCCAGAAGCCATCGTGGCGGACGTCGGGATGTACTCCTGATGATACCACTTGCTCATACCTCACGTAAGATTCCGGTTGAAAACGGCTCTCATTCAGTTCACTGATCTGTGTTGGATTATTACATCCAAAGGAACTTTGATACAAAGTGACTGTTTATTGGAAACATTTATTATACGGGTTCTACCAGCAGTTACACTTGATCCATTTATGTGACTTTTTAAATTAAGTCATTTAGCTATAGAGCTAGCTTTTACACTTCTGTGCACAGAATATGCTTAAGTCCACCTCCTTTTATTGGAAAGTATATATACTTGTCATCTTAGATGTTTAAACTACTAAGACCGGTCTTGTTTTATGATTTGTGATTACTCATATATTATTAAATATTTTTAATTTATTAGGAGTCTGTCTTTTTTGTCAGCCATATCATATAAATTTATAATATAGCGCAAAAGTTTCTAAAAATTGGAGTTTTGTGGTTAATTGCACTTGGGTGGTCCAGTGCAATTTGATTGACCTGCTAACCCCAGGTCATTAACTTCTTGCAGCTGATTGTTACAATATCCAAAGGGATTTTTGATGGCATTTGACATTAGCGCCTGATATAAAAAGTTTTTTCTTTGTGAGGAAGATGAAATATGACCGCAGTCATCCTTTTGCAAAGCGGATAACTGAGGCCTTGACAGCTATGTTGGTGTTAGATGTGCATCCGGTATCCACCATTAGTTCACAGGGACTTAGAGAATTGTTTGAGGTACTGTGTCCCCGGTATCGAATCCCATCTAGGTTCCACTTCACTAGACAGGTGATACCGAGAATGTACAGAGACGTCAGAAAAAGTGTCCTACAAAATGCAGTTGTACCCACTGTCCACTTAACCACGGACATGTGGACAAGTGGAACAGGGCAGACTAAGGACTATAGGACTGTGACAACCCACTGGGTATTGCCTCCCACAGCAACAACAACAGCAGAGACACCAGTAGCAGCATCTTGCAAACACCAACTCGTTCCCAAGCAGGCTATGCTATGTATCACCACTTTCCGTAAGAGGCACACCACTGACAACCTCTTAAGGAAACTGAGGGACATCATTGCACATTGGGTTACCACAATTAGACTCTCCTGGGGATTGGTGATATCGGACAATGCCACCAATATTGTGCGTGCATTACATCTGGGCAAATTCCAGCACGTCCCGTGTTTTGCATATACAATTAATTTGGTGGTGCAGAATTTTTTAAAAAATGACAGGGGCTTGCAGGAGATGCTGTCGGTGGCCCGAAAAATTGCGGGCCACTTTAGATATTCGGACACCGCGTGCCAAAGACTGGAGCACCAACAAACATGTCTAAACCTGCCCTGCCATCAGCTGAAGCAAGAGGTGGTAATGAGGTGGAATTCAACACTCTATGCTTCAGAGGATGGAGGAACAGCAAAAGGTCATTCAAGCCTATACATCTGCCTACGATATAGGCAAAGGAGGGGGAATGCACTTCACTTAAGTGTAGTGGAGAATGATTTCCGTCTTGTGCAAGGTTCTCCAACCCTTCAAACTTGCCACACGTGAAGTCAGTTCAGACACTGCCAGCTTGAGTCAGGTCATTCCCCTCATCAGGCTTTTGCAGAAGCAGCTGGAGAGACTGAAGGAGGAGCTAAGACGGAGCGATTCCGCAAAGTATGTGGGACTTGTGGATAGAGCCCTTCATTCGCTTTGCCAGGATTCAAGGGTGGTAAATCTGTTGAAATCACATCACTACATATTTATGCCACCGTACTCTATCCTAGGTGAGATGTGCAGCGGGCATTTTTCGTGTTTTGTGTTTTGGATTCAGTTCTGCGGTCGTGTTTTGGATTCAGACGCGTTTTGGCAAAGCCACCCTTTTCGGATTTTTGTCGGATGTGTTTTGGATTCGGGCTTTTTTTTTTCAAAAAAACCCTCAAACACAGCTTAAATTATAGAATTTGGGGGTAATTTTGAGCCTATAGTATTATTAACCTCAATAACCATAATTTCCACTCATTTCCAGTCTATTCTGAACACTGAACACTATTATTTTTAGTCCTAAAATTTGCACTGAGGTCGCTGGATGAGTAAGCTAAGTGACCCAAGTGGGTGGCACAAACACCTGGCCCATATAGAAGTGGCACTACAGTGTCAGACAGGATGGCACTTAAAAAATAGTCCCCAAACAGCACATGATGCAAAGATAAATAAAATAAGAGGTGCAAGATGGAATTGTCCCTGGGCCCTCCCACCCACCCTTATGTTGTATAAACAGGACATGCACACTTTAACAAACCAATCATTTCAGCGACAGGGTCTGCCACATGACTGTGGCTGAAATGACTGGTTGGTTTGGGCCCCCACCAAAAAAGCAATCAATCTCTCCTTGCACAAACTGGCTCTACAGAGGCAAGATGTCCACCTCATCCTCATCTCCCGATTCCTCACCCCTTTCACTGTGTACAGCCTCTTCCTCACAGAGTATTAATTCGTCCCCACTGGAATCCACCATCACAGGTCCCTGTGTACTTTCTGGAGGCAATTGCTGGTAAATGTCTCCATGGAGGAATTGATTATAATTAATTTTGATGAACATCATCTTCTCCACATTTTCTGGAAGTAACCTCCTACGCTGATCGCTGACAAGGTGACCGGCTGCACTAAACACTCTTTCGGAGTACACACTGGAGGGGGGCAACTTAGGTAAAATAAAGCCAGTTTG
The DNA here is from genome assembly GCF_028390025.1 of Pseudophryne corroboree. Classification (NCBI taxonomy): domain Eukaryota; kingdom Metazoa; phylum Chordata; class Amphibia; order Anura; family Myobatrachidae; genus Pseudophryne; species Pseudophryne corroboree. Next base: position 636,300,904 of record NC_086445.1, on the reverse strand, counting down.
TGCAAGGGCCTCCAAATTTCTTCTTTTTCCTGCCAGTATACGTACGGACTGTCTGACATGCCTATAGTGATGCTGTCACTCATATAATCCTCCACCATTCTTTCAATGGTGACAGAATCATATGCAGTGACAGTAGACGACATGTTAGTAATCGTTGGCAGGTCCTTCAGTCCGGACCAGATGTCAGCACTTGCTCCTGACTGCCCTGCATCACCGCCAGCGGGTGGTTTTGGAAATTTTATCCAGTGGCCGTAGAAAATGAAGGAGGAGCTGTTGGTGGGACACATTCCGCTTGACTTGACAATTGTCTCACCAGCAGGTCTTTGAACATCTGCAGACTTGTGTCTGCCAGAAAGAGAGATACAACGTAGGCTTTAAACCTAGGATCGAGCACGGTGGCCAAAATGTAGTGCTCTGATTTCAACAGATTGACCACCCGTGAATCCTGGTTAAGCAAATGAAGGGTTCCATCCACAAGTCCCACATGCCTAGCGGAATCGCTCCATTTTAGCTCCTCCTTCAATCTCTCCAGCTGCTTCTGCAAAAGCCTGATGAGGAGAATGACCTGACTTAGGCTGACAGTGTCTGAACTGACTTCACGTGTGGCAAGTTTGAAGGGTTGGAGAACCTTGCACAACATGGAACCTTGCACCACTGAGCTTGAGTCAGGTGCTTTCCCCCTCCTTTGCCTATATTGTAGGCAGATGTATAGGCTTGAATGACCTTTTGCTGCTCCTCCATCCTCTAAAGCATATAGAGTGTTGAATTCCACCTCGTTACCACCTCTTGCTTCAGCTGATGGCAGGGCATATTCAGTAGTGTTTGCTGGTGCTCCAGTCTTCGGCACGCGGTGGCTGAATGCTGAAAGTGGCCCGCAATTTTTCGGGCCACCGACAGCATCTCCTGCACGCCCCTGTCGTTTTTCAAAAAATGATGCACCTCCAAATTAATTGTATGTGCAAAACATGGGACATGCTGGAATTTGCCCACATGTAATGCATGCACAATATTGGTGGCATTGTCCGATATCACCAATCCCCAGGAGAGTCTAATTGGGGTAAGCCAATCTGCGATGATGTTCCTCAGTTTCTGTAAGAGGTTGTCAGTGGTGTGCCTCTTATGGAAAGCGGTGATACAAAGCGTAGCCTGCCTAGGAACGAGTTGGCGTTTGCAAGATGCTGCTACTGGTGCCGCTGCTGTTGTTTCTGCGGGAGGCAATACATCTACCCAGTGGGCTGTCGCAGTCATATAGTCCTTAGTCTGCCCTGCCCCACTTGTCCACATGTCCGTGGTTAAGTGGACAGTGGGTACAACTGCATTTTTTAGGACACTGAGGACACTTTTTCTGACGTCTCTGTACATTCTCGGTATCGCCTGCCTAGAGAAGTGGAACCTAGATGGGATTTGGTACCGGGGACACACTACCTCAAGCAATTCTCTAAGTCCCTGTGAACTAATGGTGGATACCGGATGAACGTCTAACACTAACATAGTTGTCAAGACCTGAGTTATCCGCTTTGCAACAGGATGACTGCTGTGATATTTCATCTTCCTCACAAAGGACTGTTGTACTACTTCCAGTAAGCAATTGACTGTCCAAGTGGTCTTCCGACTTCCCCTCTGGGATGACCATCGACTCCCAGCAGCAACAACAGCAGCGCCAGCAGCAGTAGGCGTTACACTCAAGGATCCATCGGAGGAATCCCAGTTAGGAGAGGACTCGTCAGACTTGCCAGTGACATGGCCTGCAGGACTATTGGCGTTCCTGTCTAAGGAGGAAATTGACATTGAGGGAGTTGGTGGTGTGGTTTTCAGGAGCTTGGGTACAAGAGGAAGAAGGGATTTAGTTGTCAGCGGACTCCTTCCGCTGTCACCCAAAGTTTTTGAACTTGTCAATGACTTCTGATGAATGCGCTCCAGGTGACGTATAAGGGAGGATGTTCCTAGGTGGTTAACGTCCTTACCTCTACTCAGGGCCGGATTAACAATGGGGCGGATAGAGCTGCAGCTCCAGGCCACCCCATTAAAATAGGCCCACAGTTTCTGCCCATCAGCTGCTGCTGTACACAGGAAAACATTGTCTCCTGTTACAGCAGCCTGCCAAAAGCTGTCCCAGTCCCCGCCTCCTCCAGGCCATGCCCCCCCTCCCCCTCCATCCTTCCGCGGCCCCCACTTCCCCTCCTGCGGCCCTGGTGGATCGAATGGGGGCATTAGCTGTATACTTATAGCGGACGCTCTGACAGCGTGCGCTATCCCTGCCCTCTCTGCTCCGCGCATTGCCTCTCCACTGCCGCGCTGTGAAGGAAGCAGGGGGCACAATGACGGCTTGCAAACTGCTCCCTGAAGGCAGCCTGAGACCTCAGTATACTATAGGTAATGTGTTAATCCTGCTACAGTAGCTCCCAGCAGCCATTGACTTTTGATATGTGTATATTACACACTTTTTAAACATGTATACAGTATGTGTATATACCTATATGTTTATGTAGTATGTGTGTAATATATATATATATATATATATATATATTACACATATACTGCATAAACATATGGGTATATACCATAGGCGTGCGCAGGGGGGGTTCCTGGTGCGCACAGGCACCCCCTAATGTCTGTAAACCCCCTCACACACACCTGCTTCTGCTGCAGTATCAGCGATCATCGAGTGTACTCATTTCTGTCCTTCCGCCCATTGCGCCCGCCACCCCCTCCGCTCACTCTGGCTGTCATTCATTTTTATGGTGCAGCATCACTGACGTAATCCTACTCCCAGTTCCTCTAACCTGTGGGATGTGTCGTGATGATGTCATGCCGCGTGCATGCCCGCTCATGCTCCCACCCACGCTCTCTCTCTCCTCATCATGTGCCAACGCCACAGAATACAGCATTCCTCTTGGAGCAGGACAAGTTCAAATTCAATATCATTATATATTTCGAGAGATTAGTATAT